>NC_083435.1:32240449-33440449 GCF_020745735.1 Hemiscyllium ocellatum
CTACATTTACCCCTTACCTAACACTACGGGCAATTTAGCATGGCCAATTCACCTGACCCGCACATCTTTGGACTGTGGGAGGAAACCGGAGCACCCGGAGGAAACCCACGCAGACACGGGGAGAACGTGCAAACTCCACACAGTCAGTCACCTGAGTCGGGAACTCATTTTGTTGCTATATAACTCTATGACCCTATGATATGGAATATGTTCAGACAAATAGGATTACCCTGGAATAGCATCTTGCCAGCATACACACAGTAGACTGGAAGGTGTATTCTTGTGCTGTACTCTTCTATGTTCTACTCATAAGGAATTTCATCAACCTGCTTCAAATTCAGAATTCGTAGTTCTGAGTCTTGAAACCATTCACATTTTTTATTCACATGCTAAAGGATTTCCATTAGCAGAGATGATAAGTGACAATAGTGATTCTATCCTGTGAACATTACAACCTTTCCGAATGCGCTGCTTGATTCTTAATGGCAATGGCAGTGGCAGATCTATCTGTTCTGGTATATGCCGTAATATTCTATGAGATCAAAGATTATTATTTCCCAACTTTTTTTTTCATGATAAGTCAAGTTGTTCTCTGCAGATTGTCCTGAATAAGCTTTCTATTGATTGTTCTGTCTGGTTAACTGTCGCGTTCACCTTTGATCGATTCATGGCTATTTGTTGCCAAACGCTGCAAACAAGATATTGTACCGTGAAAACAGTAGCCGTGGTTATAGGAATGAATTGTTCTATGAGAAGCTTACAGACTGTTCTAGCCTATTTTGGAGGTGAACTTCGAGAAATAATAAACACCCTACCATTGCCCTGCTCTATGAAAGGCGGTTTTAATACATTACCCATGTGGATTGCATATTGGTGGATGGAAACTTTTAAAACTCCATTTCTTCCATTAGTTTTGGTATTACTTTTCAATATACTGACCATCAGGAGCATTGTACAAACTAATAGAGTGAGAATAAGACTCAGAAGGAAGCAACGAAGATCTGAAGCACAATGATCCCAAAATGGAGACAAGGAGAAAATAGATAATTATCCTTACGGCTATTTTTGTAAACGTTATTATGTTGTGGACTGTAACATTTGTAACTTCCGCACTTGTCCAATTTACAGATGTGAAGTTATTAAAACCAGGTTACAACAATCCGTTTACAATATTTCAAAACCTGAGGTACGAAGGCACTTGGGAGCCCTAGATGAGGATTCTACTAAATTTAAAATGCATGTTCCATCAGGAATCAGAAAGGCAAATGCGTCGTTAGTGTTCATTTCAAGAGAGACAGAATACAAGAGCAGATATGTAGAATTGAAACTACATAAGATACTGATCAGACGACACTTGGAACAATTTTAGGCATAGTTTCTAAGGAAGGATATATTCGTGCTGGATAAAATCCGGAGGACGTTTACAAGAAATATCCCAGAGATGAAAGGCCTGTCATATGAAAGTCTGGTTGAGGACTCTGGATCGGTCCTCAATGGAGCTGAGAGGGACAAGGAAGTTCTAATTGAAAGTTACACAGTACTGAGGGTTTTGGTAGGATTGGAAGTGGAGAATATATTTGCACATGTTAGAAATATTATGACTTGAAGGCGGAGTATGAAAGTAAAGTTACAATCATTTAGAATTGAGAAGAGGAGAATTTTCTCACACAGGGATTGATTATCCTGCAGAAGTCAATGCCGCTGGCGGTCTTTGGGGCTATAGTCAAGCCAAAGTTAGGTAGCTTCTTGAGTATTCTCGGAGACCAAGGATTAATGGGAGACAATCGGAAAATGGGCTGAGAAATATATCAGTATGATAATGTCCCAGGATTGACTCGACGGACTAAACGGCCTAAACCTGCTACTACATTACATGGTGTTCTGGCCTTCTGTCCCATTTTCCAGATTTACTGGAATTAGATGAGAATTTGCGTCATTGTGTTTGCATCATTGTGTTTTCTTTCACTTTGGTGGCAAGAACAGGAAGGCAGATTACTACTTAATGGAATCAATTTGGGTAAAGGGGAAGTACAGAGAGATCTGGGTGTTCTTGTACACCAGTCAATGAGGGTAAGCATGAAGCTACAGCAGATAGTGAAGAAGGCTAATAGCCTTCACAGTGCTGGCATTCATAACAAGAGGGATTGAGTATAGAAGCAAAGAGGTTCTTCTGTAGCTGTGCAGGGCCCTGGTGAGACCACACCTGGAGTACTGTGTGCAGTTCTGGTCTCCAAATTTGAGGAAAGACATTCTGGCTATTGAGGGAATGCAGCATAGGTTCACGAGGTCAATTCCTGGAATGGCGGTTTTACTTTACACTGAAAGACTGGAGCGACTGGGCTTGTATACCCTTGAATTTAGAAGACTGGGAGGGGAGCTGATTGAGACATATAAAATTATTAAAGGATTGGACACTCTGGAGGCAGTAAACATGTTTCCGCTGATGGGTGAGTGCCAAAACAGAGGACACAGCTTAAAAATACGGGGTAGACCATTTAGGACAAAGATGAAGAGAAACGCCTTGACCCAGAGAGTGGCGGCAATGTGGAATGCTCTGTCCCAGAAGGCAATGGAGGCCTAGTCTCTGGATTCATTTCAGAAAGAGTTGGATCGAGCTCTCAAGGATTGTGGAATCAAGGGTTATGGAGAACTGGATACTGATTATGGATGATCAGCCATGATCATATTGAATGATGGTGCAGGCTCGAAGGGCAGAATGGCCTACACCTGCACCTATTGTCTATTGTCTATTCCAACACATTAATTAAATATGAAAATTGATCATGGCACTTCAAACCCACAAAACAGACCATAGTGTTTCGATTTTCAAATTGAATATTCTGATTGATTTGAAAACCAAGGATGTCAGAAAAACTGATCGAGTGTCAAAGACTAATTTTCCATTTACGTCTGGTTTAGTCATTTATCTGAACATTGTCCCTTAGGAAACAAAGAAACTTTGCAAATCATTTAGCCGCAGATGCTAGTTTTGCTTAAATACTGTGATTGCTTGAAATCTAGAATGACACTGAAAAGAACAAATTGTATACTCTAATCAAATTTGGAAGTTTCTATGTAGAGAGAAACTATGTTAATGTGAACAAGTTTTGAGAATCTTTGTACTCAGGTTGAGGTTCTGGATGTAGGTTTGCTCGCTGAGCTGGAAGGTTCATTTAAGAACGTTTCATCACCCTATCAGGTAACATCTTTAGTGGGCCTCCCGATGAAGCACAGCTGATAATTCCTGATTTCTATTTATATGTCTGGGTTTCTTTGGATTGGTGATGTCATTTCCTGTGTTGATGTCATTTTCCTGTTTTTTTTTCTCTCAGGGTGTGGTGGATAGAGTCTAAATCGATGTGTTTGTTGAGAGAGTTCCAGTTGGAATGCCATGCTTCTAGGAATTCTTGTGCATGTCTCTGTTTGGCTTTTCCTAGGATGGACGCATTTTTCCAGTCGAAGTGGTGTCCTTCCTTGTCTGTATGTACGTATAATAGTCATGTCGTTTTGTGGCTACCTGATGGTCATGTACCCTGGTGCTTTGTTTTCTGCCTGGTTGCCCAACATTACAATGTGCGAGCAAACCTACATCCAGAACTATATTAATGTTTCCAACTGTTATAATTTATTTAGAACGGTGAGTCCTGATCTGTTGAGATTCGGCTGCATTTTCTGCTTTTATTATAAATATTTCTTGTACTGTCTGAAATAACAGAAGGTCTGTGGTCCAAATGCTAACTTTCTCTTCCTGTATCATAGAACATAGAACATTACAGCAGAGAACAGGCCCTTCAGCTCACGATGTTGTGCCGACCGTTGATCCTCATGTAAGGTAAACCTAATATATGAACCCTCAAATCTCTGTGACCTTATGCATGTCCAGCAGCCTCTTAAATGTCCCCAATGACTTCGCTTCCACAACTGCTGCTGGCAACGCATTCCATGCTCCCATAACTCTCTGCGTAAAGAACCCGCCTCTCACATCCCCTCTATACTTTCTGCCAAACAGCTTAAAACTATGACCCCTCGTGTTAATAATGTCTGCCCTGGGAAATAGTCTCAGGCTATCAACTCTATCCATGCCGCTCATTATCTTGTACACCTCAATTAGATCCCCTCTCTTCCTTATTTTTTTCCAATGAAAAAAGTCCGAGCTCAGTCAACCTCTCTTTGAAAGATAAGCCCTCCATTCCTGGCAGCATCCTGGTAAACCTCCTCTGAACCCTCTCCAAAACATCCACATCTTTCCTATAATAGGGCGACCAGAACTGGACACAGTATTCCAAATGCGGTCTAACCAAAGTTTTATCGCGCTGCAACAAGCCCTCACCACTCCTAAACTCAATCCCCCTGTTAATGAAAGCTAAAACATCATATGCTTTCTTAACAACCCTGTCCACTTGGATGGTAAGTTTAAGGGGTTTATGTACTTGCACACCAAGATCCCGCTGTTCGTCCACACTGCGAAGAATCCTGTCTTTAATCCTATAGTCAACGTTTAAGTTCGACCTATCAATGAGCAATAAATAAACAACAAAAAAAGATCGTTCCAATTTTTTTTTGGTCAATTTCTGTTTGTAGACTAGATCGTCAATATTCTGGTATCCTTTATGTGCTAGTCACTTTAAAACACCACTTCCTAAGGGTTGCTTTGTTATAATTTAAATGTTCCCACCAATTATTTGCTATTTTATGGGCTGTTGACATTATTTGTAAGTTTACAAGGAATTATCACTCACCCATGCACTTACTGACGAAATTAACATTCAAACTTCAAGAATACAGCAATCTACTTCATTTGAGTAAAGTACTTCATAATGTATAAAATTAAACTGAAATTCATATGGATAACAGTCAAATGGCAAACATCAGATTGCATTGGTCCTCAAGGCACAACCCTCACTGCTTCATCCCAGTGATAGCATGTAACTAGAAATATGAATAAAATAAGTTCTTTTTGTTTGAATAAATAGCTTAATAACTGTCTTAAAAACACTCTTTCATGGACTGTCAAGCATTCCAACCAATCACATAAGTCAACATACATTCCCTCAGGCAAAAGTGAGGGCTGAAAATGCTGGAAACCAGAGTTTAGATCAGAGAAGTGCTGGAAAAGCACAGCAGGTCAGGCAGCATCCGAGGATCACAAGACAGGACGAGATCTTCTTCAAGGTAGGCATCCTTGCAAAAGGATTCGCAGTAAGGTTAAAATCAACTAGGCTCCTCGGATGCTGCCTGACCTGCTGTGCTTTTCCAGCACCACTCTGATCTAAACTCTGGTTTCCAGCATCTGCAGTCCTCACTTTTGCCCGAAGGAACGTATGTTGATTTAAACCTTGATTTTAGTTGATTTTATCCTTACTTCAAATCCTCTTGCAAGAATGCCTACCTTGAATAAATTCTCCTCCTCTCTCGTGCTCCTCGGATGCTGCCTAATCTGCTGTGCTTTTCAGTACCACTCTGATCTGAACTCTGGTTTTCAGCACCTGCAGTCCTCATTTTTCCCGAGTTGATTTTAACCTTACTGCGAATCCTCTTGCAAGGATGCCTACCTTGAAGAGGTTCTCCTCTCTCAGGCCTCTATTACTGATGAAGGGCTTTTGCCCAAAAACATCGATTTTCTTGCTCCTCGAATGCTGCCTGACATACTTTCCTTCAATACATTACATTTTGGAAATTCGAGTACTGCAATTAGACATGGGCATAGCTCCACTAATTTAAAAAAAAAGCCATCCTTTCCAAGAAGTAATGCAATTCATCTGTTTTCGCACCGAGTTCTATACCTTCTCACCTGCACCAAGTGAATGCTTCCTAGGATCATAGAGTCACAGAAACAGATCAAATGTCCAACTCGCCCATGCTGAACAGATATCGTGAATTAATCTAGTCCCATTTTCCAGCACTTGCCCCATATCCCTGAGAAGTCTTCCTACAAATGTACTTATTCAGATGCCTTTCAAATGTTGTAATTTTACTCGCCTCCGCCACTTTCACTTGGAGCTCATTCAATACTTACACCAAAATTTGCTTGAAAACGTTAACCCTTGGTCCCGTTTAAATCTTTCTTCTCTCATCCTAAACGAATGGGTTTTATTTCTGGACTCCTACAAACAACAGATTTTACTTTGTCTATTTACCCCTACCTACGCCCCCTCATGACATTAATAAAACCATTTATAGGTCACCCTCAATCCTTAGCTTTAGTGAAAACACACTTTATATTACGACTTACAATACAAAAGTAAAAGAACTAGAATAGCTTTAACTTGTTTGAAATAATTAACAAGATAATGTATTGCTTAATGACTAATTATCAACTGTTCCATTTTAGGCAGCATTCGATAAGCAAACCCTCAGCAAGACAATTTAGCAAAACAGTTAACGTTCTCACATGCTGCCTGTTTCCAGTGCTACAGAACTAAATACCGACAGGAACAGTCTGCACCTTTTATTTAGAAGAAGAAGCCTCTGGTCTAAAATTCTAGCTGCACAGAACTCAGGCTGAGCAGAAATCTCCTCACTAACAGAAAGCACAACTAAAAAACGTTTCTTGAGATCAAGCATTCTTCTTTTATCTTCATATATATTTTTAAAGAAACACCAGTAGAGAATTCACATGCAATTTAACAATTGCCTATTTGAAGCAAACATTCTGACTCCTCTGTGGCAACGTCTCAGTGCAAGAGAAACAGACAGAACACATCTCCCGCTAAGACACAGTACCGTCGCATCTGCAACTTGCAAGAAATGTGAAATATTTGACAACAGAATATTGTAAAACTCTATGTTACAATATTGTGTTGTTAACGGTACGGATTTCCCACTTGCTGATTTTCGCTCGATTGCATCCTCAGTCTTGCTAAGTACATGGTTAGAATCAGCTGTTATTTTAATTGTGAGAAAATATGAAGTTAACTTGGATCAGGGATGTAAAAGAAATTCTCGCGTTTACATGTTAATCAATTGAAAACTGCACCTTCATTCTAACTGATAAAGACTTAGTAGCTATCTAGGTTTGTTCAATGCATTCGCACAAGTCGCATGACCCTTTGATCTTTTACCTATGCATTCTGTGTTCGACGTATTCTCTTCCCACCAGCTTCCTGAGGGAGGAGCGGGGTCTCCAAAAGTTTTCAGTTTCACACAAACCTCGTGGACTCTCACCCGGTGTCAAGTCTTTTTTTATTACTTAGATAGTATAGGTTAAGAGCTATTTCGAAGAT
This sequence comes from Hemiscyllium ocellatum, assembly GCF_020745735.1. Taxonomy (NCBI): domain Eukaryota; kingdom Metazoa; phylum Chordata; class Chondrichthyes; order Orectolobiformes; family Hemiscylliidae; genus Hemiscyllium; species Hemiscyllium ocellatum. The sequence goes on from NC_083435.1 coordinate 32,247,673, forward strand.
TTTAGGCCATTCATTTGCATATCAGTTGTTATTTTGTTTATAACTTCCGGGCCTTAATCAGCATTTTTGAGCATGTGTATTTGTCTTCACTATTCGGAAGAATTTTTGAACCCAACAATCTCTAATCCATACACAGCACACACTCTATATGAACCTCAGGGCATTTTGTGATTCTCACCAATGCTGTCTACAATAGTACATGTTGCAATCTTTTGCCATTGAATGGCAGCTACAACTGCTTACCATGTTTATTACTCCAGGGTAATTATTGGCTCATAGAAGTGATAAAGAGAAAATAAATCAATTGGAGATTCAATTTGTTTTCTAACACGGTTCACTGCTGATTTACTTAAGCGATTGATTTTCATGGGCTCTTTAATTTCGATGGTGCATGCTAAGTGGTTGGAAGTGCGTGTAGCAAAACTTCATATCACACCAACAGTGGGTGAGATCGTTGTTCGATTATGGTCTAAACCAGACTTTAATAACACCAAGTTTAATTCCGTCAGTATTTTGCTTTACTTATTTTTAATATCCCAAAATTTGTAAGCCATTTAACTAATTTTCTGCACCAAGTAGCATGTTTTAAAAGATAGCATGGAAAACGATTGTTATATGAATCATTTACTGCATTGTGGAAGGTGATATTCTCTGAAGAACCATTTGCGGGACGTTCAGCTTTGGATTTACACAATAAAGGAATCCAAGGCCAAAATCATGTATTAAATTTAAAGTGAGACTCCTATGCACTGTCTATGTTACCAAGCATACCAAACATTCAGTGTGATGGATGGCCGCGTTGAAGTTATTAATATATATCTGCCTATGTCAAAGAAACAAAAACGTTCCTACTTATAGATTAAAAAACAAGGACACGCATACTTAAAAGTAAAAATCATGCAACATGCGGTTATAGTCCAAGTGGTTTAATTGGAAGCACGAGCTTTCTGAACGCTGCTCATTCATCAGGTAGTTGTGGAGTGTAAGATACTTCATATCTCAATGTTTCAATAACTGTAAGAGTATCGTTTTCAGCCTTTCTTCTTAAGACTCCTCCTCCTGAACAGTAACAACTTAGGGTATCATCTCTGACCTGGCTCTATTGTAATTAGTCTTTTGCTACATAAAACAATTAAGCTCCAATTCAGATGCTGCCTTGTCTTTAAAATAGAAAGTGGTTGATTCGCAACACTTAGAACATTTCTGGATATGCTTTATTATGTGACAGGAAACATTATAATGTCTCTTCACAGCACGTTTGATATCTAGTACACTGGAAATGCATAGGTGATTCCTCCCAATTAAAAAAAGACATGCTTCCGTTGGTGTTGTATCCTATTTATGTGGCAATGTCTAAAGTATCTTTTGGAAATTCTGAAGTATTGAATCCGTTGGTTACTTTTAATCCTCCCTTTTCGATATATGATCAAAAGATATACAATGACTGGGGAGAGGGGGAAGTTTGTTGGACGTGGAATGTTTATAAATACTGAAATGTTGATTTGATTATGATTTATGTTTTGCTTATGCTCTTTGTTTGGAATAAAATAAGCTACAAACTGCTTTGTGAAATCAATTTTGTCATTTCAAAATGAACAACTTTGTCTGGAAGTAGAATTGAAAATATTTTAGTCAAGTTCTCGATCAGTGAAATGTAAATGTGAATGAAAAACAAAGGCTATTAGGAAAGAGGCGAGATAGGGAACATGGTGTACAAAATATTGTGTTAATGCATGTCATATTTAGATGATAATTTTTATATTCCAATAATTGCAAATATTCCAAGTACAGAACCATTCTCAATTTAGAATAATTTATATCTTCTGTGCAGATCATTGAACGAGATGAATTTAATTGTCAGACTGGTGAAATTGTTTGGAAGTTATTGTTTCCACCAGAGTCGAATTATTTCTCACTGAGTGAGGTACGTTTATCAAATTACATTAATAACTATGATAATTTCTCTATTTGTTTGGTGACTTGTACATTATGGTGCGATGCATTATTTCCTCTGGAAATCAATTTGAAACTTTAATCTGCTAATTTACTATGTAGCATATTTATATTCCATTTTCTATTTGCTACAATTGAAATTGAACTTTTGCTTGCACATTGTAATACAGACATGAAAAGTATAAAGTGCAATGTCATTGACCATATTACATATGAAAGAAGTGAACACAATGGATGCTGTTGCCGAAACAAAAATGAAGATAACCATCCTCAGTCAACGCGTGGCTTCAGTCTAAATTTACTTGACGTTTGTGATTTGATCAATTTTCTCTACAAACATTCACAGAATTATGATAAACTGAGGCAAATGAAAATGAAAAAAAATCTCAATTTTTAAAATGACCTGATATCACTCTCGTGTTGCGGCTGACTGGGGAAAATAGGAACTGCCCATTCAATAAACGTACATAAATATGCCTACAACTTGTAGAACCATAGGAAATCACATCACTTTCATGTCTCTAAAACAAAAAAAATCCTGTCGCACTATAGTCAAAATGGTTCACAGAACTCCAGATACGATCAGTCATTCATGCTGCTTGAGTGTTTTCTTTGAGATGGGGCCTGTTCCATTTAATGAAATGGAAACAAATATTTTGCTTGGATGTAAACATGAAAGAAGATAGAAATCAGAAAACTGCAGTTCAGACATTTAAGGTCTGTCATCGGAAAAATATTAGAAGCTAATTTTCAACAATTTAATAGAAAAACATGGATAAGTTGAGAAATCATCATGGTTTTGTGAATGAGAAATCGTTCTTGACCAATGTTGCTTCTGGGCAAGAAGGGGGCAGAGTAGTGTCCTCACCAGAGATTGTCTGCTTCGACCACTGTTCTTTCTGCTTTGATCGCTTATTCAAACTTTATTTCTGTTAGGTCTTTAGTTTTCTTTCTCTCTACTTATCTACTGCAGAGAACTAGGTCGCTGGTGGGACCTTTGACCATCAGTCCTGAAATATCTGGTCGTGGTGAGCACTTCATCAATGTTGAGCGTGTTACCATATCAGGACTCTGCAGTGAGGCAGCTAACATGGCAAAGGAAGTTCGCAGTGGCTGGGGCACAGCGTGAACCTGGATTATGGCGCAGTTAAGGTGGTGGCCAGCATCACTTGTTGCCTGCCACTGACCTTCTGGCCGTCATTAATGAGTTAGTGTCAGTGAAAGATCGGAGCTACAGATACTAATCACGAAGGATGGTGGCATCAGTAGCAAAGCCGCAGCTGGGTCTGAAACCTTGCAAATAGTGATGAAGCCTTGCACAACTGACTGACGTTAGCAGCGGTGGTTAGCAGAAAAGGCAGCTGGTGCTCATAAAGGGGGTCTGAGCCCAGTGTGGTGAATCATGCCAGAGTAGTGGAGAGCAAGCCCAGTCAGTGTAATCCTAGGTTGGAGCATCTACAGGCCCATGGCTTCAGAAAGGACTATAATGTTTGACGTTTTAACTTTGTTGCTTTAGTTTTAAATGTTTTTTTAAATAAATGAGATTGTCGTGCTTTTTTTTAAAAACTTATTTCTTTATTTTTCTCCTTCTGCTACCAAGATTATGTACCCAGTTATTTTGTACCTAAATAGCGCATGGACTGGCACAATTGTCCAATTTTCACTGTACTCTTATTCTCTACTTGAGTACACTTGACATTAAACGTCAGTCAAAATCTAAAATCCAAAAAAAAACCTGTTGCAATGGAAAGTAAAACCTGATGCAACAAATGTGAGTACACTAGTTAACTTTCAAGAAGACGTTTTGTAATAGCAACGCAAACAAAAAAAACTTCTTAATTACTTTAAAGATTGATTGGTTGACAGGAAGTAGAACTTCGGCAGAAATGCATTTTTCCTAACAAGATGCAAGCTACTGTGTGTCAGGAAATGTGGTTAGTTGTCAATTATTTTTCATATAAATAGATTACTTAGATGAAGGGACATAACACATGTGTGATAGAATCCATTGCCAGGTGAAGTGGTGTGGCAATTGGAGTATACTTAAGTAAACAGGGCACGATACATTTTGAGAAGATTAATATGAATCAGATTATACAAATGATGAGAAATTTCAGAACACACATATGTAGACAGATCTGAGTGTCCCCTACAAGATCACAATGGGTGACATGCCTGTACAGACAAATTATAATGAAATCTTATACAATATTAGCGTTTATGACGAAAGTAATTGACAATACAATTGATCATGTTTTCATTGCCACATTGCTGGTGAGTTGGCACCTAGCATACTGTATGCTATATTGATCATGTTATTCTGCGCTTGACGAAAGTGCTTTGGCTGCATATTAGAGGAGACTTCATAGACCAATGTCTGTAATCTGGGGGACTGGCAGTGGTAGTCTTGTTAGGACAGTTTGCAGTGACTTGGTATGTTGCCACTGGCATTCAGAGAAAAAGGATGTGATGACATTTAGCAAAAAAGACCTTTTAGCTTCTGCGTGATATGAATATAAAAAGGTTGTTACATCTTCTGTGACAATTGAGAACCAGTGATAACTACTGAAAAATATATTCTATTTTCAACGAATAAAAGGGCGAGATGTTTTTTCTGAGATTGCTGAGACTGTTTGAAATGCACTTCCTGAATGGGGGGATGTGGGTGTTAGTGGTGTGAATGCTATGTACTTGAATGCTTTTGAAGCAGGAGTAGACAGATTATTGCTTGCACAGCGGGTGAAAGATTTTTCGGTTAGGGCTTACTACGTACAGGCAATTTCAATAAGGCCAGAGTTGAATATACTCGGGATGGGTGGGGTAGGGTATTGGTCCACGTATCTGAGACGGTAATTGTGTATACTTTCAGGTTCTCCAAGAAGATTCATATATTTCAGTTTATGAAATTTCAGCTGAATTTGATTTTGATTATCAGACTGCTTGATGCCATTTGCCAGTCAGTTTAATGGTGGCACAGATTATTTTTAGGTAACCAATTCCAGTCACTTTCCAAAGCAAGGCATGGCAATGTTGCTCCTTTAATAAGGTTGTTGTCCGTATTCTTTTTTCAGAGTTGTAAAAAAGTGGGATTTCGAGTCAATTTAATTATTGTTAACACGTACTTCCTCAGGCAAAAGGCTTTCAAGTTTATTAAAAAAAAAACTTGTACAATGTATGGTGAGTGGCCAATTCTCCCAGTTCAGATTTTCTCTGGTTTGGTGTGGTATGGCTTGGGTTTTAGCAGTCTGGCTGTTCAGAAAATCAATCAGACAGTATTGAGGCTGCTGGTCAAAGAACAGCTACATGGACGAAAGTGTATCATGCTGAATATATTTGACATCTCTCTCTCTCTCTCCCTCTCTCTCTCTCCCTCCCCTGAAAGATTTTGTGTATGATTTAACCTTTTTTTTTGCCAAGGGGTGTTTTTGGGGATTATTGGAGGAATTTGGAACACCATCATTACGTTAGAATAGTCTGTTGGGTTTTTGCATTGATAAGGTTATTTTGTATTCTGTTCTCTTTTGTTGTTTTTCAATTGGCAATGTTGCAAATACGTTCTGTTTTGTTTAAACCAAAGTGGTAAGGCAAGCTGCATCATTCTTGAAATATCCATACTGCACCTGCTTAGAACAATGAGCAAAGCTAAGGTATGGGCTACTTACTTGAATTTTTTTGAGAGGTCTGGCTTGTTCCATGACGAAGGTGAACCGGGTAATCCTTAGAAGGTCTGTTGATTTGTGAAGAAAGCTGCGAAATTTCTGTCCAGTTCCTGCTTCAAAAGGGACATGATGCAAACAATCAATTTTGCCTTAATTTGAGTAATAACGTATAGACTTCCAGAACACACAGCTTAATGCCTGCAGCTTCACCAATGGGCGTTTGAAGAGGTGTGTGTGTGTGTGTGTGTGTGTGTGTGTGTGTGTGTGTGTGTGTGTGTGTGTGTGTGTGTGAACGCGTCTCTACGTTTGTACGGAGTGAATTTGGACATCAAAGGGAGACACTTAGCGCTATAAAAAGGTAATTAATTTGTAAAGCTCTGAAGTAAATTATACTTTCATCTCTTGGTAACATCTCATCCATTGTATGTTTCTACCCTGGGTTCTGGAGTCAATCCCAAAAGGTATTGCATCGGACAGTAGGCAGCTAGCCAGAACAGAAGCTTTAATAGTGTTGTCAACATGTATCCTTATGTGGGAGACTTCTTCACATTTGTTAGTCATGGAGTCAGTGTTAAAATGACGCTTTTCCTAGATACCTTTGTCACAAAACTGGTCCTCCTTTTTCGAAAAGCCTTTCCTTGGTTCAAGTAGACTCTGTCTTTGATTTACTTTAGAGGGGTGAGATTCCGATCAGTCTGGTTTGGTACAGAGACGGAAAGGCTTTTGAGTGGCCTTTAGTTCATAAGCAAATAAATGAAACTTCAGGCCCAAATGGTCATGCTTTCGCGGTGACGTGTACAATGAAAGTGGAGTGATCAGGAAGAAGGGCTCATGCCCGATTCTCCTGCTCCTTGGATGACGCCCGACCTGCTGCGCTTTTCGAGCAACTCATTTTCAGCAGTTAAAATCTAGTAGTCAAGTTAATTATCTTATTCTGTGTAATTTTCACTGCACACATACCGAAACGAATTGCAAAGTTAGGTCTTGGGCTGTCCGCTTAAGAATGTTTTAAGTGGTCTGGCCTAGACCATCACAGATTTGAAAAATTTGCGGGATTGTAAACAGCAAGTGGTAGGTGCTTGTGTCTTTATTTCGGGTGTTGGTTTGGTTGGGTAGATAAAACTTGGGATAATAATGGTTGTTTCAGTCTCTAAAATCTGTTTGTTGGATGTGGATGCGGTGACTTTGGAAGTTTTGCAAAAAAACAAATAAGAGTAAGTTGCAAGAATTAGCAGAGAAACTGGGATTGGATCTGTCTGCTTCTGCGAGGAAAGGAGAGATAATTACATCAGTAGCTCAACATTTAAACTTGCTGAAAAAAACTATCAGAGTCTTTGTGTTTCATTGTGGAGTTTTGTGAATGAATTTTTTGTCTGTTTTAAAATCTAGTCGCCCACCTAGCTATCTTACTCCTGGAAATTATCAATGCACACTTAGCGAAACAAATTGCAAATTTAGGTTTAGGGCTGCCTGCTTAAGAATGTTCTAAGTTGTCTGGCCTAGTCCATAACACCTTTTATAAAATTCAGATCTTCCAAGTCGGCATCCTGATTACTTTAATTAGAATCATTTGTGAAACTTGGCTAATTCCAATTATTTTACGAGAGTGAGCAATCGTCAAATTCTTTTGGTTTCTGCAAATCCTTCTCCCTTTTAAAACGTCTGCCATTTTTAGTCCCATGATTGGTTTTCACTGTGGCTGGCATGCCATTCTGTTGATTCTTCCTAAATGCTGCTGAAACTTGGATGAAGTAACCAGACTACCTCAGAGAACATCTGTCTACACTGTCTTCTGGATCGCTTACAACAAGCGCTTTACACGTCTATGTAAAGTCACATATCAGGTCTCATATTTACAGGCTTATTCAACTGAAACTTTCAGATTCACTCGGTAGATACATTGTGCAGTTCATTTTTTAATGTTAGAATACTGTTGAGGTCTGCAGACACTTGGGCCTTTACGTAACTTAGACCTAATTCTAGGAGAAAGTGAGGACTGCAGATGCTAGAGTCGAAATGTTTGGCGCTGGAAAAGCACAGCAGATCAGATAGCATCTTAGATGCTTGACAGTCAACGTTTCGGGCATTAAGTTGTTCATCAGGAATGTGGCGGGTGGGGGGAAGGGGGCTGGGAGATGAATATGAGGGTGTGGTCTGGGTAGCTGAGAAGGCGATAGCTATATGCAGGTGGGGTTAATGGCGATAGCTCAAATGTGAGGCTGGAGCAGAAAAGTGGGAAGTAAGATCGACTGATAGGACAATTCAAGAGGGCGGTACCAAATTGGAGGGTTGTCTCTGTCTTGAGGTCCAGAGAGGGGAGTGGAGGAAATTGGTGAAGTCGACATTGATGCTGTGTTGGTGGAGGGTCCCAAAGCAGAAGATGAACAATTCTTCGTCCAGGCATAGGTAGCGTGGATTTGTCAGCGGAAGAGGCCCAGGACTGCATGTTCTTGACGGAGCAAAAGCAAGTGTTAAAGTAATCGACCCCCGGGTCGTGGGGTTATTAGGTGCATTTCCTAGATATGTCCCCTAAACGTTCTTATTGAAGTGGTCAGTCGCCTAGTCTCCCTGCAGCAGCTTCCTTCATTAGGTTTTACAGCTGTTGACATCACTCGAATATTTTCCACTTAAACAACCATACAAGATTTGTTTTGTATTGCATTTTGTTTCGAAACCTACCATGATTTTATAATCATGGGGTCTCTGCCACGAGTTCAGAATTCGTGGCAACGCAGCCCTCTGTCTCAACAAAACAATCAAAACTGACAGCCACAGTAATCGTGGAACTGACTGGAAAATATATTTTATATAGTGTTACCATGTAATAATAAAGGCCGAAGATGTTTAAAGTAATTGCCATTAATCCATCTCCAATCTGTCGATTTATTCTGACTTTAACCCTCCACAAACCTTGTATTTAATCTGGTCAGATTCAAACGTTTGCACTACTTCTTTTGGAGTGCAGATGTTAAAATATTTTGCTTCCAAGTATGATGACCTTAATGTTCTAGCCTTAATCATTTTTAGAATGAGTATATTTCTGTAAAATATAATTGCTGAAGATGCTGGTGTAAACATGTTTTTTTTCCATATGTCTGTTCAAGACACTCAAACTAATTGCAATTGCTGTGCAATGTTTATGTTGCCTCTTGAGGTTTCTCCTAAGCATAAAAGAGGCGACAATTTGATTGCAAAAGATCTGCATAGATCGAAGACAGAGAAAAACATTCCTTCTGAAAATGGGAAATCCAGCAATCATACAGATAGAAAACATTTGTTACCCCGTTCTTGCAATAGTTGGGGTTCCAGGTAAGTGGCAAAAATTAATGAAATAATATTATTGTTACGATTACTTTTTAAGTGAATAACAAACTCTTCTGTGGCAAAATATTCAGTTTAATTTTGATGTCATGATATTAGTTATCATCATCAATGAAACAATGTCAAGTCTCCATTTAGTTATCATGCTACAAATTGGATCATTTGAATTGCAAGACAACGTATTCATGAATTTGGAAGAATTCACATTTAAGCACATTTAGAAGGAGATATATACATTATCGAAATAGTGGCTTCTGCGAGTTTAAACTGCAAAATGTTTGAAAAATTCTGATGACCAGTTAAAAATATGGTGTGTTTATTGCAAGTGTTATGACATGGGGTAACCGTCCTGCTGAATTGAAAAAAAAAAGCAACACAGAAAATATTTATCCAGTGCAGTAACCAGTAAAACGTCGAGTGGCCAAGAACCACAGTAAAAATTAACAACGTTATTTATGAAAGTATAACAAATAATAATTACCTGATAACTGCATGCAAGTCGTTACTCTAACCTCCCTTCTATAATATTAGTCCGATAAACTCACAGTTAAGATTTACACCACAACACTTCTAATCTCAAAACAAGGCTGTTTTCGGTTCTTCTATTTGATCTTCTTGTGTCTTTTTTTCTTATTCTTAGGAATTTCATTGTCACCGATTACTGAGCAAAAAAGGTAGTTTGCAGCCAGCTATTTTTTCTTAACTGTGAGTTTATCGGACTAATATTATAGAAGGGAGGTTAGAGTAACGACTTGCATGCAGTTATCAGGTAATTATTATTTGTTATACTTTCATAAATAACGTGTCTTTGATGACGTAAAAAAAATCAGTGACTACTATGCTGATTTCCGCAGCACCATTCTCGGCTGGACCATTTCAACTGGCTTTCAACACCAAATGCTTTGGTGTTGAAGCAATGTTTCTGCAGAAAGGCAAGATAGGTCGAAATGACCAGTCATTTGTATTTCTTGTACGTTAATGTCGTGACAAAATAAGCATTTAATTGCGGAGAAAGAGCCTTTTAAATTTGTTATTTGTGCTGTATATGGTAGAGAGTATTAATTTTGTAATTATCAACAAAATTCTGCATTCACGTTTTGTCTTTATATTTTCTGCCATATTATTATAAGAAGAACTTCTGATTATTTTTCATCGACTATTAATTTTTGAACCATACTAACAGATGGTAATTCATAGCAAAGGAACTGCCAATAACAGTAGGGAGGACAATGGAGCTCGTGATCCAGTGCAAGTGAATGATGAGTTATGAATGTTACTTAATATGTTATGTGAGTATGGCTACCTTCAGGATGACTTACTATTGAAAAAAGGATAAGTTTGGTGATTCAAAAAAAAGAGTTTCAATACAAAAGTTAAAATGTCTATCAAACCTGTGTCTTTTGTTTAGGAAACTGTGCATAATAAAGTTAAAAATATCACAACACCAGGTTATAGTCCAGCAAATGTATTTGGAAACACTAGCTTCCTGAGCGCTGCTCCACTGTGTAAAGGCTCAGCGCTCCTAAAGCTAGTGATTCCAAACAAATATGTTGGACTATCACCTGGTGTTGTACGATTTTTTAACTTCAGACGCCCTAGTCTGACACCGACACATCCAAATCATGCGCAAAATAATTATGTCATAAAATGGTTTATAAAGTCGACCACATTATTTACTTGCACTTCTCTATGATTTTGGCTAAAATGGAAGGAAAGCATGACAATTAAATGTTGTGTTTCTCTGCGTGGTGGAATGTTATCCGAATGTATTTATACATTGATTCAAATCAGATTTATAAAGCTCTGACATTGATTTGTTTCAGTTTCCTCAAATAATTGTAGATATGGGATTTTACAAGCTGTTCAATGAAACAAGGGCAGAAACCCGTTCTTTCAGAAAGAAAGAACAATATCGAAAAAAAAACTTGAGTGGTCTGGTTCCTTTCAGCGTAGTGTACAAATTGTGTTAGTTAAAAAAAATAACTTCGACCTCAGGAGTGATATTAGACTCGCAATTTCAAAACTAACGTGTGATCGAAATGAGTCATGATTCGCCTCAATGTATCAGTGGTGAATATCAGATATAACCAAAATGAGAAGTCGACCATTCTATCCCTTGACTCTAATATATTTCTGAATGAACTTGACATTCAGGTTCGAATTCCACAGTCCTATGCACACCTGAGAAAGTTTGATCTCTTTACTTACCATCTGTAAGTTACATTGCTTGAACTCTTCTGCGGCCATTTGAGGAGGAGAGCTCAAATTCATATGTCTATCGAAGACACGACAGATATATCCTTATTCCTGTCTGTAGGTAATGAAGTCTAAGCGAGGAAATCTTATCTTCCCTTCTTTAGTCCTTGATCTGCTTAGTAAGAAATTGAGATCCTAGCAGAAATCTCTGCAGGACATCACTTGTCACAGGCAAAAAAAAGATTAAGCCCAATTTATGCATTAACTCTGCTTATGGGCATCTACCCAATCGTCTATCAATGCGATTGTGTCACACCTGTGATGCAGACTTTTATTAATCACAACAATGATTCTTGTCGCAGCTTATCAAATATCTCAGGTAAAATCGAACTCCATGAAGTTGTGAATACAGTTAAAAGCATAAGTTTAAGAAATCCAAGTCAACAATATTTAAAGGATGTTATAAAAATGTTATCAAAAAAGGGAATTTAGCGAAAGACCAGGGCCTTGAGTGAGTGCAGATTTTCTAGAAAGATATCAAACATACACAGTCTCTAATTCCATGAAAGTTGTGTAATTTACTGTCTTTGTAGGTTTACAAAGTACATCAGCATTTGGTGTTAATCTCAACTTCCACTGCGTATTAATCTCTGGTAACAAAAATTTCTGAAGATCCTTCTGAACCTCCTGCGCCATTTCTTTCATTTTGCTCTAATCATTGATCCCTGCTCATCATTCTCTCTTTGTAATTAAAATTTTCCAGCCCAGAAAATATCTCAGTAAGTCTCCGTTGTGTCACCTGCAGTGGAATCACACCATCGTATAATGCTTGTTGCTAACTTATGGTCCAAAGTTTGTGTAGACTGATTTTCTTGTTTTGCTGTCAGAATTAGAAACTAGTTTTTTGCTTGTTTGCAGCTAACATTGTAACAATTGTGATTCTTTCTCGTGGACGTTGCAACCTCTCCAAATGCATCACCCAATACCTAGTTGCGATGGCAGTGGCAGATTTATCTGTAATAGTATTCGACGTAATATTTTACGAGATTAAGGATTCATATTTTCCATATTCATTCTTCAACTACACACCGATTTGCTGCCTGAACATATTCCTGATTATGGCTTCAGTTGATTGTTCTGTGTGGTTAACAGTCGCATTCACCTTCGATCGATTTGTGGCCATTTCTTGCCAAAACCTGCGAACAACCTACTGTACCGTTAAAACAGCAACTGTGGTTATTGCAGTGGTTTGCTCTCTGAGCAGTTTACAGTCTGTTCCGGGCTATTTTGCAGTTGAACCACGAGAAATAATTGATAATGTACCATGGTCCTGCTCCATCAAAGCGAGCTTCTATACATTACCCATCTGGCTGGCATTTTGGTGGCTGGACACGATTTTAACTCCATTTGTCCCATTTGTTCTGGTAATATTGTTTAATGCAATGACCATCAAACATATTCAACAGGCTAACAGAGTCCGACGTGGATTCCGAGGAAAATCTGGTGATCAGAATTGCAAAGATCCAGAAATGGAGACCCGCAGAAAGTCAATGATTATATTGCTTGCTATATCTGGCAACTTCATAATTTTATGGATTATAACATTAGTATCTTATGTATCGGTGCAACTTACAGATGCACAATTGTTAGTAGCAGATTACAACGACCCATTTACTATTCTTGAACAATCTGGATATATATTAAGAACTTTGAGCTGCTGTACAAATACGTTTATTTATGCTGTTTCCCAGCGTAAATTCAAAGAAGAGTTAAAGAGTATGATTAAATGTCCTGTGGCTGCAATGCCGATTTCACTTAAGTAAGACAAATAATTTCACATAAATCAGATAATAAGGGTCATAATCTTATCAAATTACATCTCATTATACACTCGTACCAGGTTCCTTTTGCTGTGAGGTATTGACAAGACAGGTCAATAAATGCTTTAAAATTGGTTACTCTCTTGCTTTCACCCATGTTGTTTGTTGGTTCCAAGTAAAATGTGCTTCTTTTCCCCAATCCATTCCCACCAAATCTAAACAGAAATGTTTTCTTAACATGGATTGGCACAGAAATATATATTTTTTGATTGTTCACATGCGTTCGTTTAAATATGGTGATTTGCATTATTTTCTTTGTTTTACTTATGAGGCTGTTTAATTTTGTTGTTAATTTAAAGTCTAAATGAATTACTCCCAGATGTTATACTGCTTCCAATTCATGTACGAGCTTTAGCGTTTGATTGTCAGTGTAATCCCTGTTCCTATAAGTAGACGTTTAAAGAATTTAAATCTGGAATATAAATAACAAATGTTATATTGATATTGATCATTTCTGTAAAGACACAATAAACGTATTGTGATAGTGATGCCTTATGAGAAATTTAGCTGCCACTGACTTGTGCTACATTGAGGTGGTGATTTAGATAACATTTAACACATACTGTCAACAATTAAAATATACTCTTGAAGATATAACAGATACTCTGTAGATACAATCAGAAAGAATCAGCAAACACATCAACAAAAGATTTTTTTCCCTTGTCTGTGTGATATTTCTCTGTAGGACATGTTGAATTTTCAAGTAAAAGAAATCCCTTGATTCGATTAACATCATTTGGAAGGAGCTTTATCGTAGAGTAGTTTTGTCCCTAATGCTGAGTCAATTGATTCAGATTTAAGTCACACCTGCTCCAGAAACGTGTATACGTCTGTACAGTTCAATTAGAAAATATGCTCACTGTCGTTGAAGGGTTGTCTCTTCAGTCACCACCAATCCAAGCCTTGTCTATTTCAATGATTAAATAAGGAGTAAATGTAAAGGCAATTGTGAGGTGATCAGTGGTATGTAGACTAGACCAGCTTTTCTGTTTAAAACTTAATGAGGCACCAGGCAACATGTATCTGTAAACATAATTAGATAACTATTACAATAAGACAGTAAGACCTTTCCCAGCCCTCCAATAGTATTATAAAGTTTGGAAAATTTTCAAATTGCTTTGGCCCCTGCGTTATCATTTCTTGGGCAATCTCTCAATTAATTCCCACAGAGTCAAATGTCAAGCGACTTCGAGATTTTCCCAATGCCCAACTCCTGTAATGTTGAAACGACGACAATCTTCAGGCCTTCAAAACAATGCATTGGAACTTTTCAATAGATAATTGAAAGTGATTCTTAGGTCCCTCAGCGTCTCAAACTTTCTGTACATTCACTAAGATTATCATTGAAATGTGATTGAAATCCACATGTCGAATTTTCAACAAATATAAATACAAATTTAAAATTGGAAACAATGTAACACAAGGCATGAATTCTTGGATTATCTAAGTAGCATGCCACAATATTGGTGACAATGTTGCGGTTAGATTTTTTTTAGATTACTTACAGTGTGGAAACAGGCCATTCGGCCCAACAAGTCCACACCGACCCGCCACCGACCCATACCCCTTACCTAACACTATGGGCAATTTAGCACGGCCAATTCACCTGAATCGCACATCTTTGGAATGTGGGAGGAAACCGGAGCACCCGGAGGAAATCCATGCAGGCACGGGGAGACTGTGCAAACTCCACACAGTCAGTCGCCTGAGTCGGGAATTGAACCCGGGTCTGTGGTGCTGTGAGGCAGCAGTGCTAACCACCTGTGCCACCGTGCCGCCCCTAAGCAAGTGGCGACTTGTACACACCAAAAACATATTCTGGTTTCCACGTGGTATTTTAATGACAGCTGGTCTGGATTTTTTAAACAATCTGCACATATGTGCTTTGACACACCTCTGAAGCTTGTGGTAAATGAGCCAGACTCTTTTGGCTCAAGTTAGAGACATTCTCATTTTCCACAAGAGCCTTTCCAACGAATAGTTTGCACAGTGAGTTTCGTAAGATCACAACTAGTGGTGAGGTGAACTGCTATTAAAGCGTTTAATGAGGAAAAATGAGCATCAATTGGAAACTCTAAACAACCGCTTCCAAACTGTGCACAAAATGTGGATAGGTGATCGTCATTGAAAAACGCTCGACCAATTCTACCACTCATGTAAAGTGAGGACTGAAGGGCTCAAGCCCGAAACATCGATTCTCCTGCTCCTTGGATGCTGGGCCTTTTCAGCAACACATTTTCAGCATTTCTACCACTCAACATGCTTTACTCCATATGGCCCAGAGCCTGGTAATCCGATAGTTTAATGGCATCATTGGTGAACAGCTAATTTGGTGACTTAGGTAATGCTTTGGTGATCATATTTGCACACCGCCATGAAAGATCGTGGAGTTTGAATTCAATTTATTTTTGGCTTACAGGTGACTCTAGATCCACTGAAATGTGGTTGACTCTTAAATACGCTCTGGGAAATTACTGATAGACAATGTATGCTGACCTATCCAGTAATGTTCTCATCCCATGAATTACCGCAAAAGAATGATTCTGCACATGGTCTGCTGACGTGGGCATTTGCTTTCATAATCATTACGCTAATTGAAAAAAAATAATGTATCTCACAAACATCGTAATTCTTGCGTCAAAATACTTTGATGTGATTCATGACTGTTTTCTTCGATCAATTGACCACCTTATGCAGAAAATTACGGCTTTTCCTTGTTTTATCGTTATTGGGTGGATAAGCTATCAATTGTTTTCCTTAATTGTCAGATTAGTCGTCTTTCTAAATGTTTCAAGAGTTGCACTCCGGCCATTGGCAGCAGCAAATCTACCCTTTCAATTATCTGAAATAATTATTTTTGAATAAAAGAACATTGTCCCAAATTACATTTTGAATTACACTTTTCTGTGTTCCTTTAACTATATCCTCACGTCCAATATAATTAATTACTCTGACTATTTCTACAATCGCTTTCAGCTTTGAATATCTTCATGTGACTCCAGAAGCCGCGAATCAAATAATCCACAGAAAAAAAATCGTGATCATAGCAACAATTTATTTTGCACAACATTGCATCTTCTTGTGTAAATAAATCAATAAAAGTAATATATAATGCGCCTGATTTTCTTTTCTAAACCTTATGTGCTACAGTGAGCCCGCTCAAATGGCTTAACTCTGCCATCAGTCATACGTTATTGTCAACTGTAGTCGGAACAATAAGAAAGATCCAGAGGCAGTGATCCATTGAAGAGCTATTGAAATGCGACTCAGAACGTAATCTTGTGGTTTTAATGTTTTGGAAGATATCTGTCAAATTCCGTGAATAAATTTGACAACAATAACTATGACCATTGCAGCAAATTAGAATAAAATGATTCAGCTTTTCTGTTGTTACACTAACGCAGGCATTTACGCAGTGACACAGACAAAGTTTAGAAATTACCTAAAGAAAATGATTAGGACTCTCTGAAGTGAACAAATAAGCAGAACAATTACCAACCCCAGTAAATTGAAAGACAGTCTAGTCGAAACCTCGCTGTCACGTGCTTCAACTGTCAAATCTGGAAATTTCTGCTAAATACTCTCCAGGGCACAGCAAAATATAACACAGATAATTTCTTACTAAAATTGACAACATTGTTGCTCTTTCAATGCACAGCATCTATTTTTGACCATAGTGTTTCATCATCATAATATCCTGACGCTCTGTTATATGGTAGAGAATAAATCAAATTATTTAAGCTTACCCCAAAATCTGCGTCATTTGTATGTGGCCTAAAAATTTCAATCATGCAATCTCTCTCTCTCTCTCTCTCTTATTATGAAGATGTAACATTCAGAACCACACTAAATTCTCAGCGAAGTAGGCTATGGCGAGCTGAGTTACAGAATTGTGCCATATATAATCTCATGGCAATCTCTCCAATTTGCACAAGCACCAGACTAAAATTTTGAAATTCATCAATGATTTCCAAAGTGAAGCATTTATTTTTGGTAAATGCGTGTTTATCATTCAGTTTGCATGCTTTGCCAAACTCAACATGTAAACTACCTATCCGGAAAATTCCAGTTGGAAACAGAGAAGGTTGCTGATGGATCCTAATCACCACTTGCTCCAAATGATATTCATTCAAGTGGCATTCAAGTGGAATCCACCAGGCACAAATATCTCCAGAAACCTTTAAGGGCACTGATCACATATACCACCCCTTCATAGACATTGATTTCCAGCATGTGCCAATCACTCAGACACTTCAGGGCACATGTGGAATACATTTGGAAAATGGTATTAATATTCAATGCTTCAGCTCTGGCTGCATTGACATCCACAATTTCAGTCCTTCAGCAATGACACTTTGCACTTAGGGCAGCCAATGAAGTAATGGTCTGAATCAGGCTACATCTTGATGTCATAGCATTCACCGATTCTAAGTCTTATTGAATGATCATAGCATCACTGATTTGCATTGTTTGGCTGTTTTCATTTTCTCACTCAGCCAGCGATGCCTGGCTCACTTATTTCTGACTTTATTGACGTTGTCATAACCAGAAAATATTGCAGCTTGTCATAATTGCCAGCAGGCCTTTGTCCAGTGATGAGGAAACAGCACTTGCTTCGGGTTTTCTGCTGCATCAAGTGAAGTGGAACTCCTGTTTTGGGCAGTCAGAATCAGCATCCGAATAACAGGCAGCACATAATCCATTTTGACATTGGTTGTCCTAATATCGGGATTATGGACATAGAATAAAAATCAAACATCTTTATGGAAGATTAGATCAAGTGGTTTCGCTGTTGTAGTTGGTTCAGGAGCAGAGGCTTAACAAGTGAAAAAGTAGGCAGAGCAGAAAACGTGCAGAATGAGTAATATTGCAAGTTTGGATTGGGTAGTTTGTGGGGGGAATATGCGATATGGCTTAGCGATAGTAGCAAAGCACAAGAATTGGTGAGGTCCTGGTGCAATAGTAGGGACAGATGGAGTTCGAGTTAACAGAGAGACGTAATGTCATTTTGGCAGAGCGCAAACTGACGTTGAGTGTTTTCCTTTAGGCCTGGGCATTTTTTTTCAAACTGCTGAGACAAATCCTACATGGTGAACAAGCTCAGAACAGAATGGCATAGTACTATGGCATTTCTTCCACAGCTTGTCTTGCGAAAGACTGACTATCCACCATTCAGTTTCAGCTGGATCTCCAGGTCCATAATGTAAGATAGAAAAAAAACTTTGTCTGTCGCTGCAGATTGACAGTGCTTGTCTAGGTGAAAGTGAGGATTGCAGATGCTTGAGATCTGCCCAGTGATGGTCAGGAAACGATTTTTTTCCCGCCATCACTGCATATTGTGTTCCTTAAATATGTAACAAAATTATAAATTACTGTAAACAAAAGTTACAGTTTTATTCATTCACAAAATGCGACTGGCACGAGCAAGACCGTCTCCAATTATTAATCGCCCAGAGGAAATATAAGAGTCACCACATTCCTGTGGACCTAAATAACATGTATTCCAGATCGGGTAAGGACATTTGAGAACCAAATGAGTGTTGCTAAAAATCGACAACGGATTCTTGATCATCGTTAGCGTTAATTCAAGATATCTATTGAATTCAAAATCCACTATCTGCCATATCGTGACTTTAAAGTAGTCCCACAGAACATTGCTTGGATCTCTGGATCAGGAGCTAGCGAAAAGACCACGAAGCCATTGCACCTCCCACCCCACCCAAACTTTAATATTGTACTTAGAAGAATAATTAATATAATAAAGCCCTAAGACTGTTGTTCACAATTTTATGATTATAAATAATGTATACATATGATTTACAGATTCGACATCAATGAATTAATTGAATACTAAACATGATCTGGTGCTGAATAGTCTACTCCATTCCCTCTGTTGCCACGAGTTACAGGGTGGTGACCTGCCACATGATCTTAAGATTGAGATTATAAGATTTAATTCCAATAACCTGTGAATTTCACCTTAAAGTTAAGATGACAAATTCACGAGAATGTAATTGAATTGGAAATTGATTTCTAAATGAAAATAAAGGCCAGCACACGACATGGATGCATTCTGTAGATCTGATTGGTTTGCTTGACGCAGTGGCAAATTGCACTGTGGCCGTTATTGCTGGCATGTCAGCAAAGTCAGAATCATGCAGCAAATAATTTGAATTTAAAAGTGATATTAACTTTTTGCAAACGTAATCATGCAATGCAAATAAAAAAAAAACAGTATTTTGGAAGGAAGTTGCAGTAAAAAGACAACAAATGAACACAACAACTTCACAATTCCAGATGACATAACAATTCCATACTTTTTTTCTGTATTTAAAAAATATCATGGGGTACAAGACTTCAATGGATCACACAATTACGTAAACAATGCTCTGATCCATTTTGTTTGGTAATTATGGAAGTTAACAAGAATTGGCTGAGACTTCCATGTGTTTGTTAAATTTCACTTCTAATATTATTTGTGTGGAGCCGAGATCAGAACAGACGCGTTCCTATATTTCATCGTGTCATCATCTCGAATATTGCAATATGTCAGTTCATCGCTGTCACACTGTTTAACATACAGTATACCACCTTCTGGACATAATTTTGGAAGCTTCAATCTCACGTTTGTCAAGTATGTCCTTAAACATATTTATTTTGTGTTTAAGGCACCAGAGTATGCTCCTTATTTTTAAGCAACCAATTGCCACTGACACTCCACAAATCTGAATGTTTGTTCAAAATAGAACATAGAACATTGAACTTTACAGCACCGTGCAAGCTCTTCAACTCTCGATGTTTTGCCGACCTTTCATCCTACTGTAAGATCAAACTAACCTTCATGTTCAAACTCCTCTAACTCTGTTTTTCAAGGAGAGGGATTAAAATAGGTGAAATCAAAAATACAACCACAACAAGCTCTTTCTAAGAGCTCATATTGAAGGTGATGTAATTAAGCAAATATTCTCAAGTCAGTCGAAGTGAAAATGACTCATTCTCAATCCGACTCTTCATAAAGTTGAAACTAATGCCAATCATTGTGGAATTCTATAATAGTCCGTTGAGGATTCTGCAGACGTATAAGAAATCCCTGTGAACACTGAAGAACTGCCTGCATACAATCATAAAACAGCTACTTTCAGTGCAGCAATGGAACAGCCGATTATTATACAGATAGAACGTATTTATTACCCTATTCTTGCAACCGTCGGCATCCCGGGTATGTCTCTGAAAATCCGTTATTAATTGTTGTTAATTCTATTTCATGCGATCACAGCTCCTGCTGACGATCAGATGCTTCGTTTTTAAAGTGTGTGATGTGCAGAAAGTAATTGCTATCGTTCAGCAAACAACAACAACCTCTACGTCTCATCTCGATTGATTTAACTGGCAATATTATCTATTACAACGTTGGAATGTCACCTGCATTTTATTTTCATTTGTCGACAGAAGGTTACATATTCAATTTACCTTCGCTTTTGGAAGGGTAAATGTAAATTTTAGTTTGTTATAGGTACTCAGATTGTCTAAAAGAACGTGCTAAGGGAGAAGTGAAAAAGAACAAGTGCCACATTTCCTGAAAGAAATCAACCTCGGTCTAGAATTTTGCTCCACTCCTCAGAGAAGCTGCTGGAGCTATGGTGACTGTTTTTGCGCATTTTATGAGGAATGCAACATATTTCGAGCACATGAGCAGGGGAATGAGATCAACAAATTCCACTTCAGTCAGCGACTTGTTTACACAGTTTCACCTTGAATGAATTTATACTATTCATTTTAGCTGATCTTTGAAACAAGTGAATCGACATATTTCTTTTAGCTTGGAAAAATATTTCTTCTAGCTTCCCATTAAATGCATGTTTGACTGTTGAACTTGAGGCAAACAGTTTGGCTCAGGAATAGTTGTTTTGTTTTTGTATTTGAATCATTTCGATTATTTATTTGGTTTATAAATCCCATGGGGTAGCACTTCGGCATTATTTTTCTGATCAATACGGAAATAGCAAGCTTAGCATTTTATGATAGCGACAAGTATTTCATTCTGCCATCAAACTTGGAATTTTAAAAAAACTGTATTGAAAGCAATTTAAACTTAATAGTTTTCCTTTTATTTACGTCTTTTGATCAGGTTATCACGAGCCTCCAGTACAGGTGAGATTAGAATGTGGATGTACTGACTTAGAATTGGGGTCTAACACTGCAGCAGAACACCTGTTTGCAGATGTAACCTATATAGTTAAGGCTTGTGTATTTGACAGTCATCCGTGTGGGGCCTGAACAAAACACTGTATAAGTTTGATCTATTTTTTTTCCACTTATTTCAACTCTACTGAAATGAAACCACGCATTTTTCGGCGTTTTTAAAATCCTCCCGAGTTCTTTACTGAACTGTGTATATTGCCAGCTGGATCTGTCATGCTGATTGGATAGTTCCGTAAAGGGATGTTTCACCTGTATGGGCTTTTCCGTTGTTGCACAGGAAGTGACTGCCTGTTTTATGATTTCATAAAAGGCAGGTCTTTATTTTTCACCCGGGTCTCTTATATGTCTGGAGAATCCTAAAAAAAACTATTGAGAATTTCAGAGTAACAAGGAACGTATTGGTTCACTTAATCTCAACATTCTGCATTAAGTCACAGGTATATTGTAATGGGTCCCCGTTGCCATTTTTATGCTGTCGATTAAACGTCCTCTTTTTAAATTTTACAATCAGCCTTTTATAAAGCATATCAACGACGTTGTGCCTTTCTTTTACAAAACCTGAAAGTGGGGTCTTTATACTTGCCAAGTGTGGGTTTGTTTATTCAATTGCCTAGTAGCATCTTTCAAATGGAGAAGCTTCTGGAACATGTGATACGTTCTAAGTTCAACTATGGATATTGATACAAGTATAAATAGGCTGCAGTCAGAAATGACCGAACTCCAGACGTTAACCAGATCAATACAAAGCAATTTGAAGTCATTGAACATCCTTGGGTTGTGGACACATTATTGATTTAAATTTACATTTTTGCCCTTTTACTCGTAGAAAATCATGGGAACACTGTTTCCAGAGAACAAAACTATTTCATCTGATTTCATAATTTTGAAGGTCTCACGGAAGTGTAAGCACCAGAATAAACCACTCTCGATTTCTTAAAGACCATAAAAGATCACTGATTAATAACTCACTATAGTAAGAGTGACATTTTTTTTCTTTGTTTCCTTTCAGCTAATGTGGCAACAATTACGATTCTTTGGCGTGGACGTTGTGACCTCTCCAAATGTGTCACTCGATACCTGGTGGGCATGGCAGCAGCGGATTTGTCTTTGCTGGTATTTGCTGTAATACTCTATGAAATTAAGGATTCGTATTTTCCACATTCATTCCTCAACTACACCCCAATTTGCAGCCTTAACATCGCCCTGTATTTGGTTTCTGTTGACTGGTCTGTCTGGTTTACTGTCGCATTCACCTTTGATCGATATGTTGCTATTTGTTGTCAAAAGCTCCGAACAAGCTATTGTACTGTCAAAAGTGCAAATGTGGTTATGGCAGTGATATTTTCTTTGAGCATCTTACAGACCATTCCACTCTATTTTATATTCAAGCCTCGTGAAATAATTGATAACTTACCGTGGTCCTGTGGTGTGAAAACAAGTTTCCACACGTTACCAGTATGGATAGCGTATTGGTGGTTGGAAACTATTTTAACCCCGTTTCTTCCTTTTGTTTTGATATTACTATTGAATGCAGTAACTATCAGGCACATAGTGCAGGCAAACACTGTCAGAAGGGGGCTCTTGCGAAAGAACAAAGGTCAGAATCTTGATGACCCTGAGGTGGAGAGCCGGAGAAAATCAATGATTATATTACTGGCCATATCTGCCAATTTTGTACTTTTATGGAGTGCATCATTTGCATTCTATATTTCTGTACAGTTTACGGATGCCGAATTTTTAGTAACAAATTACAATGACCCATTTACTATTCTGGAACAATCCGGATATATTCTCAGAACCTTGAGTTGCTGCACAAACACCTTTATATATGCAGTTTCCCAGCGGAAATTCAGAGATGAGCTAAAGCTAATGATTATGCATCCCCTTACTGCTGTAATGCATTTATGTAAGTTAAATTTCTCACTGAACTAAATGACAAGGCTTAGAATCTTGGTAATTCGTGCCTTGGGCCGACAAAGTGTGCCATCTTCTGTCACTTCTCTTCTTCCTGTCCAGATACGTAAATCCTAATTTTCCAAGATATCCCTTTTGCCATGATATAACCAATCACAGTACATTTTCTCTCCCTTTGGCGACATTTTTCAGCCATCCAAATTATGCCTTTGTTATCTTTCTCTGTAGGTTCACTAAAGGTGAGATCAAAGAAATCAGTACAATCAATCAATTTATTTCTATATGTCGTAAGTAATTAAAACTCGTGCGGATCTGAACAGTGCGGCTATTATTTCAAACGCAAAATGAAATTATCTGGGTCTTTCTTTCTTCTTAACTAACTAGCAAAATATCGATGCAAATGGGGGTCGGACGTGGGTGGGGATGGACAGGGATTGGGGTTGGTGCTGTGGGATTGCGGGCCGAATAGGGGAAGAGGTTAGATGGTGTTGGGGGCAGGTAGTGACCGGGTCGGAGTGGACGGGGGTTGGGAGCAGGTCGTGGGGCAGGTTTGGAACATATGGGGTGGGGCCGGCAGGCGTTGCGAGCGGATGGGGCGGGGTTTCACGCACAGTGTACTTTTGCCCAGTCTCCTGAACGGGAAGCAGACCTCACAGAAAACTCTGAGCCCCAGGGATAATCAATTAACTGAATAATCAATTATCCACACAAAACAATGCCGACCCATCTCGACCGGATAATCGAGCTTCTTCTGTACAGTGCCATGTGGATTAAAAACTTTGCTGCACTTTCATGGAGAAACTCACCCTATCGGCTTGGCTGAATTGACATGGCCATAGTGAAAGGTGAATCAGTTTTCAATTGCTCAAAAGCGTACTCTTGCTCAATATTAAATTTGTCTATGAACTCTGTGATACTAATCTCAGTACTATCACATTCACAGAAGGTTCGCCATTGTTTTAAAGTTCCAACGAAGTGAAAGTTAAAAATCACACAACAGCAGATTATAGTTCAACAGGTCTATTTCGAAGTACTAGCTTTTGAGGCGCTGTGTCTTCATCAAGTGCTTATCGAACCGGACCATAAAGCACAGAAGTTTCAGCAAAAGGGTTAAAACGGTTTGATTCCTTACAATGTGGGAACAGGACCTTCGGCCCAACAAGTTCACACTGACAATTTGAAGAGTAACTCACCCAGATCAATTTCCCTCTGACGAATGGACTTAACACTATGGGCAATTGAGAATGGCCAATTCACCTGGCATATTTTTGGAACCTAGGAGGAAACTGGAGCAAGCCCATGCAGACAAAGGGAGAATGTGTAACTCAACACAGGCAGGAATAGAACCTGGGTCCCTGGTGCTGTGAAAACTGAACCACCCTGCCATCCCCAAACGTCATGCATTTGTAATGATATATTAAACACAGAATCTTTCACATTTTGGAATGGGTTTTGCTGGTTTCGTTTTTTATAAATTTATGTCAATCCCAGAACTCATTTTAAGTTAAATTCTGAAAGTAGTTCCAGCTTTTCTAAAAAGTAAGTGGCATCTCAGCTCAGGCAATGAATTGAAGGAGTGATAATAAAGGCTGTCTGTGTTACAATGTTGAGTCGGACTGGTTCTATTTCTGAAGTGGAACTTGCAGAATCTTACATGGTTACATGCAGGATTTTGAGCAAAATAACATGTAATTCTGCAAATATAAATTCAATCCATAAACTGATGTGCAGCAGAGACAGAATATACTTGTGCAAGTGAACGTGTGCATGTGGGCGTTAGCGCATGTGCAACAGTGTGTGTATGTGTGAGTGTGTGACCTTGGTCAAAAGTGTGTGTGTGTGTGTTTGTGTGTGAGATGGGGTGTATGACTGTGAGAGTGTACGTGTATGTGTGTGATTGCACGTGGTGTATGTGTGCATACAAGAGAGGGCTTGTGTGTGAGATAGAGTCTGTGAGAGTGTATGAATAAGTATGAGTGTGTATACGCATGCTTGTGTGTGTCTGTGGAGTGGATAGTGCAGTGGGGTCACTGTGACATGAACCCAAGTTCGCGGTTGAGACCACCTCCATCGGTACCAAACCTGGTATGTGATTGGCCGCTTTGTACTCATCCTGAAGTCTGGCTTGGAGGATGTTCACCCAAAGGTCCGAGGCCAAATGTCCCAGATCACTGGAGACTTTCCCAAATGCAAATACCTATCTTACTTTCTAAATTCACAAGCATGTTTTAGTTAAACTGACACCACTACGGATTTATTTGGCATGAAGAAGAGAAGCAGAGAGTATTTTCCAAACCGTAAAAGGCTTCAGAAATCTCTATAAAAAAGGCATTTCTTCTTCAGGATTCTCTTAAAGTTAACGAGTAGATTCCAACAGCTGTGAAGAAGACAAATGCAATGTTACTGTTCATTTCAAGTGTGCTTGAACATAGAACATAGAACAATACAACACAGAACAGAGCCTTCGGCCCTTGATTTTGGCTGACTTGGGACCTAATCTAAAACCATTCCACTTACACTATCCCAACATCATCCATATGCGTATCTAGGGACTGTTTAAAGTGTCTAATTTGACTGAGTTAACTATATTGGCAGACGAGGCATTGCACGTCATTAGCACTCTCTGAGTAAAG
This sequence comes from Hemiscyllium ocellatum, assembly GCF_020745735.1. Taxonomy (NCBI): domain Eukaryota; kingdom Metazoa; phylum Chordata; class Chondrichthyes; order Orectolobiformes; family Hemiscylliidae; genus Hemiscyllium; species Hemiscyllium ocellatum. The sequence continues at coordinate 32,273,431 of NC_083435.1, forward strand.
AACCTACATCTGACATCTGTTTCAATTCTATCACCCCTCAATTTGCAGCTAAACCCCCCTCGTACATTCCGACGTCATCATCCTCAGAAAAATCATCTTGTAATGGGGCAACCTGAACTGTCTATAACATTCCACGTGTGGCCGCACTAATGTGAAGCTCAATTCCTCTACCAATTAAACCTAACACACCGTATGACTTCTTAACAGCACTATCAACCTGGGAGGCAACTTTCAGACATCTATGTCCATGGACACGAAGGTCCCTCTGCACATTCATACTACCAGGAATCTTTCCACTGATTCAGTGCACTGCCTTCCTGATATACTTTTAAAGCGAATCACCTCACATTTATCCGCACTGAACTCCATTTGCCAACTATCAGCACAATTCTGCAGTTCATCCACGTCCCCTGCAACCTGAAACATTCTTCCACAATGTCAACCACTCCACCGACTTTAGCGTCATTTGAAAAATTACTAACTCGTCCAGCTATGCCTGCGTCCAAGTCATTTATAAAAATGACAATTAGCAGTGGTCCCAGAGATCCTTGTGGCACACCACTAGTAACTACACTCCACGCAGAGTATTTTCCATAAATCTGCACTCGCCACTGTCTCATCCAAACTTTTAAATCACCCTCATGCCTCCACATTACTCCAAAAGTCTTCCATTTGGAAAATTATCGAAGGTTTTACTGAAGTCCATGTACATCACATCAACTGCCCTAGCCTTGGTCACCTTGAAAACAGCCTACTCTTGTTGAAACCAAGTTGACTATCTCAAATCAAATTGTTGCTTGCGAGATGATTATAAATCCTATCTGTTATATTCCTTTCCAATTTTTTCCACAACAGACATAAGGATCATTAGTCTATAATTAACCACGTCATCTCTACTTTCCTTCTTGAACAAGGGCACAACTTTTGCAATCCTCCAGTCGTCTGGTACTAAACCACTAGAAAATGACAACTCAAGGATTAAGGTTAAAGGCATCGTCACCTCCTCCCTTGCTTCCCAGAGAATCCTCGGATAAATCCCATCCGACCCAGAATACTTATCTACTTTCACACCTTCTAGAATTATTGATGATACCTCCACCTTACTAACCGCAATCCTTTCTATGTCTAATAGCCCATATCTCAGTCTTCTCCTGTGCAATATTCTCCTCGCCCTGGGTGAAAACAGATGAGAAATATTCGTTTAACACCTCTCAAATCTCCACAAAGTCAACATACAACTTCCAATTTCTGTCTTTGACTGGCCCTAATCATCCATTTATTTCTCATATACCCATATAAAGCTTCTGGGTTCTCCTTTATTCTACCTGCTATAGAATGATCATATCTCCTCCTTGTTATTCTTAACTCTGTCTTGAAATCTTTCCAATTTAATCTATAACTCTCCATCGCCTCATCTGAACCATCTTGTTTCAATGCCACATAAGCCTCCCTCGTCTGCTTAACAAGAGTTATAATTTCTTGGGTAAACCATGGTTCACTTACCTTATTATTTCCTCCCTGCCTGACAGGGACATACCTATCAAGGACACGCAATATCTGTTCCTTAAACCAGCTCCACATTTCGATTGTCCCCATCCCCTGCATTTTGTTATCTCATTCTATGCAGGAGCAGAAATGGGATTCGGACGCTACATATGATTCTGCTCAGTCTGCACTTGGAAAAATGTAAGCAGGTTTCTGCCTTATATCTCCGTAGTTGTGTACTGGTGTTGGAGGAGATCCAGAGGTAGTTTGCAAGAAGTATTCTGGACGTCAAGAGCATGTAACATGAAGAAACCCGTTGAGGAGTCTTGTTCTGAAGTCAAATCAACTTAGTAGGATGAGGGTTGGAGGGGAAATTATGTAGGGGTATTAAATTGAAACATAAGTACGACTGAGAGATCTGGCGGGTGTGAATGCTGTGAATATGTTTGCACGCAATAGAGAGAGCAACATCTGAAGGTAGACCGTCAGAATGAAATGACTACAGTTTACAAATGAGATGTGGAGGATGTTCTGCATCCAGATTGTCGGTACTCTGCAGAACTCAATGTGACCCAAGGCTGTGGATGATAAGTCATTGACGATACATTAAAGACAGAGATTTTTGATTAGTCGAGCGGATCAAGTTTTAATTGGTGAGTCTTGGAGAATGAGATTGAGCACTTCAGGATTATCAAATGGTGGAGCTGACTCGATGGACTAAATGGCCTGATTCAACGGCAATATCTAATAGTGTTGTGGTCTTCTTCCCCTTCTTCTGATGCAAAATATTTAAATGTGAAGTCAGATATTTGTGTTTGTGTTGTTGTGTATTCCTTTCCACATCTACTTAAACTCATGCAGTAAATATCTAAATTAATCATGATCCTTCAAATCCGGAAAACAGGTTGTGGCTTTTAGATTTACTTATTGGATGTTCTGAACAATATATAATCCAATACGATAAGAAGTACTGATTGAGGATAAATTACTGTTTTTCATTTATAGCACCTTGTAGCATTGATTTGAACATTACACCTAAGAAAACAAAAGGAGTTAGTGGATCATTAAGCCTCAGAGAGTGGTTTTGTTTAAATGCTGTGTATGCTGGAAATCCAAAATCCCAACAAAAAACAAATAAACTGGCGAATCTCATTATGTTTACAAACTGCTTAGAAAAGACAAACTGAGTTAATATTTCCAATTGTTATACCCACATCTTAAGCGTGAGCCCTAAACTGTTGAGATTGTCCATGATTTACCGTTTTATTAAACGTAATTCTTCTGCCGACTGCTACCTCTCTGTTCCTCTTTGTGTTAGGTTTGGTTAAATATAATTCGGATGAACCCGCCAGATATATGCTAGATTATGGGCGAGCGACATTATTTGTAAGATGACTAATTGTGAGTTCCCATATATACGCTTAGTGATGAATTTCAAAGGAATACGAATAGTGAACATTAGTATGAAAACTTTCGCAATCCAGCAATTTACACTATATGTGTAAAGGGTATGCTTGGATAAAATTAACTTGAAACAAACATGAGTAACAGGCAAGTGGATCACGTCAGATAGCAATACTTCTGAAAGCACGTCCCTCATATTTTGCTGTGTCACCACAGATGTCAGTTACATTGTAGATCTGTAAATCTAAAAAGAGGTTACGTCCTTCCCTTCCTAATGCCTAATTTCATTATTGTCTTAAAGTTCACTCTTTCATAGACTATGTCAAAGGTTTCTACCATCTGGCAAATCAGATGTGTCCATTAGATTCCTCAAACTCAATTGCTGCAATGAGAAACAGGCACGGCTCCAGCAATTGAAGGACAACCAGCTTCACCAAGAAGTATTGCACCTGTTCTATTTACTCACTGCGTTCTAACGTTGCTCACTTAAATCAAAAGAATACTACTTTTTCGCCTTTGAACACTCGGAGCTCGAGTTGAACTCGGAGCTCGAGTGTGACTTGCTCAACGGATTATTCCCATATCTTGACGGCTCTATAAAGTTTTATGAGCCCTGCACCTCGTTAAAGCCCGCCTGGATCTACTGACTCTTAAGTCTTGCCTTGAATCTTAACATGACAGTAATTGCTAAGAACTTTTGGACATTGCAGTCAGCATCAGTTGTAGGGAAAACTGTCGTCCTCTCATCAGCACACTTTCTCCCTCACTTTCTCTCATCCTGTGAATTTTAAAACTGACTAAACTTTGAAATACTTTGCCAAGACCCTTCATCTCAATGAGTCAGCTTCTAAAACCTTGACAAGCTTGTGTCCATTGTGCCAAAGTAGCACTCAATGCAAGCAATAATTTACGAAAGTCGAATTTGATGACCAGTTTCATGCATAATTTGCAAGCATTTCTGGCTTAGACTGTTCTGCTGGACGAAGAAGAAACGGATTTAATCACAGGCTAATTTTGAAAGACGTGTGTCGTATTTTTTTAAACGAAAAAAAATGAAGGAATTTTATTTTCTGTTAAATAGACAATCTCATGCTCATAAATTAAACTCTGCAGTCCAGTCACACTGAATTTTTGGAACTTTTTTTTTGTTTTTTACGTGTCTGTAATTCTTCGCAAACTCTTCATGGTCTCCTCATAACTTACATTCCCATTTAGTTTGTATATCAGCAAACTGGGGGAATCTTGCAAGGTGTGACTTGAGCAGTAAACAAATCTCAAATTCCAAAACCGCCACTTCCACAACCATCCTCATGCCTTAGTTATTCCTATCTAGTGTCCAAACTCAATCATGATTATGTGGACACACTTGAAACTTGAGCAGGAACATGATACAATGCTACAAGTCTTCTCCACCATTCAATTGAATCATGACTGATCCCCTATCTCAATGCCATTTACCTGCACTGTCCGCTTGTTGATTGATATTGTCCATATCTGGTAATTTGTTGATCTTTGCCTTGAATGTACTTTATGAGAGTCTGTACAGAATTCCATAGCCATTAATTGAAGAAATATCACCGATTTCAGTATTACATCGTCTCCTTTTTAAATCTGAGATATTTACCCCGTATTCTAATTTTAACCTCTCTTCCCTCTTTCCCACAAATTTGCGTGGACCAAGTTTCTCTTCGTGATTTTTCTGATTAACTTGCCTGTTGAAATGAATGGTAATCTATTCAGATTTTCCACTACATTACCGCATGTTCCAGCCATTTTCAAATATTGACTACTTCTGATTTTGCCCAAGAATTATTTGCACTTGTCATTAACCCTAAGTTCAAAATGCACAATTGTGGACCTGCTAGCTGATCAAACATCGAAACAGAAATATGAACAAAGATATTTCACGTCCATTCCTACATAATAAAGGTGACGGTGAGTTGTGCGGCTCCAGCTAAATTTGCAAAATAACTTTAAATGTTCATAGTTTATTTACTTGCAAAGATTGGTGTGCAATGAACTTTAAGAAGCAGCATTACAGCATAAATTGATTTATATTGCACTAACCTAGATATTGGGATGTATTCAGTCCGTCACTTCCAATGTGGGATGAAAAGATAATATATCATCACCACTCTGCAAGCTGAATAATCAAAATTTATACTGAAAATTAGCAGTTTATTAATAACTTAAGAACCAGGAGTAGGAGTAGGACGTCTGGCCCTGCGAGCCCACTCTGCCATGCAATCGCTCATGGCTGATGTTATGCTGGCCTTAGGCTCACTTATCCGCCCTGAGAACATAACCCTTAATTCCTTTACAGATTAAAAAAATCGATCTTTTCTTTAAAAACATACAACAAGGAAACATCAGCTACTTTACCTTAGTGTAAGAATTTCCTCCTCAATTCACTCATAAATCTGCTCCCTCTAATTTTGAGGCTATACCAGCAGAAACATTGTCCTTACTTCTACCTTATCTATTCCCCTTATATTTTTACATATTTCTATAAGATTCCACCCCCCCCCCCAGTCGTTTAAATTCCAATAAAAATAATCCTTGTCTACTCAATCTCTCCTCAAACATCAAAAGTCTCAATTCTGGAATCAATTTAGTGAATCGTATCTGCACCCTCTCTGGTGCCAGTACATCTTTTCTCAAGTAAGGAGACCAAAACTGCATTCTGTACTCCAGGTGTAGCCGCAACAACATACTGTGCAGCTATAAGATAACCTCCCTGCTTTTGACTACGAGAGTTATTATATCCACATTGGACAAATAATCAAAAATTTATCAAACTTGAGCAATGGTTAGATTGAGTAAACACTCACATCCATGGTTTCTGATTATTTGTTTTATACGTAAGATGTTCTTTGCAGTCAACGTCATTCTCAAAACTCGTTAAGACCATTTCCCTTTAACTGGTTACCAACAGAATTCCCAAATAAAATAGTGAAGAAGCATTGCGCAAATTTATTCAGTCTTCTTGTGCAGTTTGAGTGTCCACAGAACTGACGTTGACACTTCTGCGGCAATTGAGAAATGATCAGCACTGCACAAATGTTTCTGTAATTCTTGAGTAATGTTGCAATTCATGTTTGAAATAATTTGATTTAAATGCAAATCTACTTCAGTGTTATTTTAGTGATTTGCAACAAATAGAGACTGCTAAAAGCCCCACCTATTCGAATTTTTGAAGCATTGTTAATGTCAATTTGGGGAAGCAAGTAGCGGCCAGTTGAACACAATATTGACCAATGAAAGGAAAACTATAATATATTTAAGCTAATTGCCCCACTTTCAGTTTTCTTCCAACGTTTGATATAAGTATGTGTAGAACGTTTGTAAGATGTGAGTTTGCAACGGTGAACTGCCATCAGATTTTCAGACAGATGACAACTATTTTATTTGAATTCATTTCTCTGAAACTCGATGCATATCAAATCAGATCTCTTCTCGCTAATCCGTTCATTTCCAATTAATGCCGAAATCTACACTCACGGTTTTTCCATTATTATATCATGTACCTGATTATGTAATATGGTATCTGGATAGTTTGTGAGGATTCTTGATTATTTGAATTAGGTAGCTCACTGAGTATATGAATTGTAACGTACAAATTTATCTGAAATTGTTGGTGTCTCTAGAGCAATGCAACAGTGATTAAATTATTTTACCATTGTTAACCAAATATTTGATACTTTCAGACTGAAGCATCTGAGCTGCTGTTTTTTGAATGCAGAGATTGAAATGTTATATTTCGAATGTGTGATCATAACAAGTATCCCGAATTCGACACTTTTAAAATGAGGAACATTTAATATAATTATATTCCTCTTCAACAGTCAAATGGAATATTGCTTGGAGTAACCTGTACAGGAGACTGAAACACATGCAATAATTATGTAAAACACATATGTCAGGTGACGTAAAGCAAAAAGGCGAGCTCAGTTTACAAAAAGAAACAACATTTTCGTGCAGAGAATGCAAGCTATGAACACTACTAATGATCATGGTTCAACCAGCAATCATACAGATAGAAAATATTTACTACGCTATTCTTACAGTGGTTAGCATTCCTAGTAAGCAATTTATAATCGACTAATATTCATGGTCAAATCTATTGATCCGCAGTAGTTTTATGATATGTTCTGTTTGCTTAAAATTGTTTGACAGGTAGATATCTACTAATATAATAAATTAAATAGTAAAAACAATGCATTTTTTTTTGAAAAGTCTTAATACAGTAATTTGCCAGCACCACAGGTCCTGCTCCCTTTGTGGAATTTGCAATATATTTGTTTTGTTTCATTGTAGATAGCTTTTCTATTTTCAATCACACGGTGGCACAGTGGTTAGCACTGCTGCCTCACAGCGCCTGAGACCCGGATTCAATTCCCGACTCAAGCGACTGACTGTGTGGAGTTTGCACGTTCTCCCCGTGTCTGCGTGGGTTTCCTCTGGGTGCTCCGGTTCCCGCCCACCGTCCAAAGATGTGCGGGTTAGGTGAATTGGCCATGCTAAATTGCCCATAGTGTTAGGTAGGGGTAAATGTAGGGGTATGGGTGGGTTGCGCTTCGGCGGGTCAGTGTGGACTTGTTGGGCCAAAGGCCTGTTTCCACACTGTAAGTCTAATCTAATCTAATCTAAAATTAAATATTGCAAAAGAACTCTAGATGCTGGAATTCCGAACATCATCTAATACCCGTAGAAAAAGGCAAACAAACTAATGGTAAAAGTGATTTTTAAAACAAACAAAATGAATAACAACTAAACAACTGGCTTCCTCTTTTTATCAGATACACCCACAATTTGTTGAGACTGATAGATTTCAATTGATTTTATATGCAAGTGGTGGATGCTACTTACATCAGGTACTCCTTTTTCAAATATTTGATCTATTTTTCTTTCAAACGTATGAATCAAATGAACAGACAAGATTTTGTCTTTCTTGGAACAAAAAAGCTCATTTCCACACATCAGGTCAACGAAATAATTTGTGGAAATTTAAACACCTCAACTTATTGGAGATAATATTGAGCAGCCGATCTTTTATTTCAGTTCGTAGAATTTTTTTTCAGTGCTGAAGCAATGGGCGATAATACTGGTTAGGAATAGAAAGTCATGGTGAATCTTATTTTTCACCACTCTCAAGCTGGCAAGTACCACCATTAACAGGGCACAGCATTTTTAGCGAAAGATTGTGTGCAAACCGATGATCCTAAAACTATAGGTAGAGTTACCAAATTGCTTCTATTTTTGTTTTCTTTGAAGCAAATCTAGTAAAAATTGTAGTTCCCTCTTGCGGATGCTGTGCTCTCTCCAGATGCATCACTGCATACCTTATGGCCATTGCCGTGGTTGATTTATGTCTGCTGGTAATTGGTGTATTGCTCTTTGAAGTTAAAGATTCGTACTTTCCGTATATATACTTAAACTACACTCCAATTTGCCATATTAACTTAGTCCTGTGTTTTGTTTGCATTTGTTGTTCCGTGTAATTGAATGTAGCATTCACCACTGAAAGGTTTGTTGCTTTCGGTTCTCAGGATCTACGAATAAACTACTGTTTGAGTAAAACTTCAACAAGAGCGACAGCCGTGGTGCATTGTTAGAACAGTTTGCAAAGCTCTCCCCTCTATTTTATGTATGAACTCCTTGAATAATTGACAAATGTCATGGACTAGTTTTGTCAAAGCAAGTTTTTACACTTTGCCGATATGAGTTACATTTTTGTGGCTAGACACTATTCTAACCCTAGATCATTCTTTGGACTTGGTATTTCTGTTCAATGCGCTGACCATCTGGAAAATATTACAAACAAATAGAGTTACAAAATGAGTCCAAGGAAAAAAGGCAAATATCGGAATCAAAATGATCCAGTAGTAGAGAAATGGAAAAATAAACAATTATTTTATTGTTCGCCATATATGCTAAATTTTTATTTCTGTGCAATGTGATACTGGTATTTGACTTTTTGGTACAATTTGCAAATATAACGTTTTTAGAATCAAATTACAACGATAGACTTACTCTTCTGGAACAATATGGATATATTACTAGGTCAAAACGTGCCACACAAATACACTTGTTTGTACATTTACACATCAAAAAGTTCAGCAACGTTCATGTGTCCTCAGATATTGAAGTAATCCATGTGCAAATGCAATAAACCTGTACAACATCCATGGGGAGGAACATTCCTAACAAACAAATGCCATGCAACCTCCAGGAAAATAAAAGATAACATCTGCCCATTGACATTCAATGGCACTACCATCACTGAAATATCGAATCCCCATAGTGTGGAAACAGGAATGTCGGCCCATTATGTCTGTCCAGACCTTCTCAATATTCACATCTCCTGAACCCTGCACTGACCATGCCTGCACACCTAAGTTGCACAATTTTAAACATTTAGTATTGCCAATCTATATAAGCTGCACATCTTTGGATTGTGCGAGGAAATCAGACAACCTGGTGTAAACCCACACAGACAGGAGGAAAGGGTGGAAACTCCACACCATTACCTAATATGAAATAGAACCCAGGTTTCTGGCAATCTGTGGCAGCCATAGTAACCGCTGAGCCATCAAGCTGCACCGATCTGAATCTTTCATTATCAACTTTCCGGGACTTACCATTGAGCAAGTTCATCTGGACTCACCACATCAGCACAGATGTTACAAAAACAGTTCAGAGGTGAGGAATGTGGCAGCATGTAATTCACCTCATTAATCTACAAAGTTTACTCGACACCCACAAAGCAAAAGTCATGAATAAAACTGCATACTTTCCAGCTGTCTGCATGAGTGCAGCTCCAATAACACTTACTAAACATGACGCCATCCAGGCCAATGTGCCAGGAAGTGTTCATTCCCACCGTTACCCATGCTCAGTAACAGATGTATGTCCTCCCAACAAGACACCCCCCCCACAAATTAATCAAAGATCATTTGACAACATCTTTCAATCCTAAAAAACATCTATTTAGAATGAAAAGAGCAACTGGTACGTGAGCGCATATCCCTCTCCTGCTTTCCCACTGATATACCTATCCAAATGTCTTTTTATTACTGCTTGGTAGTTCATTTCATACATGTAACGCCCTTGTGTGAAAAACGTGTCCATCATTTTGTTTTTCAATCTTAGTTCAATTTCACCTTAAACCTGTTTTCTATAGTTTTGAACTCCTCTCCTTGGGGTAAAGATTTTTTTCTATTCATCTAACCAATGACTGTCACGGTTTTATAAATCTACGTCAGTTCATCTCTCAGCTGCCTATACTCCAGATAAAAAAAAATCCAAGCCTAATCAGCATTCATCTGAGTAAAACTTCATCTGCCATTTCTTGGTCCACAGGGCTAGTTGTAAGATATCCTTGGAATTATAGATTCATACAACATTGAAACAGGCACTTCATTCCAGTCAGACGAAAGTGAGGACTGCAGACGCTGGAGATTACAGTCGAGAGTGTGGTGCTGGAAAAGCACAGCAGGCAAGAAGCATCCGAGGAGCAGGAAAATCAACGTTTTGGATAAAAGCCCTTCATCAAGAAAAACGACTTGACTTGTACAAAATCATGTTGACTACCCCTAATCATTCCTTGCCTCTCCAAATACATGTAGACCCATCCTTCCGACAATGTATCCGTCACAAACGTCGGACTCACCGGTACATAGCTCCTTCACTTATCCTTACGTATCTTCTTTCACAAAGGCACAGCATCAGCCACTCTCCAGTCTTTGGGCACCACACCGTTTTATTAGATGATGCAAATTTTTCTGCAAAGTACACCGCAATTTCCTCCTTAACACATCACAAAAAACTTGGGATAAGCAGGTCCTGTCCCACAAATGCATACACCTTTTTTTTCTAATACTGCAGCACTCCGTCTTCTGTAATTTCAACTGTTTTTTTAAAGTCAATATTTATTTCTCTGAGTTCCCTAGCGTCCACGTATTTCTCCACAGTAATTTCTGATGAGAAATATGAGTTTAATATCTCTTCCATCTACTGCCTTTCAACACACAGACGACCTCGTTGATTTAAGAGGCCTTGGTATCTCTCTCGCTGCTCTGATTGCCCTGACTGTTATTTATCGAGTCTACATAATAGCCAGACGTGTATTCCCGATCTTCCTCTAAGAACGCCCCGACTCTCCTCATAATTTTTCAAGGGGTTCATTTGAACTCAGTTGCTCATATCTAATGCATGTTTATTTTTCTAATTCTTGATTAGAATCTCGATATCTTTATTTTCCCATTGTTCTCTTAACTTGCACACTTACCTTTCATTCTATCTCTGAACTCTCTTTATCACATTTTTATAGCATCCCACTTCGCAGACGTCCCTTTTCCTGCGACCAGTTGCTGCAAACAAGTTTGCAAGTTATTGCTTTATTCCGTTAAATTTTGTCTTTCTTCAATTAAAAGTTTCATTTCTTATGGAAGGCTTATATTTTTTCCATAACTATTCGAACAGAAATACAAGAACGATCACTAGATGCACAATCGTTCGCCTACTGTCACTTCAGTCACATGCCCTGTCTTATTATCAAAGAGAAGGACACATTTGCTCTTTTTCTATTTTTCTATTCGCAGCATTTATAAATTTATAAAGAAAACTTTCTTGAATGCATTTAACAAATGTTTCAACATTCAATCCTCTAACACTATAGTTGACCCAGTCATTGTTCAGAAAATAACAATAATCGACTATTACAATATTTTTGTTCTCATACATATATCTGAGATTTCTCGACAGATTTGTCATTACAATTCCCTGTGACTATTGGGCGGTCTACCGTACAATGCAATTGAGACGATTGCTTGTTTGTTATTTCTAATTTCAATCCATAAATTTTCACTGGACAAATTTTTAGATCTATCTTCTCTCATTTACAGAACTCATATTTTCTATAGTCAAAAAATGCCACTCAACTTTTGTGTCTTTCTGTATCCATTTCCTGTACCACCTGAAACACAGAACATTGAATTGGCAGTCCTGTCCATGCCTCAACGGAGTTTCTGTAATAGTTACACTGTCCCAATCCCATATTCTCAAACATGTCCTGAACTCACCGGCCTTACCTGCAAGACATCTTGCATTGAAATAAGTGCAGTTTTAATTCTTCAGATTGACGTCGCTCTCTGATTTACTCTTACCCGTCTTTTCAAGATAATGCATTCTTTTCATGCTCAAAGCCATTCTCCTGTATATTCCAACAAACTCTGCTACTTTGGATCCTTCCATCACACCGATCTGATAGTATCGAGATTCAGTTAATGGAGTTAGCAAGTCTTCCCGCGAGATAAGTAAAAGTAAAATGTATCTTTTTAGGCAGGTATTTCTTGCCGGAAATGAGATGAAAATGATTCAAGAACCTGAATCCCTGAAAGTTACAGCACGTTCAGCCATCCAGTTGTCTCCATTGTTCTTTTTAGCTCATTTAGCTTTGCATTGGGAGAGAGCCAAAGATTACGACTTTTGAAGTTCTGTTTCTTAAAATTCCATATCACCTCTTATATGAACTCTGTAAAGCCTTACTCTTTTCCACAAACTATGTCATTTCTACCAATATGTACTATTGTTTCCGGTTTCCCACTCTCCCCTTTAACAATATGCCCAAAACAGGATTAATCCAGGGACCAAGAAAACAAGCTGACTACCGCAGAATCTCCTGTCCCTGCTCTTCACAGGAGCGCCACCTGTAACAATTATTTTTCTAAATTTTGTCAGAGTATATCGAACATAAGGTAGATTTTACGTACACAAGGCATGACAGTCTGTTTGAGCTTCCTCTGAGAAGCAACGCTTTTCATCACTGCTCAAAACTAAGTGTCTGTTGCAGAAACGTATAGCCACAGGCGACTTCTGAATTAAGATTTAACATTACGAAGAATCATCCATCTATCTGACCGATTCTGCTGCTTAATCACTTCTCTGAATATACTTGCCTTTCAGGGTGTAGGTTTACTCGCGGAGCTGCAGGTTTGATATCCACACGTTTCATTACTTGGCTAGGTAACATCATCAGTGGCGGCCTCCAAGAGAAGCGAAGCTGTTGTCTCCTGCTTTCTATTTATATGCTTGTCCTGGATGGGGTATCTGGGTTTTGTGGTGATGTCATTTCCTGTTCGTTTTCTGAGGGGTTGATAGATGACATCAAGATCTATGCGTTTTTTTATGGCGTTGTGGTTGGAGTGCCAGGCCTCTAGGAATTCTCTGGCATGTCTTTGCTTAGCCTATCCCAGGGTAGATGTGTTGTCCCAGTCGAAATGGTGTTTTTTTTCATCCGTGTGTACAGCTACGAGGGAGAGAGGGTCGTGTCTTTTTGTGGCTAGCTGGTGTCTGTGTATCCTGGTGGCTAACTTTCTTCCTGTTTGTCCTACGTAGGGTTTGTAGCAGTCCTTGCATGGAATTTTTTGGATGACGTTGATTTTGACCATGGGTTGTACTGGGACTTTTAAGTTTGTTAGTTTTTGTTTGAGAGTGTTGGTGGATTTGTGTGCTACCAGGATTCCTCGGGGTCTTGGTAGTCTGGCTGTCATTTCTGAAACTTCTTTGATGTCTGGTAAGATGGTTAGGGTTTCTGGCTGTGATTGGTCTGCTTGTCGTGGTTTGATCTTGAGGACTCTGTGCACTGTATTTTTCGAGTATCCATTCTTCTTGAATACGTTGTATAGGTGGTTCTCCTCTGTTTTCTGAAGTTCGTCTGTGCTGCAGTGTGTGGTGGCTCATTGGAATAGTGTTCTGAGACAGCTTTGTTTGTGTGTTTTGGGGTGGTTGCTGGTGTAGTTTAGTATTGGGTCAGTGTTTTTCTGTTTTCTGTATACGCAGGTTTGTAGTTCTCCTTTGTCCTTTCTTTCAACTGTGACGTCCAGGACTGCGAGTTTGTTGTCGGTTTCTTCCTCTTTGGTGAATTTTATTCCTGTGAGGGCCTTGTTGATGATGTTAAATGTCTCTTCTATCTTGTTTCATTTTGTGGTGACAAAGGTGTCATCTACGTAGCAGAACCCGATTTTTGGTTTGATGGTTGGTAGGGCGGTTTGTTCTAGTCATTGAATGACTGCTTCTGCTATGAATCCTGATAGTGGAGATCCCATGGGTGTGCCATTGATTTATTTGTAGGCTATGTTGTTGAAAATGAAGTGGGTGGTGAGGTACAGGTCCACTAGCTTCATGATGTTTTCGTTGGTAATGTGATTGATGGTTGTTGGCGTGTGTGTGATGTTCTCTTCAAAAAGTGTGGCAAGTGTCTCCCTTGCCAGGTCGATGTTATTGGAGGTGAACAGTGCTGTTACGTCGAATGGGATCATTGTTTCGTCTTCCTCTATTTTGGCATTTTTGATGATTATTAGGAATTCCTGGATGGAGTGGATGGAATGTTGTCACTCTTCTACTAGATATTTCAGTCTTGCGTGTAGTTCTTTGGCCAGTCTGTAAATTGGTGTTCCACGTAGTGAGACTATAGGTCTGAGGGGGGTCTCCTGGTTTATGGATTTTTGGTAATCCATATAATCGTGGGGCGTTGGTGTGGTCGGGTTTCATTTTCTGGAATTCTGTCTTGTTTAATTGTCCGGAATTGTGCAATTTTCTTAGGAGATATGTAATTTTATTTCCTCGTTGTGGGGTCGGGTCTAGCGCCACCTGTTTGTAGGTCTTGGTGTTTGCGAGTCGTGCATTGGCTTTCTCTATTTAGTCCCTTCTGTTCAGGATGACTGTGAGCTGACCTTTATCTGCAGGTAATATAAGGAAGTTTTTGTCTTTTTCGAGATTTTCTAGGGCTTTCTTTTCTTGTGTGTTCAATTTGGTTCCTTCCCTCTTTCAGCTCAGAGTAGGTGCAACTGTCTGTCTGATAGTTTGTTGTGTTTCTCCCGTGAGATTTTGTCCTTCAACGTGGGTTCTACTGCCCCTAGGAAATCCTTCTTGTCAGCGTCTCGGTAATTGAAATTTAATCCTTTCACTAGTACCGCTTTTTTCTCTGTCTGATAGGGTCCGGTTCTTTTTCCATGCCCCGTGTTATCAGTTTTGTCTGAAGACAAACTTCAGAAAACAGAGGAGAACCACCTATACAACGTATTCAAGAAGAACGGTTACTCAAAAAATACAGTCCACAGCTTCCTCAAGAACAAACCACGACAAGCAGACCAAATACAGCCAGAAACCCTAACCACCTTACCATACATCAAAGAAGTTTCAGAAATGACAGCCTGGCACTCAAACCACAACGGCATAAATAAGTACATAGATCTAGATGCAATCTATCAACCCCCCAGAAAACGAACAGGAAATGACATCACCACAAACCCCAGGAACTCCATCCAGGAGAAAGATATAAATAGAAAGCAGGAGACAACGGCGTCGCTTCACTTGGAGGTGGCCACTGATGATGTTACCTAGCCAGGTAATGAAACGTCTGGATATCAAACCTACAGCTCAGCGAGCAAACCTGCACCCTAAACCTCAACCTGAGCTACAAACCTTCACAAATCTTGCATATACTTGCCTTTTAGGTCTGTGTATAAGATCATTAATCATAAAAAGAAAGAGTTTGTAATACAACCATAAATTACTTTTCTTTACGCAAAACCTTAATATTACCCATGAAAAATCAAAATAAAACCATTTTCCTGATAAATCAAATGGTTCAGAAGACCACTTCTAGTGTTTAGAACATAGAGTGTTGAATATCACAGTAAAGTGCAGGCCTGAGACCCTCGATGTTGTGCCGACATGTGGAACTAATCTGAAGCCTATTTATCCTACAATATTCAATTTTCGTCCACCTGTTCAGACAATAACCATATAATGCTCTTAAACCTAGTGGGTCTACTACTGTTGTGGACAGTGCGTTCTACACCACTACTACTCTTGAATAAAGAACCTACCTCTGATATCTATCCTGTATCTATAACCCATCAATTTAAGACTTTGTCCTCTTGTGCTAGCCACCATCATCTGAGGAAAAAGGCTCTCTCTCTCCACCCTACCTAAACCTCTGGTGAACTTATATGTCTCGACTGAGTCAAATCTCAATCTTCTTCTCTCTGACGAAACAGACTCAAGCCCGTCAGCATTTTCTCATAAGACCTTCTCTCCATACGAAGCGACATCCTCGTAAATCACCTCTGAACTCCTTGCAAAGCTTCCTTATCATTCCTATAATGCGGTGACCAGAATTGCATTTACTATTCCAATCGCGGCCACACCAGAGGTTTGCACAACTGCACCATGGCTTCCTGGTTCCAAAATTCAACCTCTCTTCCAATAAAAGCGAACACACTGCATGCCTTCTAAATAACCCTACCAAAGAGGGTGGAAAATTTCAGGGATCTATGGGCATGGACACCGACATCTCTCTGTACATCTACACTACAATGGACATTACCATTAGCCCAGCATTCTTCATTCCTGTTGCTGCTTCCAAAGAGAATCATCTCACATATTTTCACATTAAACTTTATTTGCCACGTCTCACCCCAGCTGTGCAGCTTAACCATACCCCTCTATAAACTCAGCATTCTTTGGCATTATCCACAACTCCACTGACCTGAGTGTCAACCGAAAATTTCCTAACCAACCTTCGACACCCTCATCATTCATTTATAAAATGACAAACCAGCAGTGGACCTAAAACAGATGATAAATCCCATAGAGCCCAGAGGTGTTAATGTATTTTCACACTTTCTAGATTTGCTAATACTTGCTCCTTATTTCCATCAAACCCCTCGAGTCTAGTTGCCTGTATTTCCGTATTCTCCTCGACAACATTGCCTTTTTTGCAGTGTGAATACCGAAGAAAAATATTCATTTAACGCTTCTAATATCTCCTTGGACTCCACTCTTGACTTACCACTGCTATCCAGGAATGACCCTAATCTTACTCTAGTCCATCCTTTATTCCTGATAAACGTATAGAAAACTTTCAGGTTTTCTTTGATGCTGTCGCCAAACGACTTCTCATGTTCTGTCCTGGCTCTTCCTAGTTCTCTCTTCTGGTCATTCCTGGCCAACTTGTAACTGTCAAGTCCCCTGACAGAGTCTTCGCATCTTATTTGAACAAGTACCTTCTTCTTCCTATTAACAAGAGATTCCAATTGATTTCAGTAAACCATGGCACCCTCACTCAACCACTTCCTCCCTGCCTGTCTGGTATGCACTTATCAAGGAAACGCAGAAGTTGTTCCTTGAGTAAGCTCCACATTTCAATTGTGCCCATTTTCTGCACTTTTCTCCCTCAACCTACGCATCCTTAATCTTGCCTAATCGCATCATAATGGGCTGAATTAAAAGAACCCCGTTCATGTGTAGGCCACTCCAATAACACAGTAAACACAACTCTGATTACCTCTATTATTTAAAAACAGTTGCTTTAGCGATGTTGCAAAGTGCTATCTTCACCATATATAAGTTTCCGGAAGAATGAATAATCTTCTTCAGTGTCCATTATAGCAAAGAAAAAGTGCAATGTGCAAAGTTACTAAAACGCCAGCTATATTCTCATCCAAATCTTTTACATGATCTTAGGCTAAGAAACCAGAAAGAATGCCCATTGATCGGCCTGGGTTTGGAATGTATTGCATTGTGCTTGAACAATGATATCTTTACACATTCAGTACAACATTGGATGCTACTTAAATAGAATCAAAGTACACGTTTGCAGGGAAAACCATAGGAGGGCTTTATTACAATGTCAAAGTGTGCAGACAAGAGGCATATGTTGGATGGTCCAATAGTTTCTTCCTGTACAATAAAATTTCAATGATACTTCATCATTCACTTTCTTGCCCATAAAATGTCTACAACGCTTATTCATCTGTTTGTGGACTTGTAATAACGTATTCCCCTATAGTTTTGTATTTTTGATATCTTGCATTCTGCACTCTCTGACTAGAGTAGAAATAAAGTTCCAAACTTCAAAGTCAACCCCACAGCCCCTCTTGCTCCTGAATTGCTCCTTTCTATATTCCAAATCCACATTTCGTAGGATCTCGGCAGATCTGAAATCAGAACAAGATGCTTCCATGCAGTCTCCCAAACGAGACATCACTCAACTCACTCAAGACCGACCTTCCATCTCAATGCATTTTATCTACATTGTCCGGGTATCTACTGATGCCTTCAACATCTACAAATATTATTGATCTCTGCGTTGAATGTACTGAATGGCAGTCTTTACAGCATTCGAAAGTCTCTCAATGAGGAAATGCTGCCCCATCTCAGTTTTGAATGGTTTTCCCTTTAAGGAGAAAGTGAGGACTGCAGATGATGGAGATCAGAGTCGTGAGTATGGTGCTGGAAAAGCACCGCATTTTCAGGTAGCATCCAAGGAGCATGAGAATCGACGGTTTGCCATAAGTCCTACATTAGGAATGTTTTCCCTTTAACCAGAGATATTTCTCCGTATTCTCGATTCCACGCATAGCTTCCTGCCAATAGGGGGGTCTCACCTACTGCATCCTCAGCACAGGCGACAGCTTCCTGAATTGTCTATGCTTTACAAAATGTAGCCGCATTAGATTCTCCATACTGACCATATCAAGTCAGGTTACCAACTTATTTTGTTTATTTATTAAATGTATTGTGAACATAAATGACAAGCTGTTCTGGGCATTGGTGTGATAGGTAAGAACACACAACAGCAACACTTCTTTCACAGGTGGCTCAGAAAATTTGGCTTGGCCATATGGTCCTTCATCAACTTTTACTAATGCATGATTGAAAACATGCTGTTTTGTTCCATAACGGCCTGGTATGACAACTGCTCTGCCCCGGACTGCAAGAAATTCCAGACAGTTGTGTGCACAGGGCAGCCAATCACGGATGACAACCTTCCATCCACGCACTTATTTACATGGCTGGTTGCGTGGAAAGGTGGCTGAAATCATGGAAGACCCATTGCATCCCAAAAATGATGTCCTATAAGCTCTTCCACAAAGCAGAGATACAGAAGCCTGAAGACACGCAGCATTAGTTTCAGGAACAGCTTCATCACTGATGAATGGACTCCTTAAACTCAAGTAATGTTGATCTTGCTAATATTGACCTTTCCTAGCGAATGCTCTGTGTGGCTTAAACTGTATGCCTCTGTCTAACTTTTTTTTTTGTCAATTTATGATCTCTGTATCCTTGTTTATTATGACCTTTTGGGCTTGTGTATAAACAAAAAATTTCACTGTACTTAGATGCACGTGACAACAAATCAATCAATTGATTAATCAATGTCACCACCTTGAAGTGCCATCTTTGATTCCAGAATGAATTACTGAGTAGATTATATGTATGATGAAATACTGAATGTATAAATATTTAACTGATAGCATTGAAACTGAAACATCCTCAAAAGTTCAATTCTGTCGAATTCATTGTTTCCACTTCTCCAGTCGTCCCTGCGTATCTCACAATATGTTCCTTCTCTGCTGACAAGATCAGTGCTGCTTCCATGTCTGCCACCTCGGAGGAGGAGAAGTCCATGTTGTGAAGATATTGCTCCTTCTGTGACGTCGGACAATGACTCTGACGAGTCCTGGCTCGCAAACGGTCAATGTGGACTCGGCTTGTCTGGAAACATTTCTCAATAAACTATTTTTAGTCGAAGGTAAAGGGTGGCGATGTGAAAATCCCGATGAAACGATGCTTTGGTCTTTCACATGCCCGGATTTCACAGCTCCCGCACCAATCTGTAACACGAATCACATTGGCACTGAACCTGTAGAAGAAAGTGATGTCTTCAACGACTTGAATTTTCAATAGATTAGGAACACAATAGTAGCAAATTTGGCCCTCCTTCGGAATTTAAGCTTGAATTCCAGGGGGAGCTTTAGTTTAATAGAGACATATTTATAGGCTATTCCAAACCATGTACTTTCCCAAAGATATCCTACCCTAAGCAAAATCAACTCTTCACGAGTCGTCCCACCGGCGACTTGAATAACTGACGTAAACTCGACCTTATGGGGTGTTATGGGTTCATGGATAAAGCGAGGAAATCCCATCTCTCAGGGAAAGATAGTGCTCATTTCCCTTCGAATTGGAAGCACCTATTGCCCAGATTGATTTGTTTCATACGTGCACCTTCCATCACACAACTAAGTTAAAGTGAGATGTATTTTCAAGAATTATGTCTCTCACAGAGTGATCTTATTCTACGAGTGTATTACTGCGAGTTTAGGAAAACTTGCAATGGTGTGGTATAGTTGGGAACACCGATGTCTGTTCAGAAGATGCTAAAGACAGCGAGAGATATATTTGCCTCGTGATGTGCATGAGTGATCAGTTGGCAATAAGGTCAAAGTTTGGGTCATTTGCAAAGTGTGAGTTGTCGGGTTTACTGAACTGATTTTCGCTTACACCACAGACAAGTTCTTGCCACATCTTTACCAACTCATCACAATAAATGATTTCTGAGCCTTAGCAGCGATAATCACGTTTAATTTCCAAATCATTATCCGCATACAATTCCCAGAACCACTTGATATCCATTAGAAATCCTGCCATTGATCGTCATGGTGGGCAGCCATATTGAATCGGCTTTTGAGTTCACGAAAAAAAAACCCGACAGTTTGGAATTGCCCTTTGTGGTTCCTTGTGTAGGTTCCTACAAGTAGTAGATTGTGGACATCCTGCTGGACTGGGTGATGCAATAGTGAGATTTCCTCCCCTTAAGAACAGTATTCGAACCCCTGACACCAGTTTGTATACGGTTCAAAGGTTGGCATGCAAGCTAGAGCGAACTTAGCTATCAAGGGGAATGGTCTGCACTGAGGAAGAAATTCAATCCCTACTCCAGCTGCATCCTTTTCATCATGTTGTTTCGGACATCTTACACCAATTACAGGGGACACCCGGCAGTAAGTCTGTTACTCTACCTCTGTTGCAAACATATGTATGCTCTTTCTAACCTGACTTCAGCCATCACATTGCATGCCCAGTAGGTGACTTCAACACAACATGTATCACCAGCAATCGGTGTTGCTTCCTACTTTCATCTTCTGTAATATCCACTATTTCTCATTCGAGGAGCAAACCTGCGTAGAATAGAACTGCAGGAGTCATGCTGAGTGGTATGCTTACTGCCATTCACATTTTTACCCTTTTTCGCAAAGCATTCTGACCTTAACAGTCTGAGCAAGTGTTGCACTGACAGTTAATGGAAACATCCTTGTTTTGCTTGTGTGGCAAGTTATACGTCAATTCCATAACAATATCAATCTATTGTCTCTAACTGAGGGGGCAATGATTTTAAATGCAAGGAAAGGCACGAATTCTGCGAGCGTCTACTCACGTTCAAAGCGAGTGAATGCTGTTACAGCCAATGAAGAGAGCTCAGATGTAATATCGTCCCGTGATTGACCTGGACAAGATGAACTCTGCACAAAGTGTCCTTGCTGTGGGATTGTGCACACAGTTGCTTGTGCACATTAAAGTGCAATGGCTGAATTCCAGAGCACCATGTAATCATTAACAATTCATTGAAGCTAGTTCATACAGGCATGCCAATGTCTGTAGATGTGGGATGCAATTGTCTGGAGTTCACGTGGGGCGCCCTGACCATCAGTACGAAACATGAAGGCCGACGAGAGCAAGCAGCGAGTTGAACGTGGCAAAAAAAACCTCTGGTTTCCACGTCGAGTTTTAACACCAGATGGTCTGAATAATTTTACTCAATGTGTTCAAATGCGCTTTGCCTCACTCTGATTCTGGTGGTAATTTATCAAGAGCCCTATGACTGAACGTTTGAGGCATTATCACTCTTAAACAAGAGCCTTGCAAACAACTGGTTGGTGTCGTGACGTTGATTAAATCACAATCCATCGCCAGTTGGATTGCTAATCAAGCATTTAACAAGGAGGATTACGCGTAAATTGTGAACGCCACCTAATTGTTTGAGAAAAGTGCACACAATATGTTGAGATGATCTCAACTTCGAGATGACCTTCATTGAAAAATAAACACTCCCATTTAAAACACTCATCTCGCCTCAGCACATAGCACTCAAAGTCTTTTCAAGAGGACAGATGAGTGGCAGACTCACTGGACATTTTATTCAAAATCTGGGGTAATGTTTTGGGACCTCAATCGAATCGTGTCACAGCAGATCGTGGAAACTGAAGTCGATTACTTTGGCCGACAGGTGACCTCGGACCCAATAAAATTTGTCTAACTCTTAACTACCCTCTTGGCAATTTGAGATAGGCAACGAATACTGATAAAGACAGCGAAACTCTCCTCATGTGAATAATACGTATTGTGTGGAATGTATTCTGACAGAAACATTTCTTTCCACGATCATTACTCTGAATAATATAAATTAATGTACCTCATAAATCATTACCATTACGACAACAAAAATGTGTTTTATGACCATGTATTTTCTCATTGTTATGAAGAAATTGTGACCTTTTGTAGTCTCATCTTTATTGCAGATAATGAAGAATAGTGAGAAAAGTAGTATTTACAAATGTTTCAGAGGTACACACTTGCAGTTTGTAACAACATACAGCCTTCTCAAAACATCTGAAGCAAGCTTTTTGTATAAAAGAAAACTATTTTCCCAAATTAATTTCCAAGTTATATTTCACTTATTGACTCAGATTCGCTAATGGTTTGATTTAAAATAAACACGACTCTATCCACAGCCAATTTCAGCTTTGATTCTGTGTTTTCGTGTGGATCCAGAAAGCGAGAATCAAATATTAAACAGAAACAAAAAGAAACAAACTGCAGTCATGAATACAGTAGCAGTTTGTGTTTTCTTTATTTGATGGAATATTCCATCTACTTGTGTAAACAAATTGGCTAAAGTAATATGTGATTCAAATGGATTTGTGTTTTAAAACCTTCATTAGACAGCGTGTCCTCTTGGATAATGTAGCTTTGCCATCAGTCATATTGTATTTCCAATTATAGTCAGGAGCATACTAAAGATCCAGAGAGATCAAGCGATGGAACCCCTATCAAATTACACCTCTGATTTTATCGAACGATTTTAATTTGTAGGTGTCAATTTTCAATGGAAATGTATCTGTTCAAATTATACAGGACAAATTTAACAGCAACGAATATGACACTTGGTGTACATTCAATCAAATAGGTTCCACTTTTCTGTTTTGCACTAATGCAGTCATTTATGCAGTGACACAGACAATGCTTAGAAAATGCTTAAAGAAAAAGATTGCGACTCTCTGAAGCGAAACATAAACAGAATAGTTCCCAATGTCAATAGCATGAAAGATAGATCTGTCCAGGTCTCGTTGTCATATGCTTTGTTTGTCAAATGGAAAATGTGAATGTGAGCTGAATGTGTCAATGATGGAAACATATTTTGCACAACCTTTCTAAGCTCTCATTGACATGGGTTTGGCGAGCAGTAGTGTTGCACACAATGATCATCTTACCATCGAGACAATCTCGACGCAAAACTCCCTAATTTCCTCAAGCACGTGATCAACATGATCAATGATTCCACATTGACACACTATTTGCTTGATAAATGCTTGTTAATAGCCCAGCTCGCACGTTAATGTAAGAACTAGCCATTCAAAAAATTCAACAGACAAACCAGAGAGGATTGTGATGGATTCTATTCGCCAATTGTTCTAAATGAAATCTATGTTGGATATTCAAAAGGCATCGGCTGGCCCAAATGTCCCGCGAAGCATTCATGGGGGGGGGGGGGGGGCGGCACGGTGGCACAGTGGTAAGCACTGCTGCCTCACAGCGCCAGAGACCCGGGTTCAATTCCCGCCTCAGCCGACTGACTGTGTGGAGTTTGCACGTTCTCCCCGTGTCTGCGTTGGTTTCCTCTGGGTGCTCCGGTTTCCTCCCACATTCCAAATGTGTGCGGGTCACGTAAATTGGCCATGCTAAATTGTCCATAGGTAGGGGGTAAATGTAGGGGTATGGGTGGGTTAAGCTTCGGCGGGTCGGTGTGGACTTGTAGGGACGAAGGGCCTGTTTCCACACTGTAAATAACCTAATCTAGTTCCACACATTCGTGGACATTGACTTTCAACATGTGGCAGCTGTGACATACAAGATGGTGTTACTCTTCAGTGCATCAACACTTAGGAGAGTCCAGAAAAAGTGGTTTCATTTTTTCTGGATTGGAGGAGGCTGGATTGGACACTTGCGAGAAGTCTGGGGCATGCATTTATGGTGAGACAGTTAAAGTTCAAAGGAGATGTGAGGGACCACTGATTTACATAGAAAGTACCTTCAGAGGAGCCTTGATTATTTGAACAAGATGGACGGACACTATTTCCTTCAGATAATTGATTTTTGGGTAACTGATTCAATACCTCTCGTCTGGGTCTCGGAGTTTTCTGAAGTTTCCTTTTTCCTTGCTCCCTCGCTCTGTCTCAGGGTTTGTTTCTCAGCAGACACACACTTGTGTGTAAGGGACCTGCAGCATTGCTGAAGCTTCCCGCCTCCTACCCAATCAGATCGATGGAATTGACACAGCAAGCACTTGCTAAGTCCGCTCCCCATTCAGTAGACTGGACAGCAGCGTACCGCGCATGAGTCCCCACCACCGACTGCCCTGACAATCTGTCAAAACCAACCTCCGTCTGTGACCCAATCCAGCCCACCATCTGCCCACACAACCCGTCCAACCCACGTCCAGCTGCGCCCCCCAATCCTGTGCAAACACATCCCCCCATCAGCCTCCACCCACTGTCCACTCCCTAATCTGATCTGGCCACACTGCCGTCCCATCCTTCAGGGATTCATTCGTGATTGGAACAGACAGGCGGCTCTGTGGGCACAAGTAAGAGGCCATGACG
This sequence comes from Hemiscyllium ocellatum, assembly GCF_020745735.1. NCBI lineage: Eukaryota > Metazoa > Chordata > Chondrichthyes > Orectolobiformes > Hemiscylliidae > Hemiscyllium > Hemiscyllium ocellatum. The sequence goes on from NC_083435.1 coordinate 32,298,111, forward strand.
GTGTGTTGCCTCCAAAGTGTCAGGATCCTAGATGGCTTGAAACGTCTTCCAGACATTTTGGAGGGGGAGGACGAACAGCCTGTGGTAATAGCTTTTAGGATACAAGAAAGGAGAATATATACATTGTGGAAGAAAGTTAAAATGTCGGACCTACAAGAAGTTATCGTAGGATGACTCAAATCTATTCCGAGTAGAAACAGCAAGAAAAATAGGACGAACATGTGTCTCTAAAGATAGTGTGAGGGAGAGATTTTAAGAATTGTCGGGCAATGGGATTGCTTTTGCGTGGAAGTGGAAACGCTGCAAACTGGGCACGTTACACCTAGGAAAGACTCAGAGTGATCTTCAGTTTTCGGAAGTGAAGAGGCATGGAAAGTGGTGCAGCACTTGATGAAGTGCGTGGGAAGGGTCCAAAAGTAGTGTGTCAGGGTTCTGGGAAACAGCAGATTAGAGCAATGGACGCAGATGTTGCGGGAGGGGTGGAGACCAAGGCAAACATGAGTAAGAACAAGAATAGGCAGGAAAACACTGCTGAAAACAACAGGTCAGAAATCAGATGACACTAGGTTATAGTCCAACAGGTTTATTTTAAATCACAATCTTTCTAAATGCTGCCATTCGTCAAGTGATGTGCAGAGAGGCTCCGCAGCACAAAATTGAAAGCAGAGAGATCAGATAAGACTCTGCAGGTGATCAAATATGCGAGACTGCATGAATAAAACGTCAACAGCTAAATAGTAAGTGAAGTATAGTCTAATTGATTGAGTTAGAAAACAGCAGGGACAGTGGTCTGAAATAGATGCTTTCCATTGCAAGATGAATATTAGGCAATTACGATGAATTTGGACCTTTGGCTTGTACTTGGAATTGTGACATTATTGTGATAATGGAGACATGTTTGTAAGCGGAGCAGAAGTTGAAGATGAATGTCCCAGGATTTAAACGTTTCAGGTTTGAAAGAAATGGATGCTTAAGGTGTGGGGGATGACATTACCAGAAAAGAAGCATCTCACATCAGGACTCAGGGACAACATATTAGTGGACATGTGCAAGAGGCAATATTGGTGTAACCCAAGAATAGGAAAGGTGAACTCACGATGCTGTGGGAATACTTCAGGCCGCCGAACAGCCAGCGGGAGATAGAGGAAAGAATATGTAGGCAGATTTTGGAAAAATGTGAATGTAACATGGTTATCGAGGTGCGTGTTTTTAAATTCCCCTATGTTACCTGAGAATCAATTAGTGTTCGGAATTTGGATGGGGCAAAATTTGTAAACCAAACTCAGAAAGTTTCTTGAGACAGCATCGAAAGAGTTCTACCAAGGATGAGGTTACACTGGACCTGGGAATGTGGCGGCCAGACGATTGAACTCTCAGTGAAGGAGACTTTCGGGAGTGGCAGCCCTAATAACGTATTTTAAGATAATAACGAATTTTAAGATGCTCATTACAGGGAGAATAGCATTTCTCGTTTGAAGGTGTTAAATTGCAGGACGGCGCACTACAGCAATATTAGACATTTCCTGCGAGAATTAAGGATAAGAATGGCAAGTTACACAAACTTGAATGGCCAGGGGTGTTATGACCTTGGTCAAAAAGAAAAAGGAAACACATATAAGGTCTAGGAGAATTGTAATCAAACGATACTCTTGACGTACAACATCAATCGCTTTTCCCTCACAATCAAAGTACAAAAGAAATTAAACAAGGAATTGAAGAACTCAAAGAAGCCATGAAAATTTAATAACGAACAGAATTAAGGAGACTGAAAAGGCTTTTTAATGATGTATCATGTGTAAGAATGAAGCCATGCAAAGGGTTGGCCGACACAAAGACAACGATTTGAATCTATGTCTGGTGCAAGAAGAAGTAGGTGAGGTACTAAATGAATGATTTGTGTTGGTATTTACCAATGAGAATGAATTCTTGGACGATGATCTTAGGGAAGGGAGTGTCGAAATCTTAAAGAGAAGTTTCAAATGCAAAGTAAGAGGCGTTGTCCATCTTAAAAAAGAATTAAAGCAGAAAAGTTCCTGAATCATTTTGGTATCTATCCTAGAATTCGGAGTGAGCCAAGAGAACAAATTGATGGAGTATTGACTGATATCTTTGTATCCGCCTCGGCAGTGAGTTCCCAGAAGAGTGGAGAATAGGCAAATTTATCCCAATGTCAAAGAAGGGTGTGCGATGTTGCTGCTACTTCAACAAGGTTATGTTATCCTTCGTTTTTATTTCAAAAGCGTTCTACGAAGTACACTTGACGATATGTCTGGCATGATCTCTTGAACAAAGTTCTATTTTTTAAAATAAACTCTTGAACGATGACAGGGGATTGAACAGTTCTCCCAGCTCAGCTTTGCTGTGGTTAAGTTAGGTTTCGTTTTGTAATTGAGCAGTCTGGGTGTTCAGAGTAAGCAGTCAATCAAATTTGAGACTGCAACGCCAAAGTAACAGCTGCATGGAAGGAAGTGTTCCACCTGAAACTCTGTCTCTCTCTCTCTCTCTCTCTCTCTCTCTCTCTCTCCCTCCACACCCCCACCTCCCTCCCACCCCAACGCCAACTGTAAGTGCCCGTGTTTGATTTTGAACTTTTTTGCCAAGGGAAGTTTATGGGGATTGTTGCAGAAATTTGAACCAACATCATTAAGTTGGGAAAATCTGTTGGGTTTTCAGAAAGACTAATTTATTCCATATTCTGTTCTCCTCTATTTGAGCTTCATTAGTTAACCTTGCAAATAAACGTTGTTTTGTTTAAAATTATGTGGTTGGGCGAGATGCATTACTGCTAGAATATGCACATTACACCTGCTTAAAACAATCAGAAATTTAGTGTCTGAGCTATATGCTTGAAATGGTTTGTGGTGGTCTGGCTTAGTCCATAACAGACTGGGGGCTCTTTACAGGATTTTTTCTTTCGTTCAGATATGGGTTCAGGATTGCTTGTCTGGAAGGCAGCGAACGGTAGACCATATTGTCAGTTGTTCTAGGTATTGATTCCGGATGGTTTGAACAGCGTTTGGACTATCAATGTCTCTTTCAGTCATCAAGAGTTTCCTGGGTTGTGTAAATGTTACCTTACAGAAATTAGAATAGGTGATTAAGGAAATCCTGCTGGAATTATCAGTCAAACTGGGATTGAAGCTACCTCCTTCTTGGAGAAAAGGAGAGATAATTATAGAAATAGCTCAGCCATTAAATTTGCTGCAAACAATATTAGAATTTTTAAAGGTGGCTACAACACAATTGAAATGGATGCATTTGAGTTCAGAGCAAAAGACAACGAAAGAGCAAAATAAATGAAACTGCTTGAATTACAATTAAAAGCAGAAGGAGAAAACAACGAATTGCTGCAGAAGATCAAAAGGAAAAAAGGGTGAAAACGAGAGAAAATGGGAGAGAAGGGAGAGAAAAATTGATAGAGGAGATGAAGAAAGAGGGAGTTTCTACTTCAAAAAATTGGCACTTAGACAGCAATGTCAGCTTAAAAGCATGCAATGAAAGGTAAAGACAAGCTTAGTGAGGAAGACAGTCAGTATGAACCGACCCATCGTCGCCAAAAGCCTAGTGAAAGTCTGTTTACATATATTCCCGCATTGCTTAAGTTTGATGGGAAAGATGGAGAAGCCTTTTCATCTCATTTGAAAAGGAGAAGTAAGGACTGCAGATGCTGGAGATCAGAGCTGAAAAATGTGTTACTGGAAAAGCGCAGCAGGTCAGGCAGCATCCAAGGAGCAGGAGAATAGAAGTTTCAGCATAAGCCCTTCTTCAGGGATTCTGAGCGTGTGGTTGCCGGAGTGCCGGTATATCTGACTGCAGTGCTCGAGTATCTGACGGCTGAAATCCTGGAGCTGGCCAGCAACGCGGCCTGGGACAACAAGAAGACCCGTATCATCCCCAGGCACCTGCAGCTGGCTGTGTGCAAAGACGGGGAGCTTAACAAGCTGCTGGGAAGGGTGACCTTCGCTCAGGGAGGTGTGCTGCCTTATATCCAGGCCGCGCTGCTCCACAAGAAAAACCACTGCTGGGGGCACCGCTAAAAAGTGAATAGACCGTTCTTGAATCTGACAACTCAAATGCTTTTTTAAGAGCATTCCTGAAGAAGGGCTTATGCCCGTAACGACGAATTTCCTGCTCCTTGGATGCTGCCTTAACTGCTGCACGTTTCCAGCAACACATTTTTTCAGATCCCATTTGAAAAGTTGGCTGAAGAAGTGCAGTGGCCAGTGACCATGTGAGTTTTGTTGATGCAAACAAAGCTTGTAGGGCGATCTAGTGAGGTATTTGGTTCATTATCAGATGAGGTATCTCGGATATATGAGGACGTGAAGAAAGTTGTCTTAAATGCATATGAGCTTGTGCCCAAAGCCTACAGACAACGTTTCAGGAATTTACGAATGGAGCCTGATCCAACCGACAATGAGTTTGAAAGGGTAAAACAAAGTAATTTTGATAGGTGAATATGGCCATTAAAAATAGAGCAAACTTACTAGACTCTTAGAGAGACGATCATTTTGGAGGGGTTCAAGAATTCACTTCCTGAGCTAGTGAGAACTCATTTGGAACAGTCGAGAATAGAGAACAGCTAAAATGGCTGGTGGTCATGAGTTGGTCCGTAAATCAAAGCTTGGCTCCCAATATAAATTTCAATTCGTGAGAGATAGAAATTGGGGAAAAGCGAAATCCTCACGTGGTAAGGGAAAGGTAGATTTCAGGAAAGAGTGCAAGGAAAACTTAATAAAGGTAAGAAGGAAGCACTTGAAGGGGAATGTGACGCTAAAAAGTTCCGGTGGTTTCATTGCAACAAAATAGGCCACGTGAATTGACAGTATTGATGAGTCAGAAAAAGGTTTGGGAAGGTTTGAGCTCGGAAAAGAGAATGAGCCAGTGAATTTTGATGGAGTGTTAATGGAAAACGCAGTGAAGTTAGAAAGCAGCGCCAGAATGTACAGCCTAGTCGAAGATTGATTAAGGAGGAGGTACCAGATCTTCTTAAAACGTATACCTGCAAAGAAAAAGTTTACTCAAATAGGACAGGAGCAGCAGGTAAAGAGGTTACAATATGAAGAAATACAAAATCCTTTCGATATTTGGTATTGAATGATGAGGAGAGATGTATCTCAGAAGGATAATAGCAGAAAACTGCTAGTCACGGGAGTTCAAGGGAGGCAAGAGGCACACAATTATGAAGAATTATATCACAGATTCCAGGAAAAAATCGTGGTAGGAGTTCTGGACAATTTCTCAACTCCAGAAATACAAATTGTCCTTGCTTCGAATACTGGGAAAGCGTGAGGACTGCTGATGCTGGGGATCAGAGTCGAACAGTGGTGCTGGTAAAGAACAGCTGGTCAGGTAGCATCCGAAGAGCAGGACAGTCGACATTTCAAGCATAAGCTCTTTATCATGGCAGTTTCCTGATTAAGAGATTGCGCTCGCAATGTTGACTCTCCTGGTCCTCGGATGTTACTTGACCGCCAGTGCTTTTCTAGCACCATATTTCGACTCTTTGTAATGATACAGCCGATTCAAGTGTATTCAATTCATTCAATGTGCTGAGGTTGATAAGCCAGTGGAAACTCAGACAAGTGAAGTGTTGCAGGACATATATCCTGGGATTTTTCCAGATTTGTGTCGCAATGAGTTCACAACGTCACCCGTTGAAAAAGGAAAGAAAAATGAATATAGTAAACAAAACAAAACTATTTGTTAATAAGGAAATGGAGACTATCAGACATTCAAATGGATGATAAATGGGCACAGTCCATCAAGTCGTAATGTCAGTGGGTTATAGACTGTATTGGAAAGGTGGAATGAAAAACCAATTTTTCTAAGTCAGACTTGCTCAAAGGATGCTAACATGTATCTTTGTCCAAAAGAGCGAAAACAGTTTAGGACTTTTCAATGCCAAATGGTCTGTATCGGTTTAAAGTCATGCTGTTTGGGATGAAAACTGCACCAGAGACTAACCAATAAGGTCATTTCTGGATTACCCAATTAGAGCCATAGAGTAGTAGCGATATGCAGCACGGATATGACCTGCTTATTTTTTAGTCACATGTGGAAGGAATGTTTGAAACATTTATTAGAATTGTTTGATCAACTTCTGGAAGCAGACTTGGGAATACACCGGGCTAAAAGCGAACTTGCCAAAGGCAAAGAACACTTCCTTGGCCATGTTATTGGACATTGACAATGGCCCCATGGAATGAAAAATCCATGGCAATTGAAGAGTTTCAAATACTATCGACAGAACGAGCAGCATAACGATTCCTGGGATTGAATGGATTTTACCGAAAGAATACATGAATAGGAAGGAGTTAAAAATCACACAACATGAAGTTATAGTCCAACAAGTTTAACTGGAAGCACTAGCTTTCGGAGAATTGCTCCTCCATCAGAAATAAGTATCAGAGACATGGGTTTTATTACTGGCTGTGATTTGCCAATTCCTTGACATGTCTGGCAAAATGCAATGACATCCTTGTGGAGTCCAGGCCAGTTTTAAGACACAGAATTTATTGCAAAAGTTTACAGTGTGATATAACTGTAATTATGCATTGAAAAATACCTTGATTGTTTGTTAAATCTCTCATGTGTTAGAATGACCATGTCAGTTTCACTTCTTTAATATGTAAATCACAAAACTCGTTGTAAACGTTACATTCTCAGGTTAACTGCAACAATTGGTGTCAGGCCAGATAGGATGTTGAAGGTGTTAGCCCCCTGTGTTCTATTGTCTGTGCTGACTGAATCTAATCTAAATAATGTGTTAGCAGAATCTGACATGAAATCATGCAGTTTTTGTGCATAGTACAATGTAACTCTGCAAGTTCAAGTTCACCCCACAAACGTATATGTGGATATGTGCTTGTGTGTGTGTCTGTAGCAGAAGGTTGTGAGTCTCTGTGACAGAGAGTGTGTGAGAGAGGCTGAAGCGGTCTAAGTCTGTGATAGGGTACATGTGTGAGTGTAGGAGTGTGTATGTGTGTCTGGGGTGGGGCGTTGTGAGTGTCTGTGAGATAGAGTGTACATGTGTGTGAGTGTAAAGGTGTCTAAGTCTGTGAGAGGGTGCAGCTGTGAGTTTGGGAGTGTGTATGCATGTAGGAGTGTGTATGCATGTCTGCATGCGTGTCTGTCTGTGCATAGGAGAGTCTCTGTGTGTATAGAAGTGTGTGTGTGTTCGTGAGTGTCTGTGTGTGTCTGTGTATAGGTAAGTATGTGTGTATGTGTGTGCATAGGAATGTGTGTGTGGGGGGAACTGGGTGGTTGTGAGTCTCTGTGAGAGAGATTGCAAAGGAATGTGTGTGTGAGAGCATAGGTGTCTACGTCTGTGAGAGGATTCATGTGTGAGCGTAGGAATTGTTTGTGTGTAGTAGTGTGTTTGCGTCTGGGTTGGAGGGTTGTGAGTGTCTGTGAGATCGAGTGTATATGTGTGCACGTGAGAGTAAAGGAGTCTAAGTTTGTGAGAGAATGTATGTGTGAGTTTGGGAGTGTGTCTGTCTATAGGAGTGTGTGTGTATGTGTGTGTGCGTGTCTCTGTGTGTGTAGGATTGTCTGTGTATGTATAGGAGTCCGTGTGTGTGTGCGTGTGTGTGTGTCATGGGTGGGGTTGTGAGTATCTGTGCGAGAAAGTGTATATGTGTTTGTGAATGTAAAGGAGTCTAAGTCTGTGGGAGGATGCATGTGTGAGTTTGGGAGTGTGCGCGTCTGCAGGAGTATGGGTGTCTGTGCATAGGTGTGCCTGTGTGCATGTACAGGAGTGCCTCTGTCTGTGTCTGTGTGTGTGTGCGCCTGGGTGGGTGTTTTTGAGTGTCTATGAGAGAGCGAGTGCATGCGTGTGTGAGTTTAAAGGGATCTAAATTTGTGAGAGGATGCATGTGTGAGTTTGGGAGTGTGTCGCTGCAGGAGTGTTTGTGAGTTTCTGATTGCATTTCTGTGTATAGGTGTGTCTGTGTATAGGTGCGTATGTTTATGTATAGAAGTACGTGTGTTTGTTTGTGTGTGTGTCTGTCTGAGGTGGGGGTTTTGAGTGTCTGTGTGAGAGAGTGAATATGTGTGTGTGAGTGCAAGGTGTCTAAGTTTGTGAGAGCGTGCATGTGTGAGTTTGGGAGTGTGTGGGCCTGTCGGAGTGTGTGTGCATGTCTGTGTGTGTATAGGAGTGTCTGTGTGTGTGTAGGACTGCGTGTGTTTATGTGTATTTTTGTGTGTGTAAGAGTGTCTGTGTGTGTATCGTGTAATGGTGGTCACCTGTAGTGTGACAACAACTCAAGGTCCCAGTGCATGCCCTTCATGTGGGTACCAAACTTAGCTCTCAGCCTCTGCTCAACCAGTTTTGGCTGCTGCCTATCCCGAAGTCTGCCTTGGAGGATGATCACCCGAGGTCCGAGGTCGAATGTCATGGACCACTGACGTGTTCCTCAACTGGGAGTGAACACTCCTGTCTGTTGATTCTTACGCAGTGCCCATTCATTCGTCGCCGGAACCTCTGCTCGTTTTCACTAATGTGCCATGCCTCTGGACACTCTTGCCTGCAGCGTATAAGGCAGACAACGTTGGCTGAGTTGCATGAGTACCTGCCACGTACATGGTGGGAGGTGTCTCCATGCGAAATGTTGGTATCCCTGTCCATACTCTGACACATCTTGCAGCAAATACCGTGACAGGGTAGTATGGAGTTGTCCTGAGAGCCAGGCAGTGTGCAACAAACAATTATCTGTTTGAGGTTTGGTGGTTGCTTAAAGGCATGCAGTGGAGATGTGGGGAAGGTCTTGGGGAGGTGCTCATCATCACTGACAATGTGTCGCAGGTCGTGAAGAACATGGCATAGTCTTTCGGCTGCTGTAAAGTACTGAACAACTAAGGGTTGCAGGACGTGTCTGTCTCACAAGGAGATCGTTATGGTTCCTTTCTGTGGCACGTCGGAACTCGCGGTCGATGAATTGACCATCGTACCCCGTTCTTTAGAGGGCATCCCTGATAATTGGGCACACCAGGAACAAAGAAAAACAGGAGATATTTGGCAGTCTCACAAGTAGTAGTGAAACCCACCCTGACATCACAATGGATAACATTATCACTGCGGAAAAGTCGATTGTCAACTTATTGGACCATACCCTTCGAGCAGAAGGTATTGAATCCTGAGCAGGGGTCTCAATTTCTGACCCACCACCAAAATGGGCGCCTTGGTTCTTGCAGCAACATAGAGGAGTTCATCAGAAGAATGAGACTCCGAGAATTCTTTCAAGGTGCCAGCAGTGACCACTGTTGCACTATAAACACACAGAGACACTCCTATACAGACCCACCCACCCACACACACACACATAAACACACAGTTACACACACGCAGGCACTCCTATACACACACACAGGAACTCTTATACAAACATGGGCATGCACACACATTCCTTCAGGCATACATACTTCCAAACTCACATATGCACCCTCTCACAGACTTAGACCCCTTTACACTCACTCATAAACATATATACTCTCTCTCACAGACACTCACATACACCCAACCCAGACACACACACACACACACACAGGCACTGCTATATACACTCACAAGTCATGCACACAGACACTCACACATACCACACTCAAAACTCACCCATGCATCCTCTCACAGACTTAGACCCCTTTACAATCACACATACAAATATACACTCTCAGACAGACAATCAAAACCCCCACCTCAGACATACACATACACATACACACATGTCCACAAATTCGCGTGTGGGGGGAATTTGTATTTGCAGAGTTACGTTGTACTTTGCTCACAAACTGCATGAATCCATATAAGACTCTGTTTAGGCATTTTTAAAATTAGAATCAGTCTAAAGATTATGACAAAGACAAACAGAGCACAGGTGGCCTGTCACCAATTTTTACAGATAACCTGAGAATGTAAATTTGGAAAAGAGTTTTGTGATTTACATATGAAAGGAGTGAAACTGTCATAGTCATTCTAACACATGGGAGACGTAACAAACAATCAAGGTATTTTTCGTTGTATAATTTCAGTTACATCACACTATAAACTTTTGCTATAAATTCGCTGTGTCTTAGAGTTGTGTACTGCAAAACTATCTGGTGAACGAGTGGCGCTCCGAAAGCTAGTGCTTCCAATTAAATCTGTTGAACTATAACCTGGTGTTGTGTGATTTATAACTTTGCACACACCAGTCCAACAGCGACATTTCCAAATCATGAATAGGAATGAGAAAGAAGGATAATTATCCTGCAAGTGAAGACAGTCTTAGTATTGGAGGGCAATATGTGTTGATTCAGGCTTATATGGCAGAAGGACCTGTCGCTGTGTTGTGCTGTTCTTGGTATCCTGCTCTTCTTTTAAAGCACAATTGGAGATTGATCACTCGTGTTAATCAAGCCTACAACATCCATGCTACAGGTGTAAACAAACTTCATAAAATGAAAAAAATTGCGATCACTGGTAAATATGGAGTGATTAGACAGTCTTCAATTTGTGCTAAAGAAAAATGAGAATATATTCCATGCTTCACGAATGTTTTACCTCTTCAGTTCAGCTGTCATTGCACGCTTAAAACTTGCCCTTCTGCCATCAAACATTATACCTCATTCAAAGCAGATTATTCATTATTTGTTCTGATCTCAGCATATGGATTATGACCAATACATTTGCTTTCGGTTTAACATCAAATCTGGTGAAAATTGTGATTGTATCCTGTTGACTTTGATATTTGCCTAAATATATATTTATGTAACTCTTTACAAAGGTAATCAATTGATGTGTTATAGCATTCAATTATTTATTCTATGATACCAGACACTATTAGCTTCAGATTTCGACTTCAATTACACCACATTTGAATTCTGAGTATTATCCTGGTGATGTTGATTGATCTATCCAAATAGCTGTAGTACTCATCTTTGATCGATTTGTTGCTGTTTGGTGCAAAAGGCTGTTGGTAAAGTATTGTTCTGCTAAAATGATAGTACCGTTTATAAGAATTGCCAGTTGTCTGATCATTTTCTGTTCACTTAATATCCATTTTTTTTATTTGAGCCTCCTGAAGAATTAGCAAAAAAAAGACTGCTCTGCCAAAGCCAGTTTCAGTAAGTTACCTAAACGGATTGCATTTGGTGGATGGAAATTACTTTTAAAAATTCCATTTATTTCGGTATTACCGCTCAACGTGCTCACCAACAGGAACATTGTATAGACTGAAAAACATGAAGGAGGACTCAGAGGAAATGGTAACTGTCTGAAACTCAATGATTCAGAAATAACATCGGGGCACAGTGAATATCACAACGCTAGGGACCCTGTTTCAATGTCAACCTCGAGCCTCGGTATGGAGTTCACAGATTTTCTCCGTGTCTGAGTGGATTTCATCTGAGCGCTCCAGTTTCCTACTATCGTTTTGAAAAATGTAGTTTAGATGGCTTGGCCATACGATGTTTCCCGAAGTATCTAGGGCCTGTCGGTTAGGTGGATTACCAATAGGATGTGCATGGTTAGAGGGATGGTGTGGGATTCGGTGGAATGATCTACTGAGGGTTGCTGTGGCAACTGGTAGTTTGAATGACCAGGTTCTCCACTGTACAGAGTGGAGGGGAGAACGTCGATGATTATATGAATGGACAATCTGGAAACTTCTATTATAAACACTGCAACATTGACATTACATTCCCAATTTGCAGATGCACAATTATGATCCAAAAGTTGGAATCATTCATTTGTAATCCTAGAAAAAGAAGACTATATGATGAGCACATTGAGGATCCTGCTTAAGTACATTTAATTATAAAAGATCACAATGTAACTTGAATGTTGAGTTGATAATTTGATTACACACCACATTTGGCAGCTTATGCATTCCTTTGAGAGAGCTCTTGCATTCCCAACAAGATGAGTCTTTTCATAAATTTCTTTTTGATTTCGCTTGCTTGCGAAAACTAATTCTCCAGAAAGTCAAAATAACTGCATCCACTGTTTCAGTCAAATTTCACAAACATCTTTCAATTAAAATGCTACCTGAAAGAAAGTGACTTTTGTCCAGTCTTACAAATGCACTGTAATTAGATCATCATGTTTCAAAATTTTGACTCAACATATTAAAAAAAAATCGACATTTATCATGATGCGTGAACTTTCCCATATGGGCCATAGATTTTGGTGTAACTGATGGAATATTTTTGACAATATGTATTCAATTTCATCAGAACTTATGATCTATAAATTGGCTTTCCATTTATATCATATATTAAATTGCATTTAGCGCCATTTATTTATTCATTGAATCAAGGTAAACAAAGGATGTTTGCTGACAATTAGATCCTGTGCCTCTTCTGTTTATATAAAACCAATTTAAAATTGTTACTGGAAATCTACAACAATAGTCGAAAAAGCTGAATAACACATGCGATCGAGCTGAATCTTTGCGAAGAGAAACATGCCAATGTTTGTAATCTATATGGTATTTTCAGAACTGTCAGTCGTCATCTGTTGAGGTTCTCCATTACCTTCGGCTTTTACTATAGATAATTCTGCAAGTCAATGAAATCGTATGCATGGACCAGATCAGATCCTTTCAAATTATTTGAAGAACGTTTTCTTATTTTAAAGGAAAATGTAAAGTGCTGTGTTTTACATCCAATCTGGCAACTCAATCTGCTTAGTGGTAGGCAAAAGAGACTTCAATTTCTAATTAATTACATTTCCTACAGTGTGGAAACAGGCCATTTGACACAACAAGTGGACATTGGCCGTCGAAGAGTAACCCACTCAGACTCACTTCCCTCTGAGTAATGCAGCTAATACTCTGGGCAATTTACAAAGTTCAATCCATCTGACATGTATATGTTTGATTGTGGAATAAAACCAGAGCACCCGCAGGAAACGCACACAGACACGGGAAGAATGTGCAAACTCCATACAGATAGTCACCTGAGGCAGTTAAACCCGCATCCCTGGCACTGTGAGACTGCAGAGCTGACTACTAAGCCTCTGTGCTGCCTAGCTGACTAATGCACTGGTTAAAATATAATAAAAGAAAGAAGAACTTGGAATGACTTAATCCTGTTGCTAATCATAACAGAAGAATACACACAGTAACTATACTAATGAAAAGTACGAACATGTTAACATCATGTAACGACAACACTAAGCAAAAAGGCAATGTCAGAAACTTATTATCGTGCAGGCAATTTGGAAGCAACAGCCAGGGGCACGAGTGGGGGAAGTGAAATGGCGGAGAGAGAGAGAGAGAGAGAGAGAGAGAGAGAGAGAATGTTGAGAGAAAATTTAGAGAGAGTGTAGCCTGCAGATATTTACTGCAATTTCCAACCCTATCCAAATTTCAGCAAAAACTGCTTAAAGGTAAAATTGAGAAACGAAACTGATAAATGCTCGCTCATTCAATTGCTCCAACTTAAGAATCATCTCAGGCCTCACAAGCTGCTTACGTTCCCACACACTGATGGATATCCCTCGTTCAATCTCTCGTTTAAAACAAACCTGGACAAAATACACCTCTGCAAACAATAGCATTGCCAGACATGGCGGAGCTCTGCCGCATTTATTTCCGTGTCTATGAGCACCAGGAAAGAACGAACAGTCTAACTTTCAACGTTGTTATTCATTGTTTTTAATTTTAGATTTCAAAGCGAATTTTTGTAAAAGCAAAAGTGCTACAGCAAGCCAATTCATTGCAAGATCCGAAGAACGAGAATTGTTAGAGTTTGTAATAAAAATCAAAGTGAAGAGGCAAGTAGAGTTTAATCTACTTCCATGGAATTTCTGGAATGTGATAGTAATCGCATGAAGTGAATGAACACTCAGTTCCAATACATGATGTTATTTTGATATAAGGAGCGTTTTAGAATTTTGTAAGTTAACATTTTGCAGCCTTTATGGCATAGTCAGAATTTCAAAGGAAAAAAATGCATGTTTGAATTCATTTTTCTTAAATAATGTTGATCATATAAAACCTGTTTCAATTTCCAACACTGGACTGAATAATTGAATGCCAAAAGCGAACATTTCAGGTTTTTCCACACAATAACTGACTGCTTTCTTTTTTTACAGTGTCTCTTTGTGTCTTGCGAATGCAAGTACAACGTATATCGCTTAAATAATTTATTCAACGTTGAGTTTAAGTTAAACAAGGACTTCTCTTTAAATAAAAAAAAATGCCCCTAGAAAAATCAATAGGGTGTATTAATTTCCTTAATGGAACACAAGGAGCATAAACTTCAAAATATATCGATTTAAAATTCAGCAGCATGATTTGGAACGCAGACAATAAATTTTGAAAAGAAAGGTCTCTTTAACTTCACCATGAGGTATCCTTTGAATTGAACGTAATTTTTGAACAGGAAGCATGCATTTCTCTTGGGATTAATTCTGCTCAATGGACTGAAACTGAAAGCACTCATGATGTAATACTAGCCTAGTCACTTGTGGTTTCTCACTGGTATTAAATAAACAGCAGCTTGAAAGCAAAAAATCTGAGTGTAGATAAGGCAAAGAGAGAATTTCTCAATCGGACGAACATGGCGCCACAGATAATCATGCAGATTGAAAATATTTTTTATCCCATTCTTGCAATTGTTGGTATCCCAGGTAAGTCACTGAAGATGACTGAACAGTTGTAGTTTATTCTGTTAAAATGAATTATCTTAATGGAATACTCATTTGGATTGATGCATTTAATGCTGAAAACAGTGAAAGTTCTCTTGCAACTGCATTTGACAGTTTGGAGAAGCTTTATTTATATTCCTTGACAGGACGTGAGCACCACAACTTAGTCAGCATTATTGTTTCATTCATAATTGCCCAAAGAGTAGTTAAGAGACAACTGCAATTCTGTGTGTCTAGAGCCACATGTAGTTCAGGCTGGACAAAGATAGCTAATGTCTTAACGTTAACTACGTTAGTCAACCTTATCGATTTTAAAGAGAATACCTATGTCGTCCTTGCCATCGTGCTCCTTTCATATTATGTTCAAGTTTTAAACTTCGCTCTGATGCATTTCCACTACGCCAGTATAATCTTAAAGTTTAATGCCATTCAGTTTTTAGTAACTTAGAGGGAGACATTCTGATTTTCAGGTAACAAGATTTTCTACGATCACTTCTCTAAATTTAAACCAAATTGTTTTACGTACTCGAAAAGTGCTCAGAGAAAGAGTGGGACACACACACACACACACACACAAACACACACACAGAGAGAGAGAAAGACAGACGACGAGGAAACAATATTCATAAGGATCTGTGTTCGGGAAATATTCAGTTTGATTTAGCAACAACGATACCCTCTATCAAAATTATTACAGAACAGCTGTGGGTTTCCTGATTGCTATAAGCAATCGAGTTTACTTTCCACAATGGAATGCAAATTAAGTTCCATTTGTTTCAGATTCTGGTGCTTAACCACGTTCAACATCAGTTATCCTGTGATAAATGATAGAGGTGACACGCTTGAAAGATATTCATTTTTGAGATGTCTGGACAAGATAGGCTTGAAAGGATGATTTTTCATTTCGCAAGATAGAACAAATTTTATAGTGAGATCAGTGCTGATGATTAAACGTTTATTCATCTATATAATTAACTCGGCTGAATGGAGTGGAACTGTTATATTTGTACATGACGTAAAGATGGTTAGGAACTGAAATGATAATGCTCAAGTAATTTTATGATAACGGGGAGGGGAATTTATTCTGTTCAGCTGACTGAATGACTGGTTTGCAGCACAGAGTGTAGCGAACAGTGTAGGTTCAATTCACGTGTTTGGGCAGCAGGAAGGTACGATTTCCTCAAATGTGCCCCTTGCCTCAGGTATCGTGTCCCTCAGGTTTAGTCCCTGTCTAATGAGACAGCGAGAGTAATCTGGAAGTAAATATGTTTATGAAGGGAAATACATTGTTTCAAAATGTGACAGATATCTGTGAAACAGGATATTAATACGAGTGAGCTGGAGGTTGTTCATTTTCACGACAGAGAAAAGTAATTACCTAGCATTGAATTCAATGATGAGTGATGGCAGAGCTCCGAGTTGCAAAGTGTATGCACATCTCAGTACAGTAAACACAGAATTTTCACATGCAAAATAGTAAGGAATTATGAACGCTAATAGAATGTTATTGCTTATTGACAGGGACGTTTGACACAATCAGACAAATAATGATTAATTTACTAATGCTTCAGGTGATAGAGTCTGGAACACAGAGGGCGTCATAAGTCATTTTTGAAGGAAACTTGCAAATGCAGTGGATGTAGTGCAGATAACGTTTACCTCAGTAGAACCTTGAATGTTGTACTGTGAAAAAACGATTGGACACCTGAAATTTGAATCCACATGAATTTGGAAGAGTAAGCTGTGATTTGATGAAGCACAAAAAATCCGTGGATGGTGAATATGTGAAGCATGGTTCCCCATGTACGAGAATGTGTAATTTGGAGTTACTCTTGAAAAAGAAATAAGAGTAATTTCAGATAAAGGTAAGCAGAAAAAAAAACGTCTGAGGGTGTGATTCTGGACACAATTTTGTTTAAAGAAACTGTGATAAGAATTTTATTGTCTGCATTTTAAGTATGAGATAGATATGTTCATCGTGCAACGCCTCGTGAAATGCACACTTCAGGTCACCTGACGGGGTAGTGAAACGTTCGGGTGATATGTGACATGAAGATATAAGATATCTTATTATAAGGTATACTAAATTATAGGATATAATAAATTAATCAGATGAGCTGATCAGTTGGGAATGGCATTCAATCCAGTTTGCTGTGACGTGATGGACTTAAGCAGGACAAGCAATATGAGGGAACATCTGGGAAGCATCAAAAATATAGTTGAACCTCATTGGGCATCGTCACTGCTCTTTTAAAGGAACTGTATTAATTGATGAATACTTTAGAGACGATTTGCCTTTATTAGCTGGGAGTTGATTCTGGAAATGCATAATAAATGAGTTGGCCACAGCTGGCATATCGAGGGCTGTTCATGAAACCACATCATTGGAGTATGTGATTGCAGTGAAGAGATTTACCAAAACATTTTTTAGGCTGGAGACTTGAAATTGTGAGATCGACTTGACTGATTAGGCATTTTTCTTCTTGAAGTAGACGGAATTGAAGAGCTAATGCATACTTGAGATATGTAGATTTGTGAGAGCCATGCATAACACAAGCAGGAAAACACGTGAATCCAAGATGGAGGCATCAATGGCCATTCGAAATTTATTTTCGCTAATGGGTAGGATACTGACAAAGGATGTAAATACTTTCTTTGCACTCAGGGAGTATTTGGAATTCAGTGCCTTTAAAGGTATGGCAAACACAAGTGTTTCTATATTTTAAGAAGTACGCACACGCAAGCTTCCAATGTTCAGGCAAACAACGTTGGAGACTAAGCGTTACAGCACTTGTTAAGAATAGTCAGCCTGTTGTTGTTGACTAGTGCACACTCGATCGACTTATGGACATTCTTATCTTTGCGATGGCTCTACAATATTCTGACAAATTCCGTAAATGTTTTGAACTCATCAATTCCTCTCAGTAGTCAACATAACTTCAACTTCATTAAACTTCTCCAACATCTGTTGAAGAAACTGAAATTGCTTTTTTTCGGTATTCAAACATATTTATTGCAGTGAACACAAATGGATCCAGAGCTGGTGGGCATCTGAACTCGTGCACTGACTGGGAACCATTTTTGTCGCTGTTGGCAGATTGATAAACTTTGTCAATGATAACTGATCAGGAGCATAAAGACCAAACAACCGAGTCTCCATTTGTAAACAGTCGAAAAGTGTGGCACAGGAGAAATCGCAGCTGATCATTTAGCATCTGAGGAGCAGGACAGACGACATTTCGTGCTTTCCTGGTGAAGAGCTAACTTTCAAAACGCCCACTCTTCTGATCCTTGGATGTTGCCTGACCTGCTGTGCTTTTTCCAGCGCCACACTTTTCTGCTCTCACTCTAAAGCATCTGCAGACCTCACTTTCTCCATTTTTACACAGCCCTCTGTTCACGTTCATCTGCACCTTAGACTTCTGCTTGAAAATGCAGCTGAATAATCAACACTTTGATTAAATTAATTACTGACAGTGTGGAAACAGGTCCTTCGGCCTAACAAGTCCACACTGACCCATCGAAGTGCATTCCACCCATACCCAATCCCCTACATTTACCCCTTCACCTAACACTAGGGGCAATGTAGCATTGCCAATTCGCCTAACCTGCACATTTTTGGATTGTGAGAGGAAACCCACGCAGACACGGGGCGAATGTGCAAACTTCACACAGACAATCACCTGCGGCAACTTATATTAATTGTCATATTAATTCCAACAAGTGCGGCAATCCTTCACCAAATCAAGATTTTTGAAGCAGTTTTTTTACTATTCTCAACTTACAATTAAAAATACAAAAAACCTTTACACTTCGGAAGCGAGATGGTGAAATGTTATCAGAGATATGCAGATATGAGAAGTAATTAGATTGTGCACGTCAGGCAGTAAGGTCTATTATTATTATTGATTCAGATATTCACATGTTGGTTCACATTTGATTCAATATAGTTTTTGCAACACATTTCACATTCACTCTGTTCTCTAATAAAATAAACTCTTTTCTGTACGCACATATCAGCGCATACAAATACAGTCATAATTTCCTGCTATGAATGTTATTTATGGAAAGCTGTATGTCATCCTTAGCTTGTCCAGCTTATATGCAACTCCTGCCTCTGAGAAATATGATTTCCTCTTAAGCTATTTCTAGCATTGTTTAGCAAATTATTCAATTGGTACAAAGCATAAAGCAGGAAATTAATTAATGAAGCTGTACTCACTGTCAGAAGGTGACAAGGATGCATAATTGACTCTTCAGCATTCATCACCGATATTGACAGACGAATACGTCTAAAATGATGTAGCTACATGACTGGAGATGTGACAGGTGAAGACGGAAACAACAATTCGACATTAACCGGCCTGACCTGACATTCATCAATCTCAATACAGCACACACATCTGACATTGACAGCATTAATGAGGGATTGGGTTGGTGAGTGGATGTAATCAACATTAATTGTTGAGAGAGAAGAATATGTTGAGTGCAGACAAATTTGGGTGGTATGGCTGTACCAACATGACAAGTTGGATAGAAGTTGACATTATCTAACCGTTGAAGATTGCATGTTTATAAGCTATTTTCAACTGTACATTCTGTAAGCTGACAGACCACTGTTTAACGTTGTTTAATGTCAAATGCCTAATCTCTGTTCAGTTTATTCCCATTAGAGAATTTGAAATGCCACATGGCAGAGGTCAAACCTGCTTAAGCTTTGTTCCTTAAAAAATCCATTTACTCCAGGCATTAGTCTACTAAACGTTCTCAGAACAGCTTCCAATGTACTCATTTCATTTCATAAGTACTTAGACCAGTATTACCTACAAAATGCCATAGCTTTCCTGATTGCTTGTAACGACTTCATCTCAAAATTTTTTGATCGATGCAATAGGACACACACATGATTCTGTACCTCACATCCTACAACCTCGAATCATTTAGATGGCATGACTTTTTTTCTTTCATTCTTCCAGAAATGACAATTTCATACTTAAATTCATAATACTCCATTCTGGAAATTAGATCAATTCTTACCCCTTTCAGCTTTTAATGTCTTCTTCACAGCCTAGGCAAACTTAGAAATGTGGTGCCAGTCTAAAGAGAGTTACTTGCATTCCAGGCAGCTTGAGTGGAAAGCACGATCAATTAATTTATCAAAGCCCTTCGAATGGAACACCTAAGCAGAAGTAGGTGCATGAATAATGAAATTGAAGAGGAGACTCTACAAATATCTCCATGTTTTTTGATGGAGAAACTCAACAAACTGAAACTGAAACAACTGTAAGTGTCTCCTGTCAAGTGGGACTGTCGAGTTGGAGATGTATCTCAGCCCAGCCCTGTGTCATTCAGCATTACAAATGACAGCCTTCGGCTAATAAGATTGGCTCCAGGCTTTATTGAAAATTGGCTAAAACACTGAATTCTATAAATTATATAGATCCTGACAACGTTTCAACGATAGTACTGAGAATGCATGGTTATTAAATAACTGCTAATACAGCTACGAAACTGGCAATATAGACATTCATCTACGTATACCCAGGGTATTTGAACATTAAATATATCCATTCATTCCAATCATTTCATTCTGAATCCTCTGAAAAGTACAACAGTTGCAATTGGACATTGCCATGATGCAGAGCTGGGCTGAAAAGTTACAGTTGAAAGTCAACTTGAAAAAAAAATTGAACTGATACATTTTGGAAGGTCGAATTTGAAGATTACTGGGTTAAAGGCACGATTCTAGCAGTGTGGAGGAACAGAGGAATCTTGATGTCCACATCCCTAGATTCCTCAAATTTGCCAAGTTGATTGTTTTATTAAAAAGGCGTATGGTGCATTCGCTTTCAATTGGAGGGGAATGGAGTTTAAGAGATGTGAGGTTATAATGCAGCTCCATAAAGACATGATTAGAACACACTTGTAATATTCTGTTCAGTTCTGGTCACCTCATTATAGGAAGAATGTGAAAGCTTTAGAGAGGGTGAAGACGAGATTTAACAGAATGCTTCCTGGAGTAGAGGGCATTACTTATGAAGAACAATTAGGGAGCTCATCTGAGAAATCAGATGCGGCAAAGACGAAGTGCCTGCCTCTTCGTAGGATAGGTGGAACAGTCCATCTTCCGCAGCGTAACTGGTCAGAAATGCCTGCCTCTTCATTGGATATGTGGAACAGTCCATCTTCAGCAACTGCACTTGCTCCATACCTCACCTTTTCCTCCGCTACATCGATGACTGTATCGGCGCTGCCTCGTGCTCCCACGTGGAGGTTGAACAATTCATCCACATTACTAACACCTTCAACCCCGACCTCAGCCTCCTCCCTCCCCTTCCTAGACCACTCCATTTCAATCTCGGGCGACGAAATCAACACAGACATTTACTATAAACCGACTGACTCGCACACCTATATAGACTACACCTCCTCCCACCCTGCCCCCTGTAAAAACGCCATCCCATATCCCCAATTCCTTCGTCTCTGCCGCATCTGCTCCCAGGAGGACCAGTTCCAATACCAAACAACTCAGATGGCCTCTTTCTTCAAAGACTACAATTTCCCCCCAGACGTGGTCGATGATGCTCTCCACCGCATCTCCTCCACTTCCCACTCCTCCACCCTTGAGCCCCGCTCCTCCAATCGACACAAGGACAGAACAACATTGGTCCTCAGCTACCACGCAAACCAACCTCCGTATGCATCATATCATCCGTCGTCATTTCTGTCACCTTAAAACGGACCCCATCACCAAGGATATCCTTCCGTCCCCTCCCCTACCAGCGTTCCTAAAAGACCACGCCCTCCCTGATTCCCTTGCCAAGGTCCACACCCCTCACCAACCCAACCTCCACACCCGGCACCTTCCCCTGCAACCGCAAGAAATGCAAAACTTGCGCCCACACCTCCCCCTTACTTCCCTCCAAGGGGTCCTTCCATATCCACCACAAATTCAAATGCACCTCCACACACATCATTTACTGCATCCACTGCACCCGATGTGGCCTCCTCTATATTGGGGAGACAGGCTTCCTACTTGTGGAACGTTCCAGAGAACACCTCTGGGACACCCGGACCAACCAACCCAACCACCCCGTGGCTCAACACTTCAACTCCCGCTCCCACTCCACCAAGGACATGCAGGTCCTTGGACTCCTGCATCGCCAGACCACTGCAACACGATGGCTGGAGGAAGATCGCCTCATATTCCGCTTAGGAACCCTCCAAACACAAGGGATGAACTCAGATTTCTCCAGTTTCCTCATTTCCCCTCCCCCCACCTTGTCTCAGTCCCAACCCTCGAACTTAGCACCACCTTCCTAACCTGCAATCTTCTTCCTGACCTCTCCTCCCTCACCCCCAATCTGGCCTATCACCCTCACCTTATCATCCTCACCTTAACCTCCTTCCACCTATCACATTTCCAACGCCCCTCCCCCAAGGTCCTCCTACCTACCTTTTATCCTAGCATGCTTGGCACACTTTCCCAATTTCTGAAGAAGGGCTCATGCCTGAAACGACGATTCACCTGCTCCTTGGATGCTGTCTGACCTGCTGCGCTTTTCCAGCAACGCATTTTCAGCTCTGATCTCCAGCATCTGCAGTCCTCACTTTCTCCCAGACATATTACAGTCACCTTGTAATAGGAAAAATATTGCTAAGCTGGAGAGAATTCTGAAAGATTTACTAGTGCATGGAAGTTTTCGAATATAAAGAAAGGTTGGGTAGGCTGTGATTTTTTTTCACAGAAGCATAGGAGCTGGAGAGGCGTTCTGATGGAAGTCTATGAAATAACGAGAGGCATGAATGGAGTTGATGATTGTTGTCTTTTCCCTCAGATGTTGGATGTCTAAATTAGGGAGCACACTCTAAAGGAGACAGGAGAGGGATTCATAAAGAAAGGAGAGGCAAATGCTTTACACAGAGAATGGTTCATGTCAAAGGTATGTCTTGCGGAAGTTATGGATGTGAGTACAATTACAAGGTTAAAAACTGCATAGGCACAGGGACAGGTAAAGCTTGGAAGGATGCAGGAGAAAGGACGTGGGACGAGTTTAGTTCTGGATTTTTGTCTTATGGAATGCTTGGTCCCGCGGGTCTGTTTGGTCCTGTATGATTCTATAACTCTATAATATGGATCATGTGCAGGTAGATGAAATTAGTCTAAAATTGCATCTTGTCGGTAAATACATGGTGGGCTGAAAGGCATTTTCCTGTCCTGCATGCTTCCATATCTTATATACAAGGCATTTCGTCGATTTGTTTCAAATTCAGAAGTCGTACTTGTGCGTATTGAAACCATTTACATCATTATTCATATACTACAAAGTACTTGTGCTCGTCCTGAGCGTCAATCAATGCGTATAATCAGTGTTTTCTTCCACACTGGAAATTGACACAGGCAGCAAAAACGTTCCCATGCATAATTTTAGACAATAAATTCACTTTGACGAAATGGCAAAGTATTTATCAAGCCAGGAAAATGTTAAACTTGAGTGTCTGCATGGAACCGGCTCTTGCTTTAAACGTTGGTGGTTTGAATACACGTCCAAAACATTCAGTGTTTGAAAAAAAAATGAAAAAAAATGAAATGAAAAATGAAAAAAAAATGAACATGCTTGCATTTGATATTATTTTATTCTGAACTATCTTACTCGACTAATTAGTAGCATTTGTTGCACGTACTTAATCGAAGAAATAATTATTTTTCATGTTTTCAGCATACTGAGTTCGAACAATTGATTTCTTTATTTTTTGTTTGCAGCTAATCTGGTGACAATTGTGATTCTAAACTGTGAGCGTTGCGACCTTTCCAAATGCGTCACACGATATTTACTGGCAATGGCTGTGGCAGATCTATCTGTTCTGATATTTGCTGTGATATTCTATGAGATCAAAGAATATTATTTCCCAAATTTATTTTTCAATGATACGCCAATTTGCTCTCTGAACATTGTCCTGTTTATGCTTTCTGTTGACTGTTCTGTCTGGTTAACTGTCGCATTGACCTTTGATCGATTTGTGGCTATTTGTTGCAAAAAGCTGCAAATAAGGTATTGCACCGTGAAAACATCAAGCATGGTTATAGGAATGGTTTTTTCCGTGTGCACCTTACAGACTGTTCCGATCTACTTTGCATTTGAACCTCGTGAAGTAATAAACAACCGACCATGGTCCTGCTCTGTGAAAGCCAGCTTCTATACTTTACGAATGTGGAATGCGTATTGGTGGACGGAAATTATTTTAACTCCATTTCTTCCATTTATTTTGGTGTTACTTTTCAATACACTGACTATCAGGAGCATTGTGCAGACAAACCGAATAAGAGGAAGACTCAGAGGAATCAACAAGAATCTGAAACACAATGACCCAGAAATGGAAAACAGGAGAAAGTCAATGATTATCTTAATCACTATTTCTGCAAATTTCATTATTTTGTGGACTGTAACATTGGTAACTTTCGTACTTGTGCAATTTACAAATGTAAAATTATTACTACCAAATTACAACGATCCATTTACAATTCTGGAACAAACAGGTTATATGCTAATGACATTAAGTTGCTGCACAAACACCTTCATTTATGCTGTTTCACAGCATAAATTTAAAGATGAACTTAAAAATTTGATTATGTGTCCCATTTCTTTGTTAACATATTTCTTTAAGAAAGTTTTTACCTCTGTGAACTAAACAATAGGTATAAGTTCATTCTCACCATTTTATGATAAAGGACGATATAAAATAACATGGCTTTATGACTTTCATCAGCATTTCCTTGCATTGTATTGACAACAAGTCAAGACTTGTGTGTTTGCTTATCTTGCTTCCTTCTGGGACATAATCATTCTTAATGTAAAAATTAATGTTGTCAATCCTTCTACCCTAACTTCACAGGAAAACGTCAGTTAAAATGACACAGATAAAATAATGTTTGGCATGAAGAAAGTAGCATAGATCATTTTCTAAACGGTGAATTATATCGGAAATCAGAAGCATGAAGACACACTTGGAAATAGTACTTCAGGCTACTCCTAAGATTAAGTATGCACGTTCAATCAGCATTTGCGAAAGACAAATGCAATGTTATCGTTCATTTCCAGAAAGCTGGAATACAAGAGCACATATTTAGTGGTGAAGTAAAATAAGGCTCTGATCAGACTGTGCTTCGAATAATGGAAGCAGTTGTGGACCCCATATCTAACAAAGGATGTATTGATGCTGAATGAAATCCGAAGGAAGTTTAGAAGACTTATAATGGGGTTGACGGGCTTGTCATATGAAGGACCGGTTAAGGATCCTGGGTCTGTAATCAATGCAGTTTAGGAAAATGAGGAAGTCATACTTGAAAGTTATACAATACTGAGGGATCTGGTTAGAACATACATACGTTTATGTTCCCACAAGTTAGAGAAACTAGGACCTGAAGGCAAAGAGTAAAGGACAACCGTTTAGAATTGTGATGCGGAGAATTTTCTTTAACCAGGGGATGATTAATTTGCAGAATTCATTGATACCGCAGACTGTGGAAGCCAAGTTTTTGGGAGTATATGCAAGCCATAGGTAGACAGATTCTTACTTATTCTGGGGGACTCAAGGATTAATGAGAGACAATCGAAGATTTTGGTTGAGAAACATCAATATGATGAAATGCTAGATCTGACTCGTTGAGCTGAATGTGCTAAATTTGTTACTGTATCTCATGGCCTTAGGATCTGCTGTCCCATTTGCCAGATGTATCAGAATTAGATGATAATTTGTGTATTTGTGTTTGTGTCAAAGGTTTTTGTTTCATCATGCTAATTAAGCATATCGAGTAAATATTAAAATTCAACATAGTACTTCAAATAAGTTTCCGTGTCACTGATTGAATATTCGGCTTGAACTGAAAATTAAAATGACAGAAGTACTCTTCGAGGATAAATGATGAATATCCCTTTAGCATTTATAGTAGCCACGTATTTGAACATTGCACCTCAGAAAAGAAAGGAGTTTAGCACATCATTAAGCTCCAGATACTTAAATACTGTGCATGCCAGAAGTCTAGAATAGCAATGAAAAAAAACAGATATTCTCATCAAATTTGGAATCTTCTGTGTGGAGAAAAACTCAGTTAATATTTCTTATTATTTTCAACTTTTATCATAAATATTTTTTTATGCTGACAGAGATCATAGTAGATGCGCGACGCAAATGCTACCTGTATCTTGCCATATCCATGAGCAATAACAAAGAAACGAAATTGAATTCTCCAGTTTGCTTTTTGTCAATTTACATTGATAGACTCGATTGCCAAGGTTCTAATATCCTTTCCATGCCGGACAGTTTGGAAACATTACTTCTTTTAGGTTTTGTTTGTTATAATTCGGATGCACCAGCTTAATTTATGCTTTATGGACTACTAACATTTATTCGAAGTTGCCAATGTGTTTGATTCCAACTGCACACTTACGAGCGAAATTCAAAGAAACAAGGATAATAAATATTATCATTCAAATTTCAACAATATTGCAAACTACATCATTTGATTAAGTATGTTGTATTATTTTATATAGAACATAGAAACATACAATACAGAACAGGCCTGTCGGCTCCCGATGTTGTCCCAAAGATGATTCATATTCTAAACTAAAATAATCTAACTGACAAACGCCTCAATTCACTGCTGTCCATGTGCATGTCCAGCAGTCACTTAAATGCCCCTACTGACTCTACTTCCCCCACCACCGCTGGCAATGTATTCTATGAATTCGCAACTCTCTGCATAATAAACCTACCTCTGATATCTCCTCTACACTTTCCTCCCAATATCTTAAAGCTATGACATCTCGTGCCAGTGAATCCTGTACTGGAGATAAAGTCTCTGGCTATTGACTCTATCTATGCCTCTCATCTCCTTTTATACCTCAATCAACACACCACCTTTCCGCTTCTCTCCAGTGAAGAGATTCCACGCTTAGTCAACCTCACTTCGTAAGACAAGACCTCCAGTCCAGGCAGCATTCTGGTAAGCCTTCTTTGCCCCCTCTCAAAAGCGACATTACCTTTCCTAGATTAGGGCGTCCAGAACTGGACACAATATTCCAAGTGTGGTCTCACCAGGTTCTTGTCGAGTTCTGCAAAATCTCACGGCTCTTAAACTCGATTCCCTTGTCAATGAAAGCTAACACAACAAATGCTTTCATAACATCCCTATCCACTTGGGTGGTAATTTTGAGGCATCTATGCACTTGAATACCAAGATCCCTCTGTTCCGACTGCCAAGAATCCTGTCTTTAATCCTGTATTCAGCATTCAAATTTGCACTTCCAAAATGAATCACTTCGCATATATCCAGGTTGAACTCCATCTGCCATTTCTCAGCCCAGCTCTGCATCCTGTCCATGATGCGCTGCAGCTTGCAATAGCCCTCGATACAAAATAATGGCCCTTCCAATCTTTCTGTTATTGGTTGAAGATTAATCTGAAATACACATGGATAACAGTCAAACATCGAGTATCAGACAGCATACGTGTTGAAGGCATACCCTTCAGAATTTGATGCGTCATCCCAGATATTAGTGCTATGGTGTGTCTGTAAATGTGAATGTAAAAATTTAAAAAAGTGTCAAGATTTGGAACTCTGGTGCGCTTTTCGTGTTTGCACTATTTTCGCCAAGCTTGGAATTTGATTTTCAGACGTTTCAACCCATGTCTAGTGACATCTTCAGTGTGTTGAAGAATCCTGTGAAGAGCTGCTGTACTTAGTCTTCTGGAATTCATTTCACTATATTTCTACTGCTTACAGTTGCAGATTCAAGTTGTTAATTGCAGTGGCCAGTATATTGGGTCCAGTTCAACGTGCTTGTTCATTCAGACCATGGATGTTTCAATGAATTCCCTTGCTGCCCTCTGTTTGGCTTGTACTATGATGTTTTGTCCCAGTCGAATCTGTGATCCTTATCATTTGCGTGTATCAATATTAGGGACAGCTAGTTGTGGCGTTTAGTGGCTCATTGATGATCGTGGATGTGGACTATTCATTGTCTTCCTGGTTGCTTAACATAGAATTTAATGTAGCTTTTGCACGAAATCCTATAAATTACTTTATTATTGCACACGATAGGTATCGAGTCTTTTTTCCTAGTAATTTGTTTTCTGAAAATTACTGTCTGTTAATGGACTGTCATTATCCCCGTGTTCAGACTAATCTGGCTCCCAGTTCTGAGACTTTTTTTAATATAAGGTAGGGTGGCTAGTGAATTAGTTCGTGGCATGCACTCATCGTGTCTTTTGTGTGTTAGGCATTGACAAATTGAGTTGCTGGTTTGCGTGTTCTTCCTCTTTGCTTCATAGTTTGGGTGAGCTGCAGTGTGCTCTTTTGAACAGGGTTCTAATGCAACTTCTCATGAGTGCGTTTGGGTGATAACTGTTGTACTTCAGCACCTGATCAATCTGTGTGGCTTTCCTGTAGACTTTTGTGGTGCATTATCTGCTCTGTGTTCTTTATATCATCGCATCAAGGAATGGGAGTTGCTTGTTGGTTTCCCCTCCTCTCTCGTAAATATGATCCTTGTGAATATTATGTTGATGATCCGGTGTGTGCTCTCGAGTTCTATTCTCTTAATGATAACAAAAGTATCGACTACGTATATGTGCTCATTTCGGGCTGGATTTGTGATAGGCGTGTTTATTCTGCTTCTGCTATGAGTCCAGGGATAGATGAACCCGCAGGTGACGACTAATTTGTTAAAATGGTTGGTTGTTGAATGTGACCTCCTACAAACATGGCACTTGTCCACGGGCTCTATCAACAAACACGTTGGCCTGGACCCAACATATCAGCCAGTGCAACAAACAACAACA
The DNA here is from genome assembly GCF_020745735.1 of Hemiscyllium ocellatum. Lineage (NCBI taxonomy): Eukaryota > Metazoa > Chordata > Chondrichthyes > Orectolobiformes > Hemiscylliidae > Hemiscyllium > Hemiscyllium ocellatum. Next base: position 32,326,585 of record NC_083435.1, read on the forward strand.
AATCTTCAACTGGAAGCAGCAGAAATGGACCTGTACCAAGTGGATGCAACATTTACTCTTAGAGTCATAGAGATATACCCATCACCCGCCTATTTCTTCTTTAATAGAGTCAGTTCTCTAAATAATTACTTGATTTCCATGTATTCCAAGTGATGCAAACTTGCTTACGAGTCTGCCATGAGGAATCTTGTCGAATGCCTTACTGAAAGCTTCACTTCAGAGTGCCCACCACTCTGTCCTCAGCAGTAAATTTTCTTAGTTTTTCAATACAGTCGGTCAAGTTATTGAAACAAGATTTCCCACGCACAAAGCCGTGTAGGCTATCCTTAACCAGCCCTTCCCTACCCAAATAAATATCAATTCTTTCCCTCAGGTTTCCATACTACAACTTGGCCACCATCGATGTCAGGCTCACAGAACTGTAGTTCTCTGGCTTCTCCTTATCACCAATGAATTCCTTTGCTGTCCTCTGTTTGGCTTGTACTATGATCTTCTGTCCCAGTCGAATCTGTGATCCTTATCATTTGCGTGTATCAATATTAGGGACAGCTAGTTGTGGCGTTTAGTGGCTCATTGATGATCGTGGATGTGGACTGTTCATTGTTTGACTGGTTGCCTAACATAGAATCTAAGGTAGTTTTTGCACGAAATTCCTGTAAATTATTTTAGTATTGCACACGCTATATATCGAGTCTTCTTTCCTAGTAATTTGTTTTCTGAAAATTACTGTCTCTTGATGGACTTCATTATCCCCCTGTTCAGACTAATCTGTCTCCCAGTTCCGAGGCTTTTTTAAAAAATAAGGTAGGGTGGCTAGTGAATTAGTTCGTGGCATGTACTCATCGTGTCTTTTGTGTGTAAGGCATTGATAAATTAAGTAGCTGGTTTGCGTGTTCTTCCTCTTTGCTTCATAGTTTGGGTGAGCTGCAGTGTGCTCTTTTGAACAGGGTTCTAATGCAACTTCTCATGAGTGCGTTTGGGTGATAACTGTTGTACTTCAGCACCTGATCAATCTGTGTGGCTTTCCTGTAGACTTTTGTGGTGCATTATCTGCTCTGTGTTCTTTATATCATCGCATCAAGGAATGGGAGTTGCTTGTTGGTTTCCCCTCCTCTCTCGTAAATATGATCCTTGTGAATATTATGTTGATGATCCGGTGTGTGCTCTCGAGTTCTATTCTCTTAATGATAACAAAAGTATCGACTACGTATATGTGCTCATTTCGGGCTGGATTTGTGATAGGCGTGTTTATTCTGCTTCTGCTATGAGTCCAGGGATAGATGAGCCCGCAGGTGACGACTAATTTGTTAAAATGGTTGGTTGTTGAATGTGACCTCCTACAAACATGGCACTTGTCCACGGGCTCTATCAACAAACACGTTGGCCTGGACCCAACATATCAGCCAGTGCAACAAACAACAACAAATCTTCAACTGGAAGCAGCAGAAATGGACCTGTACCAAGTGGATGCAACATTTACTCTTAGAGTCATAGAGATATACCCATCACCCGCCTATTTCTTCTTTAATAGAGTCAGTTCTCTAAAAAATTACTTGATTTCCATGTATTCCAAGTGATGCAAACTTGCTTACGAGTCTGCCATGAGGAATCTTGTCGAATGCCTTACTGAAAGCTTCACTTCAGAGTGCCCACCACTCTGTCCTCAGCAGTAAATTTTCTTAGTTTTTCAATACAGTCGGTCAAGTTATTGAAACAAGATTTCCCACGCACAAAGCCGTGTAGGCTATCCTTAACCAGCCCTTCCCTACCCAAATAAATATCAATTCTTTCCCTCAGGTTTCCATACTACAACTTGGCCACCATCGATGTCAGGCTCACAGAACTGTAGTTCTCTGGCTTCTCCTTATCACCAATGAATTCCTTTGCTGTCCTCTGTTTGGCTTGTACTATGATCTTCTGTCCCAGTCGAATCTGTGATCCTTATCATTTGCGTGTATCAATATTAGGGACAGCTAGTTGTGGCGTTTAGTGGCTCATTGATGATCGTGGATGTGGACTGTTCATTGTTTGACTGGTTGCCTAACATAGAATCTAAGGTAGTTTTTGCACGAAATTCCTGTAAATTATTTTAGTATTGCACACGCTATATATCGAGTCTTCTTTCCTAGTAATTTGTTTTCTGAAAATTACTGTCTCTTGATGGACTTCATTATCCCCCTGTTCAGACTAATCTGTCTCCCAGTTCCGAGGCTTTTTTTAAAAATAAGGTAGGGTGGCTAGTGAATTAGTTCGTGGCATGTACTCATCGTGTCTTTTGTGTGTAAGGCATTGATAAATTAAGTAGCTGGTTTGCGTGTTCTTCCTCTTTGCTTCATAGTTTGGGTGAGCTGCAGTGTGCTCCTTTGAACAGGGTTCTAATGCAAATTCTCATGAGTGCATTTGGGTGATTACTGTTGTAATTCAGCACCTGATCAGTTTGTGTGGCTTTCCTGTAGGCTTTTGAGGTGCATTATCTGCTCTGTGTTCTTTGTATCATCGCATCAAGGAATGTGAATTGCTTGTTGTTTTCCCCTCCCCTCTCATAAATAAGAGCTTTGTGAATATTATGTTGATGATCCGGTGTGTGTTCTCGAGTTCTATTCTCTTAATGATAACAAAAGTATCGTCTACGTAGATGTGCACAATTGGGGCTGGATTTGTGATAGGCGTGTTTATTCTCCTTCTGCTATGATCCCAGTGATAGTTGGTTGTTGAATGTGACCTCCTACAAACATGGTACTTGTTCAAGGGCTATATCAACAAGCTCGTTGGCCTGGACCCAGCATGTCAGCCACTGCAACAAACAACCAGAACCTTCAACTGGAAGCAGCAGAAATGGAACCAAACGCATTCCAGAAGAAACAGGACAGCAGTGCTTTGCAGGAGGCAGCACAATACTGAAGGTGTCACCCAGTCAATGACGAAAGCTTTGCAATTCATCTTTCCAGCTCGAGGAACATAACCACAATTACTATATAAAAAAGTAAACAAGGGATTTACGTTCTTCCATTTCGAATAAACATTTTCAGAATTGTCTTAAAATCTGTAGTTCATAAACTACATCAACCATTCCAACCATTCTGGTAATTCGGCATATTTTCCATCTGTACGTTGCATTCTGGAAACTATTGCAGTTAGTTTTAGGCATGACTCTAACAATTCAAAGACAGTCATCCCCATCAATGAGTAATGCACCCCGTCTATTTACATACTCTGTTCAAGCCTTAGTCACATGCACCAAGTGGATGCAGCATTTACTCTTAGAGTCATAGAGATGTACAGCATAGAAACAGAACCTTCAGCCCAATTCGCCCATGCCGACCAGATATCCCAACTTAATCTAGCTCAATGTTCCACCATTGGACCATATCCCTCTAAACCCTTCCTACTCATGTGCCCATCCAGATGCCTTTTAAATGTTGTACTTGTACCAATCTTCACGACATCCTCTCGCAGCTCATTCAATGATGCATAAACATTGGGTGAAAAAATTGTTCCTTAGGTCTTTTTAAGTATCTCCCCACATATGATAATCCTTTACATCCGGACTCGCCCAACCCTGGTGGAATATCTTGTCTATTCAACCTATCTATGCTCCTCATGATTTTGTAAGCCTTCATAAGGTCACCCTCAACTTTCAACCCTCCTGGAAAACAGCCCCAGTCTGTTCATCCTCTCATTATAACTCACATCCTTCAACACAAGCAACATCTTTGTAAATCTTTTCTGAATCCGTTCAAGTTTCACAGCTTACTTTTTGTAGGAGACTGACCTGAATTGCACACAGTATTACAAAAATGACTGAACCAAAGTCTGTACAGTTATAACCTGACCTCACAACTCCTAATTTTCATACTCTGAACAATAAATGAAAGCATACTAAACGCCTTCATCAATTTCGCATCTACCAGCGACTCCACTTCATGGAATCATGAACCTGCACGCCAAGGAGTCTTGGTTGAGCAGGGCCTTTCTATTAAGAATATAGAACATAGAACAGGACAGCACAGTCCAGGTCCTTCTGCCCTCGATGTTGTGTCGCACTTTGATCCTGCTTAAAGATTAACACACTTACATACACTGCATTTTAAAACCATCTATGTGCCTATCAAGCACAGCTTAAATGTCCCTAATGTATCTGACTCGTCTACCACTGCTGCATTCACCGCATCCACTGCACTCTGTGCAATGAATATAACTCTGACATCTTCCCTAAAACTTCCAAGAATCACTTTAAAATTATGCCGCCTCATGATAGCCATTTTGTCCTTGGGAAAACGTCTCTGGCTATGCAATCTCTATGTGGCTTTCATGATCTTTCAAAAGAGTATCAAGTCACCGATCATCCTTCTTACTCCAATATGAAAATCCCCACCTTACTCAAAATTTCTTATTAAGACATGGCCTCCAGTTCAGGCGCATCCTCATCAATCTCCTCTGTACCCTCTCGAATGCTTCCTCATTCTTCCTATAATGAGGCTACCAGAACTGAACACAATGTTCCAAATGTGGTTTCAGCAGGGATTTATAGAATTGAAGCACAATACTGCGTTCATTAAACTCATTGTCCCGTGAATGAAAGCCAACACACAATTAGCCTTGTCCTCACCGCTATCAGGTTGGATGGCAACTTCGAGGGAGCATTGGACATGCAGCCCAAAATCCTACTGTTCCTCCACATTGCGAAGAATCCTAACCTCCACACTGTAATCTGCATTCAACTTTGACCTTCCAAAATGTATCACTTCCCATTTTTCTCTGTTGTGCTCTATCTGCCACTTGCCATCCCAGTTCTGCACCGTATCAATGTCCAATTACAACAGACAGCAGGCATCCATGCTTACAATAACCCCACAAACATCTGTGCCATTGCCAAACTTACGAATGTATTCTTCCAATTCCTCATCCAAGTCTTATGAAGAGCAGAGGTCCGAGAACAGATCCCTGTGTAACACCACTGTTCACCATGCTATAGGCTGCTTAGTTTTCATCGACCATCACCTTCTGTTTTTGTTTGAGCAGCGAATTATGTATTCAGACAAACACATTACACTGCATCCCATGAGTTCTTACTTTCTGAATGACCCTACCATGGGGAAACCTCTCAAACCCCTTGCCCAAATTCATACGTACCACAAAAATTGCTGAAGTTTCATTAATGGTATTTTTCACAAACTCAATGAATTGAGTAAGGTTTCTGAGACATTACCTGCACCTCAAAAAGCCTTGTTGAATATCTATTCAAACTATGCTTTTCCAAATAATCTGTCTCTCAAATTCCTCTCCAACAATTTACTGACCACAAACGGAAGACTGATTGGTCTTTAATCCCAACGTTATTACTATTCCCATTCTTGAATAACACAATAACATTTGCCACTCTCCAATCGTCTCTACTAATTCAGTGAACACTGAGGTTGCAAAGATTATCGCCAAAGGCGCAAAGATCTCTTCACTCGCATTCTGTGCAAATCTTGGGTGCACCCCATCTTGTACCTATCCTCACGTGTTTCAAAATTCCCAGCACATCCTCCTTCTGAATATTAACATGCCAGAGCATATTAGCCTGCTTCCCGCTGTCCTCATAAACGACGACCCCTCTCACAAGTGAATACTGGAACAACGTATTCATTATGGACGTCTCCATCTTACTCCAACCCCAGGCACAAATTCCCTCTACTATCCCTGCTTGGTCCTACCTTCACGCTGGCCACCCTAGTTTATCTCCCATGAGTATGGAACGCCTTGGTGTTTTACTTAATCCTCCCAGAAATGTATTTTTCATGTCCCTTTCCATCTCTCCTAAGTCCATTGTTCAGTTCCTTCCTTTCTACCTTGAAATGTTCCTGACCCCGTCATATCCTAGCTTCCTCAAACTTAAGTAAGCTTCCTTCAGCTTCTTGACTAGATGTTCCACATCTCTTCTCATCCAAAGTTCTTTCACCCGAACGTCCATTCCTTGCCTCACTAAGAAAAACCTATTCAGCCCACGGAGCAAGTACTTACTAAACAACCTCCATGTTTCTGTCATGAATTTCCCTGTGGATATCTGTTCCCTAATTATGCTCCACGGTTCCTGCCTAAAAGTATTGTAATTGTCTCTCCCATAATTAAATATTTTTCCATACTCTCTTGTGCTGTCCAAATCCATGACTGCAGTAAGGTTCAGGAAGTCGTGACCACTATCGCCAAAATGCTCTCCCATTGACTGATCTGACACCTGACCTGGGTAGTTGTCTAGCACCAAATACTATATGGCTTCCACTCTAGTTGGCCTATCTATAATTAAGCATGTAATTCTGCCCTGATTCGCATTTTCAAAATGCAGCACTTCACATTTATCTGAATTAAGCGCACTCTGCCACTCCTTGGTGCATTATTCAATCTGATCAAGATCCCGATGTACTCTGAGGAAACCTTCTTTGTTGTCCACTTATCCTCCAATTTTGGTGTCATCTGCAAACTTACCAACTATAATTCCTATGTTCACATTCAAATCATTTATATAAATGACGAAAAACAGTGGACCCAACACCGATCCTTGTGGCATACCACTGGTCACTGGCCTCCAGTCTGAAAAGCACTCGTCCATCACCCGCCTATTTCTTCTTTCTTAGAGACAGTTCTCTATAAAAATTACTTGATTTCCATGTATTCCAAGTGACGCAAACTTGCTTACGAGTCTGCCAAGAGGAATCTTGTCGAACGCCTTACTGAAAGTTTCATAGACGTGCCCACCGCTCTGCCCTCATGAATAAATTTTCTTAGTTTTTCAATACAGTCGGTCAAGTTATTGAAACAAGATTTCCCACGCACAAAACCGTGTAAGCTATCCTTAACCTGCCCTTCTCTACCCAAATAAATATCAATTCTTTACCTCAGGTTTCCATACTACAACTTGGCCACCATCGATGTCAGGCTCACTGGACCATAGTTCTCTGGCTTCTCCTTATCACCATTCATAAATAGTGGCACCAAGTTAGCCAATCACCAGTCTTCTTTCACCTAATCTGTGACTATTGATGATCCAAATATCTCATCAGTGATTCCCAGCAATTACTTCCGGAGCTTCCCACAGAGTTCCAGAGTACTCCTGATCAGGTTCCTTGCTTTTATCTACTTTTATGCGTTTTGAGAGATCTAACACCTCCTCCTTTGTAATATCAAAATTTTCCAAGACGTCACCCCCTATTTTACCACATTCTTTACCTACCCTATCTTTGCTACAGTAAACACTGGTTTTAAACACACGCTCAGTATCTCCCTCATTTCCAGTTGCACACATAGGCTGACTTGCTGATCTTTGAGGGGTCCTCTTCTTTTTCTCGATACTCTTGATGCATTTTTCAAAACCCTTTAGATTTTCATTAAACGTATTTGCTAAAGCTATCTCATGTGCAGCTTTTGACCTCCTGATTTCTCTTTTACATATACTGCTCCTGCCTGTTTACTCATCTGAGGATACATTCGATCTGTACTGTTTATACCTGACGTTTGTTCTTTTTCTTGACTCAAACCTTAATTTCTCCTGTCATCAAGTATTCTCTACTTCTATCAGCTTTGCCTTTCAACCTAAAAGCAATATACTGTCTGTGGACTATCATTACTTCATTTTTGATGGCTTCCCAATGTCCACCCATTCCTTTACCTGTGATCTGCGCACAGAATCAACTTTTGAAAGTTCTTGTAAAATATGGCCTTGCTCCAATTTAGAGCGTTAACTTTTAGATCCAGTCTCTCCTTATCCAACACTATTTCAGTGCTAATAGACCTACATGTGCTGGCTCCAAAATGCTCCCCCACTGACACTTTAGTCACTTGCCCTGCCTAGGTTCCCAAGAATAGGTCAAGTTTGCACCTTCTCTACCCGGTATTTCCACGTTCTGAATTTAACAAAGTACACACTTTACAAGTTCCTCTCTATCCAAACGGTCAACACTCTAGCATTCGGAAACTCTGTTTGGGAAGTTAAAATCCAATCGCATTACGACCTTATTATGTTTACAAATGACTGAAATCGCATTGCAAATTTGTTGTCAATATCTCGCAGACTACTGAGTGTCTAAATACAATCACAGTGTGATAATAATCACTTGCTTATTTCTCAGTTATTCCCACATACATCCCATGGAAGCATTTCTCAGAATATCCTCACAAAGTACAGACATAATGTTATCCCTTATCAAAAACGCCACACACACCCTCCCCGTCAGCTCTTGCACATCTTTCTATCTTTGGTATCGCTTTCGTGCTCTGGAATATTAAGTTGCTAGCTATGTCCATCCCTGAACCACGTCTCTGTAATTGCTATGATATACGACTCCCACGTTTTTGATCATGCCCTTAGTTCATCCGCCGTCCCTTTAAGCCGTCTTGCATCGAAATAAATGCAGTTCAATTTAGCTAGTTCTCTGCTTTGTTCCTGCCTGCCTTTACTGTTTAACTTGCTCCTTTTCCATCTCTAACAGTGTCAGATTTATCTCTGTCCTCACTATGCCCTCGGGTCACACTTTTATTCGAGCCAAGCACTTTTAGCAAATCTTCTTTTCCTATTATCGCTTTCCATTTCAGTTGCAAACCGTTTATCTCGTACAGATCATTTATTGGTTCCAATGATCCAAAAAACATGAACCATTTACCCTGCATCAGCAACTCAGCCACATGTTCATCTGTTCTATCCTCCTATTCCAACCTTCACTGCCCTCAGTTGGTCGTGGCAATGGCAGTCATGCTGACATTACTGCACTAGAGGAACTCGTTATCAAATGCCTGTCTATCTTCCTATATTCTCCCTTCAGAGTCTCATCCTCTTTTCCTTTCCATGTCGATGTATTCATTGTTGAAGCATGAGCTGATCTGAAGTATGACTCGCTCATAGACTTCTCCAAGATCTTGATGGCTTCTTGGATTTTTGAGCCCCGCCCCAAAGTCAAACACCTGACTGTATCTCCAGGCTCCTAAGTTTTCATTTGAATCTTGACATTGCCGAAACCTCCAAGAAATTTGGGATTCGCAGTGAACATCAATTATAAAGAAAACTATACACTTCTCAGCACATTTTAAGAACAGAGCTGTTCTGAATCGTTTCTGGTTCTCTGTCTACAAGTTTCTCTCTGTCTCTCTCTCGTCTTCCTGTTTTTAGAAACTGAATATCACCATTGAAATACATGTTCGAGACTCTTCAACACATCGAATCAGCGATTGAAAGCTGCAAAACCTCCGTAGTATAGAAGGCAACTGTTAATTTACAAGAACGAAGTTTTTTTTATTTGACGTAGACACTTTGATGTTAATAACTTAAATGCTGTCATCCATCAAACTGAACATTTTGTATGCTTGGTAACACAATCCATGCATATGCGTCGCGATTGAAATTTAATACTTCATGTTAACCTAGTTTTCTTGACATTCTTCATTTCATACTGACAAAGCTGAAAACATTCTCAAACGGTTTTTCACAAATTATCAACAGCCACTTCCGGAGCACTCTCCTAAATGATTCTGGTAATGGTCACAAAACAACTTAGATTTTCTATGTAATATTTAAAAACATATCTCTTGGTTTAATGAATTATTGAAACATTGGAGAAATATTAGGATGGTAAATAAAAGAAACAATATACTGAATTAGTTAAACGTGCTGGTTAATACTGGCTTAGAAAATTATTGAACAGCGAATTCATCCATTGTTGCCATTATCTGAAATTTTGCTATATTTTCTTCCAAGCAACTTGGTATGTGACATCTAAATTACAAATCATGAGAAAGTCCATCTTCCAAGCACATTAGTGGTGGGCTGCGTTAGAAAATAAATTGAATTCACAATTGATTTCTTTTTTTGTTTATAACTTCCATGAGAAAATAATGACCCTGCAGCGTAAACACTTGTGTCTGGTATTCAGTGATAAAATATTGAAACATTCACTATTGTAGCCAACATTGGTGACCGCTCAGACGGCCCTTTCTTTCTTAAGGAGTGTATGGTGTGTTTAGGTTCTAGATTGCGCAGAAAAAATATTGCTTTGAATGAAAAGATTTATATATATATACACACATTTCTATAATGCTTTAATAAGTCCTGGAATTCCATACAAAATTACAACAGATGTGCAAAGTAATACCCTGTACTGGAAACAAGTCAAAAAATCAAGTGACATTGGGTTAAGTCCAACAAGTTTAATTCAAACTGAAAATTTTCAGGGCCCCTGCTCCTTCCTCAGGCAGTTTGCAAAACAGAATATAGGGCAAGAATTTGGAAGTAAAGGATAAAGGTTCATACAACTTACGCGAATGTATTGAACGAACCTAAATGGTTATTGAGTCTTTAATCAATTAGAATAGAGGTGCATATTTTGATTGATTATTATGTTAATGCCTGAATTTCTTTCAAGTCACAGCCCTAAGATACCTTCCGCTTTTATCAGACTAAAAGTGACTCTTGGGTTTTATCAGAGACTTAGCAAGGCTGTCGATGTGCCTAGTGAAAATGGGAACTTAATGGCCGTTAGCAACATCACGATATTGGAACATAGCACTTTCTAATATTCTATTGTCAAATATTTCACGCTATTTGCGAATTGCATATATGACCGTGCTATGCCTAAGAGATAACTGTGTTCCTTTCTGTTTCTGCCTTTTGCAGTGGGATGTTGGCACCTTGTCAGAATGTTTGCTTCAAATAGGCAATTGTTAAACAGAATGCACTTTTTCCCTTTGCTTTTCTTCAGAGAGGAGGTTTCTGCTGCTGCTGAGCTAACAGCCTAGGTTCTCTTCTGCTGGAATGTTAGATGAGAGACTTCCTCTTCTAAATGAAAACGTGCAGTTTCTGTCGCTATTTTGTTAGCATTAGATAATGTATACCTTATTAAGTATTTCTAATGATTTAAAAATATGCCATTTCTTTTCATTTTGTATTTTAAGTCCTTGTAAAAGAAAGTGTGTTTTGATTAAAGCTGATTGGTGTTCCCATCGAATCAAATCTGGAACACAGCCCATTACACTTGCGTAAAAATGGGTGTAAAAGCTAAGGCTCAGGCTATTTCATCGATTTTGTTTTAAATGGGTGAGACGGGGGTTCATAGGGAGCTGTTATGTTCCATACCGTGGAAAAAAAAGATATGCAGTATTTCTATATCTAGACAGGTATCACCATTTGACTGTCCGTCTGAAATGGAACATGAAAATGATTGCACTTTCACATACATGTCCTGAACACAGGAAGATCAACGGTCCATCATTTCCATTGAGAAAAAAACAGAATATTACCTTCAGATTTTTTTAAAAAATCATCGTCTTTTTCATTAGAAATGTTAAGGGTAGAACAATTTTGTGCATTCACTACCTCGTGGATTTTATGGGAAGTGGTGCTGTACTTGTGCATTATATACAAAAAATCAAAAAGTCCAAAAGTATTGAAAATATTTACCATGTTTAAATAAACTCTGCCAAACGTATAAGCTGTCAGTGGATGCAGGAAAAATACTAATCCATCACGACGCTTAAATGAGATGTTTCATATTTTATCAAATTCATCATGACAACTGATAAGCAGAATGCCATATTCTGATCATTATTTACTTTATATTGTGACACAATATGCAAAATTAATCCAATTGATACACGAGATTCCAATGCATTTGAACTGATTTTGAACACTCAATAATGATATTTATTCTATCAGTTATGTGACAAGACAGATGGTTTTATTCTTACGGAAGGATCAAGGGGCAAATTTTCTGCGGAGTAGACTTGGTTTTGAAAGGAATAAAAACTTTGCTTTATGTCAAAAGAATGTGACTAAAGGTACAATTGATGTAAGGATATTCTTGCATTTGATTGATTTATTTTAATGATCACTTCTATTCAAGCATTTGCGATAAAAGATCACAGTGCTGAAACATTTGATCGTCTCATCACAATATTGTTTTATGATTGGTTATTATCACGTAAATCTTGATGAAATGCTAACAAGGAGGCCGGTTTGCCAAACAGTATGATGCCAACAGCATGGGTTCAATTCCTATCACTGGCTGAGTTTACCATAAAAAAACTCTCATTTCCAACCTTTCCCTTTGATTGAGTCATATGATCGTCGTCAAGTTAAACAGGCCCAGTTCTTCTGTCTCTCTCTCTGACAACATAACACACCTATTGCCTATAAGGCCTATGATGGCACAATACAATTTTCAGTTTATCCGAAATCCCAAGTCTTGCACAACTTTTTTTCTTCTTTATAATTAAAATTGCAAGCTGTCAAGTTACTAATTTCTGTACTTCAAGAATCCCCTCTCACCCTGTTCCTTGAAAGAATTTCCATTGTGTATACCGCTGATGGTGTTAGTTCCTTGAGGTGTTGCAGCCAGATCAATGCTCTTGCAGCACGATTGGCTTAGCTGTTCAATCGGGGAAGAAGGAGACTGAAAACATTGTAATTACAGAAGATTCGTGATGCCAGAAAAAAAAACGCTGGTCTTTCTGTAGATCTCGACTCCAAATTAGTATGGTTCCCACCCGTTAACTGGTAAAAAAAATAATCGAGTGGAACATAAGAATTTCTGCTGACCGAAGGTGAGCAGCAATAAAACAGTTCAAATAAATTACCTATGATATTGCCGTGATGACATTGCCTATGCATTGTTTTCAGAGAGCTATGAAACAGTTTGCAAACCAAGACCTCGAGAATTACCCGGATTATTTTTTGTATGTCTTTGCCATTGTTTCTGGTCCTCGGCTTGGTGGTTTATTTGCATGATAGTTTGTTTCCAGCCTAAATGGGCCGAGATTGACGAATTCAGAAGGCGTTTGGCTATTCTTATTCAGGAGGATTTAGCCTCGACAGTCCAGGATAGAGAATGGTGGTTCCCCTGCTGTTTAAAAGTGGGAAACGTTTAAACGGAATAGAAATGCAACGAAACGTTGTTATAGCGATATGTCCACTGGGAAAGCAGTAAATGGAACTGAACATCCAAGCATCTTCGGCAATTTGGATGATCAAGTGGGAAAATAAAGCTAAGCTATCTCGCTGGTATTCTTGGTAAGGGAAATTATTGTTACAATAATGATCAAACATTTTAAAGATTTAGAACAAACTTGTGTGAGCGAAGAATCGATAAATGGCGTGAGAGATTTGTGGGAATTATTTGAAAGCAAATTGTGATGATAAAGCTTTATTCTTTGCAAATCTGTTTAATTATGTGTGAAAGAAATATTCCTGTTTTTATACGAATTAAAGTTAACAGTGTTTGCTAAATCTGGGGAGCATGAGCCCCTGACGCGTGGCCCAACTGCCTTTGTCAAGATGCATGCCGAGGAAATGACATCCCAGAGCATATCCAATACTCAAAGGACTGGACATTAAATATGAAATTTAAGTTGACTACCAAAACATGTCAAAGATTGAGTTTATGAAATGAAATTATTCATACAGACTTTGAAAATGAAAAAAAAGTCCTGAGAAATACAGATAATATAGCAGCCAGATTAAAAAAGAAGAAGAATCAGAATCAGAAATGCAAAATATGACGTGAACCCAAACGAGTGAGGAGCACAAAGAAAAGACGTTAAAAGATTTGGATATATGTAAAGAAAAAAAGCTAGGAACTGGTGTAGATTTAGTACAGATGATGATGGGCAAACGGTCATGAAAAACAGATAAACACAGGTCAAATTAAACATGTACTTTGCATCTGTCTTTATATTAGAAGATACAGAAAATATCCTGGTAATAGGTGGAAAGCAGAAGACAGTGGAAGTGAAGAAAGAAAAGAATGAAGTAAAAATTTATTTCTTGAAAGAGAACTGTATCGAAAGTTATAAAGACCCTACAACACATTAGCTTCTCCCAACATGATGAAGAAGTGTTTTGAGAGAGGATAAATGCATTAATGATGACATTTATAATTCTGTGCCTCCTGGAACCTGTGCTGGGGGTTGTTAAATAACAATTATAATAAATCCTTGAAGAATAGATGCGGAGTGAAGTGAAAAAAAAAGATATCTTTGTTTGCTTCACATGAGAAGGAGTGAAATGTTGGAATCTTTTTTAAGTGACACAATAATTGGATGCATAATATGAACAAAGTTATGCATTTACAATCAATATGTTCCAGTTTTTTGTTTAATGGTGTTAGTTGCTATGCAGATAAAAGGAACATAATGGATGGGTTAAATCTGGACTTCCGAAATTTTGGAAAGGGTTCAACTAGGAGGTCAGGAAAAAAATGTTGAATAGAATTTAAAGAGATTCGTAATTCGTCAATGGGCAGAAAACAAACGTTATTCTCAGAATAATGGATGGCTATTAGAGCTTTGTGTAACACAATTAGCGTTAATTTAGTTGCTGTACAGATTCTGCATTAATGTTCGATAGTGCGGACCTTTCGTAATATTTAGAAATGCATTGATGTTTTCAATTTTCTCAGAATCAAGGAGATTGTGAACAGTTTCGACAACAATTGATTGGATGTGTAAAAGGCCAAACAATGGCAGATTGAATTGAATGGAAATATGTGACGTTATCCAACTTGGAAAAATGACTCACGACAGAAATGCATAATATTTGTTTAATTTTGGGAGTCTGGATGTATTAACTGTAAGGAAGAACTGACTGCTCTTATTTATGTGAAGTTCAATATCGCATATAGGTGCAAGAATTAACCAAGAAGACAAATAATATGTTCACCTGCATCGCAAAAGGCTTTTACTACAAGGAAAAAGATGCCTTACTGCAGTCACATCCACTCCAGGTTGGTGGTGGGGATGGGGGGAGGGGGGTGTGGAGCGAGGGGGGAAGGTGGGTGGGGTGGGGGAAATGGGGAAGGGATGATCTGAGGAATGTGGGCTTATCCTGGTGCACTGTGCACACATTCTACTTTATGATAAAATGAGTGGTACACCTGCCAAAGAAGTAGATCAATGAAATTCATCAAAACGATCCATGAGATGGAAGGATTGTTTCCATCATTAGGGTTTAACGAATTTTCATTGCATTCCCTATAATTCTGAAACAGGAACGATGACTGCAATGGAACTTACAATATTACTCTATATCTTGCAGGCACGGACGTTGATACGTCCTCTGATTGGGCAGTGTAACACCAGAAGCCGTAACTTCAAGAGATGTGGCAGGTTAGTGTAAAATTAAGAGGAGGGATTTCTCGAATTCTGTATCTGATACAGCTGTATAAGTTGAGTCGTTGAACTGGATAAAGACAGAAAAAGTTGGATTTCTGGAGACTAACAATATTCGCAAAAATAGCGGTAATTTTGAAAGTCAGTTTACTGTAGCTGATTAGTCATAATCCAGTTGAAGAGCAGATAATCTAAATGGGCTGAAAAATCGTCGATGTTTCTTTGTCGTTGAACAAACTTCAGTACATTATTTGGTGATTATGAGTTGAATTTTCATCATTCTTGATATAAAAGCAATACTGTTCTCCAGATTTTGTTTTAACCTCGCTTCTCAGATACTCAGGTTTAGACTGCTTGACGGCTATTTTTATAGCATAGTTTGTTTGTATTCAAATATTATCAATAAAAAGCTGAAGAAATAGTCAAATATAAATATTCAGCCAGGATCAAAGATTGGTTTAAAAATCTGGCTTATATTCGTGAAAAATACAGAATAAAGTTGTTGCTGAAATAACAGTACTGTTTAACAAACCTAAAAGAGAATCTCATTTCAACTTACAAGTGAAAGCAAAAGAATTCGGGATGACTAAATCATCTCAACATCGCAATGTTTCAATGACTGTCCGTCTATCCTGTTCAACTCTCTTCCTAAGAAAACTCCTCCCGAACAGTAGAAGTTTCGGGAATCATCTATAACTTGTCTCTATTGTAAGAATGTTTCTCCTGCAGTAAGCAATTAAAAATGTACTCCAGGCGCTGTCTTGTCATTAAAATAAACAGTGGTTGATTCCTCAACACTTAGCGAGAAGAACTTTCTATTTAGGATTTATAATGTGAAACGAGTCATTATAAAAACTCTGCACATCATGTTTGATATCCAGTACACTACAAATGCATTGGTGGTTCACCCCATTTTTTTTTAAAAAAATCTTGAATTATTGTCGTATCCTATTTATGTACCAAGGTCCTGAGTGTGATTTAGAAATTCGAAACATTTCATCCGTTGGTTATCCTTAATTGTCGCTTTTTGATATGCGCTCAAAAAATATAAATAACACAGGCTACATTACTGCTGAAGGGAGGGTGCGTGATGGAATTGAACTGTTTATAAATACCTAAATGTTGTTTCGATTACGGTTCACGTTTTGCTTATTCGGAATAAACTAGACTAAAAGTTATGCTTCGTGAAATCAACATAATCGTTTCAATATCAAGAGCAGTTGTCTGGAAGTAGTATTGAAACTCTTTTTCAATTAAAGGTAACTATGAAAAACAATAAAGTTTAGCGGGAAAGAGAGAGGGAAAGAGATAGGAAACATGGCACCCAAAATATAGCATGAATGAATGAATATTTAGTTGATGTTTTCTGTATCCCAATAATTTCAAATATTCGAAATGCAGCATCATGCTCAATGTATCATGATTTATCACTTCTGTGTGGATCTCTGAAATACATGAATTGATTGTTTGGCTGGGTGAAATTATTTGAAAGCTATTGCTTCTATCTCAGTCGAATCGTTCCTCAGTGAGCTATTCGAATCAACTTTCCGTTAATAACCTTGATCATTTGTCTCTCTGTTTGCTGACTTGTGACCTATGGCGTGATGCATTATTTCAACTGGAAAATAAATTTGCAACTTGAATTCTAGCTGCAAATTTGTGCAAGAGAATAATATATTTCGGTTTCAATTTGCTATAAAAGAAATGCAAACCTTGCTTGCTTCTTGTAATTTTGGCATGAAAAGCAGAAATTGCCACGTGATTGACCACACTGAAGATTAAAGAAGTCAACAAAATGGATGCCCATGCCGAAGCAAAATTAACAATACCAAATCTGATTCAAAGAGTGGCTTCAGTCTAAATTAACCAGACGTTTGTGCTTCGATCAATTTTCTCTCATACGTATTCACAGAATTATGTCGGACTGACGTTTCAATTCTAAAAATGCAATTCTATTATTCTAGATTTGAGACTGACTCAGGAATATATGAACTGTTCCTTCAATAATTGGACATGAATCAATCTACTACCTGCACAACCAGAGGAAATTATCGTCACTTTCAAGTCTCTGGACGAAACATATCATTCCTTTGGCAACGTTGCCAAAAAGCTTGATCATTTTCTTTGAAATGGGGCCAGTTCCATTTGATGGTAACAAATACTCAAAAATTAATGTGAAAATATGCAGATGCTCGTTTTGGACTGGGGTGTACAAAGTTGTAAATCACACAACTCCAGGTTATAATCCTACAGGTTTATTTGGAAGCAGTAGCTTTCCGAGTGCTGCTCCTTCCTCAGGTGACTGCCACAATGAGGATGGACTATGAAAATTGTCGCTTTAATTTTTGTTTCTGTATTGTTTCCACTGATATGCCAAGAAGATTGTATTTGCTGAAATTCTTTAAAACTTGTTCCTTTATATTTCTACTTTTACAACGGATATTATGTACCTAGCTGCTTTGTACGTAATATGTGTGGGAGCTGTCGACTCTGTCTACTTTTCACTGTCATCTGGTTCCGACTTGAGTAGACTTGACAATACACTTCAATCTAAATCTAAAATCTAATTACAAAATCTGACAGATGGGTCTTCTCTACATGACCACAATGGATGACATGTTTCTACAGATATCAATAATGAAAGCTCACACAATATTAACTTTTATGATGAGGTTAATTGCTTATATTTTCATTTTCATATTATTGGTGAGACGGGACCTGGCATGTTGCATACTGTATTCTTTGTATTATTTTCAGCTGGATGGAAATTCTTTGGCTAATAGAGTAATATCTGTATTCGGGTGGATTAGCAGTTGCTGTCTTATTGGACAGTTCTGACTGGCTTGGTATGTTGCCACTAATATTTCGAAAAAATCGGACGTTATTCCATTTAACATATACGATTATTTTCTCTCTTTACGAGACATATATGACGAGGATGTTTCCTCTTTTGATAAAAAAAAGTCGAGAACTAGTTATAACTGTTGAAAAACACTATCATCATACATTTAAAATGGATACAAGGACGACTTTGTTTTATTTGAGATTGCTGTGAGTCTTTTGAACACTTTTCCTGAAGGAAGTAGAAGGATATTAGAGCTATGTACTTGGATGCATTTGAAGAAGAGGTAGGTAGATTATTGTTTGTCATGTGGTTGAAATATTATGAGGGTAGGAATTAATAATTATATGCAATGACAATAAAGCCATCCATGAATATACTCGGGTTGAGTAGAGTGCCGGTGCGCATGCATGAGCCTGGCATTGTGCACACCTTCATTTTCTCCATGAACGTTCGTACATTCCAGTTAACGAAATTGAATTTGAATTTGATTTTACTTTTCAGACTGCCTGGATGCAGTTTACCAGGCAGTTTGTTGATGTAACAGATTATTTTTAATTCCAGTCGCTTTCTAAATCAAAATGTGACAATGCTGCCCCTTTCACAAGGTTGTTGACTTACTTTTCTTCAGAGCTGTCGTAAATGGGTATTAGAGCCAATTTGATAATAGCTGCCAGATACTGCCTCAGTTAAATGCTTTCAAATTAAAAAAAAAGACTTATACAATGAAATATGAGTGGACAGTTCCCCTAACTTTCTTTTCTCTAGTTTGGTTTCCTTTGGTTTGGGTTTTCGCAGTCTGACTGTTCAGAGCAAACAGTCAAACAGTTTTGAGGCTGTTGTTCAATGAAAGAGCTTTATGGAAGCAAATGTATCATGCTGAATATCTCAGGCATCTCTCTCCCTCTCTCTCTCCCTCTCCTACTAGATCCTGTATTTGATTTTACCTTTATTTTGCCAAGCGGTGTTTATGGGTATTGTTGCAAGAATTAGTCTGATGGGTTTTCCTTTAGTTTAAGTATTTCCCTATTCAATTCTCTTTCGTTTGTGTTTCATTTGGCAATGTTTCAAATAAATTCGGTTCTTTTTAAACTGAATGTTTGGACCAGCTGCATCACTACTGAAATATCTACGATGCACTTGCTTAAAACAACTGGCAAAATTAGGGTTCAGGCTACTTTCTTAAACCGTTTTTAGTGGTCTAGTTTGTTCCATAGCAAAGTTGAACAGAGCTATGCTGAGGTGTCGACAGTTACTGTGCATATAAGAGAGAGAGAGAGAGAGAGAGAGAGAGAGAGAGAGAATCAGAGAGAGAGAGAGGAAGAGTTATGAAGATTAAAGAAAGACTCTTAGAACTGTAAAATTTCCATTAATTCATGATGATCTTAAGCAAATGATACACTTATTTTACTAATGGTGAAACCTCAATCACCGTCTGTTTACTATCGTGCGTGCTGCAATCAATCCCATGTGTTATTACTGGGGAGAATAGGTAGCTAGTCTGATGAAGGGCTTTTGCCCGAAATGTCGATTTTCATGCTCCTCGGATGCTGTCTGAACTGCTGTGCTTATCCAGCACCACTCTACTCCAGAATCTGGTATTCAGAATCTGCAGTCATTGTTTTTACCTGGAAGTTTTCCTGGTGCTGCCACCATGCCTCCTAACTTAGGGTATTTCTGCACTGTTGTTAGTCATGGAGTCAACGTGAAAATGGGCCTTTTAAAAGCTGTTTTTCAGAGCTGACTAGTTTTCAGTTCAGATTTGCCAATTTCGCATTCTGGTTACTGTACTTGGAATCGCTGGTAAAACATGTTCATTATCAAAAAGTTTTACTAGAGCTCAACATTACCCGGTTCTGTTGGTTTCTGCAAATCCCGATTCCTTTATTTACCCACCACCCCTACTCACCCCACCCCCAATTGGTCTTCACTAGATCTGGTAGCCATTCTGTTAATTCTTCCTAACTGCTGCTGGAACTTGGATGCAGTTACCAACTTAACTCGGAGAACCGCTGTAGAATGTCTTTTTCGTGACTTACATGAAATTTTTTCCAGTCCTCTGTAAATTTGCATATCGATTTTCATACTGATGGCCAAACACAACAGCAGCTTTGAAAAAAAATCTAGGTAAACACTTGTGGAGGCTATCTTGCTGTTGCAGATCGGCAGACATGTTGTCTTTTGCAGAAGGTAAATCTAACTACAGGAGAAAGTGAGGACTGCAGATGCTGGTGATCAGAGTCGAAAAGTGTGGCTCAGGAAAAGCACAGGTCAGGCAGCATCCGAGGGGTTGAAAAATCAGGTATGTGGGGATGAGTGATTTGGAGATATCCCGGTAGAGGTGGTGGTGAGGTAATTGGAAAGGTGATAGGTAGATGCAGGTGGGGGCTGACAGTGTTAGGGTGGAGGGGAGGGTGGAGTGGACAGGTGCAAACGAAGATGGACAGGTAGGATAGTTCAAGAGTGCGACGCCAAGTCGAAGGGTTGGATCTGGGATGACGTTGGGGAGGGAAGATGAGGAAACTGGTGAAGTTGACGTTGATGCTGCATGGTTGGTGGATCACAATGCAGGAGATGAGGTGTTTTTCTTCCAGGCGTTAGGTGTCTTGGATTTGGCAATGGAGACCCAGTACTTGCATGTCATTTGCTGAGTGCTGGGTTGTGGGAGTGTGGGGTAGTGGTGAAGTTTTCATTTGGTTGGGGTTGGTTGGTGCTTGTGCCCCAGGGGTATCCCCTGAAACGTTTTCAATACAGTGGTGGTAAGTTACTTTGTTTCCCAACTGCAGAAGCCTTCATCAGCTTTCACAGCCATTGACGTCACAGCACGGAAGATTTATTTTGTATTGTACTTTGTTTCGGTCCCCCATAATATTTTATTCTCATGAGGAGCTCTGCCAAGAGTTGAGAATTGATGGCGCCTTTGCGCTCTGTTTCAACATTTCACTCAAACATGGTAGCCACAGTATACATGGATTTGACTGGAAAAGATATAATGTTACGTTGTGATAATAAAGGGATAAAAATCGACTACATCATTGCCATTAAACCATCTGCAATCTGTTAATTTATTTTGACTTTCACCCTTCACAAATCCGATATTTAACATGGTCAGATGTAAGCATTCGTACTACTGCAGTTGGAGTGCAAATATAAAGATAATTTTCTTCAAAATATGAACACCGTAATGCTCCAGACCAAGCATTTTCGTAATGTGCATTCTTCTGTAAAATACAACTGCTTAAGCTGCAGAAGTGAACACCGTTGGGTTTGATCTGTATGTTGAAAAATATCAGCTAATTGCAATTCTTGTCCAACGCTTATGTTGTCACTTGAGGTTTCTGCGAAGCATAAAAGAGCCAAGAATTTGACAGCAAGAGATCTGCATTGACAGAAGACAGAGAAGTACATTCTCTCTGAAAATGGGAAATCCAATAATCATACAGATAGAAAGCATTTATTACCCCATTCTTGCAATAGTTGGTGTTCCAGGTAAGTGGCTAACATTGATTAATTATGATTATGGTCACTTTTTAAGTGAATTACAAACCCTTCTGTGGTTGAGATGCTCAGTTCAATTTTGTATGACATGATATTAATTTGTATCATTAATGAAGCACTGTCGACTCTCCATTTCGCTCTCATGTTGCCAATTGAGTCATTTGAATTGCAAGACATCTTATGCAGGAGCTTGAAAGAATCTATGATTAACTGCGTTTTTAGGGAAATATTTGCATTACTGAAACGGTGGCTTCTCTGTGTTTAAACCGCAAAATTTTCCAAGAACTCTGATTGCCTGTCCATTGAAAGAGTGATAATTAACAACAAATTTACGGATTTGCAGAAAAACAATGATCGACCTGTCTCAATAGTTATGCTCTTGCGGTAAACTCAGGAGGGAAGCAAAACACAGTCCTGCTGTGAGTATTCTTCCAGCACAGAAATGAGCTCTGAAAGCTCATTTTCTTTAATTTCATTCTTGTGATATCTAATTCTACAATATGAGAGGACGCCTGCTAAAACATTTTGTCCATAAATCCATTATCAATGTGTGAATAACTATCTTAAGTCTAAGTCACGAGATTTGCTGAAACTCAATTTGTTCAATTATCAAAATTATGCATTTCTTAAGTCTTCTCTTTTGCAAGAATAATTGATGAACATACCTGGCCCGTCCCAAAACTGTGTGCCAACAAATAACTCATCATTCTGCCTTGGAAATACTTCCATGTCACTGGATCAAAATCCTGAAACTCACTGGCTAGTGCCATTTCGATCTACCGACACTAAATGAATTTTAGCACTCCAAGAAGGCAAAATTTAAGGGAATTTAGTTATGGGCAAGAATGCTGACGTCTGTGCTTTTCAATAAATATGCAAACAATCTGATATTAAATGCTGTAAGAAAGGGCGACCCATAACGATTCAATGATTTGCAAAACAGTGTCTTTGATAACTTTTTAAAAATATCTGACTACTGCAATGATTTCTGTGACAGTAATCTATGGTAAAACATTTCAAACTGGCTTTCGACACCAAAAACTGTGGTGTCGAAACAACATTATGCAGAAGGGCAAGGTGGGGATAAAATGGCCTGTCAGTTACATTTCTTGTACGTTAAATTCGTAATAATAAACATTTAATTGCGGAGAAAGAGTCTTTGAGTCTGCTATTGATGCTGTATATTGTATTGTGTATTAATTTAAAATGCATCAGCAAATAGCTTCATGTGCATTTTATTTTTCTTCTTTTCTATCATGATTTCATAACAAGAATTTCCGACTTTTTCAATGAATATTATTTTATTCAACATACGAAGAGATTATGATTCCTACCAGATAAACAATTAACATTAATAGGTAGAAAAATGGATTTCCTGACCTAAATGAACCCTTGTGAGAGAATGATGAGTTACGAATGTTTTATAATATATTATAGAGTACGTCTACATTCAGAATGATTTATCCATTAAAAATAATAGGTTTGGTGACAAAAATGGAAATGTTATATATAAATTAAAATGTTTCTTAAAGTTTTACCGTTTTTTTCCTAAACTGCACAGAATAATTACAACATAAAATGGTTCATACAGTCACTGGTATCATCGATTTGTGTTATAATATTGGGTAAGAGGGAAGGAAATCATAGTTATAGTTTATATTTCACTGGGTGGTGAAAAGTTCCTTGAATATATTCATGTATTGGTCTAAATATATTTGAATTCTGTGCTCGTAATGTATCTCAGAGGACTAAAAATAACGGTAGAAAAATGCTAAAATTAGATTTTACAGACTGTTCAATTAAACAAGAAACAGAAGGCTGTATTTTCAGAAAAAAGATAACTATCTCGAATGAGCATAAGTGGTCTGGTCCCTTTCAGTGCAGTGTACAAATTCAAAGTTTGTGAGAAGATTTGTAGCTTAGGTGCTCGTTGTTGTGGTCCTGTTCGCCGAGCTGGGAATTTGTGTTGCGGACGTTTCGTCCCCTGTCTAGGTGACATCCTCAGTGCTTGGGAGCCTCCTGTGAAGCGCTTATTTGATATTACCTCCGGCATTTGTAGCGGTTTGAATCTACCGCTTCTGGTCGTCAGTTCCAGCTGTCCGCTGCAGTGGTCGGTATATTGGGTCCAGGTCTCATTGACAGACTCAATCAATAAGCACATCGACCTCGACCTGCAGCGGACAGTTGGAACTGACAACCGGAAGCGGCAGATTCAAACCACTACAAATGCCGGAGGAAAGAACACAGAAGCGCTTCACAGGAGGCCCCCAAGCACTGAGGATGTCACCTAGACAGGGGACGAAACGTCTGCAACACGAATTCCCAGCTCGGCGAACAGAACCAAAACAGTGTAGAAATTCTCTTAGATAAAAAAAAATCCGAAGTCTCAGGTGTGATGTCAGTCTTGCAATTTCAAAACCAACTTGCTATCTAGATGAGTCATCATTAGCTTTCAGGTATCAGAGTGAAATATCAGACAGACATAATCAAAAGGAGATGTCAACCATTCCATCCTTCGCACCTGTTACATTTTTGAATAATCTTGACAGATGTGATTCCTGTTCGAATTCCACAATCCGATACATAACTGAAATAATTTGATCTACTTACTTATCATCTGTAAGTAACATTCCATGCTCTCCTTTGCGTTCATTTCGAACTTCCCTTTACAGTGCTCTAAACGGCCCTTCAGACATCGATGAGCTGACCTGTGGAAGCAATCCAAAGCCTTTCTATTTACACTATTCCATTTTCATCCATATGTCTATCCAATGAGCATTTAATTCCCGTAAACTTGTCGATTCTGATGCTGGTGCAGGCAGTGCGCTCCACGCCCTTACTATTTGACTACAGAAGCCACCTCTGACATCCTGACCTCTATCTATCACCCTTCAAATTAAATCTATGTCCTCTCGTGCTCGGCAATCGAAGAGGAGAGCTCGAAATTCACATAACCACCGAAGAGACGACATTTTCGTTCGAGCGTAATGACATCGAAGCTATAAAATGCTGTCTTCAATTATTTAAGTCCTTGATGTGCTCAGTAAAAATTTGACATCCCTGCATAGATTTCTACAGGGCCTCACTAGTTATATACACCCATTCGATAAATGCCAACTTATGTATTAACCCTGCTTTTGGCCAGCTACCCAATCTGCTATGAATGTAATTATGTTATCAATTATAACACAGACGTTTGTTTTTAACGAGAATGTTCCTTGTTGCAGCTGTTCAAATATATCATGTAAAATCCAATTCATTGTGCTCGTGAACACATTTGAATGCATGAGTTTAAAACACCCATGCCAATAACATTTAAGCAGTGTTATCAGTCTGATAGCATTAAGGGAAATGAACTACAGTGAAGAGCCACGAGTGAGAGTAAAATTTCACGAAAGATACCAGAAACGTGCGATCTTTGATTCTGTGGAAGTATTGTAACTTATAATCATTGCAATTTTGCGAAGCCAGTTGGTAATCAAACTTTAATCTCAACCTCTAATTCTCATTTATCTCTGGCACCAAAAATTACTGAAGACCCTTCTTCAGCTCCTGTGCCTTTACACATATCTGTACTCTTATCATTGATAGCTCCTATGCCATCTCTCTTCAAAACTAATATTTTTCCTGCCCATAAGAATATCCCGGAAAACCTCATCTGCAGCATTCCAGTGGAATCCTATCATTGTATAATTCAGGCTGTAGAAATTTTGGAAACCATTTTATTCTTGGCTCATCAGGTAAATTGCCAGACTGTGCAGAGAACTTTGGAATTTTTAAGTTTGTTGAGTAGAAACACTATCAAGTAAAAATCTAGTTTAATATTTCAGCGTTGTTAGTGTATACTTCATATATTTTATTGTAGTATTGATGTTGTATAATGTTAATGTTTGACCAGCGTAATTCTTCAAATGGATAGCTTAAGTGGCATTCAGTCCAATGCAAGCTGCACATTCTTTTGCATTCAAAGTAAATATCGATTGATTTTCTTTTCTGTGTACAATCGGAGTTAACACATTAGTTCTGTACTTGTTTGCAGCTAACATTGTAACAATTGTGATTCTTTCCCGCGGACATTGCAACCTCTCCAAATGCATCACCCAATACTTAGTTGCCATGGCAGTGGCGGATTTATCTGTAATGGTATTCAACATCATATTGTATGAGATTAAGGATTCGTATTTTCCGTATTCGTTCTTTAACTATTCACCGATTTGCTGCCTGAACATTGCCCTGGTTATGGCGTCAATTGATTGTTCTGTCTGGTTAACTGTCGCATTCACCTTCGATCGATTCGTGGCGATTTGTTGTCAAAAGTTGCGAACCACCTACTGTACCATTAAAACAACAACTGTGGTCATAGCAGTGGTTTGCTCTTTGAGTAGTTTACATTCTGTTCCTGCCTATTTTGCAGTTGAACCCCGGGAATTTATTGACAATGTACCATGGTCCTGCTCCGTTAAAGCGAGTTTCTATACATTACCCATCTGGATGGCATATTGGTGGCTGGACACGATTTTAACTCCATTTGTCCCATTTGTTTTGGTAATATTCTTTAATACAATGACCATCAAGCATATTCTGCAAGCTAATAGAATCCGATGTGCACTCCGAGGAAAATCTGGTGATCAGAGTTGCAATGATCCAGAAATGGAAATCCGCAGAAAGTCAATAATTCTATTGCTGGCTATATCTGGCAACTTCGTAATTTTATGGATTGTAACAATGGTGTCTTATGTATCTGTGCAATTTACGGATGAAAAATTACTGGTGGCAGATTACAACGATCCATTTACTATTCTTGAACAGTCTGGATATATACTTAGGACGTTGAGTTGTTGCACAAATACGTTTATCTACGCTGTTTCCCAGCGTAAATTCAAAGAAGAGCTTAAGAGTATGCTGAAGTGTCCTTTGGCTGAAACGCCGTTTTCACTTCATAGAAATCAGGTGATAAAAATAAGTCATAATCTTAAGAAACTCTGACGATATTTAATCGCATTTCATTTAATTATACACTGGTACCAGATTTCTGTTGCTGTGTAGTATTGACAAGATTAGTTGATAAGTGCTCTAAAAATGCTTATTCTCTTGCTTTCACCTGTGTTGTATTTTGCCTTTAAGTAAAATACGATTCTTTCCCCAAAACATTCCAGAAAAAAACTATCAGAAATGTTTTGTTAACATGGGTCAGGCACAGAAATGTACATGTTTTTCATTGTTCATACACATTTGAATTAAATGTGGAAAGTCATGACTTTTTTTTTTGATCAGTTATGAGATTGTTATTTCAACCCTAATCAGTAACTCCAGTGTATCTCCCAGATGGTATACTGCTTCCAATTCAGGTACAAGCTTAGCATTGAATTGTCAGTAAAATCACTGGATCTACTGGTATGCATTGAAATAATTTAAATCTGGAGCTTAAATAGCAAATGCCATATTGATGCTGATGATTTGTGTAAAGCCACAGTAAACAAATTGTGGTAATGATGCATTATGAGATATTCTGCTTCCACTAACTTGGCCTGCCTTAGGGTGGTGACTTACATATCATTTAACACATACTGTCAATAATATTAAATTAAAACATTCTTGAAGATAAAACAGATATTCTGCAGATATAATTACAATGAAAAAGCAACACATCAACAAAAATCTCTTATTTCCTTTTCTGTATTATTGTCCATGCAGGATTTGTTAAATTCTCTGTGAAAAATAAATCGCTTGTTGATTGGATTAACATAATTTGAGGGGAGACCTTTTCGTCGTGTAGTCTTGTCCCTACTGCTGAGTCAATAGAATCGAATTAAACTTACACCTAGTCCAATGACATACAATGAGATGACTGACCAGGTTGCCGAAATAATGCGTTCACTCTCGTTGCAAAGTCACATTCCTCTTTGGTCACCAGCTTCTTCATGCCTTGTTCATTGGAAGATTAAATAAGGAGGAAATGTAAAGGAAACTCATGGGATTTAGTGGTAAACAGGCTTCAGCAATTTATCGGTATAAAACTTCTTGAGGCGACAGACAATATGTTCCTGTAAACATACTTGGGTAACTGTTAAAACTAAACAGTTAGATCCTCCCCAGCCTTCCGACATCGTTTCAGAACTAGTGATATTTTCAAATGGCTTCATCTGCTGGGTTATAATTTATTGGACATATCAACCTCTCGTGTCAATTTCCAATGAGTCAACTATGATGGAACTTCAACATTGACCCAATGCTCAACTCTAGGAATGTAAGACGATGAAAATATTCAGGCTTTCAGAAGTGTGCATCGGAGCATTTCAACAGATAAATAGAAGTGGATTCTGAGGTCGCTCAGTGTGTCAATGCTTCTTGACAATTTATTAAGATTAATGTTGCCGTATGATGAAAATCCACATATCGTATTTATCTCAGATACGTGTATAATCTTTAAATTGGATATGTTAATGAGTGATAGATTTGAAGTTGACGATAACTGTAACAACAAATATAATTTTATGTCGAGAATCCATGCATTATAAGAGGTTTTCTGCTGTAATATTAGATGTGTCTATTTCTGATGAGTCATTACATTTTCTACCTGTCATTTTCAGCGTCCTGAACATACAAAATAATAAAGATAAGTTTTCTTTTATTTTCTTAAGCTAACTTTACCAGTTCTGCTGAACAACCGAAGACTTTGATCAGCTCCAGTTTTATAGTTCTGAATTACTACAAACGTACATAATGTACTCTTTAGAATTTAAGATTTGATATCCATTTATCTTCTGTACATTATTTCCAATTTGTCAGTGTTAAAGTATATGAACACTGATTATAATATAATGTTGTGATATGTGGTCTGAAGAATTATTTCAATAAGTGAGCTATAACTTTTGCCACTTTGTTTTTATCCATCCATTTGTCAACACTTTTGGTTAAATGTACAGAAATGTTACAGTGTAATGAATACCAGGAAGAGTATGGAAAGATTCATGAGAGTTCCACTGCAATAGATAATTCAGATAATATTAAAGATCTGCTTCCTAATAACTCAAGCAACGAGGTCATCCATTGTTGACTTTATCAGGAATTGCAGAAAGATTTTTGTCTTAACACTGGGTTAGAACTTTGTTGATAGTGAAGCTATTATACACACACAAGGTTTTGCGCATATGGAATAAGTTGCCAGAGCAAGTGGTAGATGCCCGTAAATTGCAACATTTAAAAGGCATCTGAATGGGTATATGAATGAGAATGGTTTAGAGCGATATGGACGAAGTGCTCGCAAATAGAACTAGGTTAGGTTGGGATATATGGTCGGCATGGACGTTGGACTGAAGGGTTGATATGCATTGCCCTGTTTGATAAGTCGAATTAGTAGATACGATGAAGAACAAGTCGGTATTGGCATCTATTGGATTTGGAGCAATCAAAGAGCCGAAATAATAACGTAAGGCATTCCTGACTGTGCTGCAGTTCACTTGTTAGCGAGGTTCCAGGCTTGAAATTTGATAAACGGGCTTGAATTTCGACAGTTGGTAATAGGGCTTAATATTTGCATTTATTAGCCGGAAGCAAAATATTTTCCTGTCATTGTGCTTTGTCTTTTTTTGGCAATAGGCTGAAATTTTAAGTCATTTAATGAAGTGCGTTTGCTGGGTTTGTTGGACAGATTCTTGCCGACAGAACAGGCAAGTTTTCTTGCTACATCTTCACAAAACTTATCACAATATATGGTGTCTGAGTGTTAGCAGTGATAAGTACATTTCATCAGCCGTCTCGTTCCCCATTTGCTACATGCAATTTTGAGGGCCACATGATATTTATTAGAGATGTTGACATTGGCCAGCATCAGATTGAATCAGCTATTGAGTTCATGAAAAAGCAATGACAGTCTGCAGCTGCCCAATATAGTTCCTTATGTTTGCCCTCGAAATATCAGATCATGGAAATCCTACTGGATGGTGTGACATAAAGGAGAAATTTCTTCGCCCCTCAGAAGTATTACTGGAATCCATGATACCAGTCTATGTAGACTTTTCCGACGTCGTCACGCAGGCTAGTGCAAACATAGCTATCGAGAGCAGTGCTATACACTCAGAAAGAAGCTCAATTTTCTTCCCTGGTCCATACTCGTACTGTTCATCATACTCTTTTTTACACCTTCCCCTTCTTCTGTTTCTGCTGCAGGCGACGCATGGCAGCAAGTCTGATACACTGACGTATGCATGTTACTTCTTTCCGACTTTCCTTTACCCATCCCAATCTGTGACAAAATTTATCCTGCCTGCCCATTAGGTGACCTAAACACACTTACCACTAGGAATAGGCCTTGCTGACGACTTTCATCTTACATAATACCTTCCCTTTATTATTCCACGAACAAATTAGCCTATCATGGATCTGAAGGAGTCAAGGTGAGTGATGTGCTGACTTTCATTCATATGCTGAATCTATTTCCACAAAGAATGCTGACTCTGTCTGTCTGAGCAGGTTTTGCACTGACATAAAAGGCTGACATTGTCTTACTGTGCAGATTCCTTGTGTAAATATTACTCGCTTTGTTTGGATTCAGGTTTGCTGTCCGTTAAGGGATTCATGATTGTTTTGTTTGTGCCATTAATTGATACGGCAAAGCTATAGTAATACGAGTATGTTTCACTGATTGACGGGACAATGCTCTTAAAGGCAAGACAAAGCAAGTCAAAACGAAAATTATGTGAGCGTCTACTCAGGGTCAAAGTTTTAGAGTGCAACCACAGCAAATGAAGACTGCAGCAATACAGTCTGGTCCAGTGCTTGAGCCGTACACTTTCCATTGTGCACAAAATGTCCTTGCTGCAGTATCATACTCACAGTTGATTGTGTCCTTCAATATGAAATGACTGAACGCCAGAAATACTATGTGATCGTTGACTGTTCAGAGAGGCTAGTGTATCGAGGCATGCCAATGTTTGTGCATGTGGGGTGCATATGGCTGACGGTAACACATCATGCTGATAGACAGGGACCTGGCTCATCTGAAAGCTTTGATCAACAAATACTTTTCATCCAAAGTCGAAGGGCGATGCTCTTCTTATCCTGATGAAACGAAAGGCTCTAGATGTCCGTTCGGAGTTTCAAGTCTGGAAATCTTTCCTATTTCATTTCATTGGTTTTCACTGTTCTCACACTCGACAACAAACCTCAGTCATAGCAGAACTGAGCTTTCACGTGATCTTCAAGTCTTTCATCAAACACCCATCAATCTTCATGACACCAGAAACACATTAGGAGCTAATATTGTCTCTTCTTGTTACGAATCTGGCTCACTCTTGTTGTCTGATTAACTCACATGATGATCGACTTTCAGATTCTAGACTACATTTCTCCATTGTCCTAGCATTTTGAAGTAGCGCCCACTTTTGATTTTGCACAAGCGTTACTTCGACTCGACATTAACATGACGCTAAAAATGCACAATTACTTTGTTTATTGATCAAACATTAGAAAAGCAATGGTTATCAAGATATTTGTATGTTCTTTCCTACCATAATTTAAGGAGAGAGGAAACTGGACAGCTCCAGGTAAATTCACGTCGTAAAACTTATTGTTCACAGTTTATTTGGAGCTAAGTACATGGACGAAAGAAGACAAATTGTTGTAAAGTAAGATTCAATAAGTCACATTAATGAATAAATGGACAATATAAACCACTAACCCACAGCAAAGTATTGAAGTCAATAAGTCATTTTCCCTTTGATGAAATGAAAATATTCCATCACCTTCTTCAAACTGAATAATTCAAATTTAGACTGAATATATGCATTTGGGAACTTGAGAACGTAAAGATCAATCCAGCTCGTTATGATTTTGCAATTTATATACAAACTACATTAACCATATCTTTGATAGCAAAAAAATTAATATAGCTTTTGTCTTATTCATTTCTGACGTCAGTTATGCTATCCACACTGGATATTTCATGTCAAAATTATCAAACTTAAGCTATGGTTAGATCGAGTAAATTGTTAAGTTAACTTGTTTCCTTGTTAACTATTCTTTAATGTATAACTACAAAGTTCTTTTCATGAGCACAATTTTCCTTTAATTGCTCCCAAACCAGCTGCCAGAATAAAACATTGAAGCACTGCATAAATTCAATTTTTTTGTCGATCTGTCTAAGTGCTCAAATAATCAAAGTTGACACTCGTATAGCAACAGATGAATTACCAGTGTTAAAGAAACGTTTGAGTCATTCCTATGTAATGTTGTAACTTACTTAGGATCTCAGCATTCTAAAACAAGTTGATTTGGAATTTTCTATCTTAAATAATTAAGTGTAAATGCAAAGATATCTTAAGCAGTGTGATTGCAAATGATGCAGGCAGGGGAACGCTGACTTCAGGAACGGAGTAAACTCACCTATGGACTTTGTTCAACAAGTATGGGGTTACTTATTCCCTGCGTAGATGAGGAATAGGGCTATGGTGAGGATGATCCAGCTGACCACGGTACCACGGCTAAGAAGGCCATTCAAGGCGGGGGTGGGGTGGGGCTGGGGAGCAAACGCACAATTGGCAGTTATAGGGAATGGCATGATGAGTGTGATAGATAATATCTTTGCACGTTAAATCAGAAGTCGCACATATTTTGTTGCCTGTTCTGTGCCAGGGTGGAGAAACATCTCTGACTGGCTTGAAAAGATATGGAGTCGGTAAGTGAGGATCCAATAGTTGTGGCACGTGTTTGTTTAAACAGCATAGACAAGGCTGAGGATGATCAGGCACCAGGCATGAAGTTAAGGAATAGGTCCTCAAGGTTCAAATCTCCGTATTATTACCCAAGACACGTGCAAAATGGTTTATGGATAAGAAAATGAAGGAAGTAAACACTTGGCTAAGGGACTGCTGTGGGAAACAGGGGTTCCATTACATGGGGCATGACATCAGTTTTTGGAACAGGAGATATGTATACTGATAGGATGGCCATCACCTAAACCGGTCTGGAACAAGGGTTCTCTTGAAAAGAATAAGTAAGGAAGTCACTTTAAACTAGCGAGTCGGGGGTGGGGGGTGGGAACGGGAAAAAGACAGGAAGCATGTTGTTAATTAAAAAGGTAAGCAGCAGGTAAGCACGTGCTCAGATGTGTTTAAATACAGAGCAGACTCTGAAAGAAGTAAAACGGAAAGATAACTTAGGAAATATTATGACAGATGTTGGAAATCATGAGCGTACGAAAACTAGCATAAGACCACTTTACCTGAATGTCATGGCATTTGTAACAAGCTTGATGAGTTAACAGCAGCAATCATCAGGAAAAAAAATGACTTAACAGCCATTACAGAGAAATGGTTGTAGGGTGGTTACGACTGGGAGTTAAATATCCAGGTGTGTCAGATGATTTGCAAGGACAAGCAGGGAGGGAAGGGAGGTGCTGTATATCTACTTTTCAAGGACAATAAAAGGACTGTGCTGAGAGAGGGTATAGGTTCTATGGAGAAAAATGTTGAATCAGTTTGTGTGGAAAATCGAAATTCGGAGAAGAAAATGTCACTGATATTCATTGCGAAAGGTTCTAGTTCAAAAGCATGGAGGCACTAGAGTGGACGCAGAAGAGGTTCACTAGATTTGTTCCCGAGTTGAGCGGTTTGGCTTATGAGGAGAAACTGAGTAGACTTGAAGTATATTCATTGGAATTTAGAAGAAGAAAATATGATCTTCTAGAAACACATAAATTATGAGAGAAATAGAAAAGATAGACATAGAGAGGATGTTTCTACTGCCAGGTAAAACTAGGACATGAGTGGATAGCCCCAAAATTACAGGTAGCAGATTTAGGGCAAATATGCGAAGGAGAGGAGAGAAGGAGAGGTGAAGCGAGGGCTACCGGGAAGTGTGAGTTTTCTCGCATTAAAAGGGACTTACCTCGGGAGTCGGGCCTCCATTTTGCCAGAGCAGCGAGGAGAGAAGGAGGGGTGAAGCGAGGGATTCCGGGAAGGGTAAGTTTTCCCGCATTAAACCGGACTTACCTGGGGTCTCGGACCTCCATTTGGCCAGAGTGGCGAGGAGAGAAGGAGAGGTGAAACGAGGGCTGCCGGGAAGGGTGAGTTTTCCAGCATTAAAAATGCATTACCTCGGGAGTCTGGCCTCCATTTGCCAAGAGGTGCGAGGGAGGAGCGAAGGACTTCTAGGAAGTCATATATTTGTGTGGTTGCGTTACCCTAAACAGTACTCGGGTAGTGTCTCACACACATCCTCCTCCTGTAACCAAAAGAAAAAGGAACTGTGCGCCTGATTGTTAAGGTAATGAGTTTTTTTTAAATTCCTCATTTTTTCAGCAGTCTCTTTGGGAATTTAGAATAGTGGGAATGCAGGTTAGGGCATTTGAGTGTTGCTCCTGCAGAATGTGGGAGGTAAGGGTCACCACTAGTGTCCCTGCTGACTACATCTGTGGGAAGTGCACCCAACTCTGGCTCCTCGAAAACCGCGTTAGGGAACTGTAGCTGGAGCTGCTTGAACTTCGGATCATTCGGGAGGCAGAGGGCGTTATTGAGAGGAGTTTCAGGGAGGTAGTCACTCCTAAGGTACAAGAAAAAGGCAAATGTTTACAGTCAGGGGACAGAAAGGGAACCGGCAGGCAGTGCAGGGATCCCCTGTGGCCATCCCCCTCAACAATAAGTATACCGTTTTGGATTCTGTTGGGGGAATGACTTACCAGGGGAAAGCAGTGAAGTACAGGGCTCTGGCACAGAGTCTGTCCCTGCTGTTTAGAAGGAAAAGGGGAAGAGGAGCAGAGCAATAGTCATTGGGGACTACATTGTTAGGAGGACAAATTGGAGGTTCTTTGTGGACACGAAAGACTCACATTTGGTGTTTTGCCTGCCAGGTTCATGATGTTTCTGATCCTAAGGGGGAGGGGGAGCAGATCCAAGACAAGGTCCACATAGGCACCAACGACATATGTAGGAAGAGAGATGGGGATTTAAGGCAGAATTTCAGAGAGCTAGAATGGAAGTTTAGGGCTAGGATGAACAGAGTTGTTGTCTCTGCTTTGCTGCCCATGCCACGTGCTAGTGAGGCAAGGAATAGGGAGAAAGAGGATTTGAACACGTGGCTACGCGTATGATGCAGGAAGGAGGGTTTTTGGATTCTTGGATAATTGGGGCTGTTTCTGGGGGAAGTGGGACATCTATAAGCAGGATGGTCTTCATCTGAACAAGAGGGTTACCAATATCCTGGGGGGCAATTTCGCTTAGGCTATTTGGGTGGGTTTAAACTAATGCAGCAGGAGGATGGGGACTAAAATTGTAGTTCGAGTACAGAAAAGGTTGAGAGTAGGGACGTCCAAATTCAAGTTTCAGGTACACAAGATGGCACCGCCAAACAAGAAGTTGGTTTGAAGTGAGTCTACTTCATTACCAGGAGCTTCCAGAATAAGGTGGGTGAACTTGCAGAATAGGTTGTACCTGGCACTTCGATGTTGTGGCCATTTTGGAGACGTGGTTAGAGCAGGGACAGGAATGGTTGTTGCAGGTTCCAGGATTTCGATATTTCAGTAAGAACAGAGGAGGTTGTAAAAGAGGGGGAGGTGTGGCAAAGTTGGTCAACGACAGTATTACAGCTGCAGAAAGGATATTTGGGACTCGTCGATTGAGGTAGTATGGGCTGAAGTTAGAAACACGAAAGTAGAGGTCACCCTGTTGGGAGTGTTCTATATGTTCGGAATAGTTTCAGAGATGTAGAGGAAAGGATAGCAAAGATGTTTTTCGATAGGAGTGAGAGAGACAGAGTAGTTATCATGGGGGACTTCAACATTCCACTAGGAACACTATAGTGCAAGTAATATAGATATGCCAGTTTGTGTCCAGTGTGTACAGGAGGGTTTCCTGACGCAGTATGTAGACAGGCAACAAGGGACGAAGCCACATTAGATTTGCCACTGTGTAATGAGCCCGGCCAGGTATTAGACTTGGAAGCAGATGAGCACTTTGATGATAGCGATCACAATGCTGTTATGTTTACTTTAGTGATAGAAAGATAGGCTTCGGTCGGCGCAACATCGAGGGCCGAAGGGCCAGTACTGCGCTGTATTTTTCGATGTTCTATGTTATATAAAGGGATTGATGTATACCACTGGGCAAGAGTTACAGCTATGGGAAAGCCAATTACGATACCATTAATCAAGATTTAGGAAGCATAGGATGGGAATGGAAACTGCAGGGGATAAGAACATTAGAAATGTTGTGCTTATGCAAGGAAAAGCTACTGCGTGTCCTAGATAAGTATGTACCTGTCAGGCAGAGAAAAAGTTGTAGAGCGCAGAAGCTATGGTTTACGAAGTAATTGGAATCTCTGAGCAAGCGGAAGAAGAAGGCTTATCTTAAGATGAGATGTGAAGGCTCCATTAGATGGTTGCTTGATGGTTACAAGGTAGCCAGGAAAGACTTAACGAGAGTGCTCAGAAGAGCCAGGGGGAGACAGGAGAAGTTGTTGGCGGATAGAATCAGGGTAAACCCTAAGGCTTTCTATGGGCATTTAAGGAATAAAAGAATGACAAGAGTAAGATTAGCGCCAATCAAGGATAGTAGTAGAAGTTGTGTGTGGAGTCAGGGGAGATAGGAGAAGCACTAAATGAATAGTTTTCAACGGTTTTCATTCTAGAAAACGTCAATGTTGTCGAGGAGATTACTGAAATACAGGCTACTAGACTAGGTGTGATTGATTTTTACAAGGAAGAGGTATTAGAAATCCTGCAGAGTGTTAAAATACGTAAGTACCCTGGGCCGGATGGGATTTATCCTAGGATCATCTGGGAAGCCTGGGAGGAGATTGCCGAGCCTTTGGCATTGATCCTTAAATCGTCATTGACTACCGGAAGAGTGCCAGAAGACTGGAGGATAGCAAATGTGGTTCCCCTATTCAAGAAGGGGTGTAGAGACAATTCTGGTAATTATAGACCAGTAAGGCTTACTTCAGTTGTTGGTAAAGTGTTGGAAAATGTCATAAGAGATAGGATTCATAATAATCTATAAAAGAATCATTTGATTAGTGATAGTCAGCACGGTTTTGTGAAGGGTAGGTAGTGCCTCACAATCTTTATTGAGTTCTTTGAGAAGGTCACCAAACAGGTAGATTAGGGTAAACTGCTTGATATGGTGTATATGGATTTCAGCAAGGCATTCAATAAGGTTCCCCACAGTAGGCTATTGTACACAATGCGGAGGAGTGGGTTTTTGTGAGATATAGCAGTTTGGATCAGTAACTGGCTTGCTGAAAGAAGACAGAGGGTGGTGGTTGATGGGAAGTGTACATCCTGGAGTTTAGTTACGATTGGTGTACCACAAGATTCGGTGTTGGGTCCACTGCTGTGCATCATTTTTATAAACGACCTGGATGAGGGAGTAGAAGGTTGGGTTAGTAAATTTGCAGACGACACTAAGACATTATAAGAAGGATGTGGAAGCTTTGGAAAGGGTGCAGAGGAGATTTACTAGGATGTTGCCTGGTATGGAGGGAAGGTCTTACGAGGAAAGGCTGAGGGACTTGAAGCTGTTTTTGTTAGAGATAAGAAGGTTGTGACGTGATTTTTCAGAGACATATAAGATAATCAGAGGGTTAGATCGGGTGGACGGGGAGAACCTTTTTCCAATAATGGTGACGGCGAGCACGAGGGGGATTGCTTTAAATTGAGTGGTGATAGATATAGGACAGATATCAGAGGTAGGTTCAATACTCAGAAAGTAGTAAGGGTATGCAATGCTTTGCCTGCAACGGTAGTAAATTCGCCAACTTTAAGTACATTTAAGTCGTCATTGGACAAGCATATGGACGTACATGGAATAGTGTAGGTTAGATGGGCATCAGATTGGTAATGACAGGTTGGCGCAACATCAAGGGCCCAAGGGCCTGGACTGCGCTGGAATGTTCTATGTTCTGTGAACATCTTAACCCAGATCTTTGTAAATTTTTGGAATTCCCTACCCAGTGAAATACTTGCCGCTACTTCTGTAAATGTTTTTTTAAAACTAAGACAGATTTTTTTATTTATTTACAATGGGTAAATTGAGAGTTATAGTGAGAGAGCAAATAAGTGCAGGTAGGCCCACGAAAAGATCAGTCACGTCCTTATTGAATCGAGGAGAAAACTCGAAGGGCCAGATGGCCTACTCATGGTCCTAATTCTTCTCTTGTCACGTTATTTTTTTTGAGCCAGTTATGACAAACAGAGCATGCAAAAAACCCCAAGTATTCCACTTTTCGGAAGCATTGCTTACATTAACTTGTGGAGAAAACCAGATACCATTTAATGCAACATAGTCGAGGAAGAGGGCATGCATTGAAATATTTGCATCATCTGCATCTCTTTCCGTTTTCAATCTCTTCCCACAGTATGTAGAATGTGTACAACATTTGGAAAATATCACTGCAGATCAATTAACTTCCATCAACTTTTAATGCTGATGTTAACAATTACATCGAAATCAGTTTCCTGACAATCGATTTATTTGAAAACAGTTTTCTCTTCCTTACCTCATCTATTGCCAGGTAATAACGAAAACTGCACTTTTGGTTTTCTTTCTTTGCAACATTCCAGTTGATTACGTACCACCATATCTGTAACGTTTGTGAGGACCCTTTGATGACAAGAATCAGCTTACTCATTGAGTATGTATTATTTTGGACAAATTTATCAGAAATTGCGGGTGTCTCTAGACCACTAAAACATACATATTCATTCAATTATTTAACAATTATTAACCGACTAATTGATACTTTTGGATTCGAGAGTCGGCGTCTTTGCTTTTTTGAGTGCAAGGATTACAATGCTGTATTTCAGATCTACGGTCACAGCACCTATCCAGGATTCGTCTTTTTAATTAACGGAACATTTCACGTAATCATATTCCTCCAGTAGCAGATAGAAATGTGGTTTGTGGTCATGTTTATTAAAACGGCTGAAACTGTTGCCAATCACTGTGTAATACCTGAGCAGTCTCGTGAGGAAAAGTTAAAGGTGAGCTTGTTTTCACAATACAACATTTTGTTTCAGAGAACACAATCTGCAATTATCGCTATCTGAATATGCCTCAACCAGCAGTCAATCAAATAGAAAACATTTAGTATCCTATTCTGGCAATGTTTGTTACTACTGGTAAGAATTTCATCATCAGCTAATATTAATGGTCAGTTCTACTAAATTGGTGTACTTCTATTTCTGTCGCTGCTGTATTTTGTTTGCTTAGATGTTATCGATACTTATACGTTAATTAACAATTTGCATCAAAGAGTAAGTATGCACCCCACAGATGGAAAGTTATAAATAGAATAATTTGTCTGGCAATACATTTCCTCCTTCACATCCAGAAATTCATGCATACTCCCTTAGTTTCGTTTGTATGTTTCTTTTGCATTTTGACAAACAACTAGAGATAATAATAGATATTCAATGTGGAAGCCTAATTGCTAGCATAATTCATAAATTCAGTGAAGTCAGATACATGAAACAAATGCAGTTGTCAATCTGTATGAAAGATGATGACACTGAAAAATAAACACATTTTACGGTGCATCGATATTGTACATTGTCGAGATTTTTACAAAGTAATATAAATATTCCCGTCATAGAACCAGGCTATTGAGTTTGGCACGTACATTTCTTTCTCAGTCATGTGGTAATTAATATTCGATTGGATGCATTCATGATATTTTCTTCAGCAAATTCTTACCAAAACTAATTCCCCATTGTGAATATGATTTAGCTTGAATTCTCGAACAAATGGGACTTTTTGTGGTCGATTATAACAGCTTGAATTGGAGTTTTTTATTATTACATATGTGCACCTAAGTGATTAATCCATGAAACGCTGAACTGTCCCCAGTCTGACATCTTTCCTTGATTTCCATTTGAAAAAAATCCGTGTAATATGCACTGATGGATGAAAACTTTTAATTCAGCTTCATTCTGTGGTTTTAGAAAAGATTTGTAGCTTACTTTGTGGGTGAGGTTGCAAATTTCTTGCTGACATGATAAATTTGCCCTCAGGTATTTAATCTCCATGCTCAGTAATATTCTACGAATAATAATGCATGTGTTCTGTGATGCCT
Organism: Hemiscyllium ocellatum; assembly: GCF_020745735.1. Taxonomy (NCBI): domain Eukaryota; kingdom Metazoa; phylum Chordata; class Chondrichthyes; order Orectolobiformes; family Hemiscylliidae; genus Hemiscyllium; species Hemiscyllium ocellatum. The sequence continues at coordinate 32,366,120 of NC_083435.1, forward strand.
CTTTTGTTTTAACAAATTAGTGAAACAACCACTTTTTGCAATATTCAAGATTGACATTAGGGTTATGTTCATTTGACATTAAAAAATATTTGTTATAAAGTTCATAAGTATAGAAATAAGGTAATTAAATCTTGGAATTTCTAGGGATATTTTCGGCCTTGTTAGCTTGTGCAGCTAGTTTAGTGAACTTTGTGAAGTTTAGTGAATGCCTATATCTATTTGTGCTGCACACAGTGTAGACATTTAATTTCTGAAACGCAAATTGCGACTTTATTTTTGTCTGTCAATAAGTACTAAGTTTCACACATTTTTATGCAAGTTTAATATTCCTGCCAATTCTCCAAGTTTATTAAAGTCATAATTTGATTTCTGCCTTGTATGGAATATACCCACAATTTATTGCAACTTCCAAATTTTGATTGATTGCATATGTGAATGATTAATAACACGTGTATCAGAAAAAGTTTGTTTGAAATTTGCTATTCATTTTTCCTTTTAAATGTATAAATCAACCGAAAGTGCAACCCTTTGTTTCAGCAACTTCTTGGAACAGAAATTCATTCCAATGCATCAGTGAACCTACCCGATGTGATAGAAATTTGAACACTCCAGCTTAGGGGAGTCCATCATTTATTTTCTAGTGCACCAGTCATAAACCATGCTGATGTTATGGCAAATAACGCAAGTTGGTCGTAAAAGTAATAACGTACTCGTTTTTCAACTCTTCCAGTTTGGCAAATGCCAACATAAACAATGCACAATGTTTTAAGCCGAAAATTGCATTCTGACTGATCATCCTCAAACTATTAAGTTACTTTCCTTTTTTGTTTCTTTGCAGCAAATCTGGTGATAATTGTAATTATCTTCTGTGAACGCTGTGAACTCTTGAAATGCATCATGGTATACCTCATGGCGATGGCAGTGGCAGATTTATCTGTACTGAAATTTGGCACATTGTCCTTTGAGATGAAAAAAATCTTTCCACATACATCCCTTAACTGCACTCCCTTTTTCCCATCTCAACATCGTTTTGATTTTTGTTTGCATTGATTGGTCTGTGTGGTTGACTGTCACATTCACATGATAGATTTGTTGTTGTTTGTTGTCACAAGCTACGAAGAAACTACTGCACCACTACAGCTTCAAAAATAATTACAGCTGTTGTGTGTTATGTCAGCAGGATGCATAGCACTCACATGAAATTTATGCATGAACCTAGTGAAGTAATTGACAAAATCTCATGGTCCTGTACTGTATCGGTCAGCTTTTACAACAGGATAAGTCACATGTTTCTGGCTTGAAAATATTCTAACCCCAACTGTTCCATTTGTGATATTTCAGTTCAATGCATTGACCACCAGGATAATTTTGCATTCAAATATAATGCACCGGTTTCTATTTTTGCACCGGTTTCAGTGGATAAAAAAGCCAATGTCAGGATCACAATGATCCAGTGATAGAGAAATTAAGAATATCAATTATTTCGTTGCTCACTACATTTGGCAGCGTTTTGCTTTTGTACACTGTAGCACTCGTATCTCACCTTTGGGTGGAATTTGCTGATATATCGTTTCTGGAAACAAGTTACAATGATCCATTTATTAATCTTGAAAAACCTGAATACATTTTTTCTCTATGAGTTGCTGCATCAACACGTATATTTATGATTTTGTCCAGTGAAAATGCATGGAAAAAAATAAAGACCATCATTAAAACTGCCTTGAATCTACTCATGTATCCATGTAAAGTAGTTTAAATGAATCGTTACTGATAAGAAGAGATATTTTTGAAGCATTCCATCTTTGTCTCATCAATGTAATTATCAGGAAAAATTAAACTGATGTGAAACCGACTTTTGTACAGTGTGAGCGGAGACTTTATTTGGTAGACATATTATCATGGGCAATGTACTAGTTGAGGATAACCATAATTAACTGGTAAGACATGTTTGCATTTTAAACCAGGTAAGATTACATTGATTGGTCAATTCAGTGTCATGAAGACTGAATGTCTATCCTTTTCTTTGCATTGAAACAGGCAGAGTATAACGACACGCTGTTTCTCTGCAGATAATATGGCCCTGTTTATTCTTATATGCAGAATATTCCAGTGCACAAAATGAATTGCATCACGTTTGATGGAAACACCACGACCATTGAATGTCCATTTGCCAGCCAACTGCCACTCTCCTCTTTTCTATCATACGTGTCAATTTTCAATTTTATTTTATTATTTCTTACAAATTACTCCGTTCAGTGCAAGGTGAAAAATGCTGACAAATTCGAGTTTGTTTCAAATTTACTACACTTCTGTAACATAAAATAATTTCCATCACCAAACTAAATATCGACTGTACGTTTAATCTTGACAATTGTAGAAAATGGGATTGTAATGACTTGTGTGCCACGGTGTAACCAAACTAATTTTCTTACCTTTTGAAGTTGCAGGAACGCAAGATCAGATATACTATTCAATTCACAATTCTTTTGTTTTTACATATTGTGAACGATAGTTCAAAGGTGAACGTGCCCCAAAATTCTATTACTTCTAATGTATCAAACGTACGTTAGTTAAAGTGATAAATGTGCAGCACAATCTGCACTGAAAATTGTGCCACTCAATTCATGTCAATGAACCATTTTTCCTGCTTATACGTTCACCCGAACATTCTTTTCTTTTGCTGATTGTTGTTTAACCAGTATGAATGAATCAAGAGTAATTGCATTTATTTAACTGTTAAAGCAGGGTGCGATGTTTGGAGTCTCAGACCAGATGTTGTCGATAAGAGGACTGCCCTGCCATTCAGCGCACACATGTAACATACCTGAATATGTTCGAAAATGTAATGATGAGTTTTGCATCTTATGCTTTTTTTTCGGAGAGCCTTGGAAATGTTGTAGGCCCGTTGGCCATCTGAACCTGTTTACAGATAAAACGATAATCATAATTAATTGGTCAGACATGTTTGCACCTGAAACCAGGCAAGATTACATTGATTGGTCAATTCAGTGTCATGAAGACTGATTGTATAGGGAGACTTATCCAAGAGATACCACAAATAATGCATCAAATGTAAGCCCAGAAGTCCTGCCACATCTAGTCGTTGAAAACTAAACATCTCTCTTCATGAAAAAGGCTCAGAAATATCCATTTGTTCAATGATGGCACAACCCAATACACCAGTGCAAAATATAAGGCATGAGCATTCGGAGAAATCTTCAGCTACAAATGCCGAGTGGACAATCCAACTCGACCTCCTCCATAGGTTCCTACAGATAGCAGGCTTCTGCCAATTCAATTCTCTACAAATGATACCAAGAAAACTTTGGAGGCACAGGATCCTGTGAAGGCTCTTTCCAAGCCAACGTTCCTTCAATAATACTTTGTGCTCCCAAACGTGACACTTCCATCACCAAATACTTCCAATGCAATGAAAACATTATATCCACCTGACAATGGGACAAGTTGCCCAGGTATGACCTGTATGCAAAACCACAGATCAAATTCAAACTGGACAATTCGTGTCCCGTCATTCTCGTATTAATTATCTGAAATGTGTGGAAGGTGTAATCAACAGTACTATCAAGTAACACATGCTCTTTGACTGCCCAATCTGGTTCCACTGAGGCCACTCAACTCTAGATCTCATCAGAGCCATTGTTCAAACTTTGACAAATCATTTGAATTCCAGTAGTGAGGTGAGAGTGATTGCTTTTTGCATCAAGGCCTCATTGAAACGAGTATGGCAGCATGAAGACACTGGAGTTAATAGATATCAGATGGCTAACTCTCCACAAGATGTAATTATCCATGACACATCGCAGAGGTGTGTGCTTTTTGGATGTCAGCGTTCTCTGTTCCCAACCGGCTGTCCAGGAGTAACTCCGGGCAGCGTCCTTTGCTTAATCATCTTCATAAAACCTGCATCATATCATCTGAATTGGGGATGATCACCAAAGGTTGGATACGTTTTATCATCATTCAAGACTGTTCAGATGTTGAAGCAATCCATGGTGAAACGCAACAAGATATGGGTAATATTCTAGTCAAGTGGCAAGGAATATTATAGCCACATAAATGCCAAGCAATCGTCAATAAAAGACAATCTCTGGAATGCCAAATTGACCATGTTTAACCCATGCCACTGGCACATTCGTGGACAGCACTCAGCAAATTAGCCTAGACAATTTAACTAATATGCGTGAATTTGAAATATGACAAGAAACCGGAGCAAACGATGGAAAACCACACAGACACACTTAGAACGTGCAAACTCCACACAGACAATAACCCAAGATTGGAATAAATTTCAGGTGTCTGGCACTGCATGCAAACAATGATAATCAATGATCAACGTGCTGCCCCTAACTGTCACCAACAATAACAACATTCTAAGGGTTACCATTGATCAAACTCAGCTTGACTTATCACATGAACACAAATGCAACAAGAGCAGCAGAACATTGAATTGGCAGTCCTGGCCACGCCTCAACCAAGTTTCTGAAATGGTTACGCTGTCCCAATCTCACATTCTCAAACATGCCTTGAACTCACCGGCCTTTCCTGCAAGACATCTTGCATTGAAATAAGTGCAGTTTTAATTCTTCAGTTTGACGTCGTTCTCTGATTTACTCTTACCCGTCTTTTCGAGATAATGCATTCTTTTCACGCTCAAAGCCATTCTCGTGTATATTCCGACCAAATCTGCTACTTTGGATCCTTCCATCACATCGATCTGATAGTTTCGAAACTCAGGTAATGGAGTGAGCAAGTCTTCCTGCGGGATATGTGATAGTAAAATGCATCTTTTTAGACAGGTATTTCTTGCCGGAAATGAAATGAAAATGATTCAAGAACCTAAATCCCTGAAAGTTACAGCACGTTTAGCCATCCAGTTATCTCCATTGTTCTTTTTAGCTCATTTAGCTTTCCATTGGGAGTGAGCTAAGTTACAACTTTTGAAGCTCTGTTTCTTAAAATTCCATATCACCTCTTATATGAACTCTGTAAAGCCTTACTCTTTTCCCCAAACTATGTCACTTTTGCCAATATGAACAATAGGGAAAAAAAAATCGCCATTTCGACTGGGACAACACATCTATCCTGGGATAGGCTAAGCAAAGACATGGCAGAGAATTCCTAGAGGCCTGGCACTACAACCACAACGCCATTAATAAATACATAGCTCACGATGCCATCTATCAACCCCTCAGAAAACGAACAGGAAATGACATCACCACAAACCCCAGCAATCCCATCCAGGAGAAAGATATAATCAGAAAGCAGGAGACAACAGCTTCGCTTCACTTGGAGATCGCCACTGATGATGTTACCTCGCCTGGTAATGAAACGTGTGGATATAAAACCTACAGCTCAGCGAGCAAACCTACACCCTAAACCTCAACCTGAGCTACAAACCTACACAAACCTTGCATATACTTGCCTTTTAGGTCTGTGTACATGATCATTAATTGTAAAAACAAAGAGTTTGTAATAGAACCATTAATTACTTTTCTTTACGCAAAGCCAAATATTACCCATGAAAAATCGAAAGAAAACCATTTTCCTGGACAATCGAATTGAAAAGGGACTCCCACTCAATCGGTTCAGAAAACGCGTTTTACTGTTTAGAATTTAGAGCGTGGAATATCACAGTAAAGTGCAGGCCTGTGACCCTCGATGTTGTGCCGACCTGTGGAACTAATCTGAAGCCTATCTATCCTATACTATTCAATTTTCGTCCTTGTTCAGACAATAACCATGTGATGCTCTTAAACCTGGTGGGTCTACTACTGTTGTGGGCAGGACGTTCCACACCACTGCTACTGCTGAATAAAGAGCCTACCTATGATATCTATCCTGTATCTATAACCCATCAATTTAAGACTTTGTCCTCTTGTGGTAGCCACCATCATCTGAGGAAAAAGGCTCTCTCTGTCTCGACCCTACCTAAATCTCTGGTCAACTTATATGCCTAAATTGAGTCAAGTCTCAATGTTCTCTGTAACGAAACAGACTCAAGCCCGTCAGCATTTCCTCATAAGACCTTCTCTCCATACCAGGCAACATCCTAGTAGATCGCCTCTGAACTCGTTGCAAAGCTTCCTTATCGTTCCTATAATGGGGTGACCAGAACTGTATGTAATATTCCAACTGCTGTCACACCAGAACTTTGTACAACTGTACCATGACTTCCTGGTTCCAAAACTCAACCTCTCTTCCAATGAAAGCTAACACACCGCATGCCTTCTAAACAACTCAACCAAACAGGGTGGAAAATTTCAGGGATCTATAGGCATGGATACCGACATCTCTTTGTAGATCTACACTGCAATAGACATCACCATTAGCCCAGTATTCTTTATTCCTGTTGCTGCTTCCAAAGAGAGTCATCTCACACATTTCCACATTAAACTTCATTTGCCACGTCTCAGCCCAGCTGTGCAGCTTAACCACATCCCTCTTTCAACTCAGCATTCTTTGCCATTATCCAAAACTCCGTTGACCTGAGTGTCATCCGAAAATTTACTAACTCACCCTTCGACACTCTCATCATTCATTTATGAAATGACAAACCAGCAGTCGAACTAAAACAGAATATAAATCCCATCGAGCCCAGGGATTTTATCTATTTTCACACTTTCTAGATTTGCTAATACCTCCTCCCGATTTCCATCAATCCCCTCGAGTCTAGCTGCCTGTATCTCAGTATTCTCCACGACAACATTGTCTTTTTTTCCAGTGTGAATACCGAAGATAACTATTCATTTAATGCTTCTACTGTCTCCTTGGAATCCACTCTTGCCTTAACACTGCTATCCAGGAATGACGCTAATCTTTCTCGAGTCCATCCTTTATTCCTGATAAACGTATAGAAATCTTTCAGGTTTTCCTTGATGCTGTCGCCAAACGACTTCTCATGTTCTGTCCTGGCTCTTCCTCGTTCTCTCTTCAGGTCTTTCTTGGTCAGCTTGTAACTGTCAAGTCCCATAACAAAGTTTTTGCATCTCATCTAAACAAATACCTTCTTCTTCCTATTCACAAGAGATTCAACTGATTTCAGCAAACCACGGCTCCCTCTCTCAACCACTTCCTCCCTGCCTGCCTGGTACACACTTATCAAGGAAAAGCAGTAGCTGTTCCTTGAGTAAGTAAGCTCCACATTTCAATTGTGCCCATTTTCTGCACTTTCCTTCCTCAACCTACGCATCCTATGTCTTGCCTAATCGAATCATAATGTGCTGACTTAAGAGAACCCCGTTCATGTGCAGGCCACTCTAATAACTCAGTAAAAACAACTGATTTCTTTTTTTGGAATGAAAACTCACCTCCATCATTTAAAAACAGTTGGTTTAGCGATGTTGCAAAGTGCTATCTTCTCCATATATAATTTTCTGGAAGAAAGAATAACCTTCTTCAGTGTCCACTATACCAAAGAAAAAGTGCAATGTGCAAACTTACTAACACGCCAGCTATATTCTCATCCAAATCATTTACATGTACTTAGGCTAACAAACCAGAAAGAATGCCCATTGATTGGCCTGGGTTTGGAATGTATTGCATTGTGCTTGAACGATGATACCTTTACACATTCAATGCAGCATTGGACGCTACTAAAATAGAATCAAAGTACACGTTTGCAGGGAAAACCACGGGAGAGGTTTATTACAATGTCAAAGTGCGCAGACAAGAGACATATGTTGGATAGTCCAATAGTTTCTTCCTGTACAATAATATTTCAATGATACTTCATCATTCACTTTTTTTTTTAGCCCACAACGTTTATCCATCTGTTTGTGGCCTTGTAATAACGTATTCCCATATAGTTTTGTATTTTTGCTATCTTGCATTCTGCACTCTCTGACTAGAGTAGTAATAAATTTCCAAACTTCAGAGTCAACCCCACAGCCCCTCTTGCTCCTGAATTGCTACTTTCTATATACCAAATCCACGTTTCGTAGGATCTCGGCAGTGAGATGTATTTTCAAGAATTATGTCTCCCACAGAGTGATCTTATTTTACAAGTGTATTACTGCGAGTTTAGGAAAACTTGCAATTGTGTGGTATAGTTGGGAACACCGATGTCTGTTCAGATGATGCTAAAGACAGCGAGGGATATATTTGCCTCGCGTTGTGCATGCGTCATCAGTTGGCAATAAGGTCAAAGTTTGGGTCATTTGCAAAGTGTGAGTTGTCGGGTTTACTGAACTGATTTTCGCTTACACCACAGACAAGTTCTTGCCACATCTTTACTAACTCATCACAATACATTGTGTCTGAGCCTTAGCAGCGATAATCACGTTTAATTTCCAAATCATTAGCCGCATGCAATTCTCAGAACCACTTGATATCCATTAGAAATCCTGCCATTGATCGTCATTGTGGGAAGCCATATTGAATCGGCTGTTGAGTTCATTAATAAAAACACTGACGTTTTGGAACTGCCCTGTGTGGTTCCTTGTGTAGGTTCCTCCAAGTAGTAGATCGTGGACATCCTGCTGTATGGAGTGAGATTTCTTCCCCAAAGAACAGTATTCGAACCCCTGACACCAGTCTGTGTATACGGTTCAAGGGTTGGCATGCAAGCCAGAGCAAACTTAGCTATCAAGGGATACGGTCTGCACTGAGGAAGAAATTCAATCCCTACTCCAGATGCATCCGGTTCATCATGTTGTTTCGGACATCTTACACCCCTTCTATCTCTATTACAGGGGACACTTGGCAGTAAGTCTGATACTCTACCTCTGTTGCAAATATACGTATGCTCTTTCTGACCAGACTTCACCCATCACATTGTATGCCCAGTAGGTGACTTCAACACAACATGTATCACCAGCAATCGGTGTTGCTTCCCACTTTCCTCTTCCATAATATCCACTATTTCTCAATATACGAGCAAACCTGCCTAGAATAGAACTGCAGGAGTCACGCTGCTTGGTGTGCTTACTGCCATTCACATTTTTACCCTTTTTCGCAAAGCGTTCTGACCCTGGACAGCCCGAGCAAGTGTTGCACTGACAGTTAAGGGAAACATCCTTGTTTTGCTTGTGTGGCAAGTTATACTGCAATTCCAGAACAATATCAATCTATTGTCTCTGATTGAGTGGGCAATGATTTTAAATGCAAGGAAAGGCACGAATTCTGCGATGGTCTATTCACGTTCAAAGTGACTGAATTCTGTTGCAGCCAATAAAGAGTACTCAGATGTAATATCGTCCAGTGATTGACCTGGACAAGATGACCTCTGCACAAAGTGCCCTTGCTGTGGTATTGTGTACACAATTGCTTGTGCACATCAAAGTACAATGGCTGAATTCCAGAGCACCATGTAATCCTTGACAATTCATTGAGGCTAGTTCATACAGGCATGCCAATGTCTGTAGATGTGGGGTGCAATTGGCTGGCGTTCTCGTAGGGCGCCCTGACCATCAGTACGGAATATGAAGGCCGACGAGAGCAAGCAGCGAGTTGAACGTGGCAAAAAAAAACTACTCCGGTAATTGATCAAGAGCCACTTGACTCAACCTTTGAGGCATTATCACTCTAAAGCAAGAGCCTTGCAAACAATTGGTTGGTGTCGTGGCGTTAATGAAATCACAATCCATCGGCAGTTGGACTGCTAATAAATCATTTAACAAGCAGGACTACGAGTCAATTGTGAACGCCACCTAATTGTTTGAGAAAAGTGAACACAATGTGCTGAGATGATCTCAACTTCGAGATGACCATCAAGGGGACAGATGAGTGGCAGAGTCACTGGACAGTTTATTCAAAATCTGGGGTAATGTTTTGGGACCTCAAACGAATCGTGCCTCAGCAGATTGTGGAAACTGAAATCGATTATTTTGGTCGACAGGTGACTCCTGTCCCAATAAAATGTGTCTAACTCTTAACTACCCTCTTGGCAATTTGGGATAGACAACGATTACTCATAAAGACAGCGAAACTGTCCTCATGTGAAGCATACATATTGTGTGGAATATGTTCTGGCAGAAACATTTCTTTCCATGATCATTATTCTGAATAATATAAATTAATGTACCTCATAAATCATTACCATTATGACAACAAAAATGTATTTTATGACCATGCATTTTCTCATTGTTATGAAGAAATTGTGACCTTTTGTTGTCTCATCTTTATTGCTGCTAATGAAGGATACTGGGAAGAGTAGTATTTACAAATGTTTCACGAGTTACACACTGGCAGTTGGTAACAACATGCAGTCTTTTCTAAACATCTGAAGCAAGTTTTTGTGTATAAAAGAAAACTATTTTCCCAAATTAATTTCGGAGTTATATTTCCCTTATTGATTCAGATTCGCTAATGTATTGATTTAAAATAAAAACGACTCTATCCACAGCCGTTTTCATCTTTGATTCAGTGTTTTCATGTGAATCCAGAAAGCGAGAATCAAATATTAAAAAGAAACAAAAAAAAACTGCAGTAATGATAATAGCAGTAGATTTTGGTTTCTTTATTTGATGGAATATTCCATCTACTTGTGTAAACAAATTGGCTAAAGTAATGTATGATGCAAATGGATTTGTGTTTTAAAACCTACATTACACAGCGTGTCCTCTTGGATAGTGTAGCTTTGCCATCAGTCATATTCTATTCCCAATTATAGTCAGGAGCATACTAAAGATCCAGAGAGATCAAGCGAAGGCACCCCTACCAAATTACACCTCTGATTTTATCGAGCGATTTTAGTTTGTAGGCGTCAATTTTCAATGGAAATGCATCTGTTCAACTTATACAGAAGAAATTTAACAACAACGAACATGATCCTTGATGTATATTCAATCAAATAGGTTCCACTTTTCTGTTTTGCACTAATGCAGTCATTTATGCAGTGACACAGACAAAGTTTAGAAAATACTTAAAGAAAAAAGATTGCGACTCTCTAAAGCGAAACATAAGCAGAATAGTTCCCAATGTCAATAACATGAAAGACAGACTAGTCCAGGTCTCGTTGTCATTTGCTTTGTCTGTCAATGTGGGCAGAATGTCTTAATGATGGAAACATATTTCGCACAACCTTTCTAAGCTCTCATTGACGTGGGTTTGGCGAGCACTAGCGTTGCACACAATGATCATTTCACCATCGAGACAATCTCGATGCAAAACTCCCTACTTTCCTCAAGCACGTGATCAACATGATCAATGATTCCACATTGACTCACTTTTTGCTTGGTAAATGCTTGTTAATAGTCCAGCTCGCACTTTACCATAAGAACTAGCCATTCGAAAAATTCAACAGACAATCCCGAGAGGATTGTGATGGATTCTATTCACCAATTGTTCTAAATGAAACCTATGTTGGAAATTCAAAAAGCATTGGCTGGCCCATTCATGGGTAAGACCAACATGTACCAATCATTCGTGGACATTGACTTCCAACATGTGGCAGCTGTGACATAACCTCGTGACACCTGCAAGATGTGCATCAACAGCTAGGAGAGTACAGAAAAAGTGGTTTCATTTTTTTCTGGATTGGAGGAGGCTGAGCGGACTCTTGATTGAAATCTCGGGGCATGCATTTATGGTGAGAGGGTAAAGTTCAAAGGAGATGTGAGGGGACACTGACTTACATAGAGACTACCTCCAGAGGAGCCTTTGATTATTTGAACGAGACGGGCGGGCACTATTTCGTTCAGGTAATTGATTTTTGGGTTCATTGATTCAATACCTCTCGTCTGGGCCTCGGAGTTTTCTGAAATTTCCTTTTTCCTCGCTCTACCTGCCTTACTCCCTCGCTCTGTCTCAGGGTTTGTTTCTCAGCAGACACACACTTGTGTGTAAGGGACCTGCAGCATTGCTGAAGCCTCCCGCCTCCTTCCCAATCAGTTCGAAGGGATTGACACAGCAAGCACTTCCTAAGTCCACTCCCCATTCAGTGAACTGGGCAGCAGCATACCTCGCATGAGTCCCCACCCCCGATTGCACCAACAATACGTCAAAACCAATCCCCGTCTGCGACCCAAGCCAGCCCACCCTCCGCCCACACAGCCCGTCCAACCCGCCTGCGGATGCGCCCCTCAACCCCGTGCAAACTCACGCCCCCATCAGCCTCCACCACTGTCCGCTCCCTAATCTGATCTGGCCACACCGCCGTCCCATGCTTCAGGCATTCATTCGTGATTGGAACAGACAGGCTGCTCTGACCATGACGGTGTGTTGCCTCCAAAATGTCAGGATTCTAGATGCCTTGGAAGGTCTTCCAGACATTTTGGAGCGGGAGGACGAACAGCCTATGGTAGTAGCTGTTAGGATTAAAGAAAGCAGAATATACATTTCGGAAAGAATTTAAAATGTCGGACCTACAAGGAAGTTATCCTCGGATGACTCAAAGCTAGTCAGATTAAAAACAGCAAGAAAAATAGGAAGAACATGTGTCTCTAAAGATAGTGTGAGGGAGAGAGATTAGGAATGGTAGGGCAATGGGACTGCTTTTGGGTGGAAGTGGAAATGTTGCAAACTGGTCACATTACACCTCGGAAGTACTCAGAGTGATCTTCGGCGTTTGGATGTGAGGAGGCGTGGAAAGTGGTGGAGTACTTGATGAAGTGCTTGGGAAGGGTTCAAATGACGTGTGTCAGTTTTCTGGGAAACAGCAGATTAGGGCAATGGATGCCGATGTTGCGGGAGGGGTGGAGACCAAGGCAAGCATGAGTAAGAACAAGAATAGGCAGGAAAACGCTGCTGAAAACAGCAGGTCAGAAATCAGATGACACTAGGTTATAATCCAACAGATTTATTTTAAGTCACAATCTTTCTAAGCGCTGCCATTCATCAAGTGATGTGCAGAGAGGCTCCGCAGCACAAAAGTGAAAGCAGAGAGATCAGATAAAGTTGAATAATAAGTCTCTGCAGATGATCAAATATGTGAGACTGCATGAATAAAATGTCAACAGATGAATGGTAAGTGAAGGGGTTAACCTATAGTCTAATTGATTGCGGTAGAAAACAGCAGGGACAGTGGTCTGAAATAGATGCTTTCCATTGCAAGATGAATAATAGGCAATTACCATGAATTTGGAGCTTTGGCTTATACTTGGAATTGTGACATTATTGCGATAACAGAGACGTGTTTGTAATAGGAGCAGAACTTGAAGATGAATATCCCAGGATTTAAACTTTTCAGGATTGAGAGAAATGGTTGCTTAAGGGGTGCGGGGATGGCATCACCAGAAAAGAAGCATCTCACATCAGGAGACAGGGAGAACATAGTAGTTGACTTTTGCAAAGAGACAATATTCGTGGAACCCAAGAATGGAAAAGGTGAACTCACGATGCTGTGGGTATACTTCAGGCCTCCGAACAGCCAGCGGGAAATAGAGGGAAAAAATATGTAGGCATATTTTAGAAAAATGTGAATGTAACATAGTTATCGAGGTGCGTGATTTTAACTTCCTCTATGTTACCTGAGAATCAATTGGTGTTCGGAATTTGGATAGAGCAAAATTTGTAAATCTACTCAGGAAGATTCTTGAGACAGTATCGAAAGAGTTCTACCAAGGATGAGGTTACACTGGACCCGGGAATGTGGCGGTCAGATGAATGAACTCTCAGTGATGGAGCCTTTCGGGAGTGGCAACCATAATAACGTATGTTAAGATAATAACGAATTTTAAGATACTCATTACTGGTAGAACAGCATTCCTCGTTAGAAGGTGTTAAATTGCAGGACGGCGAACTACAGCAATATTAGACATTTCCTGCGACAATTAAGGATAAGAATGGCAAGTTACACAAACCTTGAATGGCCAGGGATGTTATGACCTGGATCAGAAAGAAAAAGGAATCACATATATGGTCGAGGAGAATTGTAATCAAACGATACTCTTGACGTACAACATCAATCGCTTTTCCCTCACAATCAAAGCACAAAAGAAATTAAACAAGGAATTTGAAGAACTCAAAGAAGCCATGAAAATTTATTAACGAGCAGAATTAAAGCTTTCTAATCATGTATCATGTGCAAGAATGAAGCCATGCAAAGGGCTGGCCTACACAAATACAACGATTTGAATTTATGTGTGATGCAAGAAGAAGTAGGTGAGGTCCTAAATGAATGATTTGTGTTGGTATTTACCAATGAGAATGAATTGTTGGACGATGATATCAGGGAAGGGAGTGTCGAAATCTTAAAGAGAAGTTTCAAATGCAAAGTAAGAGGCGTTGTCCATCTTAAAAAAAGAATAAAAGCAGAAAAGTTCCTGAATCTTTTCGGTATCTATCCTAGAATTCGGAGTGAGCCAAGAGAACAAATTTATGGAGTATTGACCGATATCTTTGTATCCACTTCGTCAGTGAGTTCTCAGAAGAGTGGAGAATAGGCAATTTTATCCCAATGTAAAAGAAGGTTGTGCGATGTTGCTACTCCTTCAACAAGGTTATGTTATCCTCGTTTTTATTTCAAAAGCGTTCTACGAGGCAGACTTGACGAAATGTCTGGCATGATCTCTAGAAGAAATTTCTATTTCTTAAACTAAACTCTTGAACGATGACAAGGGATTGAACAGTTCTCCCAGTTCAGCTTTGCTGTGGTTAAGTTTGGTTTCGTTTTATATTTTAGCAGTCTGTGTGTTCAGAGCAAGCAGTCAATCAATTTTGAGACTGCAAGACCAAAGTAACAGCTGCATGGAAGGAAGTGTTCCACCTGAATCTCTCTGCCGTCTCTCTCTCTCTCTCTCTCTCTTTCTCTATCTCTCTCACCACCCCCTCCCGCCCACCTGTAAGTGCCTGTGTTTGATTTTGATCGTTTTTGACAAGGGGAGTGCATGGGGATTGTTGCAGAAATTTGAACCAGCATCATTATGTTGCGAAATTCTGTTGTGTTTTCGGAAAGACTAACTTATTCTGTATTCTGTTCTCTTCTATTTGAGCTTCATTAGTTAACCTTGCAAATAAATACTGTTTTGTTTAAAGTTATGTGGTTTTCGAGTGCATCACTCCTGGATTGTGCATATTACACCTGCTCAAAACAATCAGAATTTTGTGCCTGAGCTACATGCTTGAAATGGTTTGTGGTGGTCTGGCCTAGTCCATAACAGACTGGTGGCTCTTCACAGGATTTTTTCTTTCGTTCAGAATTGGGTTCAGGATTGCTTGTCTGGAAGGCAGCCAATGGTAAGTCTTGTTGTCAGTTGTTCTAGGTATTGATTCCAGATGGTTTGAACAGTGTTTGGGATATCACTGGCACTTTCAGTCATCAAGAGTTTCCTGGGTTGTGTAAATGTGACCTTACAGACCTTGGAATAGGTGATTAAGGCAATCCTGCTGGAATTATCAGTCAAACTGGGGTTGAAGCTACCTCCTTCTTGGAGAAAAGGAGATATTATTATACAAATAGCTTAGCCATTAAATTTGCTGCAAACAATATCAGGACTTTTAAAGGTGGCTACAACACAATTGAAATGGATGCATTTGAGTTCAGAGCAAAAGACAACGAAAGAGCAAAATAAATGAAACTGCTTGAATTACAATTAAAAGCAGAAGGAGAAAACAATGAATCGCTGGAGAAGATCGAAAGGAAAAAGGGAGGGAACGAGAGAAAATGGGAGAGAAGGGAGAGAAAAAGTGATAGAGGAAATGAAGATCGGAAGTTTCTACTTCAAACATTGGCACTTAGACAGCAACGTCAGCTTAAAAGCATGCGATGAAAGATAAAAACAAGCTTAGTGAGGAAGGCAGTCAATATGAACCGACCCATGGTCGCCAATAGCCTAGTGAAAATCTGTTTACATATATTCCCTCATTGCTTAAGTTTGATGGGAAAGATGGAGAAGCCTTTTCATCTCATTTGAAAAGGAGAAAGTGAGGACTGCAGACGCTGGAGATCAGAGCTGAAAAATGTGTTGCTGGAAAAGCACAGCAGATCAGGCAGCATCCAAGGAGCAGGAGAATCAACGTTTTGGCATAAGCCCTTCTTCAGGAATGCCGAGCGTGTGGCTGCAGTAACGCCGGTCTATCTGACTGTGGTGCTCGAGTATCTGATGGCTGAAATCCTGGAGCTGGCCAGCAACGCGGCCCAGGACAACAAGAAGACCCGCATTATCTCCAGGCACCTTCAGCTGGCCGTGTGCAACGACGACGGGCTTAACAAGCTGCTGAGAAGGGTGACCATCGCTCAGGGCAGTGTGCTGCATAATATCCAGGCCGTGCTGCTCCACAAAAAAACCACCACTAGAGGCGCCACTAAAAAGTGAAGAGACTGTTCTTGAATCTGGCAACTCAAAGGCTCTTTTAAGAGCATTCCTGAAGAAGGGCTTATGCCCGAAACTGCGATTCTCTTGCTCCGTGGATGCTGCCTGACTTGCTGCGCTTTTCCAGCAACACATTTTTTCATATCCCATTTGAAAAGTTGGCTAAAGAAGTGCAGTGGCCAGCGACCATGTGAGTTTTATTGATGCAAACAAAGCTTGTAGGTCGATGTAGTGAGGTTTTTGGGTCATTATCAGATGCGGTATCTCGGGTATATGAGGACGTGAAGTAAGCTGTCTTAAATGCATATGAGCTTGTGCCCGAAGCCTACAGACAACGTTTCAGGAATTTAAGAAGGGAGCCTGATCCAACCGACAATGAGTTTGAAAGAGTAAACCAAAGTAATTTTGATAGGTGGATATGGTCATTAAAAATAGAGCAAACTTACGAGACTCTTAGAGAGATGATCATTTTGGAGGAGTTCGAGAATTCACTTCCTGAGCTAATGAGAACTCAAGTGGAAGAGTTGAGAGTAAAGAAAAGCTGAAATGTCTATTGGTTGTGAGTTGGTCCGTAAATCAAAGCTTGGCTTCCAATATAAATTTCAATTCGTGAGAGATAGAAATTGGGGAAACGCGAAATCCTGACGTGGTAAGGGAAAGGTAGACCTCGGGAAAGAGTGCAAGGATAACTTAACAAAGGTAAGAAGGAAGCACTTGAAGAGGAATGTGACGCTAAAAAGCTCCGGTGGTTTCATTGAAACAAAATAGGCCACGTGAATTGACAGTATTGAGTTAGAAAAAGGTTTGGGAAGGTTTGATCCAGCCAAACAGAATGAGCCAGTGAATTTGGATAGAGTTGTAATGGAAAACACAGTGGAAGTTAGAAAGCAGCACCAGAATGTACAGCCTGGGCGAAGGATGATTAAGGAGGAGGTACCAGATTTTCTTTTACCGTATGCCTGCATGAAAAAGTTTTCTCAAATAGGACAGGAGCAGCAGCTAAAGAGGTTACAATATTAAAAAATACAGAATCCATTCGATATTTGGTGTTGAATGATGAGGAGAGATGTATCTCAGAAGGATAATTGCAGAAAACGTGCTAGTCACGGTAGTTCAAGGGAGGCAAAAGGCACTCAATTATGTAGAATTATATTACAGATTCCAGGGAAAAATCGTGGTAGGAGTTCTGGACAATCTCTCAGCTCCAGGAATATAAATTGTCCTTGCTTCGAATACTGGGAAAGAGTGAGGACTGCTGATGCTGGGGATCAGAGTCGAAGAGTGGTGCTGGTAAAGCACAGCTGGTCAGGCAGCATCCGAGGAGCAGGAGAGTCGACATTTCAAGCATAAGCTCTTTATCATGGCAGTTTCCTGATTAAGAGCTTGCACTCGCAATGTTGACTCTCCTGGTCCTCGGATGTTACTTGACCGCGAGTGCTTTTCCAGTACAATATTTCGACTCTTTGTAATGATACAGCCGATTCAAGTGTATTCAAATAATTCAATGTGCTGTGGTTGATAAGCTATGAAAACTCAGACAACTGAAGTGTTGCAGGACATCTCTCCTGGGATTTTTCCTGATTTGTGTGGCAATGAGTTCACAGTGTCACCCGTTGAAAAAGGAGAGATCAATGAATATAGTAAACAAAACTGAATTGGAATTAGCAGAGACTATGATTGATCAAATATTAGAGAATAAACCAGGAGCAAATAGATAACAAAGCGGAAATGTTTAACCGAGATAAATTAACTGAGTTAAAGCAAAATAGATGAATACTTTAAGCAATTATAGCAAAAGGCACTCATGAAGGAAGAATCCGAATGTATCTGTGAATGCTAATACCTTAAAAACGATTTGTTAATGATGAAATTGAGACTCTCAGACATTCAAATGGATGATAAATGGGCACAGTCCATCAAGTCGTATTGCCAGTGGGTTATAGTCATGAGGTTTTGCGAATGGTGCTCAAAACTACGAGTAAGGGGTCATTTAGGAGTGAGAAAAACACATGCCAAAATATGAAAACCTCTTTCCTAGCCTGGATTGCACAAGGATGTAATTGACTTTTGCCAGACATGTCAAGGAATTAGAAAACCACAGCCAGTAATAAAACCCATATATCTGATGCTTATTCCTGCTTTTGAGGAACCTTTTAGAAGAGTCTTAATTGATGGAGGAGGCACCTTTCTGAAAACATACAATGGGATTCAGTATTTGGTTACAATAATATATTTAATATAATACCATATTTCCAGAGGCATTTCCATTATGCAACATCACACCTAAAAGGATTGCAGAAGAGTTACTCGTTTTATTGACTAGATCCGGACTGCCTACAAATATACAATGACATCTAGGATTAAATTTCGCATCGAAATTATTCGATGAGTAAGACAAAGTATTCCATTTATATATTTTATGATGAGAGGGAAGTCCAGAACTAAAGGGCATAGGTTAAGGGTGAGAGCAGAAAGATATAAAAAAGACCTTAGGGACAACTTTCTCACGCAGAGGGTGGTACGTGTATGGAATGAACTGCCAGAGGATATGGTGGCGGCTGGTACAGTTGCAACATTTAAGAGGCGTTTGGATGGCTATATGAATAGGAAGGGTTTGAAGGGATATAGGTCTGGTGCTGTCAGGTGGGACTAGGTTGGGTTTGGATATCTGGTCGGCATGGATGGGTTGGACTGAAGGGTGTATTTCCACGCTGTACATCTCTATGACTCTATGACTAAATTCAGTCCGTTTGAATTTGTTTCTGGGGATGGAATGAGAGGACTACGATAAATGATGAAAGAGGAATTGTTAACTCCTAATTCAGAGATCATGCATCCGACAACGTGTCAAAT
Source organism: Hemiscyllium ocellatum (assembly GCF_020745735.1). Classification (NCBI taxonomy): domain Eukaryota; kingdom Metazoa; phylum Chordata; class Chondrichthyes; order Orectolobiformes; family Hemiscylliidae; genus Hemiscyllium; species Hemiscyllium ocellatum. The sequence continues at coordinate 32,385,184 of NC_083435.1, forward strand.
TTTAGGTAAAGATTAAATAGAGCGGGAGACTTGGCTATGCAGCATTTAAAAACGTATCAGAGCATTGAATGAAACAGGGACGATACAAGAAAACAGAATCTCACAATTTTGCTATCGAAATAAAAGGCATGTGTTATATTTAGTGGTAGATGCACCTCTGTACGGAAGATTTTGTGAAACTAATCAAGTCGAAAGAACATTGAGTGATGTGAACTACGGACTCCAGACATAAAGGAAGCTCACAGCGTGTACTATATGAATATGTTCAAAAGTTGTTTTGACAGGGATCGAAAGCAAAAGGTTACTGTTATTGGTTACAACACAGAGTGAAATACTAGGTTCAGAGGATTATGATTTGGGCATCTGAAATTAAATTGAACAACGAGAAAGTTGTCAAAAATGGAATAAATTATTGAGTTACCTTCTAGACGAAAGTCAAAATGACGTGGAAGATTGTTTACTACCGCACTTGGAGATATGTGGAAATAAGCTGGGAAGTACTAACCAAATTATGCACAATGTAGAAGGTGACAAGGATACATAATTGACTCTTCAGCATTCATCACCGATATTAACAGACGATTACGTCTACAATGATGTAGTTACATGACTGGAGATATGATAGGTGAAGACGGAAACAACAATTCGACATTAACCAGCCTGACCTGACATTCATCAACCTCAATACAGCACACACATCTGACATTGACAGCATTAATGAGGGATTGGGTTGGCGAGTGGATGTAATCAACATTTATTGTTGACGCGAGAAGGATATGTTGACTGCAGAAAAAGTTGGGTGGTGTGGCTGTACCAACATGACAAGTTGGATAGAAGTTGACATTATCTATCAGTTGAAGATTGCGTGTTTATAAGTTATTTTCAAGTGCACATTCTGTGAGCTGACAGACCACTGTTTAACGTTGTTTCATGTTTAATGCCTAATCTCTGTTCAGTTTGTTCCCATTAGAGAACTTGAAATGCCACATGGCAGAGGTCAAACCTGCTTAAGCTCTGTTCATTAAAAAATCCATTTACTCCAGGCATTAGTCTACTAAACTTTCTCAGAACAGCTTCCAATGTACTCATTTCTTTCCATAAGTACGAAGACCAGCATTAACCTACAAAATTCCATAGCTTTCCTGATTGCTTGTAACGACTTCATCTCAAAATTTTTTGATCGATGCAATAGGACACACGCATGATTCTGTACCTCACATCCCTGCAACCTCGAATCATTGAGATGGCATGATTTTTTAACTTTCATTCTTCCAGAAATGACAATTTCATATCTAAATTCATAATACTCCATTCTGGAAATTAGAACAATTCTTACCCCTTTCAGCTTTTAATGTCTTCTTCACAGCCTAGGCACACTTAGAAATGAGGTGCCAGTCTAATGGGGCCACAAGAGAGTTACTTGCATTCCAGGCAGCTTGAGTGGAAAGCACGAACAATTAATTTATCAAAGCCCTTCGAATGGCACACCTAAGCAGAAGTAGGTACATGAATAATGAAATGGAAGAGGAGACTACAAATATCTCCATGTTCATTGATGGATAAACTCAACAAACTGAAACCGAAACAACTGTCAGCCTTTCCTGTCAAGTGGGACTGTCGAGTTGGAGATGTATCTTATCCCAGGCCTGTGGCATTCAGCATTACAAATGACAGCCTTTGGCTAATAAGATTGGCTCCAGACTTGATTGAAAATTGGCTAAAACACTGAATTCTGTAAATTATATCGATCCTGACAACAATAGTACTGAGAATGCATCGTCATTAAATAACTGCTAATACAGCTACGAAACTGGCAATGCGGACATTCATCTACGTATATCCAGGCTATTTGAACATTAAATATATCCATTCATTCCAATCATTTTACTCTGAATCCTCTGAAAAGTACAACAGTTACAACTGGGCATTGCCATGATGCAGAGCTGGGCTGAGATGTTACAGATGAAAGTCAACTTGAAAAAAATTGAACTGATACATTTTGGAAGGTCGAATTTGAAGATTATGGGGTTAAAGGCACGATTCCAGCAGTGTGGAGGAACAGAGGAATCTTGGTGTCCACATCCCTAGATTCCTCAAATTTACCAAGTTGATTGTTTTGTTAAAAAGGCGTATGGTGCGTTCACATTCATTTGGAGGGGGATCGAGTTTAAGAAAAGTGAGGTTATAATGCAGCTCCATAAAAACATGAGTAGAACACACTTGTAATGTTCAGTTTAGTTCTGGTCACCTCATTATAGGAAGAATGTGGAAGCTTTAGAGAGGGTGAAAACGAGATTTAACAGAATGCTGCCTGGAGTAGAGGGCAGTTCTTATTAAGAACAATTAGGGAGCTCATATGAGAAATCAGATGTGGCAAAGACGAAGTTCCTGCCTCTTCGTAGGATAGGTGGAACAGTCCACCTTCCGCAGCAACACTGTATCGGCGCTGCCTCGTGCTCCCACGAGGAGGTTGAACAGTTCATCAACTTTAATAACACCTTCCACCCCGACCTCAGAATCCTCCCTCACCTTCCTAGACCTCTCCATTTCAACCTTGGGCGACGAAATCAACACGGACATTTACTATAAACCGACCGACTCGCACACCTACCTAAGCTACCTCCTCCCACCCTGCCCCCTGTAAAAACGCTATCTCATATTCCCAATTCCTTCGTCTCCGCCGCATCTGCTCCCAGGAGGACCAGTTCCAATACCAAACAACCCAGATGGCCTCTTTCTTCAAAGACCAAAATATCCCCCCAGACGTGATCGACGATGCTCTCCACCACATCTTCTCCACTTCCCTCTCCTCCACACTTGAGCCCCGCTCCTCCAATCTCCAACAGGACAGAACCCCAATGTTCCTCACCTACCATCCCACCAACCTCCGTATGCATCATATCACCTGCCGTCATTTCTGTCACCTTAAAACGGGCCCCATCCCCAGGGATATAGTTCCGTCCCCTCCCCTATCAGCGTTCCTAAAAGACCACTCCTTTCGTGATTCCCTCGCCAGTTCCACACCCCTCACCAACCCAACCTCCACTCCCGGCACCTTCCCCTGCAACCGCAAGAAATGCAAAACTTGTGCCTACACCTCCTCCTTACTTCCCTCCAAGGGGTCCTTCCATATCCACCACAATTTCAAGTGCACCTCCACACACATCATTTACTGCATCCGCTGCACCCGATGTGGCCTCCTCTATATTGAGGAGACAGGCTTCCTACTTTTGGAATGTTCCAGAGAACACCTCTGGGACACCCGAACCAACCATCCAACCACCCCGTGGCTCAACACTTCAACTCCCCCTCCCACTCCACCAAGGACATGCAGGTCCTTGGACTCCTCCATCACCAGACCACTGGAACACGATGGCTGGAGGAAGAGCGCCTCATTTTCCGCTTAGGAACCCTCCAACCACAAGGGATGAACTCAGATTTCTCCATTTTCCTCATTTCCCCTCCCTCACCTTGTCTCAGTGCCAACCCTCGAACACAGCACCACGTTCCTAACTTGCAATCTTCTTCCTGACCTCTCAGACCCCACCCCAAATCGGGCCTATCACCCTCACCTTATCACCCTCACCTTAACCTCCTTCCACCTATCGCATTTCCAACGCCCCTCCCCCAAGTCCCTCCTCCCTACCTTTTATCCTAGCCTGCTTGGCACCATTTCCCAATTCCTGAAGAAGGGTTCATGCCCAAAACGTCGATTCTCCTGCTCCTTGGATGCTATCTGGCCATCTGCGCTTTTCCAGCAATGCATTTTCAGCTCTGATCTCCAGCATCTGCAGTCCTCACTTTCTCCCAGACATATTAGAGTCACCTTGTAATAGGAAAAATATTGCTAAGCTGGAGAGAATTCAGAAAGATTTACTAGGACATGGAAGTTTTGAAATATAAAGAAAGGTTGGGGAGGCTGTGATTTTTTTTTTCACGGAAGCATAGGAGGTGGAGAGGCGTTCTGATGGAGGTTTATGAAATAACGAGAGGTATAAATGGAGTTGATGATTGTTGTCTTTTCCCTCAGATGTGGGCTGTCCAGATTAGGGAGTACATTCTTAAGGAGACAGGAGAGGGATTCATAAAGAAAGGAGAGGCAAATGCATTACACAGAGGATGGTTCATGTCTTGAGGAAGTGATGGATGTGAGTACAATTACAAGTTAAAAACTGCATAGGCACATGGACAGGAAAAGGATGTTCCATCAGCATTTGCGAAAGACAAATGCAATGTTAGCGTTCTTTTCCAGAAAGCTGAATACAAGAGCAAATATTTAGTGGTGAATTTAAATAAGGCTCTGATCAGACTGTGCTTCGAATAATGGAAGCAATTGTGGACCCCGTATCTAACAAAGGATGTATTGATGCTGGATGAAATCCGAAGGAAGTTTAGAAGACTTATAATTGGATTGACGGGCTTGTCATATGAAGGACCGGTTAAAGATCCTGGGTCTGTAATCAATGCAGTTTAGAAAGATGAGGAAGTCATAGCTGAAAGTTATACAATACTGTGGGATCTGGTTAGAACAGGCGTGCGTTGATGTTTCCACAAGTTAGAGAAACTAGGACCTGAAGGCAAAGAGTAAAGGACAACCGTTTAGAATTGAGATGAGGAGAATTTTCTTTAACCAGGGGATGATTAATTTGCAAAATTCATTGATACTGAAAGCTGTGGAAGCCAAGTTTTTGGGAGTATAGGCAAGCCATAGGCAGACAGATTCTTGATTATTCTGGGGGAATCAAGGATTAATGAGAGACAATCGAAGATTTTGTTTGAGAAACATCAATATTATCAAATGCTCGATCGGACTCATTGGGCTGAATGTGCTAAATTTGCTACAGTAACTCTTGGCCTTAGGATCTGCTGTCCAATTTGCCAGATGTATCAGAATTAGATGATAATTTGTGTATTTGTGTTTGTGTCAAAGGTTTTTCTTTCATCATGCTAATTAAGCATATCGAGTAAGTTTCAAAATTCAACATAGTACTTCAAACAGGTTTCTGTGTCACTGATTGGATATTCTGCTTGACCTGAAAATCAAAATGTCAGAAATACTCATCGAGGATAAATGATGAATATCCCATTAGTATTTATTGTAGCCACGTATTTGAACATTGCACCTCAGAAAAGAAAGGAGGTTAGCAGATCATTAAGCTCCAGATACTTAAATACTGTGCGTGCCAGAAGTCTAGAATAGCCATGAGAAAAACCGGATATTCTAATCAGATTTGGAAGCTTCTGTGTGGTGAAAAACTCAGTTAATATTTCTTATTAACGTTGAGTCCTGAAGTGTTGAGATTCGCCATTATTTTCAACTTTTATCATAAATATTTTTATGCCGACAGAGATCTTTGTAGATGCGGGAGGCAGATGCTACCCGTATCTTGCCATATCCATGAGCAATAACAAAGAAACGAAATTGAATGCTCCAGTTTGCTTTTTGTCAATTTACATTTAAAGACTACATTGCCAAGGTTCTAATATCCCTTCCATGCCGGACAGTTTGGAAACATGACTTCTGATAGGTTTTGTTTGTTATAATTCGGATGCACGTGCTTACTTTATGCTTTATCGACAGCTAGCATTTATTTGAAGTTGCCAATGCGTTAGCTCCAACTGCACACTTACTGGTGAAATTCGAAGAAACGAGGATAATACATATTATCATTCAAATTTCAACAATATAGCAAACTACATCATTTGATTAAGTATGTTGTATTATGTTACATAGAACATAGAAACAAACAGTACAGAACAGGCCTGTCGGCTCACGATATTGTCCCAAAGATGATTCATATTCTGAAATAAAAGATCCTAACCGACGCATGCCTCAATTCACTGCTGTCCATGTGCATGTCCAGCAGTCACTTAAATGCCCCTAATGACTCTACTTCCCCCACTACCGCTGGCAATGTATTCTATGCATTCGCAATTCTCTGCAGAACGAACCTACCACTGATATCTCCTCTACACTTTCCTCCCAATATCTTAAAGCTGTGACCTCTCATGCCAGTCAATCCTGCCCTGGAGAAAAAAGTCTCTGGCTATTGACTCTATCTATGCCTCTCATTAACTTTTAAACCTCAATCAAGACAACCCTTTTCCCCCGTGGAAGAAATTCCACGCTTCGTCAACCTCACTTCGTAAGACAAGACCTCCAGTCCAGGCAGCATTCTGGTAAGCCTTCTTTTCACCCTTTCAAAAGTGCCGTTACCTTTCCGATATTAGGGCGTCCAGATCTGGACACAATATTCGAAGCGTGGTATCACCAGGCTCTTGTCGAATTCAGCAAAACCTCACGGCTCTTAAACTCGATTCCCTTGTCAAGAAAGCTAAAACAACAAATGCTTTCTTAACATCCCTATCCACTTGGGTGGTAATTTTGAGGCATCTATGCACTTGAATACCAAGATCCCTCTGTTCCGACTGCCAAGAATCCTATCTTTAATCCTGTATTCAGCATTCAAATTTGACCTTCCAAAATGAATCACTTAGCATATATCCAGGTTGAACTCCACCTGCCATTTCTCAGCCCAGCTCTGCAACCTGTCCATGATGCGCTGCAGCCTGCAATAGCCCTCGATACAAAAAAAAAGTGGCCCTTCCGACCTTTCTGTTATTGGTTGAAGATTAAGCTGAAGTACACATGGATAACAGTCGAACATCGGATATCAGACAGCATACGTGTTCAAGGCATACCCTTCAGAATTTGATGCGTCATCCCAGATATTAGTGCTATTTTGCATCTGTAAATGTGAATGTAAAAATTTTGAAAAGTGTCAAGATTTGGAACTCAGGCGCGGTTTTCGTGTTTGCAGCTAGTTTCGTCAAACTTGGAATTTGATTTACAGATGTTTCAACCCATGTCTAGTGACATCTTCAGTGTGTTGAAGAATCCTGTGAAGAGCTGCTGTACTTAGTCTTCTGGAATTCATTTCATTTCATTCCTACTGCTTGCAGTTGCAGGTTCAGGTTGTTAATTGCAGTGGCTGGTATATTGGGTCCAGTTCAACGTGTTTGTTGATTTAGACCATGGATGTTTCAATGAATTCCTTTGCTGTCCTCTGTTTGGCTTGTACTATGATCTTCTGTCCCAGTCGAATCTGTGATCCTTATCATTTGCGTGTATCAATATTAGGGACAGCTAGTTGTGGCGTTTAGTGGCTCATTGATGATCGTGGATGTGGACTGTTCATTGTTTGACTGGTTGCCTAACATAGAATCTAAGGTAGTTTTTGCACGAAATTCCTGTAAATTATTTTAGTATTGCACACGCTATATATCGAGTCTTCTTTCCTAGTAATTTGTTTTCTGAAAATTACTGTCTCTTGATGGACTTCATTGTCCCCCTGTTCAGACTAATCTGTCTCCCAGTTCCGAGGCTTTTTTTAAAAAATAAGGTAGGGTGGCTAGTGAATTAGTTCGTGGCATGTACTCATCGTGTCTTTTGTGTGTAAGGCATTGATAAATTGAGTAGCTGGTTTGCGTGTTCTTCCTCTTTGCTTCATAGTTTGGGTGAGCTGCAGTGTGCTCCTTTGAACAGGGTTCTAATGCAACTTCTCATGAGTGCGTTTGGGTGATTACTGTTTTAATTCAGCACCTGATCAGTCTGTGTGGCTTTCCTGTAGGCTTTTGTGGTGCATTATCTGCTCTGTGTTCTTTGTATCATCGCATCAGGAATGTGAATTGCTTGTTGGTTTCCCCTCCCCTCTCATAAATAAGAGCTTTGTGAATATTATGTTGATGATCCGGTGTGTGTTCTCGAGTTCTATTCTCTTAATGATAACAAAAGTATCGTCTACGTATATGTGCACAATTGGGGCTGGATTTGTGATAGGCGTGTTTATTCTGCTTCTGCTATGATCCCAGTGATAGTTGGTTGTTGAATGTGACCGCCTACAAACATGGCACTTGTCCAAGGGCTATATCAACAAGTACGTTGGCCTGGACCCAGCATGTCAGCCACTGCAAAAAACAACCAGAACCTTCAACTGGAAGCAGCAGAAATGGAACCAAATGCATTCCAGAAGAAACAGGACAGCAGTGCTTTGCAGGAGGCAGCACAATACTGAAGGTGTCACCCAGTCAATGACGAAAGCTGTGCAATTCATCTTTCCAGCTCGAGGAACATAACCACAATTACTATATAAAAAAGTAAACAAGGGATTTACGTTCTTCCATTTCGAATAAACATTTTCAGAATTGTCTTAAAATCTGTAGTTCATAAACTACATCAACCATTCCAACCATTCTGGTAATTCGGCATATTTTCCATCTGTACGTTGCATTCTGGAAACTATTGCAGTTAGTTTTAGGCATGACTCTAACAATTCAAAGACAGTCATCCCCATCAATGAGTAATGCACCCCGTCTATTTACATACTCTGTTCAAGCCTTAGTCACATGCACCAAGTGGATGCAGCATTTACTCTTAGAGTCATAGAGATGTACAGCATAGAAACAGAACCTTCAGCCCAATTCGCCCATGCCGACCAGATATCCCAACTTAATCTAGCTCAATGTTCCACCATTGGACCATATCCCTCTAAACCCTTCCTACTCATGTGCCCATCCAGATGCCTTTTAAATGTTGTACTTGTACCAATCTTCACGACATCCTCTAGCAGCTCATTCATGACGCATAAACATTGGGTGAAAAAATTGTTCCTTAGGTCTTTTTAAGTATCTCCCCACATATGATAAACCTTTACATCCGGACTCACCCAACCCAGGTGGAATATTTTGTCTATTCAACCTATCTATGCTCCTCATGATTTTGTAAGCCTTCATAAGGTCACCCTCAACTTTCAACCCTCCTGGAAAACAGCCCCAGTCTGTTCATCCTCTCATTATAACTCACATCCTTCAACACAAGCAACATCTTTGTAAATCTTTTCTGAATCCGTTCAAGTTTCACAGCTTACTTTTTGTAGGAGACTGACCTGAATTGCACACAGTATTACAAAAATGACTGAACCAAAGTCTGTATAGTTATAACCTGACCTCACAACTCCTAATTTTCATACTCTGAACAATAAATGAAAGCATACTAAACGCCTTCATCAATTTCGCATCTACCAGCGACTCCACTTCAAGGAATCATGAACCTGCACGCAAAGGAGTCTTGGTTGAGCAGGGCCTTACTATTAAGAATATAGAGCATAAAAAAGTACAGCACAGTCCAGGTCCTTCTGCCCTCGATGTTGTGTCGCACTTTGATCCTGCTTAAAGATTAACACACTTACATACACTGCATTTTAAAACCATCTATGTGCCTATCAAGCACAGCTTAAATGTCCCTAATGTATCTGACTCGTCTACCACTGCTGCATTCACCGCATCCACTGCACTCTATGCAATGAATATAACTCTGACATCTTCCCTAAAACTTCCAAGAATCACTTTAAAATTATGCCGCCTGATGATAGCCATTTTGTCCTTGGGAAAACGTCTCTGGCTATGCAATCTCTATGTGGCTTTCATGATCTTTCAAAAGAGTATCAAGTCACCGATCATCCTTCTTACTCCAATATGAAAATCCCCACCTTACTCTAAATTTCTTATTAAGACATGGCCTCCAGTTCAGGCGCATCCTCATCAATCTCCTCTGTACCCTCTCGAATGCTTCCTCATTCTTCCTATAATGAGGCTACCAGAACTGAACGCAATGATCCAAATGTAGTTTCAGTAGGGATTTATAGAACTGAAGCACAATACTGCGTTCATGAAACTCATTGCCCCGTGAATGAAAGCCAACGCACAATTAGCCTTGTCCTCACCGCTATCAGGTTGGATGGCAACTTCGAGGGAGCATTGGACATGCAGCCCAAAATCCTACTGTTCCTCCACATTGCGAAGAATCCTAACCTCCACACTGTAATCTGCATTCAACTTTGACCTTCCAAAATGTATCAGTTCCCATTTTTCTCTGTTGTGCTCTATCTGCCACTTGCCATCCCAATTCTGCACCGTATCAATGTCCCATTACAACAGACAGCAGGCATCCATGCTTGCAACAACCCCACAAACCTCTGTGCCATTGCCAAACATAAGAATGTATTCTTCCAATTCCTCATCCAAGTCTTATGAAGAGCAGAGGTCCGAGAACAGATCCCTGTGTAACACCACTGGTCACCATGCTATAGGCTGCTTAGATTTCATCGACCATCACCTTCTGTTTTTGCTTGAGCAGCGAATTATGTATTCAGACAAACACATTACACTGCATCCCATGAGTTCTTACTTTCTGAATGACCCTACCATGGGGAAACCTCTCAAACCCCTTGCCCAAATTCATACGTACCACAAAAATTGCTGAAGTTTCATTAATGGTATTTTTCACAAACTCCATGAATTGAGTAAGATTTCTGAGACATTACCTGCACCTCAAAAAGCCTTGTTGAATATCTATTCAAAAAATGCTTTTCCAAATAATCTGTCTCTCAAATTCCTCTCCAACAATTTACTGACCACAAACGGAAGACTGATTGGTCTTTAATCCCAACGTTATTACTATTCCCATTCTTGAATAACACAATAACATTTGCCACTCTCCAATCGTCTCTACTAATTCAGTGAACACTGAGGTTGCAAAGATTATCGCCAAAGGCGCAAAGATCTCTTCACTCGCATTCTGTGCAAATCTTGGGTGCACCCCATCTGGTACCTATCCTCACGTGTTTCAAAATTCCCAGCACATCCTCCTTCTGAACATTAACATGCCAGAGCATATTAGCCTGCTTCCCGCTGTCCTCATAAACGACGACCCCTCTCACAAGTGAATACTGGAACAACGTATTCATTATGGACGTCTCCTTCCTACTCCAACCCCAGGCACAAATTCTCTCTACTATCCCTGCTTGGTCCTACCTTCACGCCGGCCACCCTAGTTTATCTCCCATGAGTATGGAACGCCTTGGTGTTTTACTTAATCCTCCCAGAAATGTATTTTTCATGTCCCTTTCCATCTCTCCTAAGTCCATTGTTCAGTTCCTTCCTTTCTACCTTGAAATGTTCCTGACCCCGTCATATCCTAGCTTCCTCAACCTTAAGTAAGCTTCCTTCACCTTCTTGACTAGATGTTCCACATCTCTTCTCATCCAAAGTTCCTTCACCTGAACATCCATTCCTTGCCTCACTGAGAAAAACCTATTCAGCCCACGGAGCAAGTACTTCCTAAACAACCTCTATGTTTCTGTCATGAATTTCCCTGAGGATATCTGTTCCCTAATTATGCTCCACGGTTCCTGCCTAAAAGTATTGTAATTGTCTCTCCCATAATTAAATATTTTTCCATACTCTCTTGTGCTGTCCAAATCCATGACTGCAGTAAGGTTCAGGAAGTCGTGACCACTATCGCCAAAATGCTCTCCCATTGACTGATCTGACACCTGACCTGGGTAGTTGTCTCGCACCAAATACTATATGGCTTCCACTCTAGTTGGCCTATCTATAATTAAGCATGTAATTCTGCCCTGATTCGCATTTTCAAAATGCAGCACTTCACATTTATCTGAATTAAGCCCACTCTGCCACTCCTTGGTGCATTATTCAATCTGATCAAGATCCCGATGTACTCTGAGGAAATCTTCTTTGTTGTCCACTTATCCTCCAATTTTGGTGTCATCTGCAAACTTACCAACTATAATTCCTATGTTCACATTCAAATCATTTATATAAATGACGAAAAACAGTGGACCCAACACCGATCCTTGTGGCATACCACTGGTCACTGGCCTCCAGTCTGAAAAGCACTCGTCCATCACCCGCCTATTTCTTCTTTCTTACAGACAGTTCTCTATAAAAATTACTTGATTTCCATGTATTCCCTGTGACGCAAACTTGCTTACGAGTCTGCCATGAGAAATCTTGTCGAACGCCTTACTGAAAGTTTCATAGACGTGCCCACCACTCTGCCCTCATGAATAAATTTTCTTAGTTTTTCAATACAGTCGGTCAAGTTATTGAAACAAGATTTCCCACGCACAAAACCGTGTAAGCTATCCTTAACCTGCCCTTCTCTACCCAAATAAATATCAATTCTTTACCTCAGGTTTCCATACTACAACTTGGCCACCATCGATGTCAGGCTCACTGGACCATAGTTCTCTGGCTTCTCCTTATCACCATTCATAAATAGTGGCACCAAGTTAGCCAATCACCAGTCTTCTTTCACCTAATCTGTGACTATTGATGACCCAAATATCTCATCAGTGATTCCCAGCAATTACTTCCGGAGCTTCCCACAGAGTTCCAGAGTACTCCTGATCAGGTTCCTTGCTTTTATCTACATTTATGCATTTTGAGAGATCTAACACCTCCTCCTTTGTAATATCAAAATTTTCCAAGACGTCACCCCCTATTTTACAACATTCTTTACCTACCCTGTCTTTTCTACAGTAAACACTGGTTTTAAATACACGCTCGGTATCTCCCTCATCTCCAGTTGCACACATAGGCCTACTTGCTGATCTTTGAGGGGTCCCCTTCTTTTTCTCGATACTCTTGATGCATTCTTCAAAACCCTTTAAATTTTCATTAAACGTATTTGCTAAAGCTATCTCATGTGCTGCTTTAAACCTCCTGATTTCTCTTTAACATATACTGCTCCTGCCTGTTTACTCATCTGAGGATACATTCGATCTGCACTGTTTATACCTGACGTTTGTTCTTTTTCTTGACTCAAATCTTAATTTCTCCTGTCATCAAGTATTCTCTACTTCTATCAGCCTTGCCTTTCACCCTAAAAGCAATATACTGTCTGTGGACTATCATTACTTCATTTTTGATGGCTTCCCATTTTCCACCCATTCCTTTATCTGCAAACATGCGCACAGAATCAACTTTTGAAAGTTCTTGTCAAATATGGCATTGCTCCAATTTAGAACGTTAACTTTTAGATTCAGTCTCTCCTGATCCAACAGTATTTCAGTGTTAATAGACCGACATGTGCTGGCTCCAAAATGCTCCCCCACTGACACTTCAGTCACTTGCCCTGCCTAGGTTCCCAAGAATAGGTCAAGTTTGCACCTTCTCTACCAGGTATTTCCACGTTCTGAATTTAAAAAAATTGGACACACTTTACAAATTCCTCTCTATCCAAACGGTCAACACTCTAGCATTCGGAAACTCTGTTTGGGAAGTTAAAATCCAATCGTATTACGACCTTATTATGGTTACAAATAACTGAAATCTCATTGCAAATTTGTTGTCAATATCCCGCAGACTACTGAGGGTCTATAGTACAATCACAGTGTGATAATAATCACTTGCTTATTTCTCAGTTATTCCCACATAAATTTCATGGAATCATTCCTCGGAATATCTTCACAATGTACAGACCTAATGTTATCCCTTATCAAAATCGCCACACACCCCCTCCCCGTCATCTCTTGCACATCTTTCTATCTTTGGCATCGCTTTCGTGCACTGGAATATTCAATTGCCAGTTATGTCCATCCCTGAACCACGTCTCTGTAATTGCTATGATATACGACTCCCACGTTTTTGACCATGCCCTTAGTTCATCTGCCGTCCCTTGAAGCCGTCTTGCATAGAAATAAATGCAGTTCAATTTATCTAGTTCTCTGCTTTGTTCCTGCCTAGCCTTACTGTTTAACTTGCTCCTTTTCCAACTGTAACAGTGTCAGATTTATCTATGTCCTCACTGTGCCCTCGGGTCCCAGTTTTAATCGAGCCAAGCACTTTTAGCAAATCTTCTTTTCCTATTATCGCTTTCCATTTCAGTTGCAAACCATTTATCTCGTACAGGTTATTCCTACCCTATAAGTGGTTCAAATGATCCAAAAAACATGAATCATTTACCCTGCATCAGCAACTCAGCCACATGTTCATCTGTTCTATCCTCCTATTCCAACCTTCACTGCCCACAGTTGGTCGTGGCAATGGCAGTCATGCTGATATTACTGCACTAGAGGAACTCGTTATCAAATGCCTGTCTATCTTCCTATATTCTCCCTTCAGAGTCTCATCCTCTTTTCCTTTCCATGTCGATGTATTCATTGTTGAAGCATGAGCTGATCTGAAGTATGACTCGCTCATAGACTTCTCCAAGATCTTGATGGCTTCTTGGATTTTTGAGCCCCGCCCCAAAGTCAAGCACCTGACTGTATCTACAGGCTCCTAAGTCTTCATTTGAATCTTGACATTGCTGAAACCTCCAAGAAATTTGGGACTCGCAGTGAACATCAATTATAAAGAAAACTATACACTTCTCATCAGCACATCTTAAGAACAGAGCTGTTCTGACTCGTTTCTGCTTCTCTGTCTCCAAGTTTCTCTCTGTCTCTCTCGTCTTCTTGTTTTTTGAAATTGAATATCACCCTTGAAATACATGTTCGAGACTCTTCAACACATCGAATCAGCAATTGAAAGCTGCAAAACCTCCGGAGTATTGAAGGCAACTGATAATTTGCAAGAGTGAAATATGATAAGCACTCTCATGCGTACTTTTCAACGACTTCTGGTTTGGACAGTTCTGAGGGATCAAAAGGTCGTGGATTTCATCACAAGGTCGGTTAAGTATGTAGGTCCTAGCTTTTAACCTATAGGAACGAAGGTTTTTTTTTATTTGACGTAGACACTTTGATGTTAATAACTTAAATGCTGTCAACCATCAAACTGAACATTTTGTATGCTCGGTAACACAATCCGTGCATATGCTTCGCGATTGAAATTTAATACTTCATGTTCACCTTGCTTTCTTGACGTTCTTCATTTCATACTGACAAAGCTGAAAACATTCTCAAACGGTTCTTCACAAATTATCAACAGCCACTTCCAGAGCACTCTCCTAAATGATTTTGGTAACGGTCACAAAAGAACTTACATTTTCCATGGTATATTTAAAAACATATAACTTTCTTTAATGAATTATTGAAACATTGAAGAAATATTAGGATTGTTAAAAAAAAGCACAAAACAATATACTGAATGAGTTAAACGTGCTGTTTAATACTGGCTCAGAACATTATTGAACAGCGAATTCATCCACTGTTGCCATTATCTGAAATTTTGCTATATTTTCTTCCAAGCAACTTGGTATGTGACATCTAAATTACAAATCACAAGAAAGTCCATCTTCCAAACAAATTAGTGGTGGGCAGCGTTAGAAAATAAATTGAATTCACAGTTGATTTCTTTTTTTGTTTATAACTTCTATGAGACAATAATGACCCTGCAACGTAAACACTTGTGTCTGGTATTCTGTGATAAAATATTGAAACATACACTATTGTAGACAACATTGGTGACCGCTCAGAAGGCCCTGTCTTTCTTAAGGAGTGTATGGTGTGTTTAGGTTCTAGATTGCACAGAAGAAAATTGCTTTGAATGAAAAGATTTGGAATATTTATGTTTGTGTATGTGTGTGTGTATATATATATATATATAAACACACACACGCACACATATGTGTGTATATATATATGTATGTGTGTGTGTGTATATATATATATATATGTATAATATATATATATTCTATAATGCCGTAATAAGTCCTGGAACTACATACAAAATTACAACAGATGTGCAAATTAATACTCTGTGCTGGAAACAAGTCAAAAAATCAAGTGACATTGGGTTAAGTCCAACAAGTTTAATTATAACCGAAAATTTTCAGCGCCCCTGCTCCTTCCTCAGGCAGTTTGTAAAACAGAATATATGGCAAGAATTTGTAAGTGAAGGATAAAGGTTCATACAACTTATGCGAATGTATTGAACGAATCTAAATGGTTATTGAGTCTTTAATCAATTAGAATAGAGGGGATTATTTTGGTTGATTAATATGTAAATGGCAGAATTTCTTTCAAGTCATGGCCCTAAGATACCTTCCGGTTTTATCAGACTAAAAGTGACTCTTGAGTTTTATCAGAGGCTTGGCAAGGCTGTCGATGTGCCTAGTGAAAATGGGAACTTAATGGCCGTTAGCAACATGACGATATTGGAACATAGCACTTTCTAATATTCGATTGTCAAATATTTCACATTATTTGTGAATTGCATATATGACTGTACTATGCCTAAGAGAGAACTGTGTTCCGTTCTGTTTCTGCCTTTGCAGTGGGATGTTGCCACCTTGTCAGAATGTTTCCTTCAAATAGGCAATTGTTAAACAGAATGCACTTATTCCCTTTGCGTTTCTTTAGAGAGGATGTTTCTGCTGCTGTTGAGCTAACGGCCTAGGTTCTCTGCTGCTAGAATGTTAGATGAGAGACTTCCTCTTCTAAATGAAAACATGCAGTTTCTGTCGGTATTTTTTTTTGCATTAGATAATGCATTACCTTATTAAGTATTTCTAATGATTTAAAAATATGCCATTTCTTCTTAGTTTATATTTTAAGTCCTTGTAAAAGAAAGTGTGTTTTGATTAAAGCTGATTGGTGTTCCCATCGAATCAAATCTGGAACACAGCCCATTACACTTGCGTAAAAATGAGTGTAAAAGCTAAGGCTCAGGCTATTTCATCGTTTTTGTTTTAAATGGCTAAGACGGGGGTTCGTGGGGAGCTGTTATGTTCCATAACGTGGAAAAAAAATACATGCAGTATTTCTATATCTAGACAGGTATCACCATTTGACAGTCCGTCTGAAATGGAACATGAAAATGATTGCACTTTCACATACATGTCCTGAACACAGGAAGATCAACGGTCCATCATTTCCATTAAAAAAAAACAGAATATTACCTTCAGATTTTTAAAAAATCATCGTCCTTTTCATTAGAAATGTTAAGCGTAGAACAATTTTGTGCATTCACTACCTCGTGGATTTTATGGGAAGTGGTGCTGTACTTGTGAATTATATACAAAAAAAATCAAAAAGTCCAAAAGTAATGAAAATATTTACCATGTTTAAATAAACTCTGCCAAACGTATAAGCTGTCAGTGGATGCTGGAAAATTACTAAACCATCATGACGCTTAAATGAGATGTTTTAGATTTTATCAAAATCATCATGGCAACTGATGAGCAGAATGCCATATTCTGATCATTAATTACTTTACATTGTAACACAATATGCAAAATTAATCCAATTGATACACGAGAATCCAATGCATTTGAACAGATTTTGAACACGCAATAATAATATTTATTCTATCATTTATGTGCCAAGACAGATGGTTTTATTCTTATGGAAGAATCAAGAGGCACATTTTCTGAGGAGTAGACTTGGTTTTGAAATGAATGAAAACTTTACTTTATGTCAAAAGAATGTGACTAAAGATACAATTGATGTCAGGATATTCTTGCATTTGATTGATTTTCTTTAATGATCACTTCTATTCAAGCATTTGCGATAAAAGATCACAGTGCTGAAACATTTGATCATCTCATCACAGTGTTGGTTTATGATTGGTTATTATCACGTAAATCTTGATGAAATGCTAACAAGGAGGCCGGTTTGCCAAACAGTGTGATGCCAACAGCACGGGTTCAATTCCTATCACTGGCTGAGTTGACCATAAAAAACTCTCATTCCCAACCTTTCCCTTTGATTGAGTCATATGATCGCCGTCAAGTTAAACAGACCCAGTTCCTCTGTCTCTCTCTCTCTGACAACAGAACACACCTATAAGGCCTATGATGGCACAAAAAAATTCTCAGTTTGTCCTAAATCCCAAGTCTTGCACAACCTTTTTTCTTTATAATTAAAATGGCAAGCTGTCCAGTAACTAATTTCTGTACTTCAAGAATCCCCTCTCATCCTGCTCCTTGAAAGAATTTCCATTGTGTTTCCGGCTGATGGTGTTAGTTCCTTGAGGTGTTGCAGCCAGATCAATGCTCTTGCAGCACGATTGGCTTAGCTGTTCAAGCAGGGAAGAAGGAGACTGAAAACATTGTAATTATAGAAGATTCGTGATGCCAGAAAAAAACGCTGGTCTTTCTGTCGACCTTGACTCCAAAATAGTATGGTTCCCACCCGTTAACTGGTAAAAAATATTAGTGTGGAATATTAGTGTGGAATTCAAGAAATTCTGCTGCCCGAAGGTGAACAGCAATGAAACAGTTCAAATAAATTACCTATGATATTGCCGTGATGACATTGCCTATGCATTGTTTTCAGAGAGCTATGACATGAAACAGCAATGAAACAGCAATGAAACAGTTCAAATAAATTACCTATGATATTGCCGTGATGACATTGCCTATGCATTGTTTTCAGAGAGCTATGAAACAGTTTGCATACCAAGACCTCGAGAATTGCCCGGATTATTTCTTCTATGTCTTTGCCATTGTTTCTTGTCCAGGCTTGCTGGTTTATTTGCATGATAGTCTGTTTCCAGCCTAAATGGGCCGAGATTGACGATTTCAGAAGGCGTTTGGCTATTATCCGGGAGGATTTAGCCTCGACAGTCCAGGATAGAGAATGTTGGTTCCACACCTGTTTCAAAGTGGGAAACGTTTAAGCGGAATAGAAATGTAATGAAGCATTGTCATAGCGACACGTCCACTGGGAAAGCAGTAAATGGAACTGAATATCCAAGGATCTTCAGCAATTTGGATGATCAAGTGGGAAAATAAAGCTGAGCTATCTCGCTGGTATTCTTGTTAAGGGAAATTATTGATACAATAATGATCAAACATTTTAAAGATGTAGAACAAACTTGTGTGAGCGAAGAATCGATAAATGGCGTGAGAGATTTGTGGGAATTATTTGAAAGCAAATTGTGATGATAAAGTTTTATTCTATGCAAATCTGTTTAATCATGTGTGAAAGACATATTTCTGTTTGTATACGAATTAAAGTTAACAGTGAGTGCTAAATCTGGGGAGCATGAGCCCCTTACGCGTGGCCCAACTGACTTTGTCAAGATGCATGCCGAGGAAATGACATCCCTGAGCATATCCAATACTCAAAAGACTGAACATTAAGATGAAACTTCAGTTGACCACCCAAATATGTCAAAGATTGAGTTTATGAAATGAAATTATTCATACAGACGTTGAAAATGAAAAAAAATGTTCTGAGAAATAGGGATATTATAGCAGCCAGATAAAAAAAAGAATCAGAATCAGAAATGCAAATATAACGTGAATCCAAACGAGTGAGTAGCATAAAGAAAAGACGTTAAAAGATTTGGATATATGTAAAGAAAAAAAAAGCTAGGTCCTGGTGTAGATTCAGTACAGATGATGATGGGCAAACCGACAAGAATAACAGATAAACACAGGTCAAATTAAACATTTAATTTGCATCTGTCTTTACATTAGAAGATACAGAAAATATCCTGGTAATAGGTGGAAAGCAGAAGACAGTGGAAGTGAAGAAAGAAAAGAATGAAGTAAAAATTTATTTCTTGAAAGTGAGCTGTATCGAAAGTTATAAAGACCCTACAACACATCAGCTTCGCCCAACATGATGAAGAAGTGTTTTGAGAGAGGATAAATGCATTAATGATGACATTTATAATTCTTTGCCTCCTGGAACCTGTCCTGGGGGTTGTTAAGTAACAATTATAATAAATCCTTGAAGAATAGATGCGGAGTGAAGTGAAAAAAAAACGATAGCTTTGTTTGCTTCACGTTAGAAGGAGTGAAATGTTGGAATCTTTTTTAAGTGACACAATAATTGGAGTGGGAGTGGGGAAGGGATGATGTGTGGAATGTGGGCTGATCCTGGTGCACTGTGCACACATTCTGTTTTAAGATAAAATGAGTGGTACACTTTCCAAAGAAGGAGATCAAGGGAAATTCACTAAATCGATCCATGAGATGGCAGGATTGTTTCTATCATTAGGGTTTAACGAATTTTCATTGCATTCTCTATAATTCTGAAACAGGAGCGATGACTGTAATGGAACTTACAATATTGCTCTATATCTTGCAGGCACAGACGTTTATATGTCCTCTTACTGGGCAGTGTAACACCAGAAGCCGTAACTTCAAGAGATGTGGCAGGTTAGTGTAAAACTAAGAGGAGGGATTTCTCGAATCCTCTACCTGATACAGCTGTATAAGTTGAGTCATTGAAATGGATAAAGACAGAAACAAATGGATTTCTGGAGACTAACAATGTTCGCAAAAATAGTGGTAATATTGAAAATTATTTAATTGTAGCTGATCAGTCATAATCCAGTTGAAGAGCAGATAATCTAGAAGGGCTGAAAAACCGTCGATGTTTCTTTGGTCGTTGAACAAACTTGAGTGCACTATTTGGTGGTTATGAGTTGAATTTTCATCATTCTTGCTATAATACCAATACTGTTCTCCAGATTTTGCTTTAACCTCGCTTCTCAGATACTCAGGTTTAGGCTTCTTGATGGCTGTTTTTATCGCATAGTTTGTTTGCATTCAAATATTATCAATAAAAAAAAACTGACGAAATAGTCAAATATAGATATTCAGCAAAGATCAAAGATTGGTTTAAAAATCTGGCTTATATTCGTGAAAAATACAGAATGAAGATATTGCTGAATTAACAGTATTATTTAATAAGCTTAAAATAAAATCACATTTCAACTTACAAGTGAAAGCAAACGAATTCGGATGACTAAATCATCTCAATATCTCAATGTTTCAATGACTGTCCATCTATTCTGTTCAACTTTCTTGCTAAGAAAACGCCTCCCGAACACTATAAGTTTAGGGAATCATCTATGACTTGGCTCTATTGTTAGAATGTTTCTCCTGCAGAAAACAATCAAAGTGTCCTCCAGGCGCTGTCTTGTCATTAAAATAGACAGTGTTTGATTCCTCAACACTTAGCGAGAAAACATTTCTGGATAGGGTTTATAATGTGAAACGAGTCATTATAAAATCGCTGCACATCATGTTTGATATCCAGTATACTACAGATGCATAGGTGGTTCATCCCTTTTTGTTTTAAATCTTGAATTAGTGTCGTATCCTGCTTATGTACCAACGTCCTGAGTATGATTTAGAAATTTGTAACATTTCATTCGTTGGTTATCCTTAATTGTCCCTTTTTGATATGCATTCAAAAAATATAAATAACACAGGCTACATTCCTGTTGAAGGAAGGGTGTGTGATGGAATTCAACTGTTTATAAATACCTAAATGTTGTTTCGATTACGGTTCACGTTTTGCTTATTCGGAATAAACTAAACTAAAAGTTATGCTTTGTGAAATTAGCATCATCGTTTCAATATCAAGAACAGTTGTCTGGAAGTAGAATTGAAACTCTTTTTCAATTAATGATGACGCTGAAAGACAATAAAGGTTTGCGGGAAAGAGAGAGGGAAAGAGATAGGAAACATTTCACCCAAAATATAGCAAGAATGAATGTGTTATTTTGTTGATGTTTTCTGTAAGCCAATAATTTCAAATATTCGAAATGCAGCATTATGCTCCATGTATAATAATTTATCACTTCTGTGTGGATCTCTGAAATACATGAATTGATCGTTTAGCTGGGTGAAATTATTTGAAAGCTATTGCTTCTATGTCAGTCGAATCATTCCTCAGTGAGCTATGCGAATCAACCTTCCATTAATAATTCTGATCATTTGTCTCTTTGTTTGCTGACTTGTGCACTATGGCGTGATGGAAAATAAATTTGCAACTTGAATTTTAGCTGCAAATTTGCGCAAGAGCATATTATATTCTGCTTTTAATTTGCTAGAAACGAAATGCAAACCTTGCTGGCTTCTTGTAATTTTAGCATGAAAAGCAGAAAATGCCACGTGATTGACCACACTGAAGATTAAAGAAGTCAACACAATGGATGCACATGCCCAAGCAAAATTAACAATACCAAATCTGATTCAAAAAGTGGCTTCAGTCAAAATTAACCAGACGTTTGTGTTTCGATCAATTTTCTCTCATAGGTATTCACAGAATGATGACGGACTGACTTTTCAATTCTAAAAATGCAATTCTATTATTCTAGTGTTGTGACTGACTCAGGAAAGTATGAACTGTTCCTTCAATAATTGGACATGAATCAATCAACTACCTGCACAACCAGAGGAAATTACGTCACGTTCAAGTCTCTGGACGAAGCATAACATTCCTTTGGCAACGTTGCTGAAAAGCTTGATCATTTTCTTTGAAGTGGGGCCAGTTCCATTTGATGGTAACAAATACTCAAAAATTAATGTCAAAATTTGCAGACGCTGGTGTCGGACTGGGGTGTACAATGTTCAAAATCACACAACTCCAGGTTATAATCCAACAGGTTTATTTGGAAGCAGTAGCTTTCCGAGCGCTGCTCTTTCATTAGGTGATTGCCACAATGAGGATGCACTATAACAATTGTCGCTTTAATTTTTGTTTCTGTATTGTTTCCACTGTTATGCCAAGAAGATTGCATTTGCTGAAATTCTTTATAACTTATTTCTTTATATTTCTACTTTTACAATGGATATTATTTACCTAGCTGCTTTGTACGTAATATGTGTGGGAGCTGTCCACTCTATCTACTTTTCCCTGCCATCTTGTTCCAACTTGAGTAGACTTGACAATAAACTTCAATCTAAATCTAAAATCTAATTTAAGAAATCTGACAGATAGGTGTTCTCTACATGACCACAATGGATGACATGTTTCTACAGATATCAATAATGAAAGCTCACACAATATTAGCTTTTATGATGAGGGTAATTGCTTATACTTTCATTTTCAAATTATTGGTGAGACAGCACCTAGCATGTTGCATCTGTATTCTTTATGTCATTTTCAGCTGGATGGAAATGCATCGGCTAATAGAGTAATATCTGTATTCGGGTGGATTAGCAGTTGCTGTCTTATTGAACAGTTCTGACTGGCTTGGCATGTTGCCACTAATATTTCGAAAAATAGGACGTTATTCCATTTAAATATACGATTATTTTCTCTCTTTACGAGACATATATGACGACGATGTTTCCTCTTTTGATAAAAAAAATCGAAAACCAGTTATAACTGTTGAAAAACACTATGATGATAAATTTAAAATGGATGCAAGGGCGACTTTGTTTGATCTGAGACTGCTGTGAGTCTTTTGAACACTCTTCCTAAAGGAAGTAGAAGGATACTGATGCTATGTACTTGGCTGCATTTGAAGAAGAGGCAGGTAGATTATTGTTTGTCATGTGGTTGAAAGATTATGAGGGGAGAAATTAATAATTATATGCAATGACAATAAAGCCATCCCTGAATATACGCAGTTGAGAAGGGTGCTGGTGCGCATGCATGAGCCTGGCATTGTGCGCACCTTCATTTTCTCCATGAACGTTCGTACATTTCAGTTTACGAAATTGAATTTGAATTTGATTTTAGATTTCAGACTGCGGGATGCAGTTTACCAGCTAGTTGTTGATGTAACAGATTATTTTTAATTCCAGTCGCTTTCCGAATCAAAATGTGACAATGCTGCCCCTTTCACAAGGTTGTTGCCCTTACTTTTTTTCAGAGTGGTCGTAAATGGGTTTGAGAGCCAATTTGATTATAGCTGCCAGATACTGCCTCAAGTTAAAGGCTTTCAAATAAAAAAAAACGCATACAATGAAATATGAGTGGACAGTTCTCCTAGCTTTCTTTACTCTGGTTTGGTTTCCTTTTGTTTGGGATTTCGCAGTCTGACTGTTCAGAGCAAACAGTCAAACAGTTTTGAGGCTGCTGTTCAATGAAAGAGCTTTATGGAAGCAAATGTATCATGCTGAATATCTCTGGCATCTCTCTCTCTCTCTCTCTCGCTCTCTCTCTCTCTCTGTCTCTCCCTCTCCTACGAGATCCTGTATTTGATTTTACCTTTATTTTGCCAAGCGTTGTTTATGGGGATCGTTGCAAGAATTTAAAGCAGCATCATTAGTGTGATGGGTTTTCCTTTAGTTTAAGTATTTCCTTATTCAATTCTCTTTCATTTGTGTTTCATTTGGCAATGTTTCAAATAAATTCGCTTCTTCTTAAACTGAATGTTTGGACCAACTGCATCACTACTGAAATATCTCCGTTGCACTTGCTTAAAACAACTCGCAAAATTAGGATTCAGGCAACTTTCTTAAACGGTTTTTAGTGCTCTACTTTGTTACATAACAAAGTTGAACAGAGTTATGCTGAGGTGTCGCCTGTCGCTGTGCATATGAGAGAAAGAGAGAGAGAGAGAGAGAGGACTGTGTGTGTGTGTGTGTGTGTGTGTGTGTGTGTGTGAGAGAGAGAGAGAGAGAGAGAAAGAGAGAGAGGAAGAGTTATGAACATTAAAGAAAGACTCTTAGAACTGTAAAATTGCCACTAATTTGTAATGTTCGTAAGCAAATGACACACTTATTTAACTACTGGTGAAACCTGAATCACTGTCGTTTACTATCATGCGTGCTGCGATCAATCCCATGCGTTATTACTGGGGAGAGTAGGTAGCTAGTCTGATGAAGGGCTTTTGCCCGAAATGTCGATTTCCCTGCTCCTCAGATGCTGCCTGAACTGCTGTGCTTATCCAGCACCACTCTACTCCGCAATCTGGTATTCAGCATCTGCAGTCATTATTTTTACCTGGAAGTTTTCTTAGTGTTGTCAACACGTCTCCTAACTTAGGGTACTTCTTCACTGTTGTTAGTCATGAAGTCAACGTGAAAATGGGCCTTTTAAAAGCTGTTTTTCAGAGCAGACAAGTTTTCAGTTCAGATATGCCAACTTCACATTCTGGTTACTGTATTGGAATCGCTGGTAAAACGTGTTCAATGCCAAAAAATTTTACTAGAGCTCAACATTGTCCGGTTCTGTTGGTTTCTGCAAATCCTGATTCCTTTATTTACCCCTCCTACTTCCCCCACCCCTAATTTGTCTTCACTAGATCTGGTAGCCATTCTGTTAATTCTTCCTAACTGCTGCTGGAACTTGGATGCAGTTACCAACTTAACTCGGAGAACCGCTTTCTGCGGAATGTCTTTTTTGTGGCTTACATGATAATTTTGCCAGTCCTTTGTAAATTTGCATATCGATTTTCAAACTTGCGCCAAACCCAACAACAGGTTTGAATAAAAAATCTAGGTAAACACCTGTGGAGGCTATCTTTTAACGCGGGTTGCTGTTGCAGATCAGCAAAGATGTTGTCTTTTTCAGAAGTTAGATCTAATTACAGGAGAAAGTGAGGACTGTAGATGCTGGCGATCAGAGTCGAAAAGTGTGGCTCTGGAAAAGCACAGCAGGTCCGGCAGCATCCGAGGGGTTGAAAAATCAGGAATGTGAGGATTAGTGATTTGGAGATATCTCGGTGCGTGGGTAGAGGTGGTGGTGAGGTAACTGGAAAGGTGATAGGTAGATGAGGGTGGGGACTGACAGTGATAGGGTGGAGTGGAGGGTGGAGCGGACAGGTGCAAAGGAAGATGGACAGGTAGGATAGTTCAAGAGTGTGATGGCAAGTTGAAGGGTTGGATCTGGGATGACGTTGGGGAGGGAAGATGAGGGAACTGGTGAAATTGACGTTGATGCTGCATGGTTGGTTGATCACAATGCAGAAGATGAGGTGTTTTTCATCCAGCGTTAGGTGTCTTGGATTTGGCAATGGAGACCCAGTACTTGCATGTCATTTGCTGAGTGCTGGGTTGTGGGAGTGTGGGGTGGTGGTGAAGTGGTCATCTGGTTGGGGTTGGTTGGTGCTTGTGCCCCAGGGGTATCCCCTGAAACGTTTTCAATACAGTGGTGGTAAGTTACTTTGTTTCCCAACTGCAGAAGCCTCCATCAGCTTTCACAGCCATTGACGTCAGATTTATTTTGTATTGTACTTTGTTTCGTTCCCCCATAATATTTTATTCTCATGAGGAGCTCTGCCAAGAGTTGAGAATTGATGGCGCCTTTGCGCTCTGTTTCAACATTTCACTCAAACATAGTAACCACAGTATACATGGATTTGACTGGAAAATATATATTTTTACGTTGTGATAATAAAGTGATAAAAATCGTCTGCGATCTGTTAAATTATTTTGACTTTCACCCTTCACAAATCTGATATTTAACATGGTCAGATGAAAGCATTTGTACTACTGCATTTGGAGTGCAAACATAAAAATAATTTTCTTCAAAACATGAACACCCTAATGCTCCAGACTAAAGCCTTTTCGTCATGTGTATTCTGCTGTAAAATACAACTGCTTAAGCTACAGAAGTAAACACCCTTTTGTTTGATCTGCATGTTGAAAAATATCAGCTAATTGCAATTCTTGTCCAACGCTTGTGTTGTCACTTGAGATTTCTGAGTAGCATAAAAGCCAAGAATTTGACAGCAAATGATCTGCATTGATATAAGACAGAGAAGCACATTCTCTCTGAAAATGGGAAATCCAATAATCATACAGATAGAAAGCATTTATTACCCCATTCTTGCAACAGTTGGTGTTCCAGGTAAGTGGCTAACATTAATTAATTAATATAATGGTCACTTTTTAAGTGAATTGCAAACCCTTCTGTGGTTGAGATGCTCAGTTCTATTTTGTATGATATGATATTAATTTGTATCATCAATGAAGCACTGTCGACTCTCCATTTGTCTCTCATGTTGCCAATTGAGTCATTTGAATTGCAAGACAACTTATCTACGAGCTTGAACGAATCTGTGTTTTAATGCCTTTGTAGGGAAATATTTGCATTAATGAAACGGTGGCTTCTGTGAGTTTAAACCGTAAAATGTTCCAAGAACGCTGATTCCCTGTCCATTGAAAGAGTGATAATTAACAACAAATTTACGGATTTGTAGAAAAACTGTATCAATAATTATTCTCTTGTGGTAAACTCAGGAGGGAAGCAAAACACAATCCTGCTGTGAGTATTCTTCCAGCACAGAAATGAGCTTTGAAAGCTCATTTTCTTTCATTTCATTCTTGCGATATCTAATTCTACAATATGACAGGACGCCTGCTAAAATATTTTGCCCATAAATCCATTATAAATGTGTGATTAACTATCTTAAATCTAATCGCGAGATTTGCTGAAACGCAATTTGTTCAATTATCAAACTTATGCATTTCTTAATTCTTCTCTTTTGCAAGAATAATTGATAAACATACCTGGACCGTCCCAAAACTGTGTGCCAACAAATGACTCATCATTCTGTCTTGGAAATACTTCCCTGTCACTGGATCAAAATCCTGAAACTCACTAGCTAGTGCCATTTCGATCTACAGACACTAAATGAATTTTAGCACTCCAAGAAGGCAAACTTTAAGGGAATTTAGTTATGGGCAAGAATGCTGACACAGGCAGCAATTCCCATATTCGCTTTTAAATAAATATGCAAACAATCATGTGTTAAATGCTGTAAGAAGGGGCGACTCATAACGATTCAATGATTTGAGAAACAGTGTCTTTGATAACTATTAAAACATCTCTGGCTACTGCAATGATTTCTGTGACACTAATCTATGCTAAACCATTTCAAACTTGCTTTACGTTATACAGAAGGGCAAGTTGGGGATAAAATAGCCTGTCAGTTACATTTCTTGTATGTTAAATTTATAATTATAAATATTTAATTGCGGAGAAAGAATTTTTGAGTCTGCTATTGATGCTGTATATTGTACAGTGTAATAATTTAAAATGCATCAGCAAATAGCTTCATGCGCATTTTAGTTTTCTTCTTTTCTGTCATGATTTCATAACAAGAATTTCCGACTTTTTCATTGAATATTATTTTTTCAACATACGAAGAGATTATGATTCCTACCAGATAAACAATTAACATTAATAGGTAGAAAAATGGATTTCCTGACCTAAATGAACCCTTGTGAGAGAATGATGAGTTATGAATGTTATATAATATATTATAGAGTACGTCTACATTCAGAATGAATTATCCATTAAAAATAATAGGTTTGGTGACAAAAATGGAAATGTTATATATAAATTAAAATGTTTCTTAAAGTTTTACCGTTTTTTTACTGAACTGCACAGAATAATTACAACATAAAATGGTTCATACAGTCACTGGTATCATCGATTTGTGTTATAATATTGGTTAAAAGGGAAGGAAATCATAGTTATAGTTTATATTTCACTGGGTGGTGAAACGTTCCTTGAACATATTCATGTATTGGTCTAAATATATTTGAATTCTGTGCTCATAATGTATCTAAGAGGACTAACAATAATGGTAGAAGAATGCTAAAATGAGATTTTACAGACTGTTCAATGAAACAAGAAACAGAAGGCCGTTCTTTCCGAAAAAGAGAACTAACTCGAATGAGCATAAGTGGTCTGGTCCCTTTCAGTGCAGTGTACAAATTCAAAGTTTGTGAGAAGATTTGTAGCTTAGGTGCTCGTTGTTGTGGTTCTGTTTGCCGAGCTGGGAATTTGTGTTGTAGACGTTTCGTCCCCTGTCTAGGTGACATCCTCAGTGTTTGGGAGCCTCCTGTGAAGCGCTTATGTGATATTTCCTCAGGCATTTGTAGTGGTTTGAATCTACCGCTTCTGGCCGTCAGTTCCAGCTGTCCGCTGCAGTGATCTGTATATTGGGTCCAGGTCTGATTGACAGATTCAATCAATAAGCACATCGACCTGGACCTGCAGTGGACAGTTGGAACTGACAACCGGAAGCGGCAGATTCAAACCACTACAAATGCTGGAGGAAAGATCACAGAAACGCTTCACAGGAGGCTTCCAAGCACTGAGGATGTCACCTAGACAGGGGACGAAACGTCTGCAACACGAATTCCCAGCTCGGCGAACAGAACCACAACAGTGTAGAAATTCTCTAAGATAAATAAATTCCGAAGTCTCGGGGGTGATGTCAGGCTTGCAATTTCAAAACCAACTTGCTATCTAGATGAGTCATCATTAGCTTTCAGGTATCAGAGTGAAATATCAGACAGACATAATCAACAGGAGATATCAACCATTCCATCCTTCGAACCTGTTACATTTTTGAATATTCTTGACAGATGTGATTCCTGTTCGAATTCCACAATCCTATACATAACTGAAATAATTTGATCTACTTACTTATCATCTGTAAGTAACATTCCATGCTCTCCTTTGCGTTCATTTCGAACTTCCCTTTTCAGTGCTCTACACGGCCCTTCAGACATAGATGAGCTGACCTGTGGAAGCAATCCGAAGCCTTTCTATTTACACTATTCCATTTTCATGATATGTCTATCCAATGAGCATTTAATTCCCATAAATTTGGCGATTCTGATGCTGGTGCAGTCAGTGCGCTCCACGCCCTTACTACTCTTTGACTACAGAAGCCACCTCTGACATCCTGCTCTCTATCTATCACCCTTCAAATTGAAGCTATGTCCTCTCGTGCTCGGCACTCGAAGAGGAGAGCTCGAAATTCACATAACCACCGAAGAGATGACATTCTTGTTCCAGCGTAATGACATCGAATCAATAAAATCCTGTCTTCGATTATTTAAGTCCTTGATGTGTTCAGTAAAAAAATGACATCCCAACAGAGATTTCTACAGGGCCTCACTTGTTATATCCACCAATTCGATAAATGCCAACTTATGCATTAACCCTGTTTTTGGCCAGCTACCCAATCTGCTATGAATTAATTATGTTATCACTTATAACACAGACTTTTGTTTTTTACAAGAATGTTTCTTGTTGCGGCTTATCAAATATATCATGCAAAATCCAATACATTGAGCTCGTGAACACGTGAATGCATGAGTTTAAAACACCCATGCCAATAACATTTAAGCAGTGTTATCAGCCTGATAGCATTAAGGGAAATTAACGACAGTGCAGGGCCTCGAGTGAGAGTAAAATTTCACGAAAGATACCAGAAACGTGCGATCTCTGATTCAATGGAAGTATTGTAACTTATAATCATTGCAATTTTGCGAAGCCCGGTGGTAATCAATCTTTAATCCCAACCTGTAATTCTCATTTATCTCTGGCAACAAAAATTACTGAAGACACTTCTGCAGCTACTGTGCCTTTACATATATCTGTACTCTTATCATTGATAGCTCCTATGCCATCTCTCTTCATAACTAATATTTTTCTGCCAATAAAAATATCCCGTTAAACCTCATCTGCAGCATTCCAGTGGAATCCTATCATTGTATAATTCGGGCTGTAGAAATTTTGGAAAACATTTTATTGTTGGCTCATCAGGTAAATTGCCAGACTGTGCAGAGAACTTTGGAATTTTTAAGTTTGTTGAGTAGAAACACTATCAAGTGAAAATCTAGTTTAATATTTCAGCGTTGTTAGTGTATACTTCATATATTTTTATTCTACTATTGATGTTGAATAATGTTAATGTTCGACCAGCGTAATTCTTCAAATGGATAGCTTAAGTGCATTCAGTCCAATGCAAGCTGCACATGCTTTTACATTCAAAGTAAATATCGATTGATTTTTTTCTGTGTACAATCAGAGTTAACACATTAGTTCTGTACTTGTTTGCAGCTAACATTGTAACAATTGTGATTCTTTCCCGCGGACATTACAACCTCTCCAAATGCATCACCCATTACTTAGTTGCCATGGCAGTGGCGGATTTATCTGTAATAGTATTCAACATCATATTGTATGAGATTAGGGATTCGTATTTTCCGTATTCGTTCTTTAACTATTCACCGATTTGCTGCCTGAACATTGCCCTGGTTATGGCGTCAATTGATTGTTCTGTCTGGTTAACTGTCACATTCACCTTCGATCGATTTGTGGCGATTTGTTGTCAAAAGCTGCGAACCACCTACTGTACCATTAAGACAACAACTGTGGTCATAGCAATGGTTTGCTCTCTGAGCAGCTTACATTCTGTTCCTGCCTATTTTGCAGTTGAAGCCCGGGAAATTATTGACAATCTACCATGGTCCTGCTCCGTTAAAGCGAGCTTCTATACATTACCCATCTGGATGGCATATTGGTGGCTGGACACGATTTTAACTCCATTTGTCCCATTTGTTTGGGTAATATTGTTTAATGCAATGACCATCAAGCATATTCTGCAAGCTAATAGAGTCCGACGTGCACTCCGAGGAAAATCTGGTGATCAGAATTGCAATGATCCAGAAATGGAAACCCGCAGAAAGTCAATAATTCTATTGCTGGCTATATCTAGCAACTTCGTAATTTTATGGATTGTAACAATGGTGTCTTATGTATCTGTGCAATTTACGGATGAAAAATTACTGGTGGCAGATTACAACGATCCATTTACTATTCTTGAACAATCTGGATATATACTTAGAACGTTGAGTTGTTGCACAAATACGTTTATCTAGGCTGTTTCCCAGCGTAAATTCAAAGAAGAGCTTAAAAGTATGCTTAAGTGTCCTTTGGACGCAATGCCATTTTCACTTCACAGAAATCAGATGATAAAAATAAGTCATAATGTTAACAAACTCTGATGATATCAAATCGCATTTAATTATACACTGGTACCAGATTTCTGTTGCTGTGAAGTATTGACAAGATTAGTTGATAAGTGCTCTGAAAATGCTTTCACCTGTGTTGTATTTTGGCTTTAAATAAAATACGATTCTTTCCCCAAAACATTCCAGAAAAAAATATCAGAAATGTTTTGTTAACATGGGTCAGGCACAGAAATGTACATGTTTTTCATTTTTCATACGCATGTGAATTAAATGTGGAAAGTCATGACATGTTTTTTTGACCAGTTGTGAGATTGTTATTTCAAGCCTAAATCATTAATCCAGTGTATCTCCCAGATGGTATACTGCTTCCAATTCAGGTACAAGCTTCAGCATTGAATTGTCAGTAAAATCACTGAATCTACTGGCATGCATTGAAATAATTTAAATTTGGAGCTTAAATAGCAAATGCCATATTGATGCTGATAATTTGTGTAAAGCCACAGTAAACAAATTGTGGTAATGATGCATTATGAGATATTCTGCTTCCACTAACTGGGCCTACCTTAGGGTGGTGACTTACATATCATTTAACACATAATGTCAATAATAAAAAACACATTCTTAAAGAGAAAACAGGTATTCTGCAGGTTTAATTACAATGAAAAAGCAACCCATCAACAAAAATCTCTTCTTTCCTTTTCTGTATAATTGTCCATGCAGGATTTGTTAAATTCTCAGTGAAAACATAAATCACTTGTTGATTTGATTAACATAATTTGAGGGGAGAACTTTTCGTCGTGTAGTCATGTCCCTGCTGCTGAGGCAGTAGAATCGAATTAAATTTACACCTAGTCCAATGACATACAATGAGATGACTGACCAGGTTGCCAAAATAATGCGTTCACTATCGTTGCAAAGTCACATGCCTCTTTGGTCACCAGCTTCTTCATGCCTTGTTCATTGGAAGATTAAATAAGGAGGAAATGTAAAGGAAATTCATGGGATTTAGTGATAAACAGGCTTCGCCAATTTATTGGTATAAAACTTCTTGAGGCGACAGACAATATGTTCCTGTAAACATACTTGGGTAACTGTTAAAACTAAACAGTTAGATCCTCCCCAGCCTTCCGACATCATTTCAGAGCTAGTGATATTTTCAAATGGCTTCATCTGCTGGGTTATCATTTATTGGACATATCAACCTCTCGTGTCAATTTCCAATGTGTCAACTATGATGGAACTTCAACATTGACCCAATGCTCAACTCTAGGAACGTAAGACAATGAAAATATTCAGGCTTTCAAAAGTGTGCATCAGAACATTTCAACAGATAAATAGAAGTGGATTCTTAAGTCGCTCAGTGTGTCAAAGTTTCTTGCCAATTTATTAAGATTAATGTT
Source organism: Hemiscyllium ocellatum (assembly GCF_020745735.1). NCBI lineage: Eukaryota > Metazoa > Chordata > Chondrichthyes > Orectolobiformes > Hemiscylliidae > Hemiscyllium > Hemiscyllium ocellatum. The sequence continues at coordinate 32,417,815 of NC_083435.1, forward strand.
GCCGTATGATGAAAATCCACATATCGTATTTATCTCAGATACGTGTATAATCCTTAAATTAGAGATGTTAATGAGTGATAAATTTGAAATTGTCGATTGCTGTAACAACAAACATAATTTTATGTCGAGAATCCATGCATTATAAGACGTTTTCTGCTGTATTATTACATGTATCTACTTCTGATGTGTCATTACATTTTCTACCTGTACCAGCGTCCTGAACATACAAAATAATTTATCTTCTGTACATTACTTCCAATTTGTCAGTGTTAAAGTATATGAACACTGATTATAATATAATGTTGTGATATGTGGTCTGAAGAATTATTTCAATAAGTGAGCTATAACTTTTGCCACTTTTTTTTATCCATCCATATGTCAACACTTTTGGTTACATGTACAGAAGTGCTACAGTGTAATGAATACCAGGAAGAGTATGGAAAGATTCATGAGAGTTCCACTGCAATAGATAATTCAGATAATATTAAAGATCTACTTCCTAATAACTCGAGAAACGAGGTCATCCATTGTTGACTTTATCAGGAATTGCAGCAAGATTTTTGTCTTAACACTGGGTTGGAACTTTGTTGATAGTGAAGCTATTGTACACAGACAAGGTGTTGCGCATATGGAATAAGTTGCCAGAACAAGTGCTAGATGCCAGTAAATTGCAATATTTAAAAGGCATCTGAATGGGTATATGAATAAGAATGTGTTAGAGCGCTATGGACGAAGTGCTCGAAAGTAGAACTAGATTAGGTTGGGACATATGGTCGGCATGGACGTTGGACTGAAGGGTTGATGTGCATTGCCCTGTTTGATAAGTCGTATCAGTAGATACGATGAAGAACAAGTTGGTATTGGCATCTATTGGATTTGGAGAAATCAAAGGGCTGAAATAATAATGCAAGGCATTCCTGACTGTGCTGCAGTTCACTTGTTAGCGAAGTTCCAGGCTAGAAATTTGATAAACGGACTTGAATTTCGACAGTTGGCAATGGTGCTTATTATTTGCATTTATTAGCCGGATTTGTGGCCAAGATTTTTATGGTAACAGTAATACAAAAAGTACATGTCACAAGTGACAACACTCTTCTTTTAGCATTGTGCTCCCTGTCGCTATTTAACAGTTAGAATGGTCTGTTGGCATTGCTTCAAAGGAAAAGTTAAATTGACATACTCAGCGCCTGGAAATCCCTCCATCTGACAGCATTATCAGTAGATATCTTGGGTCTTTCAGGACTCAGAAGTCTAATCTGAGTTTTGTGATAGCGTTGAGATATTTGAAGACTGACAGAGCACTAATAGAATTGCAAAATGTTTACAGTGTGAATGAAACACGTTATGGGTGGATACAGAGCTCATAAACCTCCGGTTAACAATGTTTGAACAAGTGTTACAGGAATGGCTTATGTGCACTTGGTCAGGCAAATTGTTGATTCTTGAACATAAGTAGAGACCAATGGTTCAAAGAATGGAATCAACACCATGCCAGTAGGCAGGACCGTATCAAAACCTTTACTATCGTTTAAATAAGCCGTATATCCAGCTCTGTTCTCATCACTATATTTTGGTTAATTTCTCAGAAAACCTTTAACTTTGTGATACACGATTTGTGTCCCAGAAGGTCATGCTGACTATCCTTAATCATTCCTTGCCTCTTCAGAAACATGTAAATCATTTTCAGAATCATTTCTAACAACTTACCCAGCACCGAAGTCAAACGAACAGGTTTATATTTCACAGATTTCATCTTACAACCATTCTTTAACAAAGGCATTACATGAGCCACTCTGCAATCATTTGGCATCTCAACCATATTTATGAATGATACAAATACCTCTGCAAAGAATACCACCGCGTTACTCTAACATCCCACAAAGTCTTGGGGTACAGAAATGTATCCACCTTTTTATCTGATAAGACTGCTGCGTTCTCTGGCTGACATGTCTTTCTTCACTGTAAACACTAGTACAAAATATTCATTTTACATCTCTCCTGTCTCTCTAATCTCAACACAAAGTCGACCTCGTTGATTTTTTAAGAGGCCCTACTTTCTCTCTGGCTCTTGTCTTCCTCTTACGTAATTGTGGAATCTGTTTACATTATCCTTACTGGTATTTGACAAGGCTATCGATTATCCAGGCCTTGTATACTCAAGCTGTCACAAAGAATGCTTCGACTCTCTTTATGAATACCTAAGGATTCATTTAACCTTAGTTGAGGTTTTAACCGAATTGGCCATTCAATGTTGCGTGTTTCAGATGGTTTTGAAAGGATAGCGAAAGATAAAAAGGATGAGTAGGAATGGCGTTTATGATTAAAGAAAACATGATTGCTCCACCTATCGAAGATATTTCTGAAACATTGCCCAGTGACAACAAACGTTTGGAAATTACACATAAAAAACAAATGATCATCTCGATGGGGTTGTACGATAGACCTCCGAATATTCAAGGTAATTTGAGGAAGATATACGTGGAGAAATCTTAGATATGTTTCAGAATATCAATGTTGTAATAGTATGTGATTTTGTTTTTCAGAACAATGACTAGGGTAACCATATTATTCGGGATTTGAGTGGTGAAGAATTTGTTAAATGTGTTTAAGAACATTTTCTTTATCAATCTGTAAATGCTCCTATTAAAAAAAAACACAAATCTTGCCCTTTTATTGTTTAATAAGACAATGCAGGTGACTGAACTGATAGTAGGAGAAGAGTTTTAGATCAAATGATCATGGCCTTATTTCTGTTTTTAAAAAATGTAAAAAATAGCCAACGAGTGGTCTGGCTTAGACATCTCATTATGGCTTCCTCAGAACATTCTCGTCTAGCTCTGTAGTTTGGCACACAGCATTCTACACTATCTGTTTCGAAGAGAAATAAAGTCTCAAACTTCCGCCTCGCACCCGAATTATTCTTGTCCAGTGTTTAAACCCAATCAGGATCTATCCTTTCAGTTTCTTGGGACCTTGGAACATTGGAAATCGGAACAGGACCTTGCCTGTGCAGTCTCCCAAGTTAGGCCTCACTAAAGCCAATCATGCCTGATCTCGTACCTCAACTCCATTTATTTGCACCGTCCTCGTACCTATTAAGGCCTTTAATATCTAGTAATTTTTGATCTCTGCCTTCAACGTACTCAATGACTTTCTTCAATGAATTCCAAAGTTTCTGATTGAAGAAATACCACCTCATCTCCGTCTTCAGTGTTTTACCTTTTAATTCGATACATTTGTCCCTTATTGTTCATTCCACACCTCTCTCTCACCAAATCTGAGGGTCTCTCCTTGCGCATCCTCAATACACTGAGAGCTGAGTGAATTATATTCCCAGATACACAATATAACAGCATTAGATTCTCCTTACTGACAATATCAAGTCAACTTAAAAGCATGTTTGTTTTATTTATTGAATGTATTGTGATTATAACTGACAACCTGTCCTGGGACTTCTCACGTCGATCTGACATTTAAGAAGGCACAATAACAACTCTTCTTTCTCAGAAAAGTTAGCATACCCATGAACACCCTCACCAACATTGAAATATAGATTATTGAAAACACGAAGGCTGAGTTCATAATGGTCAGGAATGGCAACTGCTTTGCCTAGGACCAGAAGAGATTACAAACATTTGTGTGTACAGCCCAGATCATACTGGACACGAACTTTCCATAAATCTCCTCCTTTGTCATGCCTCGTAACTGTGGAAAGGCTGCCAATCTGATCGAAAACCAATTGTAAAAACTCGTACAAGCAATTCCATTAGGCAGAAAGTACAGAAGCTTGAAATCACACAGTAGGAGGTTCAGGATAACTTCATCCCGTCATTTTGTAGACCAATGCAAGGCATCCTTAATGTGAAGAAATGCCGATCTTGCTAATGTTTGTCTTGCCTCTCTGCGCTTCAACCTGTTTACTTAGTCTACTTTTTTCACCCTATGATCTGTAAATCCTTGCTTAATATGCCCTGCCAGTATTGTTTATAAAAAAAGTTTTAACTGATTTTAAATGCACGTGACAATCAATCAATCAACCAGTGTCACCAATTTCCAGTGTCATCATGGATTCCAAAAAAAATTATTGACTGTATTACAAATTTGCTAAAACAGTGAAAATATGATTATTAAATTGGTAGTTTTCAGTTGAAACAGCTTGAACATTTCATTTTTTTCTGTCTCTGTAGAATTCATCCTCTCTCCTCCTACAGTTGTTTCCCGATATTTGGGAATGTGTTCCTTTTCTGCAGCTGGCATTACCGCCACATCCACGCTCGCAAACTCCAAGGAGGAAAATAACATGTTTTCACGTACTCCTCCGCTTCTGACGCTGGACAATGACTTTGAGTCATCCTGGTTCTCTACTCACTGATGGTGCACTGGCTCGTCTGAAAACTATTCCCAACAAACTATTCTAATCTATTGTCAAAGTTTGGGGACATTAATATCCTGATGAAACAAAGCTTTGATCTTACATATATTCAGTTTTAGCAGCTCCCGCACTCACCCGGATATTTGGGTCACAACAGAACTGAACTCGCGTGTGAACTGGAATTCTTTGATGAAACAGCCTTGATCTTTGAATGGGTCAAGAATGCAATGGCACCTAACATTTTCACCCAACACAATCTAAAGCTTGAGTTTCTGTGATAACTTTCCTTTCATAGACACAATATTCATGGACTTTTAAACCCATGATAACTTATAACTAAGAATAAAAAAAAACTGTTTATGTGTTATCTCACGAATCCCATGAATAATCACCATAAACTTGATCTCATTGAGTTCTATGCCTCCATGGACAAAGCAAAGAAAGCCCATCCGCCGTACTAATTAGTGCTCATTTTTCTTGCCCTGATTGATTCTTTTCATACTTCTATCTTCCATCGCACAACTATGTTGAAGTAAGGTACATTTGAAAGGATTATGTCTCCCACAGAGCAACCCTATTTTGTGAGACAACGACTGTGAGTATAGGAACATTTGCGATGTTGAGGTATATTTATGTATCACAGAGCGAACTTACTGTGCCAGAGAATTATTTTGAGTATAGGAACAATTGTGATGGTGAGGTATATTAGGAAGCATTGATGGCTGTTCAGAAGATGTTAAGGACAGGAAGAAAAATATTTTCCTGTCCTTGTGCATTTTTCTTTTTTTGGCAATAAGCTGAAATTTTAAGTCATTTAACAAAGTGCAAATTGCTGGGTTTGGTGGACTGGTTCTTGCCGACAGAACAAGTAAGTTTTCTTGCTACATCTTCACAAAACGTATCACAATATATGGTGTCTGAGTGTTAGCAGTGATAAGTACATTTCATCAGCCGTCTCGTCCCCCATTTGCTACATGTAATTTTGAGGGCCACATGAATATGTATCAGAGATGCTGACATTGGCCAGCATCAGACTGATTCAGCTATTGAGTTCATGAAAAAGCAATGACAGTCTGCAGCTGCCCAATATAGTTCCTTATGTTTGCCCTCGAAATATCAGATCATGGAAATCCTACTGGATGGTGTGACATAAAGGAGAAATTTCTTCGCCCCTCAGAAGTATTACTGGAATCCATGATGCCAGTCTACATAGACATTTCCGACTCGTCACGCAGGCTAGTGCAAACATAGCTATCGAGAGCAGTGCTATACACTCTGGAAGAAGCTCAATTTTCTTCGCTGGTCCATATTCGTACTGTTCATAATATTCTTTTTTACACCTTACACTTCTTCTGTTTCTGCTACAGGAGACGCATGGCAGCAAGTGTGATACACTGACATATGCATGTTACTTCTTTCCGACTTTCCTTTACCCATCCAAATCTGTGACTAAATTTATCCTACCAGCCCAATAGGCGACCTAAACAAACTTATCACTAGGAATAGGCCTTGCTGACGACTTTCATCTTACATAATTCCTTCCCTTTATTATTCCATGAACAAATTAGCCTGTAATGGATCTGAAGGAGTCAAGGTGAGTCATGTGCTGACTTTCAATCATATGCTGAATCTATTTCCACAAAGAATGCTGCCTCTGTCTGTCTGAGCAGGTTTTGCACTGACATAAAAGGCTGACATTGTCTTACTGTGCAGATTCCTTGTGTAAATATTATTCCCTTTGTTTGGATTCAGGTTTGCTGTCCGTTAAGGGATTCATGATTGTTTTGTTTATGCCATTAATTGATACGGCAAAGTCATAGTAATACGAGTATGTTTCCCTGATTGACGGGAAAATGCCCTTAAAGGCAAGACAAAGCAAGTCAAAACGAAAATTATTTGAGCATCTACTCAAGTTATAGAGTGCGACCACAGCAAATAAAGACTGCAGCAATACAGTCTGGTCCAGTGCTTGAGCCGTACACTTTCCATTGTGCACAAAATGTCCTTGCTGCAGTATCATATTCACAGTTGAGTGTGTCCTTCAATATGAAATGACTGAACGCCAGAAATACTATGTGATCGTTGATGGTTCAGAGAGGCTAGTGCATCGAGGCATGCCAATGTTTGTACATGTGGGGTGCATGTGGCTGAAGGTAACACATCATGCTGATAGACAGGGTCCTGGCTCATCTGAAAGCTTTGATCAACAAATATTTTTCATCCATAGTCGAAGGGCGATGATCTTCTTATCCTGATGAAACAAGAGGCTCTAGATGTCCGTTCCGAGTTTCAAGTCTGGAAATCTTTCCTATTTCATTTCATTGGCATTCACTGTTCTCACAATCCCCAACAAACCTCAGTCATCGCAGAACTGAGCTTTCACGTGATCTTCAAGTCTTTCAGCAAACACCCATCAACCTTCATGACGCCAAAAACACATTAGGAGCTAACATTGTCTCTTCTTGTTACGAATCTGGCTAACTCTTGTTGTCTGATTAACTCACATGCTGATCGACTTTCAGATTTAAGACTACATTTCTCCATTGTCCTATCATTTTGAAGTAGCGCCCACTTTTGATTTTGCACATGCATTACTTCTACTCGACATTAACCTGAAGCTAAAAATGCACAATTACTTTGCTTACTGATCAAACATTAAAAAAGCAATAGTAATCAAGAAATTTGTATGTTCTTTCCTACCATAATTTAAGGAATGAGGAAAATGCACGGCTCCAGGTAAATTCACGTCGTAAAACTTAATGTTCAGAGTTTATTTTGGAGCTAAGTACATGGGCGAAAGAAGACAAATTGTTGTAAAATAAGCTCCAGTAAGTCACATTAATGAATAAATGGATAATATAAACCACTAACCCAGAGCAATGTAGTGAAGTCAATAAGTCATTTTCCCTTTGATGAAATGAAAATATCCCATCACCTTCTTCGAACTGAATAAATTAAATTTAGAAAGAATATATGCATTTGGGAACTTGAGAACGTGAAGATCAATCCAGCTCAAGTAATGATTTTGCAATTTATATACAAACTACATTAACCATATATTTGATAGCAAAAAATTAATGTAGCTCTTGTCCTATTCATTTCTGACGTCTGCTATTCTGTCCACACTGGATATTTTATGTCAAAATTATCAAATTAAGCTCTAGTTAGATCGAGTAAATTGTTAAATTTAATTTATAACTACAAAGTTCTTTTCTTTAGCACAATTTTCCTTCAATTGCTCCCAAATCAACTGCCAGAATAAAACATTGAAGCACTGCATAAATTCATTTTTTCTTGTCGATCTGTCTAAGTGCTCAAACAATCAAAGTTGACACTTGTATACCAACAGATGAATTACCAGTGTTAAAGAAATGTTTGAGTAATTCCTATGTAATGTTGTCCCTTACTTAGGAATTCAGCATTATAAAACAAGTTCATTTGAAATTTTCTGTCTTAAATAATTAAGTGTAAATGCAAATCTGTCTCAAGCAGGATGATTGCAAATGAGGCAGGCAGGGGAATGCTGAGTTCAGGAACGGAGTAAACTCACCTATGGACTTTGTTCAACAAGTATGAGGTTACTTATTCCCTGTGTAGATGAGGAACGGGTCTATGGTAAGGATGATCCAGCTGACCACGGTACCACGGCTAAAAAGGCCATTCAAGGGTGGGGTGGGTGGGAGGTGAGCAAACGCACAATTGGCAGTTGTAGGGAATAGCATGATGAGTGGGATAGATAATATACTTTGCATGCTCAATCAGAAGTCGCTCATACTTTGTTGCCTGCGCGTTGCCAGGGTGCAGAAACATCTCTGACTGGCTTGAAAAGATATGGAGTCGATAAGGGAGGATCCAGTAGTTGTGGCACATGTTTGTCTAATCAGCATAGACAAGGCTGAGGCTTATCAGGCATCAGGCATGAAGTTAAGGAGTAGGTCCTCAAGGCTCAAATCTCCGTTTTATCACACGAGCCAAGTGAAAACTGGTTTATGGATAAGAAAGTGAAGGAAGTAAACACTTGGCTAAGGGACTGCTGTGGGAAACAGGGGTTCCATTACATGGGGCATGACATCAGTTTTTGGAACAGGCGGTATGTATACTGTTGGGACGGCCATCACCTGAACCCGTCTGGAACAAGTGTTCTCTTGAAAAGAATAAGTAAGGATGTCACTTCGAACTAGCGAGTCGGGGGTGGCGCATGGGAACGGGAAAAAGACAGGAAGCATGTTGTTAATTAAAAAGGTAAGCAGCAGGTAAACACGTGCTCAGACGTGTTTAAGTGCAGAGCAGACTCTGAAAGAAGTAAAACGGAAGGATGACTTAGGAAATATGATGAGAGATGTTGGAAATCATGAGCGTATGAAAACTAGCATAAGAGGACTTCACCTGAATGCTCATAGCATTTGTAACAAGCTTGATGAGTTAACAGCAACAATCATCATGAAAAAATATGATTTAACATCCATTACAGAGACATGGTTGCAGGGTGGTTACGACTGGGAGTTAAATATCCAGGTGTGTCAGACGATTTGCAAGGACAAGCAGAACGGGAAGGGAGGTGCTGTATATCTACTTTTCAAGGGCAATAAAAGGACTGTGCTGAGAGAGGGTATAGGTTCTATGGAGAAAAAGGTTGAATCAATTGTTGTGGAAAATAGAAATTCGTAGAAGAAAATGTCACTGATATTCATTGCTAAAGGGTTCTAGTTCAAAAGCATGGAGGCACGAGAGTGGATGCAGAAGAGGTTCACTCGATTGGTTCCCGAGTTGAGCGGTTTGGCTTATGAGGAGAAACTGAGTAGACTTGAATTATACTCATTGGAATTTAGAAGAAGGAAGGATGATCTTATAGAAACATATGATTATGAAAGAAATAGAAAAGATAGACATAGAAAGGATGTTTCTACTGCCAGGTAAAACTAGGACATGAGTGCAGAGCCTCAAAATTACAGGTAGAAGATTTATGGCTGAGATGCGAAGGAGAGGAGAGAAGGAGAGGTGAAGCGAGGTCTACCGGGAAGTGTAAGTTTTCTCACATTAAAAGGGACTTACCTCGGGAGTCGGGCCTCCATTTTGCCAGAGCAGAGAGGAGAGAAGGAGAGGTGAAGCGAGGGATTCCGGGAAGGGTAAGTTTCGCCTCATTGAACGAGACTTACCTGGGGAATCGGGCCTCCATTTGGCCAGAGTGGCGAGGAGAGAAGGAGAGGTGAAACGAGGGCTGCCGGAAAGGGTGAGTTTTCCTGCATTAAAAGGGAATTACCTCGGGAGTCGGGCCTTCATTTGCCGAGAGGTGCGATGGAGGAGCGAAGGACTTCTAGGAAGTCATATATTGGTGTGGTTGCGTTACCGAAACACTACTCAGTTAGTGTCTCACATGCATCCTCCTCCTGTAACCAAAAGAAAAAGGAACTGTGCGCCAGATTGGTAAAGTAACGAGATTTTTTTTATTCCTCATTTTTTTCAATAGTCTCTTTGGGAATTTAGAATAGTGGGAATGCAGGTTAGCGCAGTTGAGTGTTCCTCCTGCAGAGGAAGAAGAAGAGGGCTTATGCTAAGATGAGATATGAAGGCTCAGTTGGGGCGCTTGATGGTTTCAAGGTAGTCAGGAAAGACTTAAAGAGAGAGGTCAGAAGAGGCAGGGGGAGACAGGAGAAGTTGTTGGCGGATAGGATCAGGGCAAACCCTAAGACTTTCTATGCATTTAATGAATAAAAGAATGACAAGAGTATGATTAGCGCCAATCAAGGATAGTAATGGAAGTTGTGTGTAGAGTCAGGGGAGACAGGAGAAGAACTAAATGAATAGTTTTCAACAGTTTTCACTCTAGAAAAGTACAATGTTGTCGAGGAGATTACTGAAATACAGGCTACTAGACTAGATGTGATTGATTTTCACAAGGAAGAGTATTAGAAATACGTAAGTACCCTGGGCCGGATGGGATTTATCCTAGGATCCTCTGGGAAGCCAGGGAGGAAATTTCTGAGCCTTTGGCATTGATACTTAAATCGTCATTGTATATAGGAATAGTACCAGAAGACTGGAGGAAAGCAAATGTGGTTCCCCTATTCAAGAAGGGGAGTAAAGACAATCCTGGTAATTATAGATCAGTAAGGCTTACTTCAGTTGTTTGTAAAGTGTTGGAAAATGTTATTAGAGAGAGGATTTATTACAATCTAGAATATAATAATCTGATTAGTGATAGTCAGCACGGTTTAGTGAAGGGTAGGTCGTGCCTCACAACCCTTATTGAGTTCTTTGAGAAGGTGATCAAATAGGTAGATTAGAGTAAACTGGTTGAGGTGGTGTACATGGATTTCAGCAAGGACTTCGATAAGGTTCCCCATTGTAGGCTATTGTACAAAATGCAGAGGAGTCGGTTTGTGTGAGATATAGCAGTTTGGATCAGTAACTGGCTTGACGAAAGAAGACAGAGGGTGGTGGTGGTTGATGGGAAATGTACATCCTGGAGTCCAGTTATTAGTGGTGTGCCGCAAGATTCGGTGTTGGGTCCACTGCTGTGCATCATTTTTATAAACGACCTGGATGAGGGAGTAGAAGGGTGGGTTAGTAAATTTGCAGACGACGCTAAAACATTATAAGAAGGATGTGGAAACTTTGGAAAGGGTGCAGAGGAGATTTACTAGGAGGTTGCCTTGTATGGAGGGAAGGTCTTACGAGGAATGACTGAGGGACTTGAGGTTGTTTTCGTTCGAGAGAAGAAGGTTGTGACGTGATTTATTAGAGACATATAAGATAATCAGAGGGTTAGATCGAGTGGAAATGGAGAACCTTCTTCCAAGTATGGTGACGGCAAGCACGTGGGGGCATAGCTTTAAATTGAGTGGTGATAGATAAAGTACAGATATCAGAGGTAGGTTATTTACTCAGAGACTAGTAAGGATTAGATTAGATTAGACTTACAGTGTGGAAACAGGCCCTTCGGCCCAACAAGTCCACACCGACCCGCCGAAGCGCAACCCACCCATACCCCTACATTTACCCCTTACCTAACACTACGGGCAATTTAGCTTAACCAATTCACCTGACCCGCACATCTTGTGACTGTGGGAGGAAACCGGAGCAGCCGGAGGAAACCCACGCAGACACGGGGAGAACGTGCAAACTCCACACAGTCAGTCGCCTGAGTCGGGAATTGAACCCGGGTCTACAGGCGCTGTGAGGCAGCAGCGCTAACCACTGTGCCACTGTGCCGCCCATGTAGAATGCTTTGCCTGCAACGGTAGTAGATTCGCCAACTTTAAGTACATTTATGTCGTCATTGGACAAACATATGGACGTACATGGAATAGTGTAGGTTAGATGGGCTTCAGATTGGTAATGACAGGTTGGCGCAACACCGAGCGTCCAAGGGCCTGTAATGCGCTGTAATGTTCTATGTTCTGCGAACATCTTCACGCAGATCTTTGTAAATTTTTGGGATCCCCTGCCCAGTGAAATGCTTAGCGCTATTTCTGTAAATGTTTTTATAACTAAGACAGATTTTTTTGTTTATTTGCAATGGGCAAATTAAGAGTTACAGTGAGAGAGCAGATAAGTGCAGGTGGGCCCACGAAAAGATCAGTCACGTTCTTATTGAATGGCGGTGAAAACTCGAAGGACCAGATGGCCTACTCATTGTCCTAATTCTTCTCTTGGCACGTTAATTTTTTTGAGCCAGTTATGATAAACAGAGCATGCAAAAAGCCCCAAGTATTCCACTTTTCGGAAGCATTGCTAACATTAATTTGTGGAGAAAACCAGATACCGTTTCATGCAACATAGTTGAGGAAGAGGGCATGCATTGAAATATTTGTTTCATCTGCATCTCTTTCCGTTTTCAATCTCTTCCCACAGTATGAAGAATGTGTACAACGTTTGGAAGATATCACTGCAGATCAATGAACTTCCATCAACTTTTAAGGCTGATGTTAGCAATTCAATCGAAATCAGTTTCCTATCACTCGATGTATTTGAAAACAGTTTTCTCTTCTTTACCCCGTGTATTTCCAGGTAATAACAAAAACTGCACTCTTGCTTTTCCTTCTTTGCAACATGCCAGCTGGTTACGTACCACCGTATCTGTAAAGTTTGTGAGGACCCTTTGATGGCAAGAATAAGGTTACTCATTGAGTATGTATTATTTTGGACAAATTTATCAGAAATTGCGGGTGTCTCTAGACCACTAAAACATGCATATTGATTAAATATTTAGCAATTATTAACCGACTAATTGATACTTTTGGATTCCATAGTCGGTGTCATTGCTTTTTTGAGTGCGAGGATTACAATGATGTATTTCAGACCTACGGTCACTGCACCTATCCAGGATTCGTCTTTTTAATTGACGAAACATTTCACATAATCATATTCCTCCAGTAGCAGATAGAAAATGGTTGGTGGTCATGGTTATTAAAAAGACAGGAACTGTTGCCAATCATTGTGTAATACCTGAGACGTCTCATGAGGTAAAGTTAAAGGTGAGCTTCTTTTGATTATACAACATTTTGTTTCAGAGAACACAAACTGGGATTATCACCATCTGAATATGCCTCAACCAGTAGTCAATCAAATATAAAATATTTAGTATCCTATTCTGGCAATGTTTGTTACTACTGGTAAGAATGTTATCATCAGCTAATATTAATGGTCAGCTCCACTAAATTGGTTTACTTCTATTTCTGTCGCTGCTATATTTTGTTTGCTTAGATGCTGTCAATACTTATATATTAATTAACAATGTGCATCAAAGACTAAGTATTCACCCCACAGATGGAAAGTTATAAATAGAATAATTTGTCTGGCAACACATTTCCTCCTTCACCTCCAGAAATTCATGCATGCTCCCTAAGTTTCGTTTGTATGTTTCTTTAGCATTTTGACAAACAACTAGAGATAATAATAGATATTGAATGTGGAAGCCTAATTGCTAGCATAATTCATAAATTCTGCGAAGACAGATAAATGAAACAATTGCTGTTGTCAATCTGTATGAAAGATGATGACACTGAAAAATAAACACATTTTACTGTGCATCGATATTGAACATTGTCGAGATTTTTTACAAAGTAATATAAATATTCCCGTCATCGAACCAGGCTATTGAGTTTGGCACATACATTTCTTTCTCAGTCATGTGGTAATTAATATTCGATTGGATGCATTCATGATATTTTCTTCAGCAAATTCTTACCAAAACTAATTCCACATTGTGAATATGATTTGGCTAACATTATTTGCCTTGAACTCTCAGACAAATGGTACTTTTTATGGTCAATTATAACACCTTGAATTGGATTTTTTTATTACATATGTGCACCTAAGTGATGAATCCATGAAACGCTGAACTGTCTCCCGTCTGAAATCTTTCCTTGATTTCCATTTGAAAAAATCCGAATAATATGCAGTGATGGATAAAAACTTTGTAATTCAGTTACATTCTGTAGTTTTAGAAAAGATTTGTAGCTCACTTTATGGGTGAGGCTGCAAATTTCTTGCTTACCTGATAAATTTGCCCTCAGGCATTTAATCTCCATGCTCAGTAATATTCTACGAATAACAATGCATGTGTTCTGCCATGTCTCTTTTGTTTTAACACATTAATGAAGCAACCACTGTTTGCAATATTCCGAGATTGACATTAGGGTTGTGTTAATTTGACATTAAAAAATCTTTGTTATAAAGTTCATACGCATAGAAATATGTTAATGAAATCTTGGAATTTCTTCGGATATTTTCGGCCTTGTTAGCTTGTGCAGCTAGTTTGGTGAACTTTGTGAAGTTTAGTGAACGCCTATATCTATTTGTCCTGCACACAGTGTAGACATTTAAGTTCTAAAACGCAAATTGCGACTTTATTTTTGTCTGTCAATAAGTACTAAGTTTCACACATTTTAATGCAGGTTTAATATTCCTGCCAATTCTCCAAGTTTATTAAAGTCATCATTTGATTTCTGCCTTGTATGGAATATACCCAAATTTATTGCAACTTCCAAATTTTGATTGATTGCATATGCGAATGTTTAATAACACGTGTATCAGAAAAAAATTGTTTGAAATTTGCAATTCATTTTTCCTTTTAAATGTATAAATCAAACGAAAGGGCAACCTTTTGTTTCGCAACTTCTTGGAACAGAAATTCATTCCAATGAATCAATGAACCTACCTGATGTAATAGAAATTTGAACACTCCAGCTTACGGGAGTCAATCATTTATTTTCTAGTGCACCAGTCATAAACCATGATGATGTTATGGCCAATAACACAAGTTGGTCGCAAAAGTCATAACGTACTCGTTTTTCAACTCTTCCAGTTTGGCAAATGCCAACATAAACAATGCACAATATTTTAAGCCGAAAATTGCATGCTGTCTAATCATCCTCAAACTATTAAGTTACTTGACTTTTTTTGAGTCTTTGCAGCAAATCTGTTGACAATTGTAATTATCTTCTGTAAACGCTGTGAACTCTCCAAATGCATCACAGTATACCTCGTGGCGATGGCAGTGGCAGATTTATCTGTACTGAAATTTGGCACATTGCCCTTTGAGATTCAAAAAATCTTTCCACATACATCCCTTAACTGCACTCCCTTTTTCCCATCTCAACATCGTATTGATTTTTGTTTGCATTAATTGGTCTGTGTGGTTGACTGTCACATTCACCATTGATAGATTTCTTGCTGTTTGTTGTCACAAGCTACGAAGAAACTACTGCACCACTACAACTTCAATAATAATTACAGCTGTTGTGTGTTATATCAGCAGTTTGCATAGCGTTCACATGAATTTTATACATGAACCTCGTGAAGTAATTGGCAACATCTCATGGTCCTGTACTGTATCAGTCAGCTTTTACAACAGCATAAGTCACATGTTTCTGGCTTGCTAATATTCTAAACCCAACTGTTCAATTTGTGATATTTCAGTTCAATGCATTGACCACCAGGATAATTTTGCATTCAAATAGAATACACCGGTTTCTATTTTTGCACCATTTTCGCTGTGAAAAAGAAGCCAGTGTCAGGATCGCAATGATCCAGTGATAGAGAAATGAAGAATATCAATTATTTCGCTGCTCACTACATTTGGCAGCGTTTTGCTTTTGTACACTGGAGCACTCGTATCTCACCTTTGAGTGGAATTTGCTGATATATCGTTTTTGGAAACAAATTACAATGATCCATTTATTAATCTCGAAAAATCTGAATACATTTTTTGCTCTATGAGTTGTGCATCAACACGCATATTTATGATTTTGTCCAGTGCAAATTCATGGCAAAAAAAGACCATCATTAAAACTCCCTTGAATCTACTCATGTATTCATGTAAAGTAGTTTACATGAATCATTACTGATAAAAAGAGATGTTTCTGAAGCATTCCATCTTAGTCTCATCTTTGTTTCAGGATAAATTGAACTGACGTGAAACCGATATTTGTACAGTGTGAGCCGAGACTTTATTTGGTAGACATATTATCATGGGCAATGTACTAGTTGAGGATAACCATAATTAACGGGTAAGACATGTTTGCATTGATTGGTCAATTCAGTGTCATGAAGACTGAATGTCTTTATCCTTTTCTTTGCATTAAAACAGGCAGGCTATAACGACACGCTGTTTCACTGCAGATAACATGGCCCTGGTTATTCTTATATGCTTCTTCCAGTACACAAAAATGAATTGCATCTCATTTGATGGAAAGACCATTACCATTGAGTGTCCACTTCCCAGCCAACTGGCACTATCCTCTTATACATCATACGGGTCAATTTTCAATTTTATTTTATTATTTCTTACTAATTACTCCGTTGAGTGCAAGGTGAAAAATGTTGACAAATTCGAGTTTGTTTCAAATTTACTCCACTTCTGTAACATAAAATAATTTCCATCACCAAACTAAATAACGACTGTACGTTTGATATTGACAATTTTAGAAAATGGGATTGTAATGACTTGTGTGCCACGGTGTAACCAAACTAATTTTCTTATCTTTTGAAGCTGCAGGAACGCAAGATCAGACATACTATTCAATTCACAATTCTTTTGTTATTACATATTGTGAATGATAGTTCAAAGGTGAACTGCCCCAAAATTCTATTACTTTTAATGTATCAAAAGTACGTTATTTGAAATGATAAATGTGCAGCACAATCTGTACTGGAAATTGTGCCACACAATTCATGTCAGTGAACCATTTTCCTGCTTATTTGTTCACCCGAACGTTCTCTTCTTTTGCTGACTGTTTTTTTTAACCAGCATGAATGAATCAAGAGAAATTGCATTTATTTAAACGGTAAAAGCAGGGTGCGATGTTTGAAGTCGCAGACCAGATGTTGTCAAGAAGAGGACTGCCCTGCCATCATGATCACACATGCAAGATACCTGAATACGTTCGAAAATATAATGATGAGTTTTGCTTCTAAAGCTATTTTCTCAGAGAGCCTTGGAAATGTCGTAGGCCCGTTGGCCATCTGAACCTGTTTATATATAAAACAATAATCATAATTTTTTTGGTAAGACATGTTTACATCTTAAACCATGCAAAATTATATTAATTGGTCAATTCAGTGTCATGAAGACTGAATGTGTAGAGAGACCTATCTAAGAGATTCCACAAATAATGCATCAAATGTAAGCCCAGAAGTCCTGCCACATCTGGTTGTTGAAAACTAAACATCTCTCTTCAGGAAAAGGCTCAGAAATATCCATTTGTTCAATGATGGAACAACCCAATACATCCGTGCAAAATATAATGCATAAGAATTCGGAGAAACCTTCAGCTACAAATGCCGTTTGGACAATCCAACTCGACCTCATCCATAGGTTCCTACAGATAGCAGGCTTCTGCCAATTCAATTCTCTACAAATGATACCAAGAAACCTTTGGAGGTACAGGATCCTGTGAAAGCTCTGTCCAAGCCAACGTTCCGTCAATAATACTTTGTGCTCCCAACCCTGATATTTCCATCAACAAACACTTTAAATGCACTGAAAACATTATATCTACCTGACAATGTGACAAATTGCCTCGGTATGACTTGTATGCAAAACCCCAGTTCAAATTCAAACTGGATAATTCGTGTCCCATCGGTCTGGTATTAATTATCTGAAATGTGATGGAATGTGTAATCAACAGTACTATCAAGTAACACATGCTCATTGGCTGCCCAATCTGGTTCCACTGAGGCCACTCAACTCTAGATCTCATTAGACCCTTTGTTCAAACATTGACAAATCATTTGAATTCCAGTAGTGAGTTGAGAGTGATGGCCTTTTACATCAAGGCCACATTGAAATGAATATGACAGCAAGAAGACAATAGAGTTAATAGATATCCGATGGCTAACTCTCCACAAGCTGTAATTATCCATGACACATAACAGATGTGTCCAGCTTATTGGATGTCAGCGTTCTCTGTTCCTGACCAACTGTCCAGGAGTAGCTCAGGGCAGCGTCCTTTGCTTAATCATCTTCATAAAACCTGCATCATATCATCTGAATTGGGGATGATCTCCAAAGGTTAGATAAGTTTTATCATCATTCAAGACTATTCAGATGTTGAAGCAATCCATGGTGAAACGCAAGAGATATGGATAATATTCTAGTCAAGTGCAAGTAATATTATAGCCACATAACTGCCAAGCAATCGTCAATGTAAGACAATCTGACCTCCACTCTTGACAGTTAATGGCGTAAACATCACTGAGTCATGGAATCTCTTCGAAGAGCCTAATCTCTGTAATGCCAAATTGACCATGTTTAACCCATGTCACTGGCACATTCATGGACAGCACACAGCAACTTAGCCTAGACAATTTCACTAATCTGCGTAAATTTGAAAAATGACAAGAAACCGGAGCACCAGATGGAAAACCACACAGACACATTGAGAACGTGCAAACTCCACACAATTACCCAAGATTGGAATCAATGTCACGTCCCTGGTATTGCATGCAAACAATGATAATCATTGATCAACATGCTGCCCCTAACTGTATCCCACAATATCAACATTCTCATGGTTACCATTGATCAAACTCCGCTTGACTTATCACATAAACACAAATGCAACAAGAGCAGAAGAGGAGCAAAGAATATTGTAGCAGCTAACTCACGCTCTGACTCTCTAACTTTGTATATAAGTTACAAGGTAAAAGTGAGGAATATGAAAGATTTCTCCCAACTTGCATGGATGGACATATCTCCAAAAACACTCAAGAATCTTGACACCATCCAGGACAAAGTGGTCCACTCGATTGGTAGGAAGCATTTAGTTCATTTACTTCTGATGCTCAGTAGCAGTAGTGCACAGAATTATTAAGATGCACTCATAAATTCACTCAATATACTCAGCCACAATTCTTTGAGCCCTCAACCACTTCAGTTTATCAAAACAACCTGCAAGTTTCCCTCCAAGCTATTCAACATGTTGACTCGGCATATTCTCATCCACATCATTAGCGTGTCTAGACTGAGAATGAAATACAGAGTTATGTGGAATCATCACAGTATGATTTCAACATAGAGTCAAATTTCGCATAGACGTGACGTAGTTTGGATCAGCCAAATTAGAAAATAATAATTCTGTGATACTCTATCATTCATTATTATTGCTGTATTATGTTGGTGACTCATGAAAGTCTCTTTGTGTCCTTCTGAGAATGTACATTCCCATCCAGTTTTATACTTAGGCAAACTTGGATTTTGCAATTCCCGAAGTGAGGAGTAAGCAAATCTCAAAGTACACGATCACTACAGCCCTTCTCACTCCTAAATTATCTGTTGTTCACGTCTAAACACAATCACGATATTTCCATTCCTTTTCTGAGGATGCAGTCGTATTCGAAATCAAAGCAGGATCATGCTGTGTAGTCTCCCAAGCCAGCTCCACCTTTCATCTTAATCTTGATTGATCTCCTACCACAATGCCAGTTAAGTAAACTGCTGCATGTTTACTAATATCTTCAATATCTACAAATTTGTTGAGCTCCGCCTTGAATATACTAATGACAATCTCTGCAGAATGGATAAAAACAATGACTGCAGATGATAGAAACCAGAGTCTAGATTAGAATGGTGCTGGAAAAGCCTAGCAGTTCAGACAGCATTGAGTACAGTAAAATCAACATTTCGGGCAAAAGCCCAATCTCTGCAGAATTCCAAGACTCCTGATTGAAGAAACATCAACCTTAAATAGCATTCCTTTTAATTGTGAGAGTTTTGCCCCTTATTCTCGCTTCCACACGGCTCATCCCGCTAAGTTGGGGGATTTATCTTTCTGCATCCTCTGTCCACTTGAGAGCTGTAAGAATTATACTCCCATTTAAAAATTTAGCGGCATTATTTTCTTCTTACTTATGACATTCGGGTCACCTTAATAACTTTTGTTGTTTACTACTCTTATCCCTAGGGACAGTGCAAAGTGAATAGTCTTGCCACGTTCCAGCATAATCTTTAAATAACAAATAAATTACTGAATCAATTAGTATTAAATTGATATAACTAAAACTGAATAGATTCAATAGTTAAGCTTTTGTTCCTCATAGAGCTCTCCCCCCTCCTACACCAACGTGCCCCCTCCCCCCACCCCACCCCTTCGGGTCCTCTGGTCGACGATGTTGGAATTCATCCCCAGAATCATGGCAATGTACACTCATTTTGCTATCCCTTTCGCCTTCACTTCAATGTCAGACGCCTCGAACAGGAGAATATCATGCTGCACGCAAGACGCATCTCTGCCCACTCAGGACACTGACTCCAATGTGTCCTGGAGCTGGATCGACAGATTAGGTCCTGGCTCATCTTAAAACATTTCACAAAATACAATGTGTCCTCCACAGTCAAAGTGCGATGATATTCACGTCCTCATGTAAAGAATGTCTTTTCGATGTTCTGCATTTCTAGTCTTAAAGTCTTTCCTTTTTCATTCTCATGTTTCACAGCTTCCACACTTATGTGGACACAGTTGCAGTGGTGCTCCACCTGCACGCAAATCTGTCATATTTGCTGAATCACTCTTGAACATTGAAAAGATCAGGAGCATACTAACAGCAATTATTGTCATCGTTCGTAATTTAGAACTTGATGTCGAGATGGAACATTAATAACCAGAATCTTTTTATAAACTTTATATATGATGTGACTTTCCCTAAGTATCTTGGTCCTAAGCAACGGCACCATTTCGGGTGTCGCCTCACCAGTACCTTGATCAAGGCACATAAGTTCCACCTCCTTGCATCCTGTTTCTCCACACATAAATCCGAATAAAACCCACTACTTAGCACAACTTAGTGTTGTTTACTCTGAGAAATGGAACCACTTGCTGTCCAAAATGACTTTTTTCGCACACACATTCTCCATCGCACAACTATGTTGATGTAAGGTAAGTATTGAAGGATTATGTCTGTCAAGGAGCAACACGAATTTCTGAGTGAATTTCTGTGAACTTGGGAACAATTGTGACGGTTAGATTGATTCTAGAAATAATGATGGCCGCACACAATATGCTGAGGACAGATTGGGAGATATGTGCCTGCTGTTTTGCAAGTGTTATTAGTTGGAAGGGTGAGCTGAAAATTTGAATCTTTTGCTCGAGTGTTAGTTGCCGGGTTCAATGGAATAGAACATAGAACATAGAACATAGAAAAATACAGCGCAGTACAGGCCCTTCGGCCCTCAATGTTGCGCCGACCGAATCCTACCTAACCTACACTAGCCCAATAACTTCCAAATGCCTATCCAATGCCCGCTTAAATGACCATAAAGAGGGAGAGTTCACCACTGCTACTGGCAGGGCATTCCATGAACTCACAACCCGCTGTGTAAAGAATCTACCCCTAACGTCTGTCCTATACCTTCCACCCCTTAATTTAAAGGTGTGTCCCCTTGTAACAGCTGACTCCATTAGCGGTAAAAGGTTCTCAGTGTCTACCCTATCTAAACCCCTAATCATCTTGTACACCTCTATCAAATCTCCCCAAACCTTCTTTTCTCCAATGAGAACAGCCCCAAGTGCCTCAGTCTTTCCTCATACGATTTTCCTACCATACCAGGCAACATCCTGGTAAACCTCCTCTGCACTCGTTCCAATGCCTCCACATCCTTCCTATAGTATGGCGACCAAAACTGCACACAATACTCCAGATGAGGCCGCACCAGAGTCTTATACAACTGCAACATGACCTCAGGACTCCGGAACTCAATTCCTCTGCCAATAAAGCCCAGTACACCATATGCCTTCCTCACAGCACTATTTATCTGGGTGGCAACTTTCAGAGATCTGTGTACATGGACACCAAGATCCCTCTGCTCATCCACACTTCCAAGTAGCCTACCATTAGCCCAGTAATCCATCTTCTTGTTACTCCTACCAAAGTGAATGACTTCACATTTAGCTACATTGAATTCCATTTGCCACCTTTCTGCCCAGCTTTGCAACTTGTCTATATCCCGCTGTAACCTGCCACATCCTTCCTCACTATCCACAACTCCACCGACTTTTGTGTCATCCGCAAACTTACTCACCCAGCTTTCAAGCCCCTCCTCTAGATCATTTATAAAGATAACAAAAAGCAATGGTCCCAAAACAGATCCTTGAGGTACACCGCTAGTAACTGCACTCCAAGATGAACCTATACCATCAACTACTACCCTCTGTCTCCTTCCAGCCAGCCAATTTCTAATCCAAACCTCGAATGCACCCCCAATGCCATACCTCCGTAGTTTTTGCATTAGCCTACCATGGGGTACCTTATCGAACGCCTTACTAAAATCCATATACACAACATCTACTGCTTTACCCTCGTCCACCTCCTTAGTCACCTGCTCAAAGAACTCAATAAGGTTTGTGAGGCACGATCTGCCCTTCACAAAACCATGCTGACTATCCTTGATCACGTTATTCCTATCCAGATGTTCATAAATCTTATCCCTTACAATTCTCTCTAAAAATACTTCTTATCGAAAGAGCAGGCAAGTTATCTTGCTACATCTTGACGATACTCATCGCAATAACTGGAGTCTGAGCCTTAACAGCGATAATCATATTGAATTCCCACCCAATGTAACACAAGCAATTGTCAGAGTGACCTGATATTCACGAAAAATCCCGACATTAATCAGCAACAGAACAATATTGAGTCAACCATTCAGTAGATGAAAAAGGAATTGCATCTCTGCAAATGCACTTTGGAGTGCCTTATGTTTGCGCTCGAAAAAGCAGACAGTAGAATGTCTGTACCCCACTTTGTGGCAACGTTCACAGAGATGGGTTGATGCAATGGTGAGGCTTCTTCTTCCTACAGTAGTGTTATTGGAATCCATAACATCAGTCTGTGTTGACTGTTCGAAGATTTCCACGCAAGATACAGCAGTATTATCCACCTGGAGAAATGACCTGTCCTGTGGAAGAATTTCGAAGTTTTTCCCCACTCCAGAGGCATACCTGTCATCATGTTCAGTCTGAAAATTCTAACTGTTTCTATCCCTTCTGCATGACACATTTGGCACCTAGTGTGATCGTCTACTGCTCTTGCAAGTGCATATTTCGTATTTCCGACTTGACTTTACCCATCCCAATCTGTGATACTATTCACTCAGCATGCAAATTATTTGACTTATGTTACCCACTTTCATCTTCCATTATATTCTTTGCCTCTCGTTCCATGAGCAATATAGCCTAAATTGAACTGAAGGAGTGAAGATGTGTGGTTCCCTGACTACCGTTCAAATCCTCATACCTTTTCCGAAAAAGATACACTTAGTGTCTGAACAGATGTTGGACTGATATCTGAGACTATCCTTGTCTTACTGTGCCAGATTACTTTGGTGAATGACATTGCCTTTGATTCGACTCAGGTTTGCTGACGGCTGATGCAAGCATCCCTGTTTTGTTTGTGCACTAAGTGGCAGAAGAATATTCTCGCAATGTTAGTCTATTGCTTGAACAGAATGGGGAAATTCTCTGAAAGGTAAGGGAAAGCAATGCAAGGCGTGAATTGTACATGTATCTCGTCAGGCTGAAAGAAAGTATTGTACAGTGTACAAACAGCTCAGGGATGCAGTCTCGTCGAGTTATTGAGCTGGATACTTTCCCTTGTAAACTAAGCTCCTTGCTACACGAATGCACTGTTAGTTGCTTGTGCACATCAAAGTTCAATGTTTGAAGTCCAGAAACGTCCTGTAATCCATAAAGGTTTATAAAGGCTAGTTCAGAAAGACATGCCAATGTTCATGCATGTGGATGACATGTGACTGGCAGTAAAGTAGCGTGCCAAAATCTTGGTGGCCAATGTTGCGATCTTCTGGAGCAAATGACGATTTGAATACGCCAAGAACCTACCTTGGTTTCCATGTCGAGTTTTACCGACAGCTGGTCAGGATATTTTTATCAATCTGCACATATACGATTTGGCACGCCTCTGATGCTTGTGGTAATTGATCCAGAACCCTTTGGCTGTAAGTTAACGACATTTTCACCATGCCACAAAGCCTTTCCAATGGATAGCTGTGTAGTACGTTTTCTAAGACCCAACCTTTGGAGAGTTGAATTGCTGGTAAACTGTTTAAATAGAAATAATCTGCATCAATTGGAAACTCTAAACAACCTCTTCAGAAGGTTGCACATCATGTGACGAGATGATCAAGACATCAAAATGACCTTCATCGAACAATACGCGCCCATTTCTACCAGTCATCTCACCTTACCCCATATAACCCATGATAGTCTAACAGTATCGACATTTACAATTTTAATCCTCTGGCAATAGCACTTTGTACCCATGCACATGCAATAAAATCATGGACTGGACCAGGCTAGATCTTGATGGAAGAATGTTCACCGATTCAAAGTCTCTCTGGATGGTCCTGGCATCACGGCCTTGGCTGTTTTCATTTTCCTCACACACTCAGAGATATCAGGCTCACATCATTACTGGCTTTTGTGACGTTAGCATAATGGGAAATTATTGGAGCTTGACTTGGTTGTCAGCAGAACTTTGTCCAGTGAAGAGAACGCAGCATTTGCTAAGGTATTCCAACTACATCAGCTGAAGTGCAGTTTTTGCAAGGGCCAGTCAATGTCAGCATGTGAATGCTGGTCAGCCCACAATCCATTTTGACACTCGTTGTCCTATTATTGGCTTTAATCCTCCTGGAATAAGAATCAAGCAGTTATATGGAAGATTAAATCAAGTGGTTTAGTTATTGTTGCTGTTACATTTGTGAGGGTTTACCAAGTGATTAGAGCAGTAAGTGTGCAGAATGAGTGGCATTGCAGATTTGGATTGGTTAGCGTATGTGGGGAGTATGCTGTACAGATTAGTGACAGTAGCAAAGAACGAGATTTGGTGAGAACCAGTTGCAATACAAGAGACAGGTCGACTGTGAGTTATCATAGAGACATGATAGCATTTTGGCAGAGTGCAAAATGATATTGAGCTTCTTTCTAAAGTATTGGACATTCTTCCAAACGGCTGAGAAAAGTCTGCTTGGCTAACAACCCTGAAAAAGGCTAACATAATATTATGCCATCTCCTCTACTGCTTCTCAAGGGTAAGTCCAACTTTTCATCATCAGTTCAGCAGAATCTCCAGGTGCATAAACCAAAGTAGGAAAAATATATACCTCTCTCTGCCGCTCCAGATTGATGTTGCTTGTCCATCTGCACAGCAGCCTATTAATCATAATGACAACACTGGGGATTCTATTTACTTCTGCGATCTGCATTGAGTTAGCAAATGTTTAGGAAACACCACCTGGCAAGACGAGGTGGAAACAGAGCGTGGACTTCCTATCTGGTCTCAAGTTGCAGATAAACTGGGAGTTTGTTCCTGTATGACAGAAATGTGTTCGGCATCACTGACAACAGAACTCCACCAAACTCGACTCAACACACACTCCAGCAAAATTCGTCACACTTTGCTCAAGGTAAAATGCCCTAAGCTATCTTAAAGCATCCTTTGCAATAAGTTATTATTGGCAAGGCCCAGCGACCTTCAGGAAACATTTCTTTCGCCATCACTGCTTATTCTGTTTCATAATTATGTAATAAATTATTTGTATTATTGAACAGACATTTACTTTTTTATTCATTCACGAAATGTGACTGTCACTGGCTAGACCAACTGCCAGCCAAACTTACCTCTAAGGAAGTGAGGGTCTGAGTCATATGTACACCAGAACAGGGAAGGACGACGACTTTCTTCCCTAAAGGACAATAGTAAAGCAAACGAGCGTTTCCAGAAATCGAAAAGGTCATTCTCGATCAACATTAGCTTTAGTTCCACATATCTATTGAATTCAAATTCTAACATCTGCCATAGCGAGATTTTAGCCTAGTTCCCCCAGGACATTTCTTGGATCTCTGGATTAATAACCCGGGAAAAGACGGCAAGGCGATTGCTTCCCTCCCCCCATCTTAGTAATGCACTTAGAAGTATAATTAATATGATGAAGTACTAAAATGGTTGATATAAATTTTATGAATATATAATACATTGTTACACGATACAGATTTGATATCAGTGACGGAATTGAACAGTAAACATGCTTGGCTGCTGAATATAGTCTACTCCTGTCCCTCTGTTAAACGGGTTCCAGGTTTATGATCTACTAGATGAGCTTAAAAATATGATTAAATAAATAACTCGATAATACACATCAATTTCTCTTCAAAACTAAGTTGACCAATGCACGAAAACATCATCACACCGGCAATTTATTTCTAATTAAAATAAAAGGTCAGAACCCGACATGGAAACATTCATTGAATCTGATTGGTTTGCTTGCCTGAGTGATAACATCCACAGTGGCCATTATTGTTGGCAGTACAGCACATTAACTCAGAAGTGTGCAACAACTAGGTTGAATTCAGAATTGATCATTTCTGTTTGCAAAAGCAATCGTGCAATGCAAATTGCAAAGCACAACAAGACTGCCACGAAATTCAATTTCAAGCGACATCAGAATTACATTTTCTTTCCTTCTGTGGTTCAAAATGAAGTAATGCGATACAATACTTCAATGGATCACATAGCTTCAAGGACGTACATATGTTCTCATCAAATTTATTTCGCAATTGTGGAGGTTAACAAAAATCTGTCGAAGTTTCCAGGAGTTTCTTAAATCTAATATTCAAATCTAATAGTATTTGTCTGGAGGATTGATAATTGTCGACCACGTCCTATACTTCAACTTCGAATATTTCAAGATGGCAGTTCATCTTTGTCACTCTGTTTAAAGTCTGTATAATACCCTTTGCATATAGATCTGGAAGACTTGATCTCACATCTGACTAACATCTCCTCAAATTGATTTATTTCGTGTTTAATTGAACAGAATATGTGCATTATTTTTAGGTATCCAACTTCCACTCACCCTCCATAAATATAATGCTTATTTCATCAAGTTAACACATGAAAACGTCATTCAACATGGAACATAAAACAGTACAATACAGGCCATTCAGCCCTAGATGTTTTTCCGATATTTTGTCATACTTTAATATCAAACTAATTTTCAGATCGAAACTTCTCTAACACAGGTTTTCAAGTGCAGGAATTAAAATACAATACATTAAAAATACGACAATAACAATATTCTAAATTCTCGCATGTGAAGGTGAGATGATGAAATAAATAGTCCCAAGAATTTAAAATGACTCATGCTTAACACGATTATACAAAATGCAGAAACTAATGTCAATCAGTAGTCCTTTGAGATTTCTCCAGACATATAAGAGACACGAGTGTAAACTGAAGACATGCCTGCGTAGAATCATAAACCAGACAGCTACTTCCTGTGCGAACATGGAACAGCCGATTATCACACACATAGAATGCATTTACTACCCGATTCTTGCAGCTGTTGGCATCACAGGTATGTCTCTGAAAATCAGTTAATAATTGTAAATTCTATTAATGAGATCACAGTTCTTGCTAACGGTCAGATGCTCCATTCTTAAGATGTTCAATGTGCAGAACATAATTAATACAATCATCCATCAAACAACAGCAAACTCTTTGCCTCTGAAATTTTCTCAGTAGAATGCTTTGACAAGCAATATAACCATTTAAATATTTGTATGACACCTAGAGTATATTTTTGGTTGCAGACAGAAGTTGCCGCATCCAATAAACCTTGGATTTTTGAAGTGGAAATGAAAACTTTAGCATGCTATGAATACTCAGTGTACATTTAAGTTTGTGCCAGGGGAGAAGGATTAAAAGAACAGCTTTCATATTTCTGTAAAGAAGTCGACCCAAGTCTAGAATTTTGATCCACTCCTCAGAGAAGCTGGAAGTGGTGCTGTGATTTTATTTTAAATGCACATTTTATAAGAAACGCACCATATATGTCGAGCACATGACCAGAGGGATGAGATTCACAAATTCCACTTTGGTTAGCGACGTACCTATACATTTTCACCTTCAATGAACAGTTGCTATTCGCTTCAGCTGATTCTCTGAGACAAGTTCAATTTATATATGCAGTCTTCTCTGGTAACAATACTTCTCATAGCTTCACATGTAATTTATTTTTGACTGTCAATTTTAAGCTGCACACTTTGGCTCAGGCACAGTTGGTTATATGTGTTGTATTTACATGACTTTCATTACTTAGTTGTTTTATAGATGCTAATGGAAGGCGCGTATATGTTTTTTTTTCTGATCAAAATGCAACCAGCTTACTGAATGCTTTCTGAAAGGTATGAGCATTCCATTCTGGTGTCACCTCTGGAAATTAGAAATAAAAGCCACAATCTTGAAACCTGTTTGAACGTAATAGTTTTGCTTTCAATTAAGTCTTTTGATCATGTTATCACACACCTCAAGTACAGGTGGAATTAGAATGTGATGAACAGACTTAGAAGTAGGGGTCTAACACTATGTTAGAAAATCGGACTGCAGATGTAACCTATACAGTTTGGCGAGTGTATTGACAGCCATTCAATTGTGGCCTGAACGAAACATTCTATAAGTTTGATCTAACGTTTTTCTATTTATTTCAGCCCTACTGAAATGAAGCCACGTAAACTTTAGTGCATTTCTATAATTAAGAGTTCTTCAGCGAGCTCTGTATAATAACAACTAAATCTGTCTATTATGCCGTATAGATAGGTTCGAAATGAACTCTATTTGTCTGATAATCGGCTGCTCCAATGTTTGCAGAAAATAGCTGTCTGTTTTCCGATTTTACACAGTCAGGTCTTCAGTTTTCACTGGGGTCTCTTATATATCTGGAGAATACTGAAAAGTCTGGTGTAGAATTTCAGAATAAAAAGGAAAATTTTAGCTCACTTGATCCAAACATTGTGCATTAAATCACACGTGTAAAGTAATGGTTTTCATTTACCGTTTTAATGCCGTGTCTTCAGGTCGATTAAATGCCTTTTCTTTTTTTCAAATTTCCTAATCCATCATTTTTAAGGCATATCATCAAAATTGCATCTCTCTTTCTCAAAACCTGAAAGTGGGGCAATTCCGAAGCCTGGTTTGTTTGTTGAGGCTCTTAGAAACACGTTTTCTTTTAAATGGAGAAGCTTCTCGATTATTTTATATATTCCAAGTTAAACAATAGAAATCGAGACAATTTCAATAGACTTCTGAAACACATGATCGATCGCCAGATACATTTACCAGAGCAATAGAATGCAATTAGAAATCATTGAACATCCATGGCTTTAGACACATTATAGATCAAAGTTTACACGTTGGCCCGTTTAGTTGCACAAGTCCATGGGAATAGTCTTGGCAAAGTACAAAACTATTTCACCTAATGTCGTTGTTTACAAGGTCTCAAAGAAGTGTATGCACTAGAATTTTCTTTGTTTCGTTTCAGCTAATGTACTAACAGTTCTAATTCTTTTGCATGGTCGTTGTGACCTCTCCAAATGTGTCACGCAATATCTGGTCTGCATGTCAACAGCTGATTTATCATTGCTACTATTTAACGCAATACTCTATGAGATTAAGGATTCTTATTTTCCATATTCATTCCTTAACTACACCCCAATTTGTAGCCTTAACATCACTCTGTGTTTGGTTTCAATTGACTTGTCAGTCTGGTTTACTGTCGCATTCACCTTTGATCGATATGTTGCTATTTGCTGTCAAAGGTTCCGAAAAAAACTATTGTAATGTTAAAAGTGCAATTGCAGTTATAACAGTGATAATTATTTTGAACATCTTGCAGACCATTCCACTGTATTTTATATTCAAACCTCGTGAAATAATTGAAAATTTACCGTGGTCCTGTGCTGTGAAAGCAAGCTTTCACATCCTAACAATATGGATAGCGTATTGGGGGTTGAAAACGGTTTTAATCCCATTTCTTCCCTTTGTTTTGATATTACTGTTGAATGCAGTAACTGTCAGACATATAATGCAGGCAAACACCATCAGAAGGGGACTGCAATGAAAGAACAATGGTGAGAACCTGGACGATCCAGAGGTGGAGTGCCGGAGAAAATCAATGATTATATTGCTGGCCATATCTGCCAATTTTATACTTTTATGGAGTGCATCCTTTGCATCTTATATTGCTGTACAATTTACGAATGCTGAATTTTTAGTAACAAATTACAACGACCCATTTATTATTCTGGAACAGTCAGGATATATTCTCAGAACATTGAGTTGCTGCACAAACACTTTTATATATGTGGTTTTCCAGCGGAAATTCAGAAATGAGCTCAAACGAATGGTCATTCATCCCTTAACTTTTGTAACACATTTATGTAAGTTAGATTCCTCATTGAATAAATGAAAAGATTTAGAATCTTGTTAACTAGTGCTGTGGATCGACAAAACTTGCCATTTTGCATCCTTTCTATTCTTTCTGTTCAGATAGATAAACTGTCATTTTCCAATATATACCATTTGCCACAATACAACAAATCACACTGCATTTTCAATCTCTTTTGCAACATTTTGTAGCCGTCTAAAACCTTCTTTGTTGTCGTCCTCCGTATGTTCACCAAAGGTGACTACGAAATAATAATTACAAACAATCAAGTTATTTGTGTATATTGTAAGTAATTGAAACCATTCTGATTCTTCCACTACTCCACTAACCACATTTTAAACGTGAAATGAAATAACCTCGCTCTGTATTTTTTCTTAATTACAAGCAACATTTTGGTGCACATACATTGCCATAGCTTGCGAATGGAAAAATCTTCACAGCACTTCCATTGAAAAACTCTCCCCTGTCTAATTCATAAATGGACATTGTATCTTTCAAACAATGTGACCCACTTACCTCGTACATGTGCAGTCCTTTTTAACATTTATGCATAAAGTGTCCCATAATCGCAGTATTCCGACTAACAATTCATTCCTGACAAAGGGTTTATGGCCAAAACGTCAATTCTCCCGCTCCTAGGATGTTTCCTGACCTGATGTGCTTTTCCAGCACCACACTTATCGAAGTTAGTGCATGTCAAGTCAGTACACAGAAATCACAAAGGAACATTTTGTTGGAGATGCAGCATTGCTTTTCCTGGCATGAGGCTGCAGTCTGTACTTGCAAGAAGTTTTCCAGCATTTTAATTGCTGTATTTCAGTTAATTTGTTGCGTAACTCAGAGGTCAAAGATAAGCTGTCTTTTACCCTACATGATGCATCGACAAGTCGGACGAAAAGGAAATCAACGTGACCAGATGTTCTCGAGAGCTGGCAAAGGTGATCCAATATGCAACCTTATTGTTGTTAATGCTTCTAGGCAGTTCTGGTGCCGAGAAATCCTTTGAGCTTAGCTGATCTGTCATAGCCACTCTAATTGTTCAATCGTGTAGGCTAGCTCAATATTCCATGTTTCTACTGATCTTTATGATGCCTCTCTGAGTATGAATACATTGGCATTGTTTCAATACTCTGACGCTGAGAAGAATTCTTCTGGAACTAAAAAAAAGACAGAGTATATGTGGATGGATGTGACGAACATTTGGAAGAGAAATAAATTGGGAACGTTTTTTTCTCAAATAACTGGTAATCATTCAGTGCATGTGTTATTGACCAAGTCAAGTGGACGCTCAGGTTTTAAAATCAATTCACTTTGATGAGAGCAGGCTTAGAGGCAGTTCAAGTTTCAAGATTTTGGAGGGAGTTGCAATGCGAGAACATTAGAAATCCAACGCGAATAAGGTCAAGATTCAATGAAATGTTATGTCTCAATGTACACGATAGCATTGGTATATATTGCTGAGAAATCCATGAAAAATTCTTGTGATGTGGTTTGATTACATCTGTGATTAGATTATCAAATGCATATTTTTAAAATTCAAACATTTCGAAAGTGCAATGGTGATTTGGTAAATAAATTCTATTATTAAAAAAATCAAAGCAATACGTTATTTTGTGTTACTTTAATATCTACTTGTGAATTCAGGATTTGGCTACATGCTTAAACATGTTAAGAAATCCAACATAAATTTCAATCATAAACCTTCCTAAATCCTGACGCCTATATAAACCTTAACATATAGACTAACAGTAGGAAATAATGTAAATGCAATCCTGAGTTTGAAACTGACTTATACCTGATTGGTTGGTTAATTATGTGTTTTTCTTTTTGGAAAAGATTTCCGATCCAATACGTTGAAATGCTGTTTCAGAATTTAAAACTCAATCCTTATTTCATCAAAGTAGAGCTTCCAATGAAAAAAAAAACAGTTAATAGCAAGAGTCATTTCACAACGATCCATATGTTAGGATGGTGGTTCTGAGAGTGCTGGATTTCATGTTTAACAGAAAATCACGTCCGTTAAAGAAATTAGCTCTGCTTCACCAGTTTGAACGATTTCTAACTTAATCAATACAATAATGTGAAACAAAAATGTGATAATTAAAGAGACATTTCCTGCATCATATTCCATTGTTTATGTACGTGCTACTGGAGAGGTGGATTTTCCTGTTTTACGTCATTGTAGCAGATTTTAAGGGAAGAATATTTTTGGAAATGATGTAAATAAATAACTGTGCAAAAATAAAAGCAAGTCTGTCTTTACTGATAGAGAATCACAGGGATCTACAGCACAACAAAAGCCTTTCAGCCCATCGATTCTGTGGCAACCAAAAGTAGCCACTTCACTATGCTATTCCTAACTTCCAAAACAAAAAAATGGCCCATTGTTTTGCAAGCTATTGTGTAACTAAATGCTTCTTAACTGTTATGAGGATTTCGAACCCTCCCAGTAACGTAACTTGTGATTTCTCTATTCCGACTAATATTGAGTTAAAATCGTATTCTTCACGTTCCTCTATCTTTTTCTGCCCGTTAACTTACATCGAAGTCTCATTCCTGTTCTCTTCACGAAAGAGAAATATTGCTGAATGTCTACGCTGAATTTCTCACTCATAATTTGATATATCGTGTACTCCCTCAGTTTCATTCGCTGCAAGGAAAGCAGCCACAATTTATCTAGTCTCTTTTTACGTCTGGAACTCTCCATTTCTGACAGTACCGTGTTAAATCTCGGCTGCGGCCCACTCCAGGGGATCCACATCCTCCTGTAATGTATATTTTAGGACTGCACGAAATACCCCAGCTGTGGCTCAATAAGCATGCCCCAAAAAACCATATCTTGATTATAAGCCAAATATCATGCATGTTTTCTTAATCACATTGTAGACATACTCTGCAATGTTGAGGGATCAGCGGAGAAGCCCAACCAATAATCCTCATGACCCACAGCATTTCCCACTGTCCAACGGTTCATCATGTACTCCCTTTCTTTGTATGTCCTGCCCAAGTGCATCACCTCATAATTACATTTTATTAACCACTCACCAGGTCAACTGACTGCCCACTCTATATATTTCAATAGCCTACGGAAATCCTTCTCACTTCTTGACATCCCACTAATTTTCGTATCATCCACTAACTGACTGATCAATCTTCCAAATCAACAAACTTGCTGAAGTCCAAATCGACGACTTTGAATGCATTTTCTTTGCCTGCACAACTTCTTACCTCTTTGAAAACAAATCAATCAAGTTGATGAGGATTCTATTCCCCTCAACAAAACCCTGCTGGCTATTCATGATTAATGCCTCCCTCTCCATGGGTAGATTTATTGTAACCCTCAGAAAGGTTTTAATCACTTTCCCCATCACTGAGGTTAAACTGTCAAATTTGCAATTTCCTGTTTTATCCCTTGAGTATTTCTTGATTAACAATACTATATTGGCTGTATTTAATCCTTTGATAAGTATGCTGCAGCAATATAATATGTTACTCCGAACTTAGAATTCAATTTAATGTGATCTCATTGAATTCAAAACTTTGAAGACTCGTTTACTCTCGCAAAATCCTTCTCCTCTTGTAGTTACTCCAGTTAATGAAATAACAACAGAGACATAATTTAATTGAACTGCATAATTTCCCAGTCAGTATAAGCTTGCCTTACGAGTAAAATACTTCTATCTCTTGAAAAATCACTAATTCCTGTACATTATTTGGAAGCAAAATCAAACAAAATGCATTGATTACCTTGTAAATACGAATCGTCATTTCTTGTAGATTCATAACCATTAGAGTTGACTTCGTCAAAAGTGAACATCTGAACGGACCATGCAGGCAAGATAATTGTTCCTTTGAGAAATAATTGAGCTGGCAAAATCGCATGCATGTTTATGTCGATATTAGTCAAATGATCCAACTTGTTGAACAACATTGCTGTATCATGTGCATACTTTGGTATAATCCTGTTGTTCAAAGGACAGAAAGTAATACTATTTATTGCATAATGCTCCTGTTACCATTTCAGGTTTCTCTCGTCCAAGAAAGTGACATCAGTTGGAAAGATGATCAACTGCCTGTGGAGAAGCTAAGCAGAAATTCCCACTATTGAATGAACATGGGACAACGTATAATCAGGTGAGTCGAAAATATTTACTTCTCTATTGTTTTAGTCTTTGGCGTTCTGTATATTACTGTGTACCTCAAGTTTTCTGTGTTTATTTGAATTACTCGGCTCATTTGGAGAACAAAACCAACGCAGGTGTGGTCTACGATAAATAATTGGTTTGATTTAGTCACCATAGAACATTCGATGTATAAAAAAAATTGCTGACAAATTCGATATGGTTTTTCAGAGTTTTACGAGTAGTATAGTTTATTTTCAACCATTAAAGAATGCACTGACTGTGGATGATCAATAAATATCTCAAGTAAAGTATAAAACAGACGAACAAAACACAGCTGAGGCGATTGTAAGCATCTTCTTCCTGAAATGTCAAGTGGAAGATTTGTAACAGTTTGCTCCGGATTTCACCAGCCTCACAGATGACAACATGCAATAAATTTAAATTCTGCCACAACACATCGAGAAACCCTTGAGTGCACCGGAGTTTGCAAAGTCTATGGTATCTCCTGACATTACGATAGTAGTACTGATAAAGGTTGGACCAGAGTTAACAGCACCACTAGCTAACGTAGCTACGACACTGTCATGAATCCAGTAATGTACACGTCATTGCAGATATATCTAGTTTACAAGAAGTCATACATATCAAATGATCCTAATCATTCTAATCGCTGACCTGAAGAAACTAGTGCATAAGGTCATGGTTTAACTTTAGAAGCATTAGCCCGGTTTGGCATAGTCTTAAAAATTCGGATGGAGAGGAACTTTTAAAGTGTGTACAGCAATGTTTCTCATTCAGTCTGAGGATGTATCAATTAGAAAAGCATCAAAAAGTGACCTACTCATGGGAAATAGGACAGGGCCAAGTGACTGATGCATCAATGAAGGATAACAATACCTCAAATGGTCACAATGTTCAGTTTTCAATAAGTTATGCAAGGGAAAGGATTTGTTCCAAAAGTCAGAGTTTTAAATTAGAGGAAGGATAGTGTTGGTGGTATTCAGTAAGAACGTTCAAAAGTTAATTGGAGGTGGATATTCGCAGGTAAATTGACGGCTGTAAAGTGGAAGTCTTCAAAGATGGGATAATCAGAGCCCAGGAACAGTATTTTCCTAATAGGGTGAAAGGCAAGCCGGGTAAATGTGAGGAACGCTGGATGCCTAGAGAAATGAGGTTCTGTTAATGAAAAAGAAGGGAGTATATATGAGGTCTAGGCAGAAGGGATAGAGTGAATCGCTGTTCGAGTATGAGAGCTGTCAGAGAACACTTGCGAGGTGCATCGTGGGACAAAAAGGAGATGTGAGATTGCTCTGATAAATGACCTCAGGCGAATTCACAGGTTTTTTTTTACAGATGCAACAATGACAAAAGAGCAGAAAGGAGTCAGTAAGGCAACCTAAATATCAGAAAAAATATGAGATTGGTGAGATACTAAATGAGGGTTTTGCAACTTAGCGATCAACTTCGGTATATCATGAGGTGAGCTTCTGCATGGTAGACAGGTTAACAAGTTTCGAATACATGGAATACAAAGAGAACTTGTCGTGGGTAGTTGCACCTTTGTAGTGTGCCAAGGTGATGACGCTGGTGTGGTATGGTTAATAAATTTGCAGATGACACCAGAATTGCATGAAGAACGCGACCTCAGAGCACAACGCGACATATAACACATTGAACGCGAGGAGGAGGTTTGACAGATGACGTTTAATATAGATATATATGAGCTGCTTCATTTTGTTTGGGCAAATCAGAGCAGGAACTGTACACCTGACGTTAAACTTCTGTTGCATGTTGTCAAGCAAAGGGATCTGGCAATGCAGGTTCATAGCTTCTTGAAAGTAGAGTTCCAGGTTCTTGAAAAAATATGTTAGACGTGCTTAACTTTATTGTTCAGTGCGTTGAGAATAGCATTTGGGACATCATTTTATGCATGTACAGGTCATTGGGTAGGCCACCTTTGGGATAATGCGCAAAATTCTGCTCTCCTTCCTATAGGAAGGATGTTAATCTTGAAAAAGATTCAGAAATGATTTACAAGGCTATAGCATGAGTTGGAGAGTTTGAGCTACATGGAGAGATTGGATAGTTGTCGACTATTTTCTGTGGAGATTCGGAGGCTGAGAAGTGACCTTATCGTGAATTACAAAATCACGTGTCGCATGGATAGGGTGATTAGAATCCCCCGCCCCCCCCCCCCCCCTTTTAGGGAATATAAAACTACATGGCATAGTTAAAATAACAGAGGAAACATGCGAAATGGATAAAAGCGTCATGCACAGAGTGTTGAATGCATGGAATGAACTGC
Organism: Hemiscyllium ocellatum; assembly: GCF_020745735.1. NCBI lineage: Eukaryota > Metazoa > Chordata > Chondrichthyes > Orectolobiformes > Hemiscylliidae > Hemiscyllium > Hemiscyllium ocellatum. The sequence goes on from NC_083435.1 coordinate 32,454,357, forward strand.
CAGAGGAAGTGATTGAGACTGGTTGAATAATAACTTCTGAAATGCATTTGAGTGGCCATATGTTTAAGAAGGAGTGAGGAGATGTAAGCCAAAATTTGGTATAGATTTGTCGTTTTCCATGCTATACATGTCTTTGACTCCGTGACAGTTCTGTCATGCAGCTATTGCTCAGTGGCCAGGAGCTCTAAACTGAGGACAACGCCTCTTTTCCACTCAATGATGAGAAAACGGAGGATAGCAGTGCAATGGAATGCTTGCAAATCGCATGGATGTGTGCAATCGCGTGCAAAGCGTGATTTGCATCCAATCAATCTCCAGAAATTTTCAACAACCTCCATCATCAAAAATTCTAGCAGCAATTGGTTCCAACTTACCATGCTCTGTAGGAACACACCGCATCACTCAAAGCGGCCTGTTGAAAGTAACTTCCAAATCCACCACCTCTCTCACTTACAGTGAAAGCGTACAAAACCATCACAGTTTCTCCTGCAATCCTAATTTGGAAACATCCTGATGTTTCTTAATCCCTAATTGGTTATGCTCCTGAATTTCTTTCTTAACCGGAGTGTTTGCTCATATGTATCAGGATATCTACAGACTTAAAGGAGACGGCTTATCATCATGTTCTAAAGCACAATTTGTCATTTGCAGGAGGTGCTGAAATAACCAGCAGCAACCATAATATAAGAGGAAATAAACTTCACAACAAGGATCACTTGAATTCTATGGAGTGGTTACGCAGTCTGTTGTTTGCAACCACAGAAATATGAGAATATATTCCATGCACCCCTTAAATTCAGCTGTTATAATCGGTTATAAATCTGTTATATATGCCAAGTGCCATCGAATTTTGGAAACACTTAATCCAGTAAGATTATTAACTTATTGTTATGATCAAAACATATTGAGCATAAGCAAAATATTTGTTTTTATTGTGGCTGCCAATCCGGCGACAAAAATGTTTCAATCCAGTGGACGTTGTTACTTGCCCAAATGCATTCCTCGATACCTGATGAGAATGGTAGGAACAAGTTGATCAGTTCTGACAGTGGATGGTTTTCTGTATGACACCAGAGACTTTTATTACCAAAGCCTATCATTCAACAACAACACATTTTCACTCTGAGCATCGCCCAGGTGAGATTGGCATAATTGTCTGGTTAATTGTTGCATCCATCTTTGATGGAATTGTGGCTGTTCCATACTAAAAGCAATGAACAAAGTAATGTTGTGCGAAGCAGCCGCACTGATTATGGAATCGGCAGTTCTCTGAGCAATTTATGGACACTTTCTATCCATCTTGTATTTGTATCTCATAAGATGATTGACAACAGACCTAAGATGCTGTGAAAGCAATTTTCTGCATTTTATCTACATGGAATGCATGTTGGTGGATGGAAATTGTTGTCACCAATTTGTTCTATTTGCTTGAATATTCCTGCCGAATGTGCTGACGATCAGGAACATTGCACAGATCAATAGACATTAAAGATGATTTACGGGAAACAATAGCTGGTGGAAACACAACAATATATAAATGGTGATGGGGAGAACGCCAATAACCATGGAAACGTGAAATCTTACAACTTCTGTTTTATGAGCTGAAAAATAAGCATAATACATAATTGCACATTTTGCAATGTATCCTTGCAAAAGAAGGGCTTATGCCCGTAACTTTGATTCTCCTGCTCCTTGAATGCTGCGTGACCTGCTGTGCTTTTCCAGCAAAACATTTTTGCTGTTCATTTTGCAATTTTGCAGTTATCGATAACAAGTTACAATGACCAATTTATAATTCTAGAACAAGGAGTGATATATGCGAAGCAAATAAGTGCATTTATTTGTAGAGTTTCTCAACATTAATCATGGAGTCATGGAGATGTACAGCATGGAAACAAACCCTTCAGTCCAATCCATCATCACGAACAGGTATCCCACCTGCCAGCACCCGACCTATATCCTTCCAAATCCTTCCGATTCATATGCCCATTCAAATATCCCTCAAACGTATCAGCCTCCACCACTTTCTATGGCAGCTCATTTCATTCAAGCACCACCATCTGTTTGAAAAAGTTGGCCCTTAGGTCTTTTTGCTCTCACCCTAAACCTATGCCCTCGAGTTCTGGACTCCCCGACCTCAGGGAAAAGTCTTTGTCCAATTACCTTATCCATGCCCCACTTAATTTTGTAAACTTCTATAAGGTCACACCTGAGCCTCCGATGCTCCAGGAAAAACAGCCACAGGCTGTTCAGCCTCTCCCTATCGCTCAAATCCTCCAAACCTGGTAACATCCTTGTAAATATTTTCTGAACACTTTCAAGTTTCACAACATCCTTACTTTAGTAAGAAGATCAAAATTGCACGCAAAATTCCAACAGTGGCCTAACCAATGTCCTGTACAGCGCAACATGACCTCCCAATTCCTGTACTCAATACTCTGACCATTAAAAGAAAGCATACCAAACGCCTTCTTCACTGTCCTATTTACCTTCGATTCCACTTTCAAGGAGCAACGAACCTGCATTCCAAGGTCTCTTTGTTCAGCAACGCTTCCTAGGATTTTACCATAAAGTGTATAAGTGCTGCTAAAATTTGCTTTTCAAAAATGCAGCACCTCGTATTAATCTGAATTAAACTCCATCTGCCACTTCTCAGCCCATTGGCCCACCTGGTCCAGATCCTGTTGTAATCTGAGGTAACCAGCTTCACCGCCCACTGTTCCTCCAATTTTGTTGGTATCTGCAAAATTTCTAACTGTACCTCTTATGCTTGTATCCAAATCACTTATGTAAGTGACAAGAAGTAGAGTATCCCAACACTGATCATTGTGGCACTCCACTAGTCACTGGCGTCCATTCTGATAAACACCCCTCCACCACAACCCTCTGTCTTCTACCTTTGAGACAATTCTGTATCCAAATGGCTAGTTCTCCCTGTATTCTGTGAGATCTAGCCTTGCTAACCAGTCTCCCATGGGAAGCTTGTCGTACGCCTTAGTGAAGTCCATATAGATCACATCTACTGCTCTACCCTTATCAATCCTCTTTTCAACTTCTTCATAAAAACTCAATCAAGTTTGTGAGACATGATTTCCCACACACAAAGCCATGTTGACTATTCATATTCAGTCCTTGCCTTTCCAAATGCCAGTACATCCTGTCCCTCAGGTTTCCCTCCTAACAACTTGCCCACCACTGACGTCAGGCTCACTGGTCTGTAATTCCCTGGCTTGTCCTTACCACTCTTCTTAAGCAGTGGCACCACGTACATCAACCTCCAGTCTTTGGGCCTCATCTGTGGCAATCGATGATGCTAATACTGCAGCAAAAGCCCAGCAATCACTTCGCTAGCTTCCCACAGAGTACTAGGGTACACCTGATCAGGTCCTGGGGCTTTATCCAATTGTATGCATTTCAAGACATCCAGCACTTCCTCCTCTGTAACATGTACAGATTGCAAGGTGTCACCATCTATTTCCTTGCATTCTATATTTTCAATATCCGTTTCCACAGTAAAGCTAAAATCCCGACCCATAACCACCCTGCTATTCTTTCAGATAGCTGAGATCTCCTTTAAAGTTTGGTCCTCAATTTCCCTCTGAGTATTAGAAGATCAATAATACAATCCCAAGAAGGTGATCATCCCTTTCTTGTTTCTCAGTTCCATCCAAATAACATTCCTGTATGGATTTGCACGAATATCCTCTCTCAGCACTGCTGTAAAGATATCCCTGACCAAAAACGCCACTATCCCACTTCTCTTGCCTCCCTTTGTATACTTCCTGTAACATTTCTTTCCTGGAATAATCGGCAGCTAGTCCTGCCCATCCCTGAGCATGGTCCTGCGATTTCTATGATCTCCCAGTCCCATCTTCCTAACCATGCCCTGAATTCATCTGCCTTCCCAGTTAGGCCGCTTGTATTTAAAAAAATGCAGTTTAATTTATTAGTCCTACCTTGTCCCTGCCTACCCTGAATATTTGACTCTGTTATGTTCTCAACTCCATGAGTCTCAGATTGACATCTTTCTTCACTATCTTCCTGGGTCCCATCCCCCTTACAAGTTTAAATCCTTCCGAGCAGCTCTATCAAATTTCCCTGCCAATACATTAGTCCTCTTCCAACTTAGCTGCAAACAGTCCTTCTTGTACACTTCTACCCCAAAGACATTCCAAGCAAACAAAAATGTGAATCCTTCTTCCATACAGCAGCTCCTCAGCCATGTATTCACCTTCTCTATCCTCCTACTCCTTCCCTCAGTAGCTCGGAGCACCGGGCGTAATCCAGATATTACTACTCTCGAGGACCTTTAAATCCCTACCTAACTCTCAGTAATCTCCTCTCAGAATCTTAACCTTTTCCCTTCCTATATCGTTCGTTCCAATGTCGTCAAAGACCTCTTACTGGCCCCTCTCCCCCGTGAGAACAAACGGCAACGTCTCTGAGACATCCTTGATCCTGGCACCAGAGAAGCAACACACAATTCCGATTTTACACTGCTGCCCACAGAAATGTCTGTCCATACCTCGGACAGAGGATCCCCTTGACACAATTGATTTCTTGGAATCCGGTGTAGCCCTCGTTGAATTAGAACCATTATCAATACCAGAAACTTGGCTGATCGTGCTACGTTACCCTGAGAATCCATCACCCCATCACTTTTTCCAAAACAGCTTACCTGTTTGAAATGGGTATACCCACAAAAGACTCGTGCATTAGGTGTCTCCCTCTCTTAAATTTCCTGGAGTTATCACATCAATCTGAGATTTTCCGCCCTTCTTACAACTGCAAGCCATCATATACTGTGGCTGTTGCAAATTCCTCATTGCTTCTACTTGTGTCTCCAACCAATCCATTCGATCTGATGAGATTCGCAACCAACAGCATTTATGGCAGACATAATCCGCATTAACCCTTAAACACTCTTTAAACTCCCACATCTGACAAGAAGCACAGATCAATCTACTAAAGATCATTTTCCCTCCTTCACAATCTACAGAGCAAGAAAATAACACCGCCTTATACCTCTACAAACACTGCTCCAAGTTAATTAATAGTTATGGCTTATATTTTAAATTGAAACAAGAGATACATCTCCAAAAACATATAATCAAGAAATTCAAAGAAGGTCTAATAATTTGATTAGACAGTATATCGTGCTGCTTATGCATTCCTTTAAGAAAACTATCACTTTTCTGAAGTATACAGTAATGCTGTTTTATTCTCAACAGGTTAAGATTAGACCTTCATGATCTTCGAACCATATTTCTTGACATTGCATTATTGACAAAACCGGACTTGACATATGCATGCTGCTTATTCTGCTTACTTCTAGAAATGACAGTTACTTAAAATACAGAAAAGTATCCATCATTCCATCCTTCACGTAAATTGGTTTCGAAAGGAAATTATTCTATCCAGTCTTTCCAATGTGTTGGATTTAGATGGAAAATTGCATCAGAACATCTTTCTGTCCAAATTTTGAGTCATCCTATGAAATAAAAAGGAAAAATGATCATGATTCTTCAAATTTCCAAACAGGCCGCCAATTTTGGAGTAAATGATGGGATACTATCAGCAATATTAATTCTATGTCATTCAAAGTAGCGATCTGGGCTAAATTGTTTGAAATTTACATCATGTAAAAGGCATTCATTGCTTTTTAAAAATAGATTGTTACTGCGAAGTAAATGAAGCATGTCTGCCAGATATCAGGCCCTGGAATCTTCAGCTTATATGATAACAATATGCTGTTAACTGCTGGAAAAATAAAATAGTTATATAAAATGCTGAAGAACTCATCCGGTCATGAAGTGTCTGCATGAAGAGAAACAATGTCAACATTTCCAATCCGTATGACACTTATGGGACTGTCAATTATGAATTGTTGAGATTCTCCATTACTTTCTGCTTATATTATGCGTAACTGTGCTCATCACTGAGATAGCGTGCATGGAACACACCCCTTCAATTACTTTTTAAGAAGGTAGCTTAAACGCAAACGTTTTCGCAGTTTAAAAACAGATGTATGAGCCTTCCTGCCAGTTAGAATTCGACTCGTCAAACTGTTTGGCTTTTCGCAAAACACTTTTCTTTTAATACTCCCTTAAAAATGCAACGAACCAAAGAAGAACAAAAAATAATTTAACCATACTGGAAAACTTGCCAGAATAATACAGGCAAGAACTAGTGCGAAATAGCTGTTACAATATTGCAACATGCCATAAACTCACGCCTTAGCACAAAGCCAGTCAGAAACAGAATTGTCTCGTATGTAAGCCAGCAGCACATAGAGAGCGAGGTTGGGGGGGGGTGGGGAGAGAGAAAGATAGAGAGACAGAGAGAGAGACAGAGACAGAGAGAGAGAATCAAATGTTAACAAAAATTAAACAAGTCCAAATTGTTAACAGCTGGACACACATACCGAGAGTGCTTCTTTTTTCCTAAATTCGAAAAAAAAGTTCTCACAGATAAGCATATACTACCACAAACATGGGTACACCTTTCGAGCAATCTCTCTCCAAAAGAAAATGGGAATAAAAATGCAAAGCTTAAAGAAGCAACATGGTCACACGTGGCAGCACCAGTAAAGTCATAAAATCAAACATCAAGCATTGGTTTTCACCTGTTTCTTCTGAATGAACAGTTTCGAAGATTTCTGCTTTTACTAAACAAAAAGTAATGCAGAAAGCAAAGTCAATGAAAAATCTGAAGAACGACCCTGTTAACGTCCATTCACAAAATCAAAAAGGCAAGTGGGGATGACGTTGTGTCGACACAATTTCAACGGATGATAGCATTTGCAATAATTGAATGAAACACACAATTTCAACGCTCGATGTAATTTTGACGTCAGTCACGTTTGAGAAATTTTAAAGTAACATTTTCAACCATTTAAGCAAAGAGTTAATTAAAACAATTCCATATCTGAACGCATTTTTCTTAAATAGTATCTGTCACGTAAAACCATCTCCCATCTCCAACATGGGCGTTAACCTCTGAATGGTAAAATTGAATATGTGAAATTGTTCTTGCAGAGATCTGTAACTGACATCACATGGTTTCTCCCTGTAGTTCTCAGTGTGGAGCTACTTGGATTGCCAATACAACTGTATTTCTCAAATAAATCTATTTAATACTGTGTATAAGTTAAATAAGTAAGAATATTTTGGTACAATTGCCACTATTACAAAGCAAAGGTGCTCAGTTATTTTCCTAATTGCATACCAGCTACATACGCTCTAAAATTTTCAATTTAAAAGGCTTTTGTCTTTTGTAACACGATAAAATACAGTTTGAATTGAACATATTTTTGAACAATAAGCATGCATATCGCTTGGGCTTAATTTTGTTGACTGGATGGAAATAAAAGCTAAACATTGTGTAATACTGGCACAACCACTTGAGGATTCTCTCTCGTATTAAAGTGACACGAATTTGAATGCAGAACATCTGTGTGTTAGGAAGGCAAGAGAAAATTTCATTACTGGCACACATGGGGCAGCCCGTAATCGTACAGGTTGAAAATATTTGCTACCCTATTCTTGCAATTGTTGGTGTGCCGGGTGAGTATCTGAAAATCACTGAACTGTTTCAATTTATTCTGTTTAACTGATTCATGGATATTTCTGTTTTTGACATATACTGCTAATTTTGATGTGTTTAATACTGGAAGAAGAAAATAAACAACACCACTGAAATAGTGACAATTCATTTATGAATGCTGTACAGCCAATGGAATAATTTGATAGATTAGAATGACTTTTTACATATTTATCCATAAGACGTGAGCATCCCTAGCTTAGCTATTATGAATGGTTCATCCTTAATAACTCAGAGGGCAGCTCAGAGTCAATCGCATTGTTGTGTGTCAAGAGTCATAGCTGGTCAATCTGGACAAGGACAGCCAATGTTTATGCTAAATGTCATTTGCCAAACAAATTGACATTTAATGGAAGGGTTATATCTCCATTAAGTTCTTTCTTCTTTCATATTAAGTTCAGGTTTTAATCTATTTTTGAAGTAGAATTCCAAGCCATATCCCAAGAATATTAGCCAAGTGATTGGATTCGTAGAACACTCACATTGACACTGTTCCACGACCGTTCCAATGCAATGTGAAAGTTGAAGGCCGTTCACTTTTTTTTAAGAGCTGAGAGAACGGCAGTCCAATTTTCAGGAACGACATCTTGTACCAATGTTGTTTTAAATAGAAAACCAAAATGTTTGAATAACTCATAGATGGCTTAGAGAGAGAGAATGCAAGAGGAAGAGACAGACAGAGACAGAGTGACAGAGATAGAGGGCGCGAAAACAGTAAGCATAAGCATATTCCTGATGATACTGTTTCTTTTGCAAGGTTAAATTGTTCCTGTTTATTTCCCCAAAAATGTTGCGAAAGGAAGAGGCTCCGATTTGTCTGAGCTAACGTCATTTTAAATATGACTAACAGATGATACATAAGGCAACAATCAGGGAAAAGTGTTTTTATTTTGCCAGAAAATAATTTTAAAACGTTTTTTAATGCAAGGCGAGAGGTCTGTTCTCCCAGTTCAGGGTCATTCTAGTTTGGTTTAGTTTTAGTTGGGGAGCTTACAAAGCTGCTCCTAAAGAAAGTGGATCCGTGTTTCATGCAATAATCCCTGGCTGATCCTTTGTGCAATCTCTCTCTCCTATCAGAGCCTAAGGTTGAAGTTACCTTTTTGCCAAGGTGGGGTGGGGGTGGAGGCGTGTGTTTTTGGAATTTTGGAGGAAACCTGAATAGTTTTTTGCTAATTTAGTGTCATAGAGTCATAGAGATGTAAAGCATGGAACCAGACCCTTCAGTTCAACTAGTGCGTGCTCACCAAATATCTTGAATTAATCTAGTCCCATTTGCCAGCACTTGGCCGAAATCCCACTAAATTCTTCCTACTTACATACCTATCCAGATACATTTTAAATGTTGTAATTGTACAAGCTTCCACCAGTTCCTCAGCAGTTCATTCCATACCGTGCATGAAAACATTGCCCCTTAGGTCTCTTAATTTGTTCCCTACTTATCCTAAATACATGCACAACTTTGCCACAAATGGTCTTACACACCTCACTGTCACTCATCAACGTGCTCCAGGGAACTCAGCCCCAGCCTATCCAGCCTTTAATAGTACGTCAAATCTTGTATCCCAAAATACATCTTTGAAACTCTTTTCTGAACCTTTTCAAATTTCGCAATATCCTTCTGATAGGAGAGAGAGCAGAATTGCAACAATATTACAAAAAAACCTAAACAATTTCCTGTACAACTGCAACATGGCCTGCCAAATTCAATATTCAAAGCTCTGAATAATACAAGGAAAGCACGTCAAACGCCTTTTTCACTGCCCTATCTACCTGCGACTCCATCGTCAAGAAAATATGAACCTGGACTTCAAGCTCTATTTGTTGATGAGCACTACTCAGGACCTTGCCATGAAGAGTTTAGGACCTGCCCTCAGTTGCCTCTCCAAAATACTACCTCTCCCATTTCCCTAAATTAAAGTCCATCTGACACTAATCATCCTATTAGCACTGCGGCTACTATCGTGTCCCTCGTCTTTTGCAAATTGTTGTTCTTCTAAATTTTGTTATGTTTCGATTGTTTTTCATTTGGTAGTCTATTAATAAATATTGTTTTGTTAAAAACTGATTGCTTTGACGAGCTGCGTCACTCCTGGAGTATCCACTAAACATCTGCTAAAAACAACTAGAAAAGTCACTATCTGGGCTGCACTTATAAATGTTTTGAAGATCTCTGGCCATGACCATAATGGTTTGGAACTCGCCGGCTTAATTCTATAGTTCCAATTTTGGATTTGAACTGTTGTACTCAATGAAAGCAAGTGACTGGTGCTAATATTTGTTGTTTTGAGTCTTTAATATGGTTTGTTTAAGCAAAGTTTGTTGTAGTAATGGTTCTTTCAGTCTCCAAGACTTTTCATGGGGTGAAATAAGTGACTTTGGCGGTGTTACAAAATGTGAACAATGAAGCACTACTGGAATTGGCGATCAAGCTGGAGTAGGATTTAACATCGTCTGAAAGAAAAGGAGAGATAAAAGCACAAATAGATCAGCATTTGCTGCATACGCCATCGGAATCTATGGAAGTGTTCAAAACGTATTTGAAAGTGTAGCAGCGTAAAGTAGAAGCAAAAGAAAGAAGAAACATAAAAAAAAAGGAAAATGAGTAAGCAGAAGAAATACAAAAGAAGAATAGAGAGAGAGAAGAAAGGGGAAAATAAAGCGAAAGACAGAGATGAAAGAGAGAGATATATAAAAGAAAGAAACAGGAATTTGAAAGTTAAAAAACTGGGACTAGTAGACGAAAGACGGCTTGAAAGGATGGAAACGAAAGTAAAAAGGTAAGTTTAGTGAGCAAGACAGTGCAGATGTATATCTGATTGTAACAAAAGGCCTAGTAGGGATCTGTTTAGATGTATCCAAGTACGGCTTATATATATTGAGAAAGATGTAAAAGTATTTTTCATCTTACTTGAGACAGTGACTAAATAAAGTAAGTGGCCAGTGATCATCTGGTTTTGTTGATCGAAACAAAACTTCCAGGTAGAGCTACTGAGGTACCTACATGGCTAAGAATACATTAAGAATACAGCAAACATATGACGTGCTAGGAGATACGATTATTATGGAGGAGTTCAAAAGTTCCCTTCCTGAAGTCTTGAGAATCCAAGCAAAAGAGCAGACAGTTAAAATGCCATAATTTGATGGTCCATAAATCAAACTTTGTTTCCCAACATAAATTTTCATCCTTGAGGGTTAGAAATTGGAGGAAAGAGAAATCCTTATGTGGTAAAGGAAACATAGATCTCGGTGAACATCATATGGTTAACTTACCATCGGTTTAAACTGAAAACCATGAAGGGATAAGACAAGATCAAAGGCTACAGTGTTGTAACTGCAACAAAGTAGATCACATGAGTCAAAGTGTTGGTGGGATAGGAAAAGCACTGGGAAGCCAGATGGAGGAAACAAGAAAAGCCATTGAATTTTGTTGGAATGGTAGTGGAAGGCAAAGTGGGTGTGGAAATGAGTTGCCCCAGAGTGTACATCCTGGTGGGCAGTTGAGTAATAGAGAAGTGCCAGATCTTCTGAAACCATATGCTTCTGAACTTAAACTTTGCGTGCATAAGCCACCGTCAGGACGTAAAACAGTAGCAAAATGAAGAGATAAACGATACGCTCAAACATTGATACTAAAAGATGAGGAGATATATACACCTCCAAAGGACCATTGCATGAAAACATGCCAGCAACTATAATTTATAGTGAGACAAGACGTCCTCAGTTATGAGTATGGACTTAGGTTAGAGCGTCTACTGAAGAATGAAGAATTCATGGGAGGAATACTGGCAAAATTCTCAGTACGTGGAGTACAATTTGTCTCTGCTAACGATATATTTGACTCATGGGTCGGAATGCGGCCTACAATGGTTGGAAATCCAATGGAAAATAAAGCAACTGAGTTATGACAGCAAACATATGGATTTCGCTTTTCTGACGGTTTGGTAACGAGCTCACAGTTCAGCAGATTGAACAGGAAAGATCAGAGTACAGATAAGAAAGTTGCATTGGAAAGATCAGAGACAGTGAACAAGTCGTTGATACAAATCAGGTGCAAATGGATGACGAAGCAAACAGTTTTATCTCGGAGATTTTATCTGAACTACTGTAGACGAGGAAATGCAGACGATGACATAATTAGGCTGATGAGAAAAGGGTAAAGTTCATCAAGTCGTAGTCCCAGTGATTTATAGAAATGATGTATTCCGGCGAGCACATGAACTACTAGTAGAGATAATTAAAACATAGACATTGAACTTTTGCCAGACAATTTTGCGCTGACCTGTGAACTAATCTAAATCCACTGCACTACACTAACCCATCATCATCCATATGCTTATGCAAGGGCTATTTAAATCCCTCTAATGTGACTGAGTCAACTGCATTTGCAGGTAGGACATTCCACGCCATTACCACTCTCTGAGTCAATAACTTGGTTCTCACATCTGTCTTTAATCTATCACGCCCCAATTTGCAGCTATACCCACTCGTACAAGATGACAGCATCATCCTAGGAAAAAAGACATTCACTGTCCACCCGATCCAATCGTCTCATCAACTTGTATGAATCTATTAAATCCCCTCTTATCTTTCTTCTCTCCAATGAGAACAGACCCAACCCCCCCAGCCTTTTCTCATACGACCTTCCGTTCAGACCAGGCAACATCCTAGTAAATCTCGTCTGCATCTTTTCCAATGCTTCCAAATCTTTCCTGTATTGGGACGACCAGAACTGCACACAATGCTCCATGTGAGGTCGCACTAGCATTTTGTACAGTTGCAGCATGTCATCACCGCTCTGGAAATCAATTCCTCTACAAATAAAACCTAACACACCGTTTGCTTTCTTAACAGCACTACCAGTCAGAGTGGAAACTTTCGGGGATCTATGTACATGGACGCCAAAAGCCCTCTGACCATCCACAACACCAAGAATCTTTGCATTGACCCAGTATTCTGCCTTCCTGTTATTCTTCCCAAAATCAATCATCTCACATTTATCTGCATTGAACTCCGTTTGCCACTTATCAGCTTAATTCTGCAGTTTATCCAAATCCCCTCGCAACATGCGACGTTCTTCCACACTGTCCACCACTCCATCGACTTTATTATCATCGGCAAACTTACTAAGCCATCACCTAAGCCTGCATCCAAGTCCATTTCTGCACAAGAAAAATTCAAACTAAAATAGATGAAACCTTTTGACTGTCGTGGACTGCACAAGAATGTCCTTGACTTTTGACAGACATTTCATCTTTACTTGCTATTTGGAAAACTACAGGTAGTAATAAAACCAGCACCTTGGATGCCCATTCTTGCTTTTGAGGAATCTTTTACAAAAGACATAATTGATTGTGCAGGAACCCTAACTAAAAGAACAAGAAGGAATCATTGGTTGCTGACATTAACGGATGTGTCCACTGTATTTCAAGAGAATATTCCATTCGGCAATATCATCGCTAAAAGAATTGTTGAACTTTTACTCAAAGGTTCACTCAGTATGGATCATCCACTGAAATGCAATGAGATCAAAGTCAAATTGTATCTCAGAATTACTCAATGAAGTTTTAGCAAGTTTAGGAATAAAACAATTCATATCTACTGCCTACCATTTAGAATAGTAGGGATTGGCAGAAATATGGCATCAGACATTAAAATCCATGTTAAGGTTTCATGGTCATGGCTATTCAACTGATGGGTATAAAGCAATCCTGCTTGTATTGTTTGCCATCATACATGTTTTAAATGAATCGAACAAATTCAGTCCATGTGAATTCGTTCTTTTTGCGTATGAAGTGAGAGAACTATATAAAAAAAAGTCAAAATTGTTCAGTCAGAATTCAGAGAGAACATGCACAAAATATTTGTAAGATTTTAGGGAACAATTACATAGGGCGGGGAGTTGGATAGATATAATTTAAAAATATCACAGCATACAATGAAACTGGAAACAAAGAAGAAATGAAAGCTTACAATTTTGCACTCAGAAATAAAATCTTAGTGGCACTTCCAGAGAAAAATGAACCTTTAAAATCAAGATTTATTGGACTCATCAATTCGAAAGTAGATTGACTGTGGTGGACTATATGATAAGGAATCTAATCAGAAAGAAATCTCACAAAGCATCTTATTCGAATATACTCAAAAGGTATTTTGACAGGGAAATCAGAATGTGTTATTGATCACAACACAGAGGGAAGAATCAAGTTCAGAGGTGTTGAAATTGGACATTCCTCAAATGAACTTGAGCAATGAGGAAGTTGTCAATAATTATTGGATTGCCTTCCTGAAGAAAATCAGAATGACAAGAAAGAGTATTTATCACCACATGGGGAAATATGTGAAAATAAACTCAGAAGTGCTAACATAATTTTGCACGATGGAGGTATAGGAATTGCTGGTCCAATTAAATAATATACTTACAGGCTTAAAACTCTAAAGTTGGAATAGGCTCAAGAGGAGACTGAATGCATTGTCCAAGACGATAAAATTTAAATGAGTTGCAATGAATGCAGCTCACACGTAGTAATAGCGTCAAAAATCAACCGTGCCCAACGGTGATATATGGACTTTCCAAAGCCAATGTACTGACAAAGTCTGATTCGTATCCGATTCCAGGTTGAGAAGATGGTATTGAATAAATGGGAAGAGCAACTTGTATTTCTAATTTGGACTTGTTCAGACGATTCTGACATAGAATACTGCCAGAAGAGTGGACACAACTTCAGCTTTCCTAATGTTGAATGGACTGTATCAGTTTCAAATCATACTGTTTGGTACAAAAATGCACCAGCCGCATTTCAAAGACTAAACAAAAACGTAATTTCTGGATTATGCAGTTGTGTGGTAGCTATTAATGGCCTTGTGATTTTTCATCACACATGATAGAAACAGTTACAACAGTTATCTGAATTGTTCCATCCACTTCAGGAGGCAAGCTTGTTGAAAAACCTTGCGAAGACTGAATCTGCCAAAGCCCAAGTTACCTTCCTGGTCCTTGTATTTGGCATGGGCAAATGGCCCCATGCAGTGCAAAAACAATGATAATTCGGGCATTTCCTATACCGTCGTCAAAAAAGACCAGCGCTACAATTCCGATATTGAATATCTTTTATTCGAAACTCATAACAAATTTTAGCAGTTTGAATGCTCCCCTCACTGAATTACAAAAGGAAAGTGGAACATTTCAGTGGGTGGCAGACTATCAAAAGGCGTTGACAGCATAAAATCTGTGTTAATCATGGTCCCATGATGAAACACATCTAATTACGTAAAGTCATCATGGTTGGTATCGATGCAAGTTGTGTGGGTGTCGGTGCTGTGCTCTTACAGTCAGACAACGAGAAGTTAGAAAGACCTATCTGGTATTTCCTCAGCAAATTGAACACTTATTTGCAGAACTAATCGTTAATTGAGAAAGAGAGATTGAGTTTGTCGTTGGCGTTACATTTCAACTTTTATATTACCACACATGTATCTGAGACAATCATATATGTGATGATAACCCATTGAAGTTATGGGTAAATTTAAGGGCAAAAAATCCAGACTGTTTTGATGCAGCTAATTATCATAACAGTTCATTTTGAAAACGGCATAAGGCAGTACGAGAAGAAGTTGAATTCCGATGTATTGTTGATACTTCAGTAAAGATCGCAGGCATTCGGTGGCTGGAGGAAACAGAGTGAAAAAAGAAGTGTTGCATGTTCGCCTGGTTATTTTTAATATAGTGCATATTTCCTGTTATGTAAGATTAAGAGGTTTTTGAAATGAAACCTTCTTGGATCTTGACAATTACTTGTTTCTTCACGTTTTCTTTGAGAAGCTTTCCTTTAACAAGGATGCATATTATTATTGTACATTTTTTCAAATTGATTTATTAAAAGCAGAGACGTCGATTTTCTGAGATCAGGCTAATTTGATTCTGGTTAAAAGATACTACCCATGGCAAAAATCAGGGGGAAAAGACTTTTATATTTTTTTTAAGTAGGACAGTAAAGCTAAGAAGCATCTAGGGAAATGCATGAAGAAGCAGGGGATAAAGGGATATGAATCACGTGCAAGCAGACAGGATTAATCTAGAATAGTATAATCGTTGGCACATGCATGTTCGGCTGACGGGCCTCTTACTGTTCTGCACTCTTGTATGTTCTATTAATAAAGCAATTCAATGATTTCTTTAAAGATAGGAAGTCATACTTCTTAGACTTGAAACCATTTCCTTTTTTAGAATTCATATGCCAAAGTATATTTGCCCCAGGAAAGATGGTTGTTGATTACAATTCATTCCGTTTTCCATCCTAGAAATTGACACAGAAACCAAACGCATACCTTTGCATAATTTCGGACAATAAATTCCCTTTGATAAAAAAAGGAATCTATTTAATAATATGTGGCCTGTTTAAAATTTACTGGCTGCATTGCATCGACATCATTTGTGAAACACATGCTTAAAACATTGTTGATTTGAACGTACAGGGTTAATATCAGCGGTAAAATTCAGAGAAAACAAAAAAAAACTATGTTATTCTACTGATTGGCAACATATATTGCACGTTTGAATAAATTATTTGAATAAATTATTAATGATTTCTCATGATTTTAGCAAACGATTATGACTAGTTTATTTCTTTGTTTCTTTTCAGCTAATCTGGTGACAATTGTGATTCTTTCCCGTCAACTGTGCGACCTTTCAAAATGTGTCACTCGATATTTAGTGGCAATGGCCGTGGCGGACTTATCTGTTCTGGTATTTGACGTAATATTCTATGAGATCAAAGACTATTATTTTCCAAATTTATTTTTCAACTACACACCAATTTGCACTCTGAGCATTGTCCTAAATATGGTTTCAGTTGACTGTTCTGTCTGGTTAACTGTTGCATTCACCTTTGATCGATTTGTGGCTATTTGTTGCCAAAAGTTGCAAGTAAGGTATTGCAACGCCAAAACAGCAACTATGGTTATAGGAATCGTTTGTTTTATGAGCAGCTTACAGACCGTTCCGACATACTTTGCATTTGAACCTCGAGAAATAATAGACAGCCAGCCGTGGTCCTGCTCTGTCAAAGCCAGTTTCTATACGTTACCCATGTGGATTGTGTATTGGTGGATCGAAGTTATTTTAACCCCATTTCTTCCATTTGTTTTTGTCGGAGTTTTCAATGTCCTGACAATTAAGAGCATTGTACAGACAAATAGAGTTAGGAGAAGACTCAAAGGAAACAATAAGGACCTGAAACAAAAGGATCCTGAAACGGAGAATAGGAGAAATTCGATGATTATTTTAATGGCCATATCTGGAAACTTTATAATCTTATGGACTGTAACATTGGTGACATACCTACTTGTACAATTTTCAGAGGTAAAATTATTAACAGCAAGTTACAACGATCCATTCACAATTCTTGAACAAACAGGCTATATGCTTAGGACTTTGAGTTGCTGCACAAACACCTTTATTTATGCAGTTTCGCAACATAAATTCAAAGATGCGCTTAAGAGTTTGCTTATGCATCCCATTTCTATGCTAACCATTTTATTTCGTTACCTCGGTACTACTGCGAATTAATCACAAGTATAAATTTATTTTCAAATTTTATGATGGAGCACAATGTAAAACAATATACCTTTATGAAGTTGAGCCAACATTTTCTTTCATTGCACGAACACCAAAACAATACTCCTGTCTTTGTTTAATTTGCTTGCTTCTGGGACTTCACGTTGCTTAAAATAAAAGTTTCATTTATCCATCTATCTAACTTCACAACCAAGTTTCAGTTAAATTCACATAAGTATAGAATTATCTGGCACGAAGAATGGAGGCGTTTTCCAAACCATAAAAGGCTTCAGAGATCTGCAGTATGAAGGTACTTGGGAGTTCTTGTTCAGGATACTCTAAAAGTTGTCATGCAGGTGCCGACAGAAGTTAGGATGACAAATGCAATGTTAACGTTCATTTAAAGAGTGCTAGAGTAAAACAGCAGAAGTGTGTCTCTGAGGCTACATAACATCTGCTCAGTCACCACGTGGATAAATATGAATAGTTTTGGTCCCCGTATCTCAAGAATGGTGTTGTTCTTGGAGGAAAACCAGTGAGGCTTTACAAGAATTATCCCGGTGATGAAGGTCTTGTCATAGGATGATGCAGTTGAGGAGTGTGGTTCTATAATCAATGGACTTTAGAAGCTTGGAGTGGGAGGGTGGGTTGTGCTGGGAGACTAAACGGAAACATAAGTAGTACTGAAGGAGTTGGCTATCGTAGATGTTTTGAAGAAGTTTTCACGAGTTATTGAGAGTAGCACCTGTGGGTCGACTCTCAGGTACCACTATTTTGAAATGCTATGAAGAGTATTTTTCTTCATGCAGGTGGTCGGTACTCTGCAGAATTTATTGTCACAGAATGCTGTGGAGGCCAAGTCATGGATAATTCATTTAAGACAAATGTAAGTGAATTCCTGTTTAGTCTGGGGATCAAGGACTAAGTGCTGATGGCCAGAGAATGGGGTTGAGCAGCATAACATCATGATCCAGCGGTGGAGGTGACTGGAGTGACTAAATTGTCTAATTCGGCTATTGTAGCGTACGGTGTTGAGGTGTTTTGTCCCGTTTTCCTGATGAACCTGAATTAGCAGGGAAATTGTATATTTGTGCTTGTGTCATTGTATGTATTAGTTTCCACGTGTTTATTAAACTTGTTCAGTAAATATCTGAATTTATCGTGATCCTTCTAATTGGCAAAACAGGCTGCTGCTTTTTGAGTTGCTGATTGGCTGCTCTGATCGATATGAATCAAATCCCGTAAGACAGACTAATTGAGGTTAAATGACTGGTCTTCCATTTAGAGCACAGTGTCGCCATTTATTTGAACATTGCAACAACGAAAACAAAAAAACGATAGACTCTGCTTTTACTGAAATCCTATGCGTGATGGGAATCTAACACCATAATGAATCAAAAACTGAATAATTTTGTTAGGTGCAGAACCTGCAATGGATAAGAGAAATTGAGTAAATACTTCCAAATGTTCTGATTTCTTCAGAACTGGGAGTCCTATACTGTTGATTGACCGTTATATTCTCTTTGGATAATCCTTATGCCAAGAGCACCAAAACAATACCCCTGCATGTTTCTCCTGGATTTTCGTCAATTTCTGTATGTAGACTGTGGTTCAAAGACGCTCCTGCCATTTCAGATAGGTTTGCACCCACCATACAAATGCTACGTTATGGACTAGTGACATCATTTATCAGTTGATGAAGTGTGAGCTTCCGCATATATACTTAATGATGAATTTCAAAGAAGTAGAAATAATGAACATTGCTATCCAAACTTTAACATCCAGCAATCTGCATTACCTAGGTAAAGCATGTTCTTTGATAAAATTAACCTTTAATTAAGATGAGTAACAGACAAATGGCACATATCAGAGAGCAATTGTTATCAAAGCACATCTTTCATATTTTGCTACGTAACCACAATTGTCAGTGACTTGTTTTACTGTAATTCTAAATCTAAACATGAACAAAAAAAGAGATTTATGTTCTCCCTTTCAAACATCTATCTTCAGAATTGTTTTAAAGGTCAAATTTTCAAAGACTATGTCAAGCATTTCTACTATTCTGGCAAAACAACATACATTCATTCAATCTATTGAATTCCCTAAACTCAATTGCTGCAGTTCGACATGGGCAACAGCCCAGACATTGAAAGACAACCAGTTTCCCCAAGAAATACAGCACCTGTTCTATTTACTCCCCGTGTTCTTCCTTTGTTCAACTGAACCAATTGAATATTGCTTCTTGGATTTTGAACACTCGGAGTTGGAGTTGAATGAAGTTTGACTTGCTCATCAGTTTATTCCAAGATTGAATCGAATTGATTCGAATTGAATTGAATTTAATATGCACCGAGACACAGTGAAACGCTCTGTCTTGCGAGCGATACTGTCAGATCCCAGAGACAAGTAACATAGACAGTAAATAAAAGGTAAGTAGCGGCAAAAACAGAAACACAGGTACAGGCGTTGTTAAGAGTTTGCGCGTTCATTCAGTGTACTAACAACAGGACGGTAGAAACTGGTTTGAAACCAGCTAGTGCATGTGCTCAGGATTCTCTACGTTCTCCCCAAGGATCGAGGTCGTAGAAAAACATTGCCAGGGTGGGATGAAATTTTAAGAATGTTTTTCCTTGGCTGCGGACGTGGTAGATGGATTCTATAGGTGTGAAGTAGGCCTTTGTGATTGTCCAGTGAGTCAAGATTAAAGTGGGTCTGGAGAGGCACATCTGGTCAAGCAGCATCAAGGAACAGGAGACTTTTACGTTTTGGGCAAAAGTCCTTCATCAGGAATATTCCTGCTCCTTTGATGCTGCCTGACCTGTCGTATTTTTCCAGCCCCACTCTAATCGTGACTCTACCTCCAGCGTCTGCAAAACCCACCTTCGCCTTTGTGATTGTCCAGATAGAGTACTTCACTCTCCGTAGCCATCTCCAATTTTTAATGGCATTCACCGTACCCGATAGCAATACATCCAGACAAATTGCTCACGATGGCGCAATGATGAAAGTTGACAAACGTATTCATCGTCATGCCAAATATGCTCAGCTGCCTAAAAAAAAGACATTGTTGTGACATTGTAACCAATGCATCCACATGAAGAATCATAGATAGCTTGTTGTGGTTAACCACTCCCAGGAGCTTTACACGCTCCAATCCTTCCATTTCTGTGTCAAGGAACATAAGTAACATCCTACCGAAAGTTAATATTAAGTTCCTTGGTTTTTCTGGAATTGAGAGCTAGGTTGTTCTCAGTGCACCGTTTTCCATGCCTTCCACCTCCCGTCTGTAGTCTATTTCGTCGCTATTTAAGATTTGACCAACTATGGCAGCGTCATCAGAGAACCTGTAATGGACATTAGTCTGGTATTTGGAGACGCAGTCATGAGTATACAGTGCGCACCTACCCCTGGGGAGCTCTAGTATTGACTGTTAATTACGATGAAATATTGTCCCCTGTCTTCACTGACTGTTGCACGTGGGTCAAGAATTTGAAGATCCAGTTGCAGAGTGTTGGCCTTACTCAGTCAAAGCTTAGTAATCAGTCTCGTGGGGTTAATAGTGTTGAAGTCTGAACTGTAGCCAATGAGTAGGAACCTTATGTATCTGTTTTTGGTGTCAAGATGTTCTTGGGAGGAGGGAAGGGTAGGTAATATGGCATCTGACGTGGATCTGTTAGTCCAATAGGCACATTGGCGTGGATCAAAATGGTGGGGAGGCTGGAGTTCATAAATGCCATGACGAATCTTTCAAATCACTTCATGACCACCGACGTTAAGCCACTCCACAGTTGTCATTGAGATTTGCTTCGTGAGCCTTCTTAGCCACAGGGATGACTTTGGCCATCTTGAAACAGGCAGGGACAGTGGCTTGCTGCGGGGAAGGGAGGAAGTTGTCCGAGAAGACTGCTACCAGTACACCTGCACATGCTTTAAGTGCACGGCCTCTTACTCTGTTGGGTCCCATCGCTTTGCTTGAATTCACATGAAGGAAATTGATCTGACCTCTGACACAGTAACTGTTGGGGTAGGTTCGTCAGGTCTTGTTGGAATTTTTGTTAACTCTGCCGAAGTTCTGCTCAAAGCAAGCACAGAAGGCGTTGAGACTATCTGGGAGGGATATGTAAGGTCTGCAATCTTGCACTGTCTCCTTTTAGAACCCCTGGTATCATTTGGTTCTTGCCATAGTCGCAAGTTTTCTGTCTGAATGTCTAGCGTGGATACGTATTGGTCCAACTGGCTGTCTTAATGGCTCTCCTCCATGGATTCCATATATTTGAGTGGGTGTTGTGATCTGAAGGCCTGACGCCTGTTTTTTTAGCAGGTTTTCTCTGCCCTGATTCATCCACGGTTTCCTCTTAGTGAACACCTGGATTGACTTCCTCAGTATGTATCCTTCACACACTTGCTGACAGTCTGTGATGGTGGTGTCATACTTGTCCAAGGCATCTGCGGACTGTGTGAACATGAAACAGCCAGCCGATTCCAGACAGCACTGGAGTTGATCCTCTCAAACTCCTTCGATCAGCACTGCACCAGTATCAGCAAGGGCATCTCCTGCTTCAGGTTTTGCCTGTAAGCCGGATGGAGAAGCACAGCATTGTGGTCGGAGTTCCAGAAATGAGGGCGGGGAATGGAGCGGGAGGCATCCTTCCCACTGATATAGCAGTGGTCTTAAATGTTTGGGCCCTTAGTGGGGCAGGTAATGATCTTTTGCTGCTTCAGCAACCCACTCCTGTCGTCGGCGTGCTTGAAGTGGCCAATCTTAATAAACAGGGCCTCGGGCTTTTCCCTCTCCAAGGTGTAGGTGATGTAATAAAGCACATCAGGACTTCCTAAAACTTTCTTTGTGGCGGTATGTACGCAGCAGTTAGTGTAGCAGGGGTAAATTCACGTGATAGATGGAAGCGGAGGCATTTGATTGTAAGGAGTTCAAGGTTTGGGGAGAATTGGCTGACCAGGCGTGCAATGCCCATGCGTCACATGTTGTTGATGAATAAGCAAACTCCTCTAACCTTTGTCTTACCCAAGGATGTTGTGTGGTCCATATGCTAGATAGAAAAACATCTGCCTGAAGTGCGCAGATCTTGATGGCTTCAAAAGCCTTTATAAGCCCCGCAACTCATTGAAGGTCCTGGTTTGGCCCACTGGCTCTTTAGTTTTGTCTTGAGTCTTAAATTGACAGAAACCCATCAGAACTTTTGGGACTTTGCAATGAGGATCAATTGCAAAGTAAACTCTTAACTTCTCATCACATTTTTTTGATAACAGAGTGATTCGCCTCTTTCCTGCTTCTCTCTCACACTTTTGCTCTTGGTTTCTCTCATCCTGAGTATTTTGAAACAGACTATAACCTTTAATGTATTCTTCAGAGACTCTTCATGACATGAAGGGAACTTCGATAAATCTTGCCAAACGTTTATTTATTATGCATTAGTAGAACTTGAATGAAATTAATAATTTGCGAGAGTTAAATGTGATAACCAGTTAAATGTATAATTTTCAAGCTTTTATGGCTTGTCCAGTTCTGACGAACGAACATGTAATGGATTTTATTGCAGGATAGTTTTTAAATGTGTGTGCTATAGGTGTTTTGAACCATAAGAACAAATTGAACTATTTTCTCTGAAATAGACCCCTTCATATTCATTAACTCAACTCCGCAGTCGAATTACATTGAAGGTTTGGAGTGCTTGATTGCACAATCAGTGCATCCAGAATCTCGATTGAAATTAAGTACTCGGTGTTAACCTTGTCATGTTGTTTGATTTTAATTGCATGCTTCCAAAGTTGAATTGCATCAAATTGCTCTTCTCAGATTATCGCATGTCCCTTCTGTAACACTCTAAGAAATTATTTGAATAGTTCCTACATATGTATTATCATTTCCGATACTATATTAAAACATGCCATTTTGTGCAAAGAATTATTGAAACACATGACTAATATTGGGATGATAAAATGAAGAAGAACAACATGCTGACCGAATAAACTTGTTTTTATTGAAGTCCAGCTGAGAAGATAATCGAACAATGTTTTCATTCGCTGTTCCTGCGATCTGAACTTTTTTCTACATCTTATTGCATGACACTTGGTAATGGGACACCAAAATTGCAAATCCCAGGAAAGTCCATTTTCCATGCTAGTTATTGGTGAACAATGTTAAAACTATTCTCAATTCATTTCGCTTTCTCTTTATGTCTTCAATAAGACAATAATGTTCCTGAAATCACATACATTATAAATTGTGACAGTTCGAAGTCCCCTGTTACTGCGAAAGAGTGTTTGGTCCGTTTAGAGTACAGTTTGCTTAAATGAAAATATTCTAAATGTAATTTTTTTAAAAAAAATGCAAATTTAAGACCATAAATAATGACATGTAATAATAATTTTAAAAGTCAGATGCTTGGAAATTCATTGCTTGGAAACTTCGAAACAGCTCTTAACCTATATTAAGAATACCCATGGACACAATCGTGTGGACAATGTCTAGCGAGAATTGGCATTTGGGAAATCCGTACCCTTCACAACAACACGATAGTGCCTTCCAGTATTCTGATATCAAAAAGTTTACATTTCTTGCAAGTTGCAATTGCCTAGTACCGTGTATTAAAGAGAGATGTGCACTGTTCTGTTTCTACTTTGGAGTCATATTGCCAAATTAGTGCCAGAACATCTGCTTCAGTCAGATGCTAAGCAGCTTGTGAATTCACTTTTTTTTAATATACAAAAGAAGAATGAATGGGCCGAAGAAGGCTTTTAGCTCTACTTTCAGTCGGTGAGAGGTTTTCTTCTTGTTGCTGATATAACAGCTTGAATTGTCTGTTGTTGGAATCTTAGACACGAGGCATCCTCTTCAAAGTAAAACGAAGCAAACTGCTTCTGTCAGTACTTCATTCTGATGGACTGGGCAGAGACAGCACGTGAGAACCTTAACTTTTTCGCTAAATTGCCTTGTCAAGGATGTGTTTACAACATGCTGCCTATCATGGAACAGTTGATGATTAGTGTTTAAGTGATGAATTATCATGTAATGTATTTCAAGCGCGTTAAATCTATGTCTTCTCTTTGTAGTTTAACCGTATCATAAGAATAAAATGCGTTCTGATTAAAGCAGATTGGTGGGCCAATCGAATCACACCTGGAATACAACAGCCTTTCACTTGCGTTGAAATAAATACAAAAGTTAATGTCTAAGATATACCCTTACGGCATATCATTTTTGTTTTGATGTTGGGAGGGAGGAGCTGTTCTGATCCATAACACGTTCAAAATAATTGTGTTTCATGGTGCGTTTATTTATGCAGGTAGATTGACTTGGCAGTAATTAGATAGTTGAAAATGAAAGTTATTCAACATAGCCAGACATGGCCTGAAGACAGGTAGTTCAGCAATCCCTCATTTCTATTTGAAAAGAAATGTATTGCCTTCAAGTACTTTTTTAAATCATCCCCATTTTCCCCAACAATGTTAAGTGCAGGGCAATACTATGCATTTACTATCCCATAATCAATTAATAAATATTGTTTCGTGTTTGTGGCATGAAAACGAATTTCTATCAAGGTGGCATAAGAGTAGAGTACTTCAGCCAAACCGCCTCTGCATTGCCTCTTCCATTTCATTTTTTAAAAAATTCTGTTTTCTGCAGCTTTTTGTTCCCCTTTGCAAAATCGAACTTCTTAAACTTAACCTGAGGGAAAGGAGAATGGAGATCACTTCGAATCCAGCCTGCCGTTGTAGACGAGTCAGAGACGATGATAGCAAAATGAGGCGTGTGGTGGGCCGGAGGCTAGAGCAGGAGTCAGTCAGAACCCACAACAGTTTGTGAGGCAAGACCTGGAGGCGAGTCACGGACTGAGCACAATCACGAGGCATTGAAATCCCAGGTTGGCCTGGGAGGCGATTCCTGAAGTTGAGTGCCAGGAGTTCCAAGTCAGAGACCAATGCATGGAGGCTGCAACTCGCGGCCTGAAATCTCGTGAGCACAGTTTCAATGGAAATAACTATAATTTGGCTTCTTTCAACGTACTTTTAAAATTCTTATTCTGGAATTGGAGTAATTCGAGAACTTTAAACAAAGTACTCCTATGCGAGGCTTCTTTTACTCATTTTATTCTGTAACAAAAAAATTTAAATGTTTGTAACTATATACCCTATATATGAGATGGCGCCATTGCGGTGATCTTTCAAACCTTTCAGTGCAATCATTCGAATGCAAATGACAATAAAAGCTGTTATATTCTAAAATAACGAGCAGTATAACACAGAGTGAACATAATTGACGTGTTTAACTGAACTGAACCAAACATGCAAGATTCCCGTAGAAACAGCAAAAATTTACAATTATAACGACAATCAGATGAAACATTTTAAACATCTTAAAATGATCGAACTTGTCATGATAATTGCTAAGTAGAACGCATCGTCCTGATGATTTATTTCCTTCCTTTGTGGCAACAGTTTTTATAATAATCCATTAGATATCAAAAGAACCAGTGCATATGAATTGATTATGAATACACATTTAAATTATGTGGCCATCTATCATACTAATCGCATGTTTTTCTTTACGCAGAAGATTCAGAGATGTAAATTTATACAAAGTTGACTTCGTTTTGAATGAATATGTATTTTTCTGTTTAACTGGAGAAATGTGACTAAACACAAGATTGATGCAGGTAATGTGACTTGTTTATGAGTTTTTTATAATTATAACTTCTATTCTGACTTTGCGATTCAAAGATAATAATTGCTGAAACATAAGATAATCTCATCGCATGTTGTTTTAACTTTGGCTGTTAACATGTGAAGCTTTCTGCGCAGCTGACAAGGGGACTGGTTTCGCTCAGCTGTCTGGAAGGTTGGTTTCCCAAAAGTAATGATAGAAGATTCATTCAGTCAGAACAAATGATGGGTCGCAGATACCAGATTAGTATGTTGCGTCTTTGCTGCCCATGTCAAGAATATCTGAGAGAAGCACAAGAATTTCTCCTGGCAAAATAAACAGCAAGGCATTGGTATCAATAAATGCCATGTGTCATTGCCTGTACTTTGTTATCATAGAGCTAGGAAACTGATAGCAAATGAAGACCACAAGAATTCTTCAGTTTTTTTTCCCTCAGTATGAATAGCTAAGAAGCGTAGAAGCAGGCAAATACAGGAATGAACACCTGATTTCCGACCTGGTGCATTTGCAAGGGCGTGAGTTTTCTGAGTCACTGTCTTTGCCTCTGTGATACGTGGTTTCGGTGCAAGGTGGTAAGTTTTATCATAACCAGGCTGAGATTGACCGTTTCGTAAACCATTTTGCTGTGGAAATTGTTATCGACCTGAACAGAACCCCTCAGGTAGATGCGAAGTGTTATGCACCAGATGTGTTGCAACTGGTCAATCTACTCATCATTAATACATGAATTGGATGTGCTGGTGTTGACAGGGGTGGACAAAGTTAAAGTTCACAAAACATCAGGGTATAATCCAATATGTTTATTTGGAAGCATGAACTTTCAGAGAGCAGCTCCTTTATCAGGTGGTTGTGAAGGTTCAGATCATGCACACAGAATTTATAGTCAAATGAGTCCAGTGTCATGGAAATGTGATAATGAAAACCATGTTAGGCTCAAACTTTCATCTTTTATAGTAGGATATGTTGTTGTTCTTCCATAATTCCCAGAACTTCTTTTAAATTATATTCTGAAGATTGCTCAGCTTTTTAACCAATAAGTGTGAAGTCTGTGTCCCAATGCTATGTTACACTTACAAACACAGTTAAAGCTTAGTTTATTTAAATACAATAGTTAATATAGATTTTAAAAAAGATGAACTTGGTATACCTTTACTACAGAAAAATGTCACTGTGTTTTTTTAGATTCAGTCCAATTCACTAATTAACTGTTCCACTACAGCAATGTTCCTAAACATAACTCTCGGCAGAAAGGAAATTTCAGCCACAGATTCGTACATGTAGCTCTCCAACCCAGAACGAAACAATGTCAAATAGATTTTAGAGAAAGTAAGAGCTATGAATCAATCACTGAGCCCTGCAGCTCTCCCGAAACCACAAAAAAAGATCTAACTAAAATAAAAACCTAGAAATCCTCTTCTGTGAGAACTGGTTATTTCGATTCAAATAGCATGCATTCTTTCAACTTTTACAAAAAACCTGAAACCCTCCTAAATTGTTGACTTACCCTGTCTTTAGTAGCTAGCTCCGTGCCTCGAGGTTAACAAGGTTTTTTCAAATAAACCCAAGGACAAAATAATATTTTTGAAGTGTCGGCATCGCACAGTATTCAGAAGGCTTTATCCTCGATAATCTATGATGGAAGTCGGAATGAGATCTCGAATTCCAGTGCTAATTAACAGTGGAAAAGGAAGTGATAAAGCAAAACTCAGAACATCAATCAAAATAATACTTTGAGAGGAAACAATGATGATTCGCAGACAAACTACGTAATAATGACAAAATTGTGCATATGGTTTAACTTTACATAGCAGTCGCAAAATGCTTGACCACTTGAATGTACAATGGTAATTTAAAAACAAACGATGACTTCAATGTCATGAGAGCAACACGGCCACGGAAAGGTACTGAATATCAAAGGCTATCTGTAATTTAGAATGAATAGGTTAAAAAAAAACTAGCCTATCTGGTTGGTATTCGTTATAAGGAATGCCATAAAATATTGAAAAGACAGAGGACATGATTGTGTTGTGTAGTAAAAGGTAAAGAACATCAGATTTTGCGTGATTTATTAGCAAACCCAGCAAAGTGTTATGATAAAGTTTCGATCTTTTTATTTTAAAAGTGTTTCACATGAAGGTAATGTGGCTAGTAATGTGAGGATAGACTTTGATTCGAACACAGGCTAGATTAATCAATGAGTGGTGTGCTGAAGACGATGAACTCTGACGTGGGAAACAAATGGCTTTCTGGATCTGCATACCAAGGAACTGATATACTTTAAGGACCAAATACAATCATAAATGGCCCAATTAGAAATGGAGAAAGTAAAGTTTTACTCTCATAAGAACTTAAAGATTTTTTTTGCAGAAAATTATGAATAATGCCGTAAAAACCGAAAAGAAAAATCTGAGAGCTCGGTTCTGCTCACCATACAAGCGGAAGAATGCCGGATACTTTGGATAGGGTAGAGAAAAAAGTCTTACCAGGGTGTTGCGAATTATGGAAGATTTGAGCTATGAATTTTGCATAGACTGGGTTTGTTTTCACTGCAACGCAGGAGGTTGAACGATGACCTGATAGCAGTTAATAATATTGCAAATAGCATGGATAGAGTACTAGTTATGTAGTTTTTCTCTCAGAGTGAAACGGCAAATTATTGGGGACACAGTTTCAAGTTGAGATGGGAAAGTTTATAAGCAAATGTGCCAGGTATATTTCACAGAAATGATGGCGAGTGCCCGGAATACATTGGCCAAGGAAGTGGTGGAAGCAGACACACAATCAGCACTCAAGAAACATCTGCAAGAATATATGAATAGGAAGTAATTAAAAAGGATATGGATCCAGTAACGTAAGACAACTTTAACATGGAAGAGGAAAATTTGTTGGTGGTGGATGGACGAAGGGTCTGTTCTTATATTTGATTTTTCGTTGTTTTTAGCCTCTGAAAGCTTTGAATAAATGCCAAGGACGAGTGTGGGTTCATTGCAGATGGGGGTGGCGAACGTGTAGTAAGTAAGAAATGAAACTAATCATTTAATTTGTATTTGTCTTCATGTTAGAAGATACAGAAAATTTCGGGAATGCTCGGAAATCAGAGGACCATGGCCATGAGGAAATAAAAGAACACAGTGTGAAAGCAATTCCAGAAATTGGATCGGTAGTGTAAATTATAAACTTCCTGCTCCAAAATAATCTTTAAAATATGATGGACGAAATATCAATAGAAAATAGACACATTAATGATGAAAATTCCGAATTCTATACGTTCGAGAAAGCTTCCTGAATGGTGGTCAATAACAATTGTAACAACAATGTTGAAGAATAGTCAGAAGGAATGGCATCAATGGCAAATTTGTTCTCTTGTAGTACGAAGAGGGGAATGTTGGAATTTTCTTTGAACGACACAATAAATAGATGTAAATAAAGGAAAATTTGCCATTTTCAACAAACGTGTTCCAGATTTATTTTTAATAGCTGAATGGCCGACTCCTGCATCTATTGTCTATTGTCTATTGTGCAATCAAAATACGGTAATAGATGGGATGAATTTGGACTTTCAGAAAGGTTTTCTCAAACCTCTAACTAGGATTTTAGGATGTACAAAATGCACAGGATTTTGAGAAGGATGGTGGAATTGATTCATCTTTGTTGAAGGGATTCGAAACAGACCGTGGGAAACATTATTCTCATGATGCTTGCATACTACTCTTGATGTGTCACTCATTTAATGCGAATTTCGGACCTGTGCATAGTCTACATTAATTATTTGACTGTTCCGTCCAAGTGTAACATTTCGAAATACATTATTAATAATTATTTTCTTAGGTTTATGGATAGTTCAACGCAGTTTCAAGTGCAACTGTTTGGTAAATTATACAGCCAAGAAACGGCAGATGGAATGTAATATTCATAATTCTGAAATAGTCACCTTGTCAAAAACAATCATAACAGAACTGCACAATATTTGTTAAATTGTGAGGGTTGGGAAGCACTGGCACTAAACAAGAAATAGCACCCTTATTCAAATGTAGTTCAATTTGTCATGCAGATGCCACAATTAATGAACAAGACAAATAATATGTGGACCTGCATCGCACGGGAATTTTACTGCAAATGTAAATATCTCTTAATGCAGACTGACTTCTTCTGCTGTGCTGTGCACACTTTGCTTTTCTTATGAAAGGGGAAATATACTGTTCAGAGAAACAGTTCAGAGGAGGCTCACCAGATTGATCAATCAGATAGTAGGAATTCTTTAGTTTAAATGTGCAAAGGAAATGATTTGCATTCCCTCCAATTTTGATATTGAAAGAGTGATTGTGATTAAAATTACAACATTCTTAGCCATCTTGTAGGTACGGATGTGGTAATGTTTCCTCTCATTGGTGATTGTAGCTTCAAGACACGAGGAAGGCTAGTGATAAAACTAACATAAGAAGGTTCTTTTTCACTTAGAGGGTGGAGATTTTTGAAGTTCAATTCTACTAGAGCTGTAAAAATTCAGTGATTGTGGAGGAATAAGAGGAAAATAGATGAATTTCTGGAAAATATAGATAGTCACAGATATGGCAATGATGCTGATAGTTTGAAGCAGCAGCACAGTCATAATCTGTTCGAATAGCAGAATTATCTAGCAGGGCTGTAAACCTACTCCTGTTTTATGTTTCTGTGGTGATTGAACCAGCATGTATACAATATTGATCATGACTTGATATTTCTTTAGTTTAAATACAATACACAATGTGGCAGTATTGCATCTGAAATGGCTGAGGGTTGTTGAAAATTGTTATTTTCCAAATATATTCAACCCGTGACTAAATGTTTAATTATAAATTTTCAGTAAAGATTGAAGCACGGTTTTCAAATCGTTTGAATATTTGTGAAAGCTACTTGGAAAAAAAATGCTGAAGCAATAAAAGACATAGAAATCGTGCTTTAAACTGCAACCAATAACAATAATTAAATAATCTTATTTGGATGGCCATTTCGGCTCAGTATCTCAATGGTGCAATTGTAGACGTATTTTGTTCAACCTTTCTTATAAGACAATGCCATCTTTTAACATGAACAGTTTAAGAAATCATCTCTGAAACATACTTATTGCGCATCGGTGGCATAGGTATTCCACCAGTCATCTTATCAATGCGATCAATCTTTATTCAAAAATTTTGCCTGTTGTTATGTTTCATACATCATGTCTTAATGATAAACATTCACATTATATTGACAATTATCTGCTGCATCCATCATGTATTAAGTCCATCTCTTTGAAATACAGAATTCTGCCGTCTCTGTCCCTTAAATGATGATTTTTGATCAGTTGTTCAAACCCGGTGGAACTATGTCACATTTTATAACATGAGGCAAAGGCAACACTTTCTTCTCTAATATAACTCAAATAGATATAATTCCATTTGGACGCACTTTGCGTACATTAAATTTATTATTTTCTATGAATCATTGCATATTTAACAACTTGTGTCCAATTCATGTTTTGCTATGCCTTTAATATAGAAGATTGTTCATGCTCCACCAGATAAGAAAATAGTTTTACAGTTTGAAATGTAAGAAAACCATTTAAATGAAATCTGCACATGATGCCAATAACCAATACATTAACAATGCATTTCTTCTCCTCGTCCAAAAAAAAATTGAATGTGTGTTTTAATCTACTTTTGTGGC
The DNA here is from genome assembly GCF_020745735.1 of Hemiscyllium ocellatum. NCBI lineage: Eukaryota > Metazoa > Chordata > Chondrichthyes > Orectolobiformes > Hemiscylliidae > Hemiscyllium > Hemiscyllium ocellatum. The sequence continues at coordinate 32,485,880 of NC_083435.1, forward strand.
AACATCTTAAATATCCTATAGAAGCATCATAATATTACATCATTGCTTACCCTTAATGCTTCTTATTAGAGATGTGGTCAATGATATGAAATGACTTAAACTCCAGCAGTCAGTGAGGGTCGGGGTTGAGGGGGCGGAGGAGATCGTGCAGAAATTATTATACATACCCCAAATTTTATTTCTGTTGCGGGTTTGTGTTTTGCCTAGAGGTTGGGAGTAAAGTGAAAACAAAAATGCTATGTGAAAGCAGAACTGGTCTTTCAAAGTGAAGAATCATTGTGTAGAAGTGGAATTGAAAATCGACTTCAGTCAATGTCTCGGTCAAATAAAGTAAACATGAATGGAAAGTGAAGGGTAGAGAGAGAAAACAACAAAAATATAAAGAAAGGAGGGTGGGTAGAAGCATACTGTGGAAGATATATTTTTATGAAATACCTTGTTTAATTGACGTTTTGTCTATCTCGATAATTAGAAACATTCCTCTAAATAAAGCAAAATTTGCATGGATTCATTTTTCGTTTTTTTCTGAAATCGTATGCAAGTTATTTTTTCCAACATGGTCGAATTGTTTCTCGCTCTGTAGGCTATGTTGATCAACTTTCCATTAATAGCAACGACAAATTGTCAATTTCGTTTGGCGACTCGTGTGACATGGTATGATGCATGATTTCAACTGAAAGTCAATTTTCCAGTTTAAATTCATCTGTGAATTCAGCATATATCACATTATATTGCCTTTTAAATGTGCTATGTACAAAAAAAATGAAGCTTTGCTTGCCCGCGTAATCACGAAATGCCAAAACTGGTTCGTATTATTTTTTACATCACTCACGTGACATGAGCGCCTTCTGCTGTGGCGAGACAGCATTTATTTCCAATCGCTATGCACAGAAGGCAGTTAAGAGTCCAACACACTGCTGTTGGCCTATGGTCAGATATACACTACAAAATTTAAGGCTGACAAATTTCCTTCTCTGCAGGCCATTTGTGAGCTAGTTGGGTTTTCTGAGAACCGACATTGCTTTCATTATCCTCATTAGATGCTTAATTCCAAATTGTTTTTTTTCTTAAATCATGCAATTGAACCAGGTTTCCTATTTTATTAGCCGAAATCCTGGTTGAATAGTGTAGAATAAGACGACGAGATCACTGTCTTCTCCTTGAATTGACAAAATTGAAGATGAGAGGAGTCAAGACAATGGATGCTGATGCGATATCCATTGTGGAATCTATGTTTGGCTGATGTTTAATTTAATCAGACATTCGTAATTCAATTAATTTTCTCTAATAAGCAGTGGTAGATATATTCAATATCAAAACCTTTTGAAGTGCTAGTTCGCAAATGACCCACTCTGCTGTAATCTGATATAAATTGTTTGCACTTTGAAATGAATTGAATATGAATTGTCTGCTATTTCGTATTCTGAACCAAACTTTGAATGTATAATTTGTTATGATGTGGTTAATGAGCAAAAACAAAATCCCTGACAATAGACATCGTGCAGAATTCCAGTCATCTTGCATTAAAATAATGTCAAATAAATTGTATTTTTTAAAAAACACAGAAATAAGTACAAGGAAGTTGGCAGTAACCAGCTCTTTACGCAGTCAAAATAAACATATCGTACATGTATAATTTTTAAAAAAACAATCCACAGTGAAATAAAAATCATGAGACAGGTCACTGACCATTGCAACTAATTCATTTCTTCATGCAGTCTCTGGGCACTGAGAAACATGCTGTCTGAATAGTTACTGTTTACCCTGTCTGCAAAAAGGATTTTAAAAATTAATAAAATTACATTTAAGGTTTCCAGGTATGACTTATCATTTAGAAATTTACCTTGAAAGTTTGTGCTAGATTGAAATATTTGAAATCTTCTCAGACCATTCCCTTACTTTTCTCAGATAACGTTACTTCAATCCAGAGTAAGGTATGAAATTGACAATCTAGAAATTGAAACTGACTTGAAATAACTTCCAAAATCTTTTTTTTTTACCGGCAATGAAATGACCTGCAAAACTTCACAGAAAAAAGCCGCGCTGCAAAAATAAAACCCAGAAAGTTTTCTCAATCTTCGTTGCATTTTTTTTTGCTTAAAGTGATATTACACCACTTTATGTTGTCTTCATATTATATGCTTACTCATGGTCTATTGGACTGCATCCTGCTGCTAGATTTTTCTTTATTCGTTTCTGTAATGTGGGCACGGCTAGATGCGAAGAATTTAGTTCCTGTCCCTAATTGCCCTTGCTTTTTTTAAAAATCCTTTGGAGTCCTTGTTCGGAACGATGACACACAATGCTGTCGAGGAGAGAACTCCAGTATTCTGACTCGGGGCAGAGATGGAGAGATGATATATTTCTAAGTCAGCATGGTTACTGTTTCGAAGCAGAACTTGCAGATTTGCGATGTTTCCTTGTATCTGTTGTCCTTGTCCTTCTAGATAGTAGGGGACATATCAATCAGTTGTGCTTTCAAAGGATTTTTTGACGATTTTGTGCAGTGTAGACTGCTCCTGCTGCGAGTAAGAATTGCAATAAATTAATGCTTCTGTATATGGTGGCAAATAAAGCAAGAAACTATGGCTTGGACGGTATCACGTTCCTCGGGAGTTCTAAAGCTGCACAAATTTAGCCAAGTGGGCATATTCCATCGAACTCCTGGCTAGTCCTTTAAAAACGGTGAACTGGACTTGGATAGTCAGGACGTTATTTGCTTGTGGCAGAATTCTTCGACTCTGGCCTGTTCCCAAAGCTGCTTTATTTATGTCAAGGTTAACGTGGTGCTGGGAAAGCGCAGCAGGTCAGGCGGCATTCAAGGAGCAGGAAAATCGAATTATCGGGCAAAAATCTTTCATCAGGAATGAAGATGAAGTGCTTTTGCCCGAAACATCGTTTCTCCTGCTCCTTGAATGCTGCCTGACCTGCTGTGCTTTTCCAGTACCACCTAATCTAGACACTGATCTTCAGCATTTGCAGTCCTTACTTTTGCTTACTTTATTGATGAGGCGAGTCTAGTTGATTGTCTGATAAATAGAAACCCCAAAGACATTGGCAGTGGAGGATTTCTTGATGATAGGATTTTTGAAGGAGTGTTTGTTACCTTGTCTGTTATTTGGGATAATCATTTTCTGGCATTTGTATGGCACCAATGCTACTTGTCTCATTTCTGCTCAGATGTTGTTACATTTGAAAGTAGACTATTTTAATATTGAGGGTTAACAATGATTTCGAACATGCAGTTAATGATACACATATTTGCACAGCATGGAAACAGATCCTTCAGTCTGGCTGATTACACTGGCCAGATATCCTAAATTAATCAAGTCCCTTTTGCAATCATTTGGGCACATCTCTCTAAATCCTTCTTATTCATATACCAACCAGATGCATTTTAGATGTTGTAATTTTACCAGCCTGAATCACTTCCTCTGGCAGCTCGTCACATGCATAGAGAGTGCCTTCGTGTAAGACAATTTGTTCCTTAGGTCCTTTTTAAAGTTTTCTCCTCCCATCATTAACAAAGCACTGTATACTTGGACTTGCCGAACCTGAAGAAAAGACCTTGGCAAATCAAACTATTCTCCTGCACCATGTGATTTCATAACCTTCTTTAAGATCATCCCTCAGCCTCTGACTCTAAAAAGAAAATACCCCAGCCTATTCATCCGCTCCCTTTAGCTCAAACCCTCTAGCACTTATAACAACCCCCTAAGTCTTTTCTGAATCACAAAAGTTTAAAAACATTGCTTTAGCAGGGAGACCAGAATTGAATACAAGATTCCAAAAGTGGCGTAAACAGTGTCTTATACAGCTGAAACTTAAACTCCCAACTTTTATACTCTTCGATCAATTGCTAATATCCTTATTTCTGGCCTGATGATCAATGGAGGATCACTGATGAAGCAGCTGAAATGTTCGATGAGTGTTCTATAAATCAAATTTTGAAATCCAACAACAATTTTAATCGATAGGGAAGAGAAAATGGGGAAAGGAGAAGGAAAAGGTAGGTCTTGTTGAAGATCAGAAGAAGAACCTACCACAGGGCAAAAATGGAAATCTTGAGGGAGAAAGATCAGTTGAAGAGCTGTTTTTATTTCACTATAATAAAGTATGCCACGTTAAATTACAGCATTAACTGGTTAGAAAAAAGTGCTGGTTAGCCAGATAGAGGAGCAGAGGCTAGTCGAATGAATTTATCTGACGTGATAATGGAAGGACAGTGAAAGCTATAAATCTACCCAAAAATGTAATTAATGTTTGGAGGTAGGTTAAGGATGGCCTTCTAAATCTTGTTAAAACATACACTTCTAAAGGAGAGGCTAGGAGTATCAGGTAAAGAGGTGACAATATTAAGAGTTACAGGACCCTCTAGATCTTTTATGTGGAAATATGAGAAAATATGTACTTCAGAAGGACAATTCTCAAAAAGTACTAGTAATGGGAATTCACTGTGAGACATGAAGGTGTAATTTATGTAGAGTGAGACTAGAGTGTCCAGTAAATAGTGCAAACATCGTGGAGGAAGTACTCGACAAACTCTCAGCTCCAGCAGTACAATGTGTCCTTGCCAACAGTATAGCTGCTTCGCAAGTAGGAGTGCTGCCTACCGTAATTGAAAAGCCACTGGAAGCTCAGACAACTGGAAGCACATCCTGCGATTTTTCCTGTCTACGTGATAATGAGATCACAAAGTCATCAGCTGAAACAGGAAAGATTATAATGTATGGAGAAAAATCTTGAAGTGGAATTATTAGAGATCCTCCTCTATCATATGACTGAGACAAAAAAAAACAAGATGAATCACAGAATAGAAATCTTTAGTTCAGAGAAATTAACGGAGTTATAGCAGAATGGTGGGAAATCAACGTAATTGTGTCAAAAGGCATGCATTGAAGAATAATTTAGATCGATCACTTAATGAACTATCTTGAAAATGGTGACTTAACGAGGGAATGGACACAATCACATAATAAGGCAGATAGTAAATGAACAGCAGTTCATCAAGTCTATTGTCAGTGGGTCATATAAATTAGGTATTACGGATAACACATGAATTGCCGGTAGGAGATCATTTAACATTAAGAAAACTCAAACTAAAGTACAACGACAATTTAACTCTCCTGAACTGCACAAGAATGTAATTGAATTTTGTTAGACATGTCACACATATTGTGCAATTCGAAAATGACAGGCAGCGATGAAACTCACACCTTTAAAAATAATCTTGTATTTGCTACCGAAAGAAAAAGTGGGGATCATCATCTGTTCACAAAAATGAATGTTTCCACTCAATTTGCAAACGCAGTTCCATTATGCTCTATGAAAGCTGAAAGGGTTGTGGAGGAGTTATTCAAAAATACCACAAGAAATGGACTAAACCACAGAGATTCATTCAGATCATGTGTCAAACTTCACTTCAAAATTAATCAGTGAAGTTATGGACAATTTAGGAATAAAACAATTCAAAACTGTTCCTTAACATTCAGACTGGCAGCGAGCACTGGAAATATGGCGTCAGATGTTGAAGACCATGTTGAGGTCTTATAGTCAAGACTATCTAGACGCTTGGGACAACGGAATTTCGTTCATACTTTTCAGCATCAGTACTGCAGCAAACGATTCGAACAAATTCATTCCATTTGAATTAATTTCGGGCATGAAGTGAGAGGACAGCTTAAATTCACGACGGTAAAATTGGTAAGGCAGAATCCAGAGACCACATATTTGGACAATGTGCCAAATTTTACTGAATAGTTAAATAAAGTGAAGTAGTTGGCATTTAAAAGTATCACAGCGTACCATGAAACAGGAAACTGATAACAATTAAAGGAAAACTCACAATTCTGCTTATCTCAGATAAAGACCTAATCTTCTTTCCAGTGTTAAGTAAATCAATACATGCAAGATTCAGATTCAGATTCAAGTCGAAAGTAGATTGTGTCAGTTGAACCATTTGATAAGGCCTTCAGACAGGACGAGACCTCACACAGAATGTTAATTGAAAACAATCAAAAGGCATTTTATGGGGAAGGAGAGCAAAAGAAGACTGCGTTATTGTGTACAGCAGAGAGTGAAGAACCAAGTTCAGAGCATTTTGAATTTGTCAGTTCTTAAGTTATATTTGACGATGAGGAAGTTGTCAAAAATGGGGATAATTCACTTCGTTACCTTCTGGAGGAAAATCAGAATTAGCTGGAAGAATTATTGCTAAAACATGGGGAGATATGAAGAAATATGTTGGCAAATACTAAAGTAATTATGCTCGATGTAGATATAGAAAATGCTGTTCTAATTGCGCAACATCCTTACAATCATAATGCTCTGAAGTTGGCACACATTCGAAAGAGGATTGAGCTCATTCTACAAGATGTCGTAATCAAATGAATTGCCGTGACTGGAGCTCTGGACCACTGCAAAGTCAATGCAGTTTGAAAGACTGATGTATATCTGATTCCATAATTGGAAGACTGTATTGAAAATTTCGAACAAGCATCTTCTACTTCTAATTTGACTTTGGTTAGAAAATGCTAATCGGTACTTTTGTCCAAAAGAGTGAAGGCAATTTCTGTTTTTGTAATGCAAAATCCATTGTATCATATTAAAGTCATGCCATTTGTCATGAAAAACGTGTCATTCACATTTCAATGACTAACCAGAAAGTAAATTTCAGCATTAGCCAATTGCATAGCTAAAAAAAGCTGACCTGGTAATGTTTAGTCGCACGTGGAAGGAATATTTATCAAAATGTTTGATCAATTTCCAGTGGCAGGCTTGGTGACAAACCTGGTCAAAAATGAATTTGCGAAAGTACAAGTCGTCTTCCTGAGACATATTATTGGACACAGAAACAATGGCCACAAGGACGGAAAAAAATGTATCCGGGGGGAGGGGGCGGTGGTTCCCATACCATCGACAAAATTAGCAGTACCACGATGCGTGCGATTGAGTAGGTTTTCGCGGAATTCCATTTAAAAAAAACAATGTAGATGTTCCTCTCATTGAATTATTAATAAAAGGCAAGGGGTTTCAGTGAACAGCTTACTATTCGAAGGCATTTGCCAGGCTGAAAACGGTGTGACCTACTGCTCTAATGTTAGCCATTCAAGATGGCTGTCGATACTCCTAATGTGGGTATTGGTGCTGTGCTCCTAAAAGAAGACGACGAGAAGATAGAAAGACCTATCAAGTATTTCTCCAGGAAATTGAACACCGATCAACAGAAAGAATGGACAGTTTAGAGAGAGACTTGGTGTTCAACATTTCAACGGTTATGTCACCAGTAATATATCCGAAACAACCATTTCCAGCGATTATAACCGAATAACGTTTGTGGAGAAATGTAAGTACAAACATCCAGAAAGTTTTCGTGGAGCTTAATTTTAAAGCCATTCAACTTGAAAATTTTGCATGTGGCAAGACGGGAAAACGTGATTGCTGACGCAATGTCAAACCTTGGATATGAAATACAGGCCTTTGGTAGCAGGTGTTAACGGACTGAAATAGAATGTCGTAGTACATGGTTGCATGTTTATGTTGTGTGTAATGTATATGTGTATTGGAGTGTAGTAGCAATTTAAGTTTAAGTGTTTTTATATCGAGCCATGCTTGTATATTTTTTTAATATATAATGAGGGAGGTGTGAGAATGTAAGTCCTTTAATATTATTCTGTTGCCCTTGGTTTGCTTCGAAAGGTGTCCTCAAGGCAGGCGTTCCACATATATCGGGAAACATCTACCTGAGAAGACTTTTAAGCCTTTCTTTCATAAACTTGCACCATGAAATGAGAGTGGCCAGTTCTCCCAGTTTAGTGTTCGGCTTGGTTTGGTTTTAGCAAGTGGTGAGTTTGGATCTGCTTGCCAAAGTGAATTACTGAGAGGAAATTTTTTGTGATTTAGCAGACGTTTTCTGGAAGATGCTCTCTGAAATCTGTGTGGGTGCTCATCCGTTCACATAGTTATATTGTTCCTTTGTTTTCACGATGGTTTGTCAAGACAACGGTTCCGATATGTCTGGAAATATCTGCTTAATAAGTGTTTTAAGTCTTCTTTTAAAAATCCCGTATAACGAAAGGGAAGTGGTCAGTTCTCTCAGTTCGGGGTTTTGGTTGGATTTGATTTTAGCAGTCTGTTTAAGGCTGTTGGTCAAATAAAAAGCTGTATGTTGAGCTCTCTGTCTCTGACATCTCTCCTGTAAAATCCTGTGCTTGTTTTTCTTTTGCCCAGGGGCTGTTTATGGGGATGTCGCCAGTGTTTTGAGCAGCATCAGAAATTTGTGATAGAGTCGATTGAGTATCAGATAGGTTAAGTTATTCAAATTCGGGAGCTCTTTTCATGTTTGATTCAATAGTCTGTAAATCAACTCTGTTTTGATTAAGACTGAGTGGTTGGGTCCGCTGTATCACTCGTGTAATTTCCACTCAATACCTGTTCAAAACGTGGAAAAGCTAGGTGACCTTCTTTAATTTTTTTTGTGTGTGTCTGACCTGGTCTAAAAAATTGGATTATTTGCCGGATTTGTTCTGAAGTTTGGGATTAGGCTGTCCTGAAAGGCTGCGAGTGTACATGTCATTGTGATGTTTTCTGGTGTTGAACTCGGTTAGCTTAAATAGTGCTGATGTAGTAATGACTTTGTAAGGCACGAAGAGATTTATGATTTTGGATGAAGTGACTTTGGTGTTTTACAAGCAGGGAAACAATGGAAAGCTGCTGCAATTATCAGTCAGGCTTCTGTTGGTGTAAGAAAAGTTGTGATAGTTGCAGGAATTGCTCAGCATTTCAATTTGCTCTCAACGCCATCAGAACCTTTGGAGATGACTAAAATTCAATTGAGAATGAACTTAGAGGCATAAAGGAGAAAACTAGATTAAAACTATATTTGAAATACTATGAAAAGCAGAAAAAGGAGCAAAATCACGAAATGCACTAGCAGAACAATAAAGAATAAATGAGAGAAAGATAGAGAGATGTGACCGAAAAAGGGAGAGGAAAGGGAGAAAGATAGATACTTTATTATTCATAAATTGCATTTTGAAAGGAAAATCAACCGAAAAGGAATGAGACAAACGCTGAAGGTAAGCTTACTGAGCAAGAGAGTGAGGATGAGCAAACTAATGGTAGGCAAAGGCCTGGTGGAGATCTGTTCTAATATATTAAAGAGTTGCTTGAATTTGATGAAAAGAATGTAGCGTACTTTTTCATCTCATTGAGAAGATGGTTCAACAAATGAAGGCGCCAGTGACCTTCGGTTTTGTTGCCCCAATTAGAACTAGTAAGTAATTCGCTTCCCAATCGGAGGAAGCATCTGGGATGAACGAGCAGGTGAAAATTGCATTTTCAAGTCCATATGCGTTTGTGAAAGAAGACTACAGACAACAAATCAGGAATGTAAGGAGAGACCCTAGTTAAATGTTCAATGAGTTTAAAAAAAGATAAAACAAAATAATTTTGATAGGTGGGTAAGGGCATTAAAACGAGAGCAAACCTATGGCATTTTTGCACAGACGATTGTTTTGGGGAATTCAGGAATTTACTTCCTGATGTCGTAAAAACTCATGTGAAAAAACAGTGAGTTAAAACGGCACAATTGCCAGCTGATATGGCTGATGGTTATAAATTTGATTATACATCCGAGTTTGGCTTCAAATATTCATTTCACTAGGTGATGGATAGAAAAAGCAAAATCCTAATTTGGAAGGTAAAAGGTAGCTCTCGTTGAAAAAGGTATGGATAACTTATCACAGGGTAAATAGAATAACCTTGAAGGAGAAAACGAAGTTGAAAAGCTGCAGCTTTTTCACTGCAATGAAGTATGTCACGTGAAATTGGGTTAAATAAAAGGCTGGGAAGCCAGATATATGAAAACAGAATAAGCCATTTAATTTTGTTAGAGTGGTAATGAAATGCACAGTGGAGTTAAAAAGGTGGCCCGTGAGGTTGTTTAAAGAGGAAGTGCCAAATTTTATTGAAAAAGATACTTGTCAATGTAAATTTTCTTCATATCGGCCAGGACGAGCGAGCAAAGTGTTTGCAACTTTAAGAGATGCAGGACAATTTCAAACTTCGACGCTGAAAGATAACGAATAATGTACCTCTCAAGAACTGTTGCCAAAAAAAATGTCAGTGATGAGAATTCAGGGTGAGACAAGAAATGCTTTACTATGTAAAGTTTGGTTAGATTGTCCATTAAAGTTTGAAGAAGGCATGATAGGAGTACTGGAAAAACTCTCAGCACCAGCAATAAAAGTTGTTTCTGCTAACAACATAGCTAGTTCACAACTGGGAGGGTTGCATATTGTGTTTGAAAAGCAAGTGGAAATTCAGGCAACTAAGGTATTGCAGGCACCATATCTTGGGATTTTCCCTAACTGTGCGGTAATGAGGTCAAAGGGTTATCAGTTTAAAAAAGGAGATATCCAAAAGTGCTGATAAAAACCTTGAAGTAAAATTACCAGAGACCCTGTTTTATCAGAGGGTTGAGATGACACAGGAGCAAATGGTGGGCAAAGTAGAAATATTTTCATCGGAGAAATTAACTGAGTCACATCAGCAAAATGAGAAACATAAACAATTGTAATTGAAAACGTAAATGGAAGAAGAATCTAGATATACTTCTGAATGTTATGATCGTGGAAATGATGACTCAGTCAGGAAATAGAGAGCATCATATATTCTGGCAGGTGAGAAATGTGCAGACGTTCATCAAGTCGAATTGCCAGTGAGTTATACAAAGGAGGTATTGTGGGTGCCATATGAATTACCAGTAGAAGGCCAGTTAGGCGGAAGAAAAACTGAAGCTGAAATGCAAAATCTTTTTTCTGGTCTGGACTGCACAAAGATGCAGTTGCATTTTACCCAATATGCCATACATGCCAGGTAATTGGAAATTCACAGACACTGAGAAAACTTATACCTTCATTACCCATTTCTCCACGTGACGAACCTTCTTCAAAACTTTTAATTGATTGTGTAGGACCACTAACTAAAACAAAACGGTGAATCGGTATTTGTAACAATGATGTATGTGTCCACTCGATTTCCAGAGGACTTTCCAGCATGAACTATCACAGCTAATAGGATTGGAAAAGAGTTGGACAAGCCACTTACATCACAAAGTTGTTCTTCATGCGTGGACACTGGCAGGTCCCTTTTTCGAAGACGGTGATAGACATTTCTGCATTTGTTACCACAAATGGGATATTTCAGTTTAAAGCGATGTCCTTTGGAATGATGAATGCACTGGCCACAATCCAAAGACTCATAAACAGATTTATGGCTGGGTTCACAAACTGTGCAGTCGATTTAGACAATGTAGTGATCAATAGTAAGTCCTAGAAAGATCACATGGTACAGTCGGCAGAGCTCTTTGAACAACTACAAGAAGCAAAGATGATTATAAACTTCAATAAAGCTGAATTTGCGAAATAGATGTGACATTCTCGGGAGATAACATTGGTCATGGAAGGCTGAACCCACTCAACGCAAAGACGAAATTTTGCACAAAGACACAAAGACGAGAAAATTCCACGACCAGACCTCGAAGAAAGAGATTATTCGACTCTTAGGACTCAAAGGATTCTATTGGACATTTGTTCCAAACTTCAGCAGTATAGTGGAAACGTTAACTAATTTGCTGTAGAGAACAACGTTTTGGTGGACGAAGTATGCCAGGAGGCATTCCACCATTTGAAATCGATATTCGTCACCAAACTAGTTTTGCCAACACCAAACATTTCAAAACCTTGCAATGTTACCATCTGTTCGTGTGACATAGGACTTGGAGCTGCACTCCTACAGAACGAACGAGAATGGGATTGAACTGTCAGTTAGTTACTTTTCGAAGAAAATCAACATTGAACATAGGAAAAATGTTGGAAAGTTTACAAAGTAATATTGGGTTCAGAATGCATAGTACTAGCTGAGTTGCTATGAGACAAATAAATATCGAATTTGTCCAATCAAATTAAATTATACCCCAAAAATACCAAATTCCAATCAGGTTTGAATTGCGTATATTGACAATCTTAAAAGACAATGACACAAACCGATGCTTTGGGGGTAAATGCCACCAAAGAATTAACAGTTGGGAGGAGAACTGCCAAACCAGCACGTAAAGACTGACCGAAAAATAGTTCTTTTAATGGTACTTTATCTATCATTAACCTGTGAAGCAGAATCGCCAAGAAGCAGGGAAGAAGATCGTATGAGGAAAGGCTGAGTCACTTGGGGCTGTTCTCGTTGGAGAAAAGAAGGTTTAGGGGAGATTTGATAGAGGTGTACAAGATGATTAGGGTTTTAGATAGGGTTGACAGTGAGAACCTTTTTCCGCTTATGGAGTCAGCTGTTACTAGGGGACACAGCTTTAAATTTAGGGGAGATTGGTATAGGACAGATGTTAGGGGTAGATTCTTTACTCAGCGGATTGTGTGTTCATGGAATGCCCTGCCAGTATCAGTGGTGGACTCTCCCTCTTTCTGGCCATTCAAGCGGTCATTGGATAAGCATATGGAGTTTATTGGGCTCGTGTAGGTTAGGTAGGCTTCGGTTGGCGCAACATCGAGGACCGAAGGGCCTGTACTGCGCTGTATTTTTCTATGTTCTATGTTCTATGTTCAGAAAAGGACCTAAAACTACCCGGTTTTGTGATATGAAGTTTTGTTTTGTAAATCTTAATAAGGGATTTTTTTCGGGATACTATTGCAGAAGGGTAATGTAAAAGATTGGTTAGAGTAAGGAGTTATAAATGGTTGTTACTTAATTATTCTCTTCCATACTTTATAAAATAAAGTTGTTAATTTTTCTACTTAAAATAGTACTTGGCCTATCCAACTTACACAGGTTGCTGCACGGGATAAATCTTTTCCGTGTTGCTCTGTTAAAATTGATCAATAGGATTTATCCCGTGTCGTAACGTGCCAAGAAAACTGACGAAAATAAATCGAAGTCAAGTTTCCTTCAGACTTTGGACGGGATCAGAGATACTGATGGAAATGACGGTAGTGAAGTGTTTATATAGCATGCTCTTTTATTTGGCGATAGACTGCAATGTTGAGTAGAGATCACAAAGCAATTTATATTAGTTGCATTCTCTGCGATGTACTGAGATCAACTTAGCAATCTGTACTCTTGGTTTTCTGTTCCACTTCTGCCATTACGCAGATAATGAACAAAATGCTTTTTTTTTGTGACAAGAGGAACTCAGTTTTATTTTGTGTCATCCTGTTAACATTTTCTGTTTATGTATCTAAAAATTATCACCCCATACCATTCTCCATTCCCACCACTGTACGTGCCACATTGCTGCCCATCCCACACCACAGATAATCCTACACATTCGCCATAGAAATGACAACCCAAGCACGTGCTAATATCACACCAGCGTCCATCTTTTGTCACTTTCCATTTATCTGATTGACCATCCCTCATCACTGACCACTCCTCATCACTGACTGCCCTCGTCACTGATCTTCCACCCGTGACCACCACATGAAATGGAGAGACCATCATCATTGACCATGTAGCCACCATCAAATCCACATCACTGTCCATCTGGTAACTACAGATCGTTACACTCTCGTCTCTATCCCATCGAAATATCCACTATCACCTCTACCCATCACATGCAATTGTTTATACCATTCAAGCTTCCATCTCAACCACTTTCCGTTCACTCCCCTGACCATCTCATATCTCTGTCCAACTCGCATCACTGATGAAGCTAAAAACCACTAGCCTCACGCGTATCACAGCCTAAAACTTCATTCACCAATCATCAGCAGTGAACACATCTCATCTGTCCAGTTCACAAGCTGAACATGGAACTCTACTGTCCATCCTGCACCATCTTCCAAGACATCCCATGCCATGACCTCAAGCCACTAACTACGCATCTACTCTCTTACCACAACACGCTCTGTTCCATGTAACTGACAACCGCAGTCCACCAACTATCACTCTTCAATCACTGTCTATCAACATGATTTGGAGATGCTGATGTTGGACTGGTGTGTACAAAGTTAAAAATCATATAACACCAGTTTATAGTCCAACAGGTTTAATGGGAAGCATTAGCTTTCAGAGCGCTGCTCCTTCATCAGGTGGCTGTGTGATTGTAAGACACAGAATTTGCAGCAAAGATTTACAGTGTGATGTAACTGTTATATTAAAAATCCCTGGATTGTTTGCTAAGTCTCTCATTTGTTAGAATGAATATGTTGGTTTCAGTTCTTTCAATTGAGAGACTTAACAAACAATCCAGATCTTTTTGAACGTAAAGTTTCAGTTCATCATACTCCAGCTTCCAACTGAAACATATTAAAACATATATAATCCCCCATGGACAAGCCCCACACGTACACCGGATCTTCTCAAATGAGGAAGAACGTGACGGACACCTGGAAGTACTCAGGGATGCCCTCACAAGAACAGGGTATGATGCCCAACTCATCGACCACCAGTTCAGACGTGCCACAGTAAGGAACCGCAATGACCTCCTCAGGAGACAGACACGTGCTGCAACTGACAGGTTACCCTTCGTTGTTCAGTATTTCCCAGGAGCTGAAAAACTACACTATCTTCTTCGTGATATGCAGCACATTATCAATGAGGATGAGCACCTCACCAAGACCTTCCCCACATCTCCACTACTTGCCTTTAAACAACCATCAAACCTGAAACAGATGATTGTTCGGAGCAAGCTGCCCAGCTCTCAGGACAACTCCATACGACCCTGTCGCGGTAGGCACTGCAATACATGTCAGAGTGTGGACTTAGATGCCACCATTACGTGTGGGGACACCTCCCACCTTATACGTGGCAGGTACTCATGTGACTCAGCCAAAGTTGTCTATCTTACACGTTGCAGGCAAGTATGCCCTTAGGCATGGTAAATTGGGGAAACCGAGCAAAGGCTACGACAATGGATGAATGGACACCGAACAACAATCAACAGACAGGAGTGTTCTCTCCCAGTTGCGGAACACTTCAGTGGTCCAGGAAGTTCGACCTCGGACCTTGGGGTGATCATCCACGAAGGCGGACTTCGGGACAAGCAGCAGCGAAAAGTAGCCCAGCGAAGGCAGATAGCTAAGTTCGGTACACATAGGGAGAGCCTCAACCAGAACATATTCTCATGTCACATTACATGTGACCACCATTGCACTATCCACGCACACAGACACTCCTTCACACACACACGCACACACACACATTCCTATACACACACGCACATGGACACCCACACACACAGATACTGTACACTCACTACACACACACACACACACACTTTCTCACACTCACAACCCCCAATCGAGACAGACACACACACACACAGACAGACACAGACCCACACACACACACATGTTTTGTGGGGTGAATTTGTACCTGCAGGGTCACATTGTACTTTGCTCAATAACTGCATGCCTTCATGTAGAACTCTGAGATTAAAAACTACATGAACTCATGTAAAACTCCGTTACCTCCGTTTTCAGATTGGAATCAATCTAAACATCATGGCAAAGACAGAGAACGCAGGGGGCTAACACCTTCAATATATTGTCTAGCTATCACCATTATCAACAGCTAAGCTGAGAATGCAACTATTTAGAGAAAAGGTTTTGTGATTTACACATGAAAGAAGTGAAACTATCATGGTATTGAAACAGATGAAAAACTTAACAGACATTCAATTTTTCAATGTATAATTTCATCACACTGTAAATTTTTGCTATACATTCTGTGTAAAGATTGAGCCCTCCACCATCACCTGATGAAGGATCGACGCTCCGAAAGCTAGAGTGTTTCCAATTAAACCTGGTGCACTATAAACTGGTGTTGTGTGATTTTTAACTTCGTGTATCAAAACTGATTGTTCATCTTCACTGAACATCTCACACTTGCGATCGTCCCTCACAACTGACCATCTACACCACTTTCCAATACACATTCCTGTGATTCTCTCATTGCAGTTATGTGACTATTCTGCTCCCTGATCTATCTCCCACCACTGACCATCCTGATCTACTCTAAATCCTGAGCCGGTGACCATTCCTCTGCACTGATCGTTCCTCAAAACCATCTAATCCCCATTATGCTGCATTCCTCACCACCTCCATTCCATGGTATGTCATGACACTCGTCTGTCCATCGAACACACACACCATCCCTCAACTGTGCATCCAACAACATTATCCGCCTTTCTTACAGACCATCCCATACTATTGAATATCCCACACCACTGACTATTCTGCAGATAGTGGCCGAATTGCATTATTGTTGGCTATTAATCAAAAGAGCAAGCTAATGTTCTGTGGACCTTTGATCGAATTCTGCCGTGGTAGATAGTTGAATCTGAAATCAGTAAACATGCCTGGAATTAAGAAACACCTGATAACTATGAAATAATTTTCTTTGGTTAGAAATATAAATCTGGCTTACTCATGTCCTTCAGGCCAGAAAATATGTCATCTTCACTTCTTCTGGCTTATATTTGTTACAAAATCACACCAATGTGTTTGAGTCTCAACTGATCTCTAAATGGGCCTAGGAAGCCATTGAGTTCTATCAATCGCTGCAATGTCTCAACAAAGAAATTAAATCAGACGTATCACAAAGGAACAACTGGGCACCGGAAAAGACAATGGCAGAAACAGCTCTGCCGACCTTGCAACGTCCTCCATACTAACACCTAGAGGCTAGTGACAAAATTGGGAGAGCTGCGTCACAGTCGAGTCAAGCAACAGCCTGACATTGTCAAACTCACGTAGTCTTACCTGACAGACAATGTCTCAGAAACTGCCATCGCAATCCATGAAAATATGCTGCCTCACCAGCAGGACAGGCCCAGTTGAGCGACAGGGAGTTGCTCCAGGAGTCCTCGGCATTGACTCAGGATACCATGAAGTTTCATTGCTTCAGATTAAATATGAGCAAGTAAACCTCTTGCTGATTGCCACGCGCTGTCCTCCCTCAGTTGGTGAATCGATAATCCTCCATTTTGAACAACACTCGGAGTTGGTACTGTGGGTGGCAAGAGTGCAAGATGTACTCTGGATGGGGGATTGCAAACTCCATCACCAAGAGTGACTCAGCAACAATACCTCTGCTCGAGCTGGTGAGGTCCTAAAGGGCGTAGCAGCTAGACTGTGACTGGGGCCCGTGGTGAGGGAAACAACAAGAGGGAACAACACACTTAACCTCAGCTGCAAACACATCTGGCCATGACAGTATCGGTCAGAGCGATCGCCACACAGTCCTTGAGGAGACACATTTCCACCTTAAGATTGGGAATAACATTTGTCGTTTTGTGTGGCACTTTAACTTCGCTCAATGGGGCAGACTTCAAACAGATCTAACAAATCCAGACTTGGCATTCGAGAAACGCTGTGCGCCATTAACAGCAGCAGAATTGTACTCCAGCACAATCTGTAAGCGTCATGGTCCAGCGTATCCTCCACTCAACAATTACGACTAAGTCAGGAGTTTAATCCTGGTTCAATGTATAGTGTAAGAGGGAATGCCACAAGGAGCACCATGAATACTTATATATGATATATCAGTAAAAAATGAGGTCTGCAGATGCTGGAGATCACAGCTGCAAATGTGTTGCTGGTCAAAGCACAGCAGGTTAGGCAGCATCTCATCAACCTGGTGAAGCTACCCAACAGGACTACTTGCATTCCAACAGCATAAGCAGCAAGTGAAAGACAGAGCTGTCTAATTCCAAAACCAAAGAATCAGACCTAAGATCTGTAGTCCTGCCATATCGGGGCATGAATAGTGATGGAGAACTCAGTGGAGGCTCCACAAATATTCCCGTCCTTAATGATGGAATAGCCGAGCACATCAGTGAATGGGCTCAGCAAAAGATAATACTAATGCATTCACAGCAATCGTCAGGTAAAAATTGATTGTCCAACTCGGCCTCTTCCAGTGGTCCGCAGCATCGTCCATAACAGTCTTGAGTCAATTCGATTCACTTAACCAGATGTTCAGACAGAGTTGGAGGCAATGGCATCTGCAAAACCTCTGACAGTATTCTGGCGATATTAAAGTGGTCCAGTATCGTTACAAAACTAACATCTACCTGACATTGTGGAAAATTGCCCAGGTACATCCTGTACACCCCAAAAAACCGAATTAATTCAATCTGTCCAATTACCACTCCATCAGTCCCCTCTCAATCATCAGTAAAGTGATGGAATCTGTCATCAATATTAATATCATTCATCCGCTGATCATCAATAACATGCTCGGAGACACAGAGTTTGTGTTCTGCCAAGGCCACTCAGCTCCTGACCACATTACAGCTTTGTTTCAAAGTGGAATACAGAGTTGAATTTCAGAGGAGGGGTGAGTGTTACAGTCCTTGCCATCGAGGCGGCACACAGACAAGCATGGCAACAAGGATCTCAAGCAAAGCTGGTATCAGTAGGTAACACAGGGTAAATTCTCTATTGGGTTTACTCATACCTGGTCCATATGGTCGTGGTTGTTGGAGGTCGGTCATCTCAGCTCCAGGACATCTTTGTAGGAGTTCCTCAAGTAGTGTCCAAAGTTCAATCACATGCAGCGGCTTCATCAATCACCTTCCTTCAGAAGATCAAAAGTGGTTAATTTCACTAATGATTATATAATGTTCAGAACCATCTGTGACTCCTCAGGTCTGAAACAGTCCACGCCCAAATGCAACAGGTCTTTGACAATAAGTAGTGTTGGGCTAACAGTTACAGGTAAAATTTGTGCCACAAAACTATCAGTTAATGAGCATCTTCAAGGTTTTACCATCACTGAACACCCACTATTAGCATCCGAGAAGTTATTATTGACCAGAAAGAGTTTGGACCTGCCAAAGGACCAGGCCAGAGGTCAAGAACACTGTGACGATCAGTCCCTACTCTCTGGTGCTCTTCAACCATCTCAAGGTACAAGTTAGGAGTGTTATGGAATACTGCCCATTTACCTGGATGAGTACAGCCCCAACAACACTCAAGAAACTTGACACCATGCAGGCTGAAGCCCACTGGATTGATGCCCACCACTACCGACATTCAATAGAAACAGTATATGCTATCCACATGATGGACTGCAGAAATTCAACAATGATCTGTCAGCATCAACTTTCAATCATCTGATCTCTGCTATCTAGAATGGAAAGGACAGCAGATACCTTAGAACAGCATCACGTTTAATTTCCTTCCAAATCGCTCACTATACTGATTTGGAAATATATCGCCATTCTTTCACTGTCGTTACATCAAAATCCTGGATTTCCATCATTATGGCATTGCGGGTCAACCTACAAGACATGGACTGCAGCGGTTCAAGAATGCAGTTTACTACCACCTTCTCAAGGGTAACTAGGGACGGGTAATAAATGGTAGCCTGGACAGCAAAGCCTTATCCTGCCAGTAAATTTTTAAAAAGAACAATACTGCGGCACGGTGGCTCAGCGAAGGTGCCACGGTGGCGCCGTTCTTAGCAGTGCTACTTCACAATGCTAGAGACACGTGTTTGATTCTACACTTGGGCGATCGTCCGTGTGGAGTTTGTGCATTCTCCCTTTGTCATCATGAGATTCTCCCACTGTCTAACGATGTGCCGGTTCGATGCATCAGCTACAGGGAGGTAGGATAGGACGGGAATAGATACGGATAGTTTACACTTTGGAAGATTGGTGTGAACATGTTGGTCCAAATGATGTGTTTCTGCATTTTAGAGCCTCTACGACTACTGCATGTTGCACGCAGCTACGTATTGTACACTGTCTTTCCTCACGACATCCCAATATGGAACACGTCACCTCGCTGATTCTATCTCACTGGTATACATGTCTCACTGCTTACTGTACCTCCCAAATGACTATTCATATTATTCACTACATCTCACTCTATTGGTCATTCCTCAATGATGACTCTTGACAATTTCGTATTTCTGCACAAATTTCACTGGTGAATATCTCTCACTGTTGAAAATTCTATACAACTCACAGGATCATGAACTGATCATGGCTAACTTGTGGATGGCATAGTGGTTAGCACAGCGCCAGAGACCAGGGTTCAATCCTACCTCAGGCGACTGACTGTGTGGTGTTTGTACATTCTTCCCGAGACTGCGTGGGTTTTCTCCGTGTGTTCCGGTTTCCTCCCACAGTCCAATAATGTACGGGTTAGGTGAATTGGCCACGCTAAAATTGCCCGTTCGTGTTAAGGGAAGATATTACCTTAGGGGAATGGGTCTGCGTGGGTTGTGCTTAGGCGGGTCGGTGAGGACTTGTTGGGCTGAAGGGCCTGCTTCCACACCGTAAATGATCTGATCTAACTGCTAACATAATATCACTGCCCTACCATCAATCAAATAGCCCCGTTAGTATGAAAGCAGGCCAGTCAACCCATCAAGTCTCCTCTAACCCTCATATCCAGATCCACACTCTACCTGTTCCCTCACATTTCCTATGGCCAACCCTCATGACGTGCACATCTTTGGACTGTTGGAGTAAACCTACTTAAACTTGGGGAGAACGAGCAAATTCCACATAGACAGCTGCCTGACCAGGGAATGGAACCAGAATGGGTCTTGGGCACTGGGAGGCAGTAGTGCTAACCACTGAGCCACCATGTCATCGCAAATCAGTGCTGTCTCTACCACACTAATGCTGTCAGTTCCACACAGTTGGCTATTCTACAGAGCTAGGAGAACTTGACAGCTGCAGATGCTAAGATCAGAGTCGAAAGTGCGGTGCAGGAAAAGCACAGAAGTTTAGGCAACATTCGAGGAACATGAGGAGTCGACGTTTCAGGCGTAAGGCCATCAAGTCGATTCTCTCGCTCATCGAATGCTGCCTGACCTGCTATGCTTTTCCTATCCTACAAGGTTGACCATCCCACTCTGCTGATTATATCTGTCTGGAAATCTAAAAACATGTCACATTTAATCACACAGCAGTTGCACATGAATGTCAGGAGATTATGCTTAAGATCGTGGGTGTCCATGGACGAACTGTGCTTAGTACTGGTCACCTGCCTTAAGAAAAAAATACTCGAGGCAGTTCAGAAAGAATGAATTGGCACATACGTGGAATGTACACGTTGTCTTAGGGGGATTGTACAGGCTGAGCTTGTATCTAAACTAAATTAGAAAAGTCAAAGAACAACATGTTCGAAAAGTAGAAAATCCTGAAGGATCTTGCAAAGGTGGATGTGGAAATGAGGTTGCCTCTTCTGAGAGAATAACGAAAAGGGGTCATTGGTTAAAATTCAGGGACTCGTGTCTAAAATGGAGACTAATGTGAAATTTCTTCTCAGTGGGTCCTGGGTGTTTGGAACTCGCTTCCTGAGAACGTAGTGGAAGTATTATCATTGAATCCTTGCTTTAACACGAGAGTAGATACCTTCATGTTAATCAACAAGATGAAAGATTGTCATGCTGGAGGTGATAAGGATTCCAGACTACAAACATGTCAGCCATGAACTTATAGAATGGTGGAGCAGCGTTTGAGGGACTGAGTAGTCGACTACGGGTTCCATGATCATAAGCTTACCATAACGTTGATTGCGCATCATCTCTCACATTTCCACTCAGCTAGTCATACTCAAAGCATCCATATCACCCAATATTCAATACCTCCACATTACTCCATACCACCCTGCTGATCATACTCAGCACCTCTGTATCACGTCATACACCCTGCTGATCATACTCAATGCAAACATATCGCCGCATACCACCCTACTGATAATACTTAATAACTCCAAATCACCATTGCTGGCCATTCCTTACCGCTGAGCATATATCATTTCGTTACTGTCTTACCATGTTGCTGATAAAACAGGAGTTCCGAAAGAGCAGGGAGAATTCTCAAGAAAGAAATCAGGAAGGAAAAAGGGAGCTTGAGAAAATGATGGCAGGCAACTTCAGAGAGAATCCAAAGATGCTTTATGAATATATCATTGAGGACGAGAGTACTCGGGATCAGCGGAGTTCCAATCATGGATCAAGGGGACAACCATTTTCAAAAGGGGGAAGTAAGACGACATTGGTAAAATCTTAAATGAGTACTTCACATCTGTTTTTATTCAGAAAGTTAGTGCAAGTACTGAACTCGTGAAGAAGGGCTGTGCTGTTCTGGTGCAGATTGATATAAGAAGTGAGGAGGTATTGGATGTTTTAGAGAATTTAAAAGTGGACAAACCTCTACATCCGAATTAAGTCCCAGGCTATTGTGGGACACAATGAAGGAAATAACGGGGAACCTTGCCCAAATTTCTATGTTGTTTCTGGCCACAGATTATGTGTTCAAGAGCTGGAGAATATATAATGTCGTTCCACTTTACAAGAAGGGATAGACCAGGGAACTATAAATCAATGAATCTAACCTCAGCCGTAGGCAAACTATGGAGGAACATAGTAAATGAGGGAATTAATCTCCATTTAGACTAGAAAAGTTTGATCAGAGATAATCAACATGGCTTTGTCAGAGGGAGGTCATCCCTCATAAATCTGATTGATTTTTTTTTGAGGAGCTGATCAAATATTTAGATGAAGTCGGCTAGCTGATGGAGTTCATAGGACCATTAACAAGGTCCCACATGGAGAACTGACAAGAAGGTATAAGCTCTTCAGATCGAGTGTAGCTTGGCAAGATGGTTCCAAAATCAGTTTTATAGTAGTAGGCAGTTGTTGTTGGGTGAAGTGCAATGTATCACTCCAGCCTGATGCGATGTTGCACACCACAGAGATCAGTGCGAGGTCCGTTATTGTTTGTGGTATTTAATAAATAATGTAGATTAACATGTGACATGGGAATGTTAACTAAGCTTGGGAATGACACAAAGCAGTGAGCAGGAAAATGTTAGTTTACCAGAGATTGTTCAGATGGGCAGATCAATGGCAGGTGTAATTGAGCCCTGCTAAATGTAAGGGTGATTCAGTTCGGAAGAAGGAACAAGACAGGATACCACTAAATGAATGGCAGGAGATTCGGAAGCTCAGAAGAACTGAGGTTTCTTGAGCTATTTGTGCACAGATCCCTGAAGGTGGCAGGTTAATTACGTAGCTCAGAAAGCATACGGGTTAATGCCTTTATAAGTTGTGGCAAAGATCATCAGAGCCAGGGAGGACATGTTGGGGCTGTACAGAATTTTGGTTAGGCTGCAGCTGGAGTACTGTGTGGAGTTCTGATCTCCACAATATAGGAATATGCGATTATACTGGAGGGGTGCAGAGGTGATTCAACAGTATGTTACCCGAGATGGAGCAGTATAGCTCCAAAAAATAAAGAGTGTTTGAGCTCGTGCTTTTTACTTTAAAGCATGGAGGCTTCAAGCAGAACCTGATAGATGTGTATATGAGTATGAGGGACATAGACAGGGTGAATAAACAGCGGCTGTACCCCTCACTGGACTGGTCAATAACAAGGGGACATGATTTTAAAATTAAAGGTAGGATGGGATTAGACGTAATTTCAAACAAGTCTTTTCACCCAAAGAAGGGCAGTTGAGGCAGGAAACCTCAAAACCTTTTAAAGGTGTGGGGCCAATTTGGAGTTGTGCAGATTTTCATTGTGTTTGACAGTTCAGACTGGAAAGGCTGAAGGGCCTCTATTCTATTGTATTTTTCGGTGATTCTGTGAACCCGGTGCTGACTCTTAATGTCTCATTACAATTAAACACTGCGGACCATTGATTCATTGTTGTCTCTCTACTGACCATATCTTACTGCAGACTATATGTCACTGTGTCATACGGCTGTCCTTGCCTCAGTGCTGAACCGTATCATACTGTTGTCCAGACTACACAATTGACCATCCCTAAGCACAGGCCACAGATCATCTAGCATCGCATCAGAGAGACCATTCAGCCCAATTAGTTTGATCTGCTAATCAACGAAATTATGGATAATTTGATAATCTTTAACCCCACGTTACAGAATTTACCTAAAGTACTTCATTCCCTGACTGATTAAAATATATATCTCAGCCTTGAAGATAGTTAATGGTCCAGCCTCAAGGTATCTCTGCAGCAAAGAACTCTGCAGGTTCGGTATTCTGTGAGAGAAGAAATTCCTCCGCTACTCTTTAAGATGTGCAGTCCCTTATTCTGAGGTTATACCCTCTGGCCCTCTACTCTGTCACGGGGGTATTATATATTCCAGTAAATGCAACCTAATCTACACAAGCTGTGGTCGTAAGGCAGTGTCTTCATACCTGACATCAGCATACAGAGCCTCCAATGCAAGTTTACACTTCCTCAGATAACGGGTCCAAAATATGTTCAGTTTTTCACCTCTGGTCTGATGAATCTCCTGCATGATATTAAAAAAACTCCAATCTTTTATACCTCATTTTATTTGATATTATGATCACCATTCTACATACTTCCTCATTATCCACAGAACGTATATGCTTTTTGTGATTTACGCACTAGGACTTCGAAATCCTTCTGTTTTGAAGATTTATGCAATCTTTCTCTATTTAAATACTGTTCATCTCCTCTGTTCTTCCTGCATGTTAGGATTATGTCACGTTACTAGCTATTAAAAGTCACATCATTAGCCATGATAGAATGGCATAGTAGACTTGATCTGCAGAATGGCCTAATTCAGTTACCAAAACTTGTATTCCTTCCGTTTATTCGTCTAAAATATTCCATTTGCCAAGGTTTTGCCCACTTGCTTACCCTGACTATCACCCTATGCGGACACTTTGTTACTTCTGCAAACTTGTCTGATCCCCAATTCCAAGTCATTAATGTATATTGCAAATAGTTGTACCCATTAATAATCCTTGTGCATTTCCTTGTCACATGCTCAAAATATCCCATGAAGGATTCGTTATCTTAGCATATAGTTATTGTTCGGGGACCCAAAGATTACAACATCAATGTCTTCTTATTATTTCTTAAATGCATTGAAGAGGCTGATGGGACTTTCGTCCTTTTTTTCCAAAGCACGTTTTCTGCAGTGATAGTAATTTATTTAATTTTCTCTCCTCCTTTAGCTCCTTATTGGCCAATCTATCCATATCCACATGGAAGTTACAGCCACCCAGTATTTTTGTACTTCCATGTCACATGCTCAAAATATCCCATCAAGGATTTTCAGTAATACAACCCAAGATCATTGCACCCCATGATACATATTCAACAATAACAACTGTATACGGCATTGCACTTTCTTCGTCCTATCTTTCTCATTGCTGACAACATATATGGCTTAATATCCCACAACATGAATCAAGCCACATTCGTGACCATCAGACTGCTATCCATCCCGCACAACCAGTCACTTCACACTGCTATCGACACCGCACTGCTGCCTATAATACACTGCTGACCATACCTTGTCGCTGACAATCCCACACTGAAAACCATCCTACACTGCTGACCATACCTCAGTGCTTACCATCCCACACAGCTGACAGTTCCTCACTGCTGACCATACTTCACTGGTAACAATCTCTCACTGCAGACCACCTCTCACTGCTGACATTCCCTCACTGATGACCTGAAATCACTGATGACCATCGTTCAGTTCTGACCATCCATACTGCTGACTATACTTTACAGCCGACCATCCCTCAGTGTTGACAGTCCCATGCTTTTGACTGTCCCTCACTGCTGGCATTCCCTCACTGCTAAACGCCCCACTCTGCTGACCTTCCCTCACTGCTGCCGTCCCTCACTGCTGACCATTCCTCACTACTGCCTGTTTCCACACTGCTTAACGTCCTCAGCGCTGACAATCACACAATGCTGACTGTCCCTCACTACTGACCATTTCCCACTGCTGAACGTCCCTCAGTACTCACCATCCCTCACTACCAACTGTCCCACACTGCCAACCATCTCTCACTGCTGACCATCTCCCACTGCTGACCAAACCTTATCACTGGCCATGTCACACTCCTGCCTGTTTTCACAATGATGTCTAGTTCATATTCCTCAGCAGACTTCAGCATGCCAGACAGATGTCCATAATGCTCTGTTGAGTATACATCACGGTAGATCATAACTGTGCTGAATATATCTGACTATATCTAGCTATCTATCACTGGTGGCCATTACACACGGCTGTTCAGGGTATGCTTGTGTCAGATTCTCTTCTGACTTCGGCACTTCACTGACAATGCCACACCACTGACCAGTTCACTTTGTCGGCTACAGTAGAGTTGCAAAATGCACTTTAACCTCATTGTGCCCAAGGTCACCACAAACATGTAACGCAGTTAAACAGCCAAATTGCCCAGTTTACCTGATCATCTAATTGAGGCTATCAGAAACAGATGCCGAGTTTATTTCATTGACAAAAAACAAAAATGGCATAACCAAGCTGATTTTCTCAAGTAGTGGTAGAAAGTTAATATAAACGTTGGAATTCAGAATGGCCTTGTGGCATTATGTCTGAAATGTTAATTCAGAAACCCACGTATTTTTCGGGGCAATGGTCCTGATTTCGCCATGGTTGATGGTGCAATATGAATGGGGAAAGGAAAGCTCGACTTTTGATTGAATATTGACGATAATTCTAATCTTGATTGTCTGGTGAATGTGATTGTCTTTTAGCCAGCTTTTGGGTCAGTCGATATGGGCAGGAAATGCTGATCTAGACATCAAAGAAAATAATTTAAGTTCTCCACATGAACAACGAGAAACTGAAAAGAGACATACTGTGCGTCTATAAAAGCTATACTCAGGGCAATATAAATCTGTATTGTTATGACACGAGGTAAACCATCCGGCTCAATTTCATCCAGCAGTAATTGTGAAAGTTCAAGAGACCAAGAACTATTGAAAGGTCTAATTAATAAAGTTATTTCTTCCAGTTTAACATGAATTAATTAACGAACAATTATTTACAACTCCTTTCTCTAACCTATGTTTTACTTTCCCTTCTATAATGCTTTCCTGATAAAATCCCCGAATATGATTTACCAAAATATACATTTTCAAAAGAAGTCATATTTCGAACCTTCTCGTTATATCTTCCACTGTCTTCTTTTCTTCTTCTTAGATACTTATGTTTCACAGGTCACTGATCGATAAAGATACCTTGAAGAGATTTATTTTGCAGACAGTCTACAGAAGTTGTTAGCTTGCCGTGCTCCCCACAACTGTTCAATTTTCACAGGTATTATATCCCCAAAGCATCGAAGTGTGTTATTGTCTTTTACTATTGTCAACACACGAAATTGAAAATTGATCTGAGTTTAGTAATTTTTGGATATAATTTAAACTGTTTGGTCTATTTTGAATTGGTTTTGTCGTCCCCAGGCAACCAGCAAGTCAAGTTCTTCGATCAAATGTTACATTATATTTTTTTCAGAACTCTTGGTGCTGTGTCAGGTAGTTCTGCTAGCTTTTAACTCAATTAAAGGTACAGTGCACCCACATCTTCACAACAGTATCACCAGTCCAAATCACGAAAATTAAATGATACATTTTCACCATCTTTTGTATCAGCTGATAATACTTCTTTAGTTGACTGGTTGATTGGTTGGAGCGAGGGTCTTTCTTTATCATTTGGGTTTCATAAACTGTATCTTTTAGAGGCTCTAAAACGAATGTTCCTGCCAAAACAAAATTTGAGAAGGCAATTTTTCTGAGAAACGAGATAGGCAGACATTTTGATGCAAAATCTCTTCTGGAGGTTTTCTTGCCTTTGAGTTTGCGTTTTCCGAATAGTGTGTACGTTAAACTGCAGATAGGCCAATCAGCCCTTTTACTACACTGATCCCTGAACAAAGGTATCAATTCATCCGTACTCAATAGCCGCAGAAAGTAATGTACGTAGACTCACACTTGTTTTCCAATGTGCAATTATTTCCTTCACCATTCCCTCCTTTTAAACGTGGCGCCTTTTTTTTTTATTTTTAATACGCGGGTCCATTTAAAAAAAAATAAACGTAGATTACAGTCTAATCTACGCTATTTCATTTATGTCAATATATTTAACCAATGACCATATAAATGCCATTAAGGTTGGCAAAACTATTAATTTAAACTGATTGGTCTATTTCGAATTTGACGCAGAACATTCGACGCCATGACCACTCTCTGAGTAAACAAACTATGCTTGACATCTGTCCGACATCTACAATCCCTCAGGGTTAGATTTCTCTCTCTTCGTGCAAGTCATCGCTATCTGAGAAAAAATGATCTCACTGTACACCCTATCTAACCCCCTGATGAACTTATATGTTTCTAATAAGTCACCTCTCAACCTTATTTTCTCTAATTACACAGCCTCAAGTCCCTCAGCCATTCCTCATAAGATCTTTCCTCCATAAAGGGGAAAATCCTAGCAAATCTGCTCTGAATCATTTCGAAATCTTCTGCATGCTCCTCAGAAAGCGGTGACCACAAATGCACCACAAGTGCAGCCACCAGAATTTTGAACATCAGCAGCATGACCTTATGGCTCCAAAACTCAATGCCTTTACCAATAAAAGCTAACAGGTCGTGTGCCTTTTAACAACTCTTTCAACCTGGGTGGTAACTTTCAAGGATCGTTGTACATGGACACCGAGATCTCTCTTCTAATCTACACAACTAAGAATCTTGCCATTAACCCACTACTCTGTATTCATGGTGCTCCTTCCAAAGTGAATCACATCACTCTTTTTCCGCATTCAACTCAATTTGCCACCTCTCAGCACAGCTCTACAGATTGTTAATTTTCCTTTGTAACCGACAGAATCCTTTAGCATTATTCATATCTCCACTGACCTTACTGTCGTTTGCAAATTTAGTAACCCATCCTCCTATGCCCTCTTCCAATTCATTTATAAAATTGACAAATAGCAGTGGCCCCAAAACAGATCCTTGCTGTCTACCACTAGTAACTGAACTCCAGATGACGAACATTTTCCATCAATCACCACCCTCTGTCTTCTTTCAGCGAGCCAATTTCTGATCCAATCGATCAAGTCACCCGAAATCCCATGCTGCACTATTTTGTTTAATAGCTTATCATTGGGAACATTGTCAAACGCCTTACTGAAATCTATGTACATCATATCAACCGTTTTATCCTCATTCACCTGCTTTGTCCCTTTCTCGAAGAACTCAATAAGATTCTGAGGCATGGCCTACCTTTCACAAACCCGTCTTGACTATCCCTAATCAACTTATTACTTTCTCTATGTTTATAAATCCCATCTCTTATAAGCTTTGCCAGCACATTACACTCAAACGAAGTAAGGCTCAGTGGCCTATAACTAAAGGGTTGTCTATACACTCCTTCTTGAAGAAAAGTTGACAACATTTGCAATCCTCCAGTCTTCTGGCATTATCCTTGTAGACAATGGTGACATAAGGATCAAAGCCACAGGCTCTTCAATCTCCTCCCTGGCTTCCCAAAGAATCCTTGCTAACATTTATATCTCATTTTTTTCCATTTGGTGTCCACATCATTTTGACTCCAACACAGTAAACCAGTTCAAACTTTGTTATCTCTTCCTATATGTTTTTGTTTGGAGAATTTGTGAGGCCTCTGTTAACATTCTGTTAGCATGTATTGTTTCTATGGAATTGCACAATTGATTTTGAGACTAAGTCTCATGAACGATTATCAGCTTATTTGTTTTCTACATAAAACAAAACAAACACGTGCCTACAGATGAAACAACAAGCCCATGGTTCAAGGCAGCAAATGAAGGAAAAAAATAGATAAAACTTAGTACGAAGGTGAATTTGAGTATTTAAACGCGGCAGATTGGTATTAGTTACAGCTGAGTAGGTTTAAAGAATAAACAAAATGATAATTCTGCCCTTGCAAAGTTTGAATTAATCCATACCTTATCAAAATAGTTGCAGATTGAAGAAGGGCTTATGCCCGAAACGTCAATTCTCCTGCTCCTTTGATGCTGCCTGATCTGCTGCGCTTTTCCAGCAACACAGTTTTAAGCTCCAGCTTTCATCAGAGTTTGAAAATATCGAGCATTAAAATTATGTTTATTTTCGAGTTGAAAGCAGAAGGCACCATGTTTGAGAGTGAAAGCAATATTAGGTAATCGCTTCGAAGGCATTTTATAAAACACTTTACTTCAACTGAAAAGTTGGAGTCATGCCATCTCCAAACCAGAATGTTTGTATTCTACGTTTAGAAATTCTGAAGAACAAAGCATGAATTTTCCATGCTTAATACTATCAGATACAAAGTGTTGAACTGTTTCCATTGTACATAAACCATGAATCGGGAATAATTCAATTAGGTCAAAAGATAATGCGTTTACATTCGATGCAATTTATTTTGAACTGTACTGGATCATCTCATGAAACTTGTAAATCCGTTTTCTGCATATATTTTAGTTACCAATGCTTGTTAAGCAACGTAGCAACTCAATTTCTAAACAGTTATAGTACAGTTAAATTCTGGGGCATTACTTTTCCAGTCGTGTCAAAGCTGTGAATATATTACTTATCGATCTGATTCAAAATTCAGTGTGACACCTTCAATTTAGAACAATGAAAGCGTATGCAGCCATTTTGCAATCATTATCACTATTTGATGACTGCACGTTTACAGTTTAGAATAATGCTGCTTCTACAAGAGTAGTTACAGCAAACACTATATTCCCTAAGTTCGTGTGTATACTGTGCACGTTTCAAGAAATGTAACTGTCTCCTTTAAGTGTTCAAACTTCCTTTCATATTTATTAGCACGTCAGACTGAGCAAGCATCTAGGTATTGCCGAAGCCAGTGTTGCCTTTAAAGTATTACAAAACCTTAGTTTAATGAAACTATATTTTGCACATTAAGTTCTACAAAATGTTCTAATTTTGAAATCAACCCTATCCTTTCTTTTTCTAAAAGAACTACTTGAAACGTTTCCCACAATATAGTTTCCTCATATGACAGATAAAAGACAAGGAGTGAACTCAGACTTTGGTGAATCAAATATTTTTTAATATCATTCTTTAGGTTCCAGAAACCAACATCTAGCGTACTTCTTTTTGTAAACTCTTGCATCTTGCTTCACCTAACTGAACATGAATGTGGAGTACTAGTGTTGGACTGGAGTGGCAAAAGTCAGAAATCACACGACACCAAAGTAGACTGCAACAAGTTTATTTGAAATAACAAGCTTCTGGTGTTTATCCCCTTCGTCAAGTGAAATGAGAGGGAAGCACGTAGAACACATAATTTGTGGGCAGTGAAGTCAAGGGTAGAGATATCTGTAGGTTCTGTTTATGTTCCATGTTATTCCAGTCATTTGGTTTTCTCTCCAGCATCACCTTATTTTTGTTACTTTGTAGTTATCTCGCACCTTCATTTTATCGGATTTTAGATGATCCCTCTGGTTGTCATTCAGCAATTGACATTTCACTCACATTGTCTAACACCCATGGTCGCCTGCAGAGGTTTATTGTTTGATATTCTGTTTGCATCATTTATAGGATCTTTTGATTTCTCTGCCCTTGATCACTCTGCTCATAACTTCTATCTTTTGCGTGCTTCCTGTTCACTTCACCTGCTGAAGGAGATACGCTCTCAAAGCTTTTTATTTCAAATAAACCTGTTGGACTATAGCCTGGTGTCATGTGATATCTAAGTTAGCATCAATGTTGAATCACTTCATTTAAATTCACGACGCATTAGCTTTCACATTGAGTCATAGCGCCATAGAGGTGTCCAGCACGGCAACAGACCCCTTCAGTCCAACTCATTCATGCCGACCAGATATCCCAACACAATTTAAGCCCACCTGTCAGCACCCGGAACATATCCCTCCAAACTCTTGCCATTCATGTACCCATTCAGTTGCCTTTTGAACGTTGCAATTTTACTAGCATTCATGACTTCATATGGCAGACCATTACAAACATGCCGTACCCGCTGCGTGAAAATATTTCCCCTTAGGTCTCTTTTATATCTTTCCCCTCTCACCCTAAACGTATGCCTTCTAGTTCTGGACTTTCGCACCGTTGGGAAAATACTTTGTCTGTTTATCCTACCTATATCCCTCATGATTTTATCAACATAATACACACTTGACGATAGCTTTAACTTAAAGATAGCTTAAAATAAATATTAACCCGATTTCAGTGAACTTGGCTCTCGTTGTTGATTTTACTCATTTTTCTTTGTCTTCTCTGAAGATAACTTCGGCCGCCTGCTAGTCAAATGTTGGTTTTGAATGTCCAAACATCCAAAGTCCCTTGTACTAATTAGTTTTGCCTAATTTGTTCTCACTTTTCAGAAGCGTCTCAGGCATTCAGTCAACGAACTGATCAAATCTGATCACAATGTTCTGTCCCAGCCAACTCCAACAAGTTTATACCCGGTCATCAGGTAAATTCAAAAACTCCATGTAACAGAATAGTGGTACTGTAATGTCTTGGAGACTATCATATAGGGCCTCTTACTTGGTCTACTCAGGAGTCTGCTTTTGCGAGTTTACAGGACAAGTCATCACGTGTTCTGGCTGTATTTTTAAACAAAGTCAGCGCTTAAACTGGCTTAACCAAGGTTCCCAACGTACTTGAATGTAGTTGATAACCAATCTTTTAGCCATTGCGTCTCCTGGTCGCCTGACGTTAGGTTGTTGCAGTAGGTTGTCATCGAACTGCTATCAATTAATGAGAAAAGAGGTATTAAAAAATTGAAAAGAAGATGACTTTGGTTCTGTATTTGTTTCCTTCTCTTTAATCGCTTGTGCCATCTCTCGTTGCTTGAAATGATCAACATCTGTACACTTTATACTGTGCAAAGGCCTTGCCTTGCTCTCAACTTCTACTTGCATTATGAATTAGATGGCTTGTTTGCCTGCACAAAACCTTGCATTACTTGCCATTTTTGAAGGAGTTCTAAAGGAAATGCATTTCAGATGTTTCCATTCCATTTTCGTTCTTATGTAAAACGAATTTTGGCATCATTGACATGAACATTGATATGGCACTAAGATGTGAGGTTGTTATATAATATGGTCAAAACGTTCTGATACGTCCTAATTTCACTTGTCTAACATTAGGCAAAAACAGGTATGAATCTCTCAGGTTTTTATTTAATTACAACAGACTAAAATAAAAGTGATCAGTCACATTTTGAAAATGGGTAATCATATAATCTGATGTAGACAACATTAAACATCAACATATTTGATGTTTAATGGCAATAACTGTTTCACCTACTTAAGTTCACTTCTACTCATGATTGTTTCCCAGTACAAATAACAAAATGCATTATTCGAAATGACTCGAACACTAATATATTTCAGAGTTCATTAGTTTCAAAACTACACACTAATGGTACTTTCGTAGGCGAATCTTCCTTTAACTCAATGAATTGTTATTGAACCAAACGTCTGTGGACTTCGACGAGTCAGCAGCTGGAAACAAGTCTCCTTTATTCCCCAGCCGCTGTCTTCCACCACTGAACCCATTCTCTATCCATGCCTGTACCTTGCTTGTAATGCCATCCCTTCTTATCTATTTACCTGCCTCCTTTGCGGCAACTTGATCCAAAGCTTGTGAAGATTCATTTTTGTCACATCAACTGTCTGTCTTATGTCTGACTTTCTCATTACCTCCTCACAAAAATCAAACAGAATCATCAGGTATGACCTGTCTGTGATTGAGCCGTGCTGACTCTCCATTATTTTTATCAATTCCTTCCAACTAATCCACAATCACATCTTTATATAAGTGCCTCTGAAGAATTATCAGTGACTGAGATCAGGCTAACTAGTCTTTTCTTTTGGCTTCAGTCTTCCTCCCTTCTTTAGAAGGGGTGTTGTTATCCAGTCTGATGGTGAAGTCAAATAATCTGTGAAATATCCCTGAAATTACTGGATTAGATTTTGCATGCTGAATTCCATTTCTTGACTAATTTCCCAAGCATTCCTCGGTGCTTGTACATTCAGTCAGCTCGACCTCTTAGTATGTCGATTGAGTTTATTATGCCCAGTCAGGAA
The DNA here is from genome assembly GCF_020745735.1 of Hemiscyllium ocellatum. Classification (NCBI taxonomy): domain Eukaryota; kingdom Metazoa; phylum Chordata; class Chondrichthyes; order Orectolobiformes; family Hemiscylliidae; genus Hemiscyllium; species Hemiscyllium ocellatum. The sequence goes on from NC_083435.1 coordinate 32,519,790, forward strand.
TACGATCGTCAACCAGTGTACGAGTGTTGTAACGCAAACAAAGTGTGACTTAATGATGTTATACTGGCCTTTATAGAGGTTTTTCTCTTGAGGGTCAAGAACAAGTCCGGGGATCGCTGTCATTCAAAATGTTACCATGCCAAGTCCACCTTCTTGCAAAGCAGCCTCGCCTCACTTGTTTATCGCTATTCCCAAATAATCCTTAATTTTGGATGTATAACTTGTGGATTCACATGTTGCATTCCACACCTGATTTATTCAGACCAAATTATGAAAAAAAACTTGCATAAGGACATGCATTTTATTGCATATTTGTTTACTCTTAGAAATGGAACCACTTGCTGTCCAAAGTGACTTTTTTCGCACACACGTTCTCCTTCGCACAACTATGTTGACGTGAGGTAAGTATGGAAGGATTATGCCTGTCAAAGAGCGACACGATTTTCTGCTTGAATTTCTGTGAGCTTGGAACAATTGTGGCGGTTAGATTGATTCTAGGAACAATGATGGCTGTACACAATATGCTGAGGACAGATTGGGAGATATTTGCCTGTTGTTTTGCACGTGTTATTAGATAGAAGAGTGAGCTGAAACTTTGCATCTTTTGCTAGAGTGTTAGTTGTCGGGTTCAATGGAGTACTTCTTATCGAAAGAGCAGGCACGTTATCTTGCTACATCTTAACGAAACTCGTCGCAATAACTGAAGTCTTAACAGCGATAATTGTGTTGAATTCGCACCCAATTTACCGCAAGCAGTTGTCAAAGCCACCTGATATTCACGAGAAATCCCGACATTATTGAATCAACCATTCGGTAGATGAAAAAGGGTTGCCTCTTTGCAAATGCACTTTGGTGTGCCTTATGTTTGCCATCGAAAAAGCAGAAAGTAGCAAGTCTGTACCCCACTTTGTGTCTACGTTCACGGAGATGGGTTGATGCAATGGTGAGGCTTCTTCTTCCCACAGTAGTGTTATTGGAATCCATAACATTAGTCTGTGTTGACTGTTCGAAGATTTCCACACAAGCTTCAGCAGTATTATCCACCTAGAAAAATGACTTGTGCTGTGGAAGAATTTCGAAGTATTTCCCCACTCCAAAAGCATGCCTTTTATCATATTCAGTCTGAAACTTCTCACCCTTTCTATCCCTTCTTCAGGAAAAGTTTGGCACCCAGTGTGATCATCTACTGCTCTTGCAAGTGCATGTTTTGTATTTCCGACTTGCCTTTAACCATCCCAATCTGTGATACTTTTCACCCAGCATGCAAATTATGTGACTTATGTTACCCACTTTCATCTTCCATTGTACCCTCTGTCTCTCGTTCAAGAGCAAAATAGCCTAAATTGAACTGAAGGAGTGAAGATGTGTGGTTTCCTGACTACCATTCAAATCCTCACACCTTTTCCGAAAAAGATACAGACTCTTAGCACCAGAACAGGTGTTGGGCTGATATCTGAGACTATCTTTGTTTTACTGTGCCAGATTACTTTCGTGAATGACATTGTCTTTGATTCGACTCGGGTTTCGTGACGGTTGATGCAAGCATTCCTGTTTTTCTTGTGCACTAAGTGGCAGAGCAATATTCTAGCAATGTTAGTCTATTGTTTGAACAGAATGGGAAAATGCTCCGAAATGCAAGGGAAAACAATGCAAGGCGGGAATTCTACATGTATCTCGTCAGGCTGAAAGAGAGTATTGTACAGTGAACAAACACAGGGATGCAGTCTCGTCGAGTTATTGAGCTGGATACTTTTCCTTGTACACTAAGTTTCCTTGCTACGCGAATGCACTGCTAGTTGCTTGTGATCATCCAAGTTCAATGTTTGAAGTCCAGAAACGTCCTGTAATCCATAAGGGTTTATAAAGGCTTGTTCAGAAAGACATGCCAATGTTCATGCATGTGGATGACATGTGACTGGCGGTCAAGTGCGAAAATCTTGGTAGCCAATGTTGCGGTTTTATTGAGCAAATGACGGTTTGAACACGCCAAGAACCTACCCTGTTTCCATGTCGAGTTTTACCGACAGCTGGTCTGGATATTTTTATCAATCTGCATATATACGATTTGGCACGCATCTGATGCTTGTGGTAATTGATCCAGAACCCTTTGGCTCTTAGTTAGAGATATTTCCACCATGCCACAAACCCTTTCCAATGAATAACTGTGTAGTAAGTTTGCTAAGATCCAACCCATGGTGAGTTGAATTGCTGGTAAAGTGTTTAAATAGGAATAATCTGCATTAATTGAAAACTCTAAACAACACGTTCAGAAAGGTGCACATCATGTGACGAGATGATCACGACATCAGAATGACCTTCATCGATCAATACCTGCCCATTTCTACCACTCATCTCACCTTATCCCATTTAACCCCTGAGAGTCTAACAGTATCGACATTCACAATTTTAATCCTCTTTCAATAGCACTTTGCACTCATGCACATGCAATAAAATCATGGACTGGATACCAGGCTACATAATGATGGCAGAGTGTTCACCGATTCAAAGTCTCTCTGAATGCTACTAGCATCACTGCCTTGGGCTGTTTTCATTTTCCTCACTCACTCAGAGATATCAGGCTCACCTCATTTCTGGCTTTTTTGACGTTAGAATAATTGGAAAATATAGGAGCTTGTTTTGGTTGCCAGCAGAACTTTGTCCAGCAATGAGGACGCAGCATTTGCTAAGGTATTCCTGCTACATCAGGTGAAGTGAAGCTTTCTGCTAGGGCCAGTCAATGTCAACATGTGAATGCTGGTCAGCCCACTATCCATTTTTTACACTCGTTTTCCTATTATTGGCTTTAATCCTCCTGGAATAAGAATCAAGCAGCTATATGGAAGATACAATCAGGTGGTTTAGTTGTTGTTGGTACAGTTGGGAAGGTTTACCAAGTGAGTCGAGCAGTAAGTGTGCAGAATGAGTGGCATTGCAGATTTGGATTAGTTAGCATATGTGGGGAGCATGCTGTACAGATTAGTGACAGTAGCAAAGAACGAGACTTGGTGAGAACCAGTTGCAATACAAGAGACAGATGGAGTGTGAGGTATTTTAGAGGCACGATAGCATTTTGACAGAGTGCAAAATGACATTGAGCTTCGTTCTAAAGTATTGAGCATTCTTCCAAGTGGCTGAGAAAAGTCTGCATGGATAACAACCCTGAAATAGGCTATCATAATATTATGCCATCTCCTCTACTGCTTCTCATGGGTAACTCCACCTGTAAACCATCCAGTTCATCAGGATCTCCAGGTCCATTAACCAAAGTAGGAAAACTATATACCTCTCTCTGCCGCTCCAGATTGATGTTGCTTGTCCATCTGCACAGCCGCCTATTAAACATAATGACAGCACTGGGGATTCTATTCACTTCTGCGATCTGCATTGAGTTAGCAGTTGTTTCGGAAACACAACGTGGCAAGACGAGGTGCAAACAGATCATGTTCTTCCTATCTGGGCTGAAGTTGCACGTAAACTGGGAGTTTGTTCCTGTATGACAGAAATGTGTTCGACATCACTGACAACAGCACTCCACCAAACTCGATTCAACTCACACTCCAGCAAAATTCGTCACACTTTGCTCAAGGTAAAATGCCCTAAGCAATCTTAAAGCATCCATTGCAATAAGTTATTGTTGGCAAGGCCCAGCGATGTTCAGGAAACATTTCTTTCTCCATCACTGCTTATTCTGTTTCATAATTATGAAACAAATTATTTCAATTATTGAAACAGACATTTACTTTTTTATTCATTCACGAAATGTGACTGTCACTGGCTAGACCAACTGCCAGTCATAATTACCTAGAAGGAAGTGAGGATCCGAGTCATATGTACACCAGAACAGGGAAGGACGACACATTTCTTCCCTAAAGGACATTAGTAAATAAAACGAGTGTTTTCAGAAATCGAAAAGGTCGTTCTTGATCAGCATTAGCTTTAGTTCCACATATCTATTGAATTCAAATTCTACTACCTGCCATGGCGAGATTTTAGCCTAGTCCCCGAGGACATTTCTTGGATCTCTGGAGTAATAGCCAGCGAAAAGACGGCAAGGCGATTGCTCCTCTCCCCCCATCTTAGTAATGCACTTACAAGTAAAGTTATTAAGATAAAGTACGAAAATGGTTGATATAAATTTTATGAATATATAATACATTACTACAATATACAGATTTGATATCAGTGATGGAATTGAACAGTAAACATGCTTGGCTGTTGAATGTAATCTACTCCTGTCCCTCTGTTCCACTACATGATCTACTACATGAGCTTAAAAATAGATGAAATTATTTAACTCGATAGTACGCATCAATTTCTCTTCAAAACCAAGTTGGCTAAAGCACGCAAACATCATCACATCGGCAATTGATTTCTAAATAAAAAAAAAGAAACAGTCAGAACATGAGATGGAAACATTCAGTGAATCTGACTAGTTTGCTTGCCTGAGTGGCAATATCCACAGTGGCCATTATTGCTGGCAGTACCGCAAATTAACTCAGAAGTGTGGAACAACTAGGTTGAATTTATAATCGATCATTTCTGTTTGCAAAAGCAATCGTGCAATGCAAATTGCAACGCACAACAAGACTGCCACGAAATTCAATTTCAAGCGACATGAGAATTACAGTTTCTTTCCTTCTGTAGTTCAAAAAGAAGTAATGCGATGCAATTATTCATTGGATCACATAGCTTCAAGGACGTACATAGTGTTCTCCTCAAATTTATTTAGCAATCTTGGATGTTAACAAAAATCTGTCGAGGTTTCCAGGAGTTTCTTAAATCTAATATTCAAATCTAACAACATTTGTCTGGAGCATTGATAATTGTCGACCATGTCCTATACTTCAACATGTCAACGTCAGGAATATTTCAATATGGCAGTGCATCTTTGTCACACTGTTTAAAGACTGTATAATACCCTTTGTATCTAGATCTGGAAGCTTTGATCTCACATCTGACTAATATCTCTACAAATAGATTTATCTCGTGTTCAATTGAACAGAATATGCTCATTATTTTTACGTATCCTATTTCCACTCACCGTCCATAAAGATAATGCTTATTTCATCAAGTAAGCACATGAAAACGTCATTCAACATCGACCATATAAAAGTACAGTACAGGCCTTCCGGCCCTAGATGTTTATCCGACATTTTGTCATACTTTAAGATCAAACTAATTTTCAGTTCGAAACCTCCCTAACACAGGTTTTCAAGTGCAGGAATTAAAATACAATACATTAAAAATAGGACAATAATAATATTCTAATTTCTCGCATGTGAAGGTGAGATGATAAAGTAAATAGTCCCAAGATTTAAAAATAACTCATGCTTAACATGATTATACCAAACGCAAAAAGTAATATCAATCAGTAGTCCTTTGAGGATTCTCCAGACATATAAGAGACACGAGTGTAAATTGAAGACTTGCCTGCGTAGAATCATAAACCAGACAGCTATTTCCTGTGCAAACATGGAACAGCCGATGATCATACACATAGAACGTATTTACTACCCTATTCTTGCAGCTGTTGGCATCCCAGGTATGTTTCTGAAAATCAGTTAATAATTGTAAATTCTATTAATGGGATCACAGCTCTTGCTAACGTTCAGAATGCTCCGTTCTTAAGATGTTCAATGTGCACAAAATAATTAATACAATCATCCATCAAACAACAGCAATCTCTTTTCCTCTGAATTTTTCTCAGTAGAATGCTTTGACAAGCGATATAACCATTTAAATGTTCGTGTGACACCTTGAGTATATTTTTGGTTGCAAACAGAAGTTGCCGCAATCAACATACCTTGGATTTTTGAAGTGGAAATGAAAACTTAAGCCTGCTATGAATGCTCAGTGTGCCCGTAAGTATGTGCCAGGGAGAAGGATTAAAGGAGCAATTTTCAGATTTCTGTAAGAAATCGACCCAAGTCTCGAATTTTGATCCACTCCTCAGATGGATGAGATTCACAAATTCCACTTTGGTAATCGACGTACTTACATATTTTCACTTTCAATGGATCATTGCTATTCACTTCAGCTGATTTTCTGAGACAAGTTCAATTTATATGTGCAGTCTTCTCTGGTAACAATACTTCTCACAGCTTCGTATTTAATTTATTTTTGACTGTCAATTTTAAGGTACACACTTTGATTCAGGCACAGTTGTTTATATGTCTTGTATTTGCACGATTTTGATTACTTAGGTGGTTCATAGTTTCTAAGGGATGGAGCGTTTGTATTTTTTTTCTGATCAAATTGCAACCAGCTTACTTAATGTTTTCTGAAAGGTATGAGCATGTCATTCTGGCATCACTTTTGGAACTTATAAATAAAAGCCACAATCTTGAGACCTGTTTGAACTTCATGACTTTGCTTTCTATTAAGTCTTTTGATCATGCTATCACACACCTCAAGTACAGGTGGAATTAGAATGTGATGAACTGACTTAGAAGTAGGGGTCTAATACTATGTTAGAAAATCTGACTGCAGATGTAACCTATACAGTTTGGCGAGTGTATTGACAGCCATTCTATTGTGGCCTGAATGAAACATTCCATAAGTTTGTTTTAACGTTTTTCCATTTATTTCAGCCCTGCTGAAATGAAGCCACGTATACTTTAGTGCATTTTTATACTTAAGAGTTCTTCAGCGAGCTCTGTATAACAACAACCATATCTATCTGTTATACCGTATAGATAGGTTCGAAATGAATTCTATTTGTCTGATAATCGGCTGCTCCAATGTTGCGCAGAAAATAGCTGTCTGTTTTCCGATTTTACACAGTCAGGTCTTCAGTTTTCCCTGGGGTCTCTTATATATCTGGAGAATACTGAAAAGTCTGGTGTAGAATTTCAGAATAAAAAGTAAAATTTTAGCTCACTTGATCCGAACATTGTGCATTAAATCGCACGTATAAAGTAACGTCTTTCATTTACCGTTTTTATGCCGTGTCTTCAGGTCGATTAAATGCCTTTTCTCTTTTCAAATTTCCTAATCCATCTTTTTTAAGGCATATCCTCAAAATTGAGTCTCTCTTTCTCAGAATCTGAAAGTGGGGCAATTCCGATTCCGAAGACTGGTTTGTTTGCTGAGGCGCTTAGAAACACGTTTTTTTTTAAATGGAGAAGCTTCTAGATTATTTTATATATTCCAAGTTCAACAATGGAAATCGAGGCAATTTTAATAGACCTCAGAAACAAATGATCAAGCGCCAGATACGTTTACCAGAGCAATGCAATGCAATTAGAAATCATTGAACATCCATGGCTATAGACACATTGTAGATCCAAATTTACACGTTGGCCCATTTAGTTGTATAAGTTATGGGAATAGTCTTGGCAGAGAACTAAACTATTTCACATGATTTCATTGTTTTGTAGGTCTCAAAAAAGTGTATGCATCAGAATTAACCACACTCGATTTAAAAGCAAAATACATGTTCACTGACAAATAAGTCACCATGTTAAGAGTGACCATTTTTTCTTTGTTTCGTTTCAGCTAATATATTAACAATTCTAATTCTTTTGCGTGGTCGTTGTGACCTCTCCAAATGTGTCGCTCGATACCTGGTCTGCATGTCAACAGCTGATTTATCATTGCTGCTATTTAACGCAATACTCTATGAGATTAAGGATTCTTATTTTCCATATTCATTCCTTAACTACACTCCAATTTGTAGCCTTAACATCACTCTGTGTATGGTTTCCATGGACTTGTCTGTTTGGTTTACTGTTGCATTCACCTTTGATCGATATGTTGCTATTTGCTGTCAAAAGCTCAGAAAAAGTTATTGTAACGTTAAAAGTGCAAATACAGTTATAACAGTTATAATTATTTTGAGCATCTTGCAGACCATTCCACTGTATTTTATATTCAAACCTCGTGAAATAATCGAAAATTTACCCTGGTCCTGTGCTGTGAAAGCAAGCTTTCACATCCTACCAATATGGATAGCATATTGGTGGTTGGAAACGCTTTTAACGCCATTTCTTCCCTTTCTGTTGATATTACTGTTGAATGCAATAACTATCAGGCATATAATGCAGGCAAACACCATCAGAAGGAGACTGCAACGAAAGAATAATGGTGAGAACCTGGACGATCCGGAGGTGGAGACCCGTAGAAAATCAATGATTATATTGCTGGCCATATCTGCCAATTTTATACTTTTATGGAGTGCATCCTTTGCATCTTATATTGCTGTACAATTTACGAGTGCTGAATTTTTAGTAACAAATTACAACGACCCATTTATTATTCTGGAACAATCAGGATATATTCTCAGAACATTGAGTTGCTGCACAAACACCTTTATATATGTAGTTTTCCAGCGGAAATTCAGAAATGAGCTCAAACTAATGATCATTCATCCCTTTACTGTTGTAACACATTTATGCAAGTTAGATTCCTCATTGATCTAAAGGAAAAGATTTAGAATCTTGTTAATTACTACCGTGGTCGACATAATTTGCCATTTTGCATCTTTTCTATTCTTCCTGTTCAGATAGATAAACTGTCATTTTCCAATATATATTATTTGCCACACTATAATAAGTCACATTGCATTTTCAATCTCTTTCACAACATTTTGTAGCCGTCTAAAACCTTTATTATCGTCCTCTGTATGTTCACCGAAGGTGACTACGAAATAAAAATTACAAACAATCAAGTTATTTGTATATATTATAAGTAATTGAAACCATTCTGATTCTTACACTACTCCACCAACCACATTTTAAACGTGAAATGAAATAACCTCGCTCTGTATTTTTTCCTTAATTACTAGAAAGATGTTGGTGCACATACATTGCCATGGCTTGCGGATTGCAAATCTTCACAGCACTTCCATTGATAAACTCTCCCCTGTCTAAATCATAAATGGACATTCTATTTTTTAAACAATGTGACCCACTTACCTCGTACATGCGCAGTCCTTTTTAACAATTAAGCATAAAGTGTCCCATAATCGCAATGTTCTGACTAACCATTCATTCCTTAAAAAGGGCTTATGGTCAAAACGTCAACTCTCCTGCTCCTAGGATGTTTCCTGACCTGATGTGCTTTTCCAGCACCACACTTATCGAAGTTAGTGTATGTAAACTCAGTACACAGAAATCACAAAAGAACATTTTGTTGGAGATGCAACATTGCTTTTCCTGGCATGAGGCTGCAGTCTGTACTTGCGACAAGTTTTCCAGCATTTTAATTGCTGTATTTCAGTTTATTTGTTGGGGAACTCAGAGGTCAAAGATAAGCTGCCTTTACCCTATGTGATGCAGCGACAAGTGGGACAAAAAGAAAATCAACGTGACCAGATGTTCTCGAGAGCGGGCAATGGTGATCCAATATGCAACATTATTGTTGTTCGAAGATTCTGGGCCGTTCTGGTGCCGAAAAATCCTCTGAGCTTAGCTGATCTGTCATAGCCACTCTAATTGTTCAATCGTGTACTCTTGCTCAATATTCTATGCTTCTATTAATCTAGATGATGCTTTTCTCTGAGTATGAATGCATTGGCATTGTTTCAATACTCTGAGGCTGAGAAGGATTCTTCTGTAACTAAACATATGACAGAGGCACTGTGGATCGATGTGACCAACATTTGGAAGAGAAATAAATTGGGAAATCGTTTTTTACTCAAACAACTGGTAATCATTCAGTACATGTTTTATTGACCAACTCAAGTGGATGCTCAGTTTTTAAAATCATTTCACTTTGATGAGAACAGACTTTGAGGCAGTTCGAGTTTCAAGATTTTTGAGGGAGTTCCAATGTGAGAACATTAGAAATCCAACGCGAATACGGTCAAGGTTAATGAAATGTTATGTCTCAATATACACGATTGCATTGGTATATAATGCTGAGAAATCCAGGTAAAGTTCTTGTGATGTGGTTAGATTACATCTGTCATTAGATTATCAAATGTGTATTTTTAAAATTCAAACATTTCGAAAGTGCAATGGTGATTTGGTAAAAAAATTCTATTATTAAAAAAAATCAAAGCAATACGCTATTTTGTGTTCCTTTAATGTCTACTTGTGAATACAGGATTTGGCTACATGCTTAAACGTGGTAAGAAATCTAACATAAATTTCAATCATAAACCTTCACATCCTGACGTCTTTATAAACCTGAACATATAGACTAACAATAGGAAATAATGTAAATGCAATTCTAAGTTTGAAACTGACTTATTCCTGATTGGTTGGATAATTATTATTGGTGTTCTTTTTGGAAAAGATTACCGATCCAATAGGTTGGAATGCTCTTTCAGAACTTAAAACTCAATCCTTGTTTCATCAAAGTAGAGCTTCCAATAAAAAATAACAGTTAATAGTAAGTGTCACTTCACAACGAGCCTTATGTAAGGATGGCGTTTCTGAGACTGCTGGATTGCATGTTTTACAGAAAATCTCGTCCGTTGAAGAAATTAGCTCTATTTCATCAGTTTGAACGATCTCTAACTTAATCAATCCAGTAATGTGATGCAAAAATGTGATAATTAAAGAGACATTTCCTGTATCATATTGCAGTGTTTATGTACTTAAAGTCTGGTTGAAGGTTTGTAGCTCGGGTGTCCGTTGTTGTGGTTCTGTTCGCCGAGCTGGAAGTTTTTGCTGCAAACGTTTCGTTCCCTGGCTAGGGAACATCATCAGTGCTATTGGAGCCTCCTGTGAAGCGCTGCTTTGATGTTTCTTCCGGTATTTATAGTGGTTTGTTCTTGCCGCTTCCGGGTGTCAGTTTCGGCTGTAGTAGTTTGTATGTGGGGTCCAGGTCGATGTGTCTGTTGATGGATGTTCTTGCCGTTTCCGGGTGTCAGTTTCAGCTGTAGTGGTTTGTATATGGGGTCCAGGTCTATGTGTCTGTTAATGGAGTTTGTGGATGAATGGCATGCTGTAGGAATTCCCTGGCTGTTCTCTGTCTGGCTTGTCCTATGATGGTAGTGTTTTCCCAGTCAAATTCATGTTCCTGGTTGTCAGAGTGTATGGCTACTCGGGATAGCCTCACGACCCATAGTATTTGCCATTGTCCAACCGTTCATCATATACTCCCTTTCCTTGTATGTCCTGCCCAAGTGCATCATCTCATCATTATCAAGATTGCATTTTATTAACCACTCACCAGGTCAACTGACTGCCCACTCTATATACTTAAATAACCTACGGAAATCCTTCTCAGTTCTTGACATTCCACTAATTTTCGTATCATCTACTAACTTACTGATGAAACTTCCTACAATAAACATTAGGTCATTTACGTATACAAACACCCTTCGACAATCATCTCTGATATCTTTTTTAGTACTAATTTTCAAAATTTCAGTGAGTTCAATCAGGTCTTAACAATTCTGTCAGTATCCCAAAAAGGGACGTTATCAAAGAACTTGCTGAAGTCCAAATCGACTACTTTGAATGCATTTCCTTTGCCTGCACAACTGCTTACCTCTTTAAAAAGAAATCAGTCAAGTTGATCAGGATTCAATTCCCCTAAATAAAACCCTGCTGGCTGTTCATGATTAATGCCTCCCTCTCCATGGGCAGATTAATTGTAACCCTCAGAAATGTTTTAATCACTTTCCCCATCACTGAGGTTAAACTGTCAAATTTGCAATTTCCTGGTTTATCCCTTGAGCATTTCTTGATTAACAATACTATATTGGCTATATTTAATCCTTTGATACTTATCCTGTAGCGATATGATATGTTCCTCTGAACTTAGAATTCAAGTCAATGTAATCCCATTGAATTCAAAACTTTTAAGACCAGTTTACTCTCGCAAAATCCTTCTCCTCTTATAGTTACTCCAGTTAATGAAATAACAACAGGCATATAATTTAATTGAACAGCATAGATTCCCAGTCAGTATAGGCTTGCCTTACGAGAAAAAGACTTCTATCTTTTGAAAAATCACTAATTCCTGTACATTATTTGGAAGCAAAAGCAAACAAAATGCATTGATTACCTTGTAAATTCGAATAATCATTTCTTGTAGATTCATAACCAATAGAGTTGACTTCGGCAAAAGTCAACGTATAAACCGACCATGCAGGCAAGATAATTGTTCTTTTGAGAAATAATTGAGTTGGCAAATTCGCCTTATAGCGAATTACAAAATCACGTGTAGCATGGATAGGGTTATTAGATGTTTCCCCCACTGTTAGGGAATGTAAAATTACATGGCATACTTAAAGTAAGAGAGGAAACATGTGAAATGGACAAAAGCGTCAACTTTTTAAGCAGAGAGTGTTGAACGCATGGAATTATATGCCAGAGGAAGTGGAGGAGGCTGGTTGAATAATAACTTCTGAAATGCATCTGAGTGGCCATATGGTTAAGATGGAGTGAGGAGATGTAGGCCAAATACTGGTAAATTTGCTATCGATTTGTCGTTTTCCATGCTATATATGTCTATGACTCCGTGACAGGTCTTTCATGCAGCTATTGCTCAGTGGCTACAAATTCTAAACTGAGGACAGCATCTCTTTTCCACTCAATGATGAGAAAACGGAGGGTGTCAGTGCAATGGAATGTTTACAAATCGCATGGATGTGTGCAATCGAGTGCAAAGCATGATTTGCATCCAATCAATCTCCAGAACTTTTCAACAACCGCTACCATCAAAAATTCTTGCAGCAATTGCTTCCAACTCACCGTGTACTGTAAGAACATACCACATCGCTCAAAGCGGCCTGCTGAAAGTAACTTCCAAATCCACCACCTCTCTCACTTACAGTGAAAGTGTATAAAACCGTAACAGTTTCTCCTGCAAGCCACATGCAATCCTAATTTGGAAACATCCTGATGTTTCTTAATGCCTAATTGGTTATGCTACTGAATTTCCTTTTTAACCGAACTGTTTGTTCATATATATCAGAATATCTACAGACTTAAAGGAGATGGCTTCGAAAGCACAATTTGTCATTTGGCATTAGGTGCTGAAATAACCAGCAGCAACCACAGTATAAGAGTAAATAAATTTCACAACAAGGATGATTCTATGATCACTTGAATTCTATGGAGTGCTTATGCAGTCTGTTGTTTGCAACCACAGAAATATGAGAATATATTCCATACATCCCTTCAATTCAGCTGTTATAATCAGTTATAAATCTGTTATATATGCTAAGTGCCATCGAATTTTAGACACACTTAATCGAATAAGATTATTAACTTATTGTTATGATCAAAACATATCGAGCATAAGCAATATATTTATTTTTATTTTGACTGCCAATCCGGCGACAAATATGATTCAATCCAGTGGACATTGTTACTTGCCCAAATGCATCCCTCGACACATGATGAGAATGGTAGGAACAAGTTGATCAGTTCTGACAGTGGATGGTATTATCTATGACACCAGAGACTTTTATTAGCAAAACTTATCATTCAACAATAACACATTTTCACTCTGAGCGTCGCCCAGGTGAGATTGGCTAATCTGTCTGGTTAATTGCTGCATCCATTTTTGATGGAATGTGGCTTTTCCATACCAAAAGCAGCCACACTGATTATGGAATAAGCAGTTCTCTGATCCACTTATGGACACTTTCTATCCATCTTGTATTTGTATCACATAAGATGATTGACAACAGACCATCGACGCTGTGAAAGCAATTTTCTGCATTTTACGCACATGGAATGCATGTTGCTGGATGGAAATTATTTTCACCAATTTGTTCTATTTGCTTGAATATTCCTGCCGAATGTGCTGACGAACAGGAACATTGCACAGATCAATAGACATTAAAGATGATTTACGGGAAACAACAGCTGTTGGAAACACAACGATATATAAATGGTGATGTGGAAAAGGCCAATAATTATATCAATGTGAAATCTTACAACTTTTATTTTATTTGCTGAAAAATAAGCATCATACGTAATTGCGCATTTTGCAAGGTATCCTTGCAAAAGAAAGTCTTATGTCCGAAACGTCGATTCGCCTGCTCCTTGGATGCTGCCTGACCAGCTGCACTTTTCCAGAAACACATTTTTCTGCTCAGTTTGAAAGGGTACAGTTCTCGATAACATGTTACAATGATCAATTTATAATTCCAGAACAAGGTGTGCTATATGCTAACCAAATAAGTGCATTTTTTTAACAGTTTCACAACATTAATCATGGAGTCATAGAGATGTACAGCATGGAAACAAACCCTTCAGTCGAATCCATCCATCACGACCAGATATCCCAACCCAATCTAGTCCCACCTGCCTGCACCCGACCTGTATCCTTCCCAATCCTTCCGATTCATATGGCCATCCAAATATCTCTTAAATGTATCAGACTCCACCACTTCCTCTGATAGCTCATTTCATACAAGTACCACCATCGGTGTGAAAACGTTGTCCCTTAGGTCTCTTTTATGTATTTCCGCTCTCACCCTAAACCTGTGAGCTCGAGTTCTGGACTCCCCAACACCAGGGAAAATGTCTTTGTTCATTTACCTTATGCATGCCCCACATAATTTTGTAAACTTCTATAAGGTTACAACTCAGCCTCCGATGGTCCAGGAAAAACAGCCACAGGCTGTTCAGCCTGTCCCTATCGTTCAAATCCTCCAACCCTGGCAACATCCTTGTAAATCTTTTCTGAACCCTTTCAAGTTTCACAACATCCTTCCAATAGGACGAAGATCAGAATTGCACGCAATATTCCAGCAGTGGCTTAACCAATGTCCTGTGCAGCCGCAACATGACCTCCCAACTCCTGTACTCAATAGTCTGACCATCAAAAAAAAGCATAACAAACGCCATCTTCACTATCCTATCTGCCTTCGACTTCACTTTCAAGAAGCGACAAACCTGAACACCAAGGACTCTTTGTTCAGCAACACATTCTAGGATTTTACCATAAAGTGCATAAGTTCTGCTAAGATTTGCTTTCCAAAAATGCAGCACCTCGTATTTATCTGAATTAAACTCCATCTGCCACTTCTCAACCCATTGTCCCATCTGGTGCAGATCCTGTTGTAATCTGAGGTAACCCGTTTCACTGTCCACTCGTCCTCCAATTTTGTTGGTATCTACAAAATTTCAAAGTGTACCTCTTATGCTCATATCCAAATCACTTATGAAAGTGACAAGAAGTAGAGGACACAACACCGATCATTGTGGCTCTCCACCAGTCACAGGCCTCCAGTCTGAAAAACAACTCCCACCACCACCCTCTGTCTTCTATCTTTGAGACAATTCTGTATCCAAATGGCTAGCTCTCCCTGTATTCTGAGAAATCTAGCCATGCTAACCAGTCTCCCATGGGAACCTTACTGAAATTCATATAGATCACATCTACTGCTCTACCCTTATCAATCTTTTTTCCAACTTCTTCAAAAAACTCAATCAAGTTTGTGAGACATGATTTCCCACACACAAAGCCATGTTGACTATTCATATTCGGTCCTTGCCTTTCCAAATACATGTACATCCTGTCCCTCAGGATTCCCGACTACAACTTGCCCATCACTGACGTCAGGCTCACTGGTCTGCAGTTCCCTGCTTGGTTCTTAACACCCTTCTTAAACAGTGGCACCACATTCGTCAACCACCAGTATTTCGGCCTCACCTGTGGCAATCGATGATGCAAATACCGCAGTAAAAGCCCAACAATCAGTTCGTTTGCTTCCCACAGAGTTCTAGGTTACGCGTGGTCAGGTCCTGGGGTTTTCTCCAACTGTATGCGTTTCAAGACATCCGGCACTTCCTCCTCTTTAACATGTACAGTTTGCAAGCTGTCACCATCTATTTTCCCTACATTCTATATCTTCCATATCCTTTTCCACAGTAAATACTGATGCAAAATATTCGTTTAATATCTCCCCAATTTTCTGTGGCTCCAAGCAAAACCCGCCTTGCTGACCTTTGAGGGACCTTTTCTCTTTCTCGTTACCATTTTGTCCTTAATGTATTTGCAAATGACCTTTGGATTCTCCTTAATTCTATTAGCCAAACTATCTCATGTCCCCTTATTGCCATCCTGATTTCCCTCTTAAGTATACTCATAATGCCTTTATACTGTTCTCAGGATTCATTCGTTCTATCCTCTCTGTACCTAACATATGCTTCCTTCTTTCATTAACCAAACCCTCAATTTCTTTAGTCATCCAGCATTCCCTCTACCTACCAGCCTTTCCTTTCATCCTAACAGGAATATACTTTCGCTGGATTCTCGGATTCTCAATTGTGAAGGCTTCCCATTTTGCAGTCGTCCCTTTACCGGTGAACATCTGCTCCCCGTCAGCTTTCAAAAATCCTTACCACCAAAATTGTCCTTTCTCCAATTTAGAGCTTCAAATTTTTGAGCTGGTCTATCTTTTTCCATCAGTATTTTAAATCTAATAGAATTATCGTCGATAGGCACTAAATGCTCCCCCACTGACACCTCAGTCACTTGCCCTGCCTCATCTCCCAAGAGTCGGTCAAGTTTTACACCTTCTCTCGTGGGTTCTTCCACATATTGATTCGGAAAATGTTCATGTACACACTTAATAAATTCCTCTCCCTATAAACCTTAACGCTATGGCAGTCCTAGTATATGTTTGGAAAGATAAAATCCCGAGCCATTATCACCCTGCTATTCTTACAGATAGCTGAGACCTCCTTTCAAGTTTGGTTCTCAATTTCCCTCTGTCTATTAGGAGGTCTTTAATACAATCTCAAGAAGGTGATCATCCTTTCTTATTTCTCAGTTCCATCCAAAAAACTTTCCTGGATGTATTTGCAGGAATATCCTCTCTCAGCACAGCTGTAAAACCAAACCTGACCAAAAACACCACTCTCCCACCTCTCTTGCCTCCCTTTGTATACTTCCTGAAGCATTTCTTTCCTGTAACATTAATGTGCTCGTCCGGCTCATCCCTGATCATGTTCCAGTAATTTCTATGATATCCCAGTCCCATGTTCCTAACCATGCCCTGAGGTCATCTGCCTTCCCAGTTAGGCTGATTGCATTAAAATACATGCAATTTAATTTATTAGTCCTTACTTTGTCCCTGCCTACCCTGAATATTTGACTCTCTTCTGTTCTTAACTTCAAGAGTCTCAGATTGACATCTTTCCCCACTATCTCCCAGAGTCGCACCCCCCCCCTTACTACTTTAAATCCTCCCGAGCAGCTCGACCAATTTTCCCTGCCAGTATATTAGTCCTCATCCAACTTAGCTGCAAACCGTCCTTCTTGTACACTTCTACCCCAAAGAGATTCCAAGCAAACAAAAATGTGAATCCTTCTCCCATTCAGCAGCTCCTCAGCCATGCATTCACCTGCTCTATCCTCTATCCTCCTACTCCTAACCCTCACTAGCTCGGAGCACCGGGTGTTATCCAGATATTACTACTCCCGAGGAACTTTAAATTCCTGCTTAACTCTCTGTAATCTCCTCTCAGAATCTTAACCTTTTTCCTTCCTATGTTGTTGGTTCCAATGTCGTCAATGACCTCTTACTGGCCCCTCTCCCCCGTGAGAACATTCGGCAACCTCTCTGAGACATCCTTGATCCTGGCACCAGGGAAGCAACACACAATTCTGATTTTACACTGCTGGCCACAGAAACGTCGGTCCATACCTCGGGCAGAGGATCCCCTTGACACAATTGGTCTCTTGGAATCCGGCGTACCCCTCGTTGCATTAGAACCATTATCAATATCAGAAACTTGGCTGTACGTGCTACGTTCCCCTGAGAACCCATCACCCCCTACATTTTCCAAAACAGCTTACCTGTTCGAAATGCGTATACCCACAAAAGACTCGTGCATTAGGTGTCTCCCTCTCTTAACTTTCCTTGAGTTAACCCATCAATCTGATTGCATCTGAGAATTTCCACACTTCTTACAACTGCCAGCCATCATATACTGTTGCTGTTGCAAATTCCTCGTTGCTTCTAACTGTGTCTCCAACCGATCCATTCGATCTGATGAGATTCGCAACCAACAGCATTTATGGCAGACATAATCTGCAGTAACTCTTAACCACTCTTTAAACTCCCACATCGGACAAGAAGTACAGATCAATCGATTAAAGATCATTTTCCCTCCTTCACAATCTACAGAGCCGGAAAATAACACCACCTTATTCCTCTACAAACACTGCCCCAGGTTAATGAATTGTTATGGCTTATAATTTAAGTTGAAACAAGAGATACAGCTCCAAAAACATATAATCAAGAAATTCAAAGACGGTCTCATAATTTGATTAGACAGTATATTGTGTTGCTTATGCATTCCTTTAAGAAAGCTGTCACTTTTCTGAAGTATACAGTAATGCTGTTTTATTCTCAACAGGTTTAGGTTAGACCTTCATGATCTTCGAACAATATTTCTTGACATTGCATTATTGGCAAAACCGGACTTGACATCTGCATGCTGCTTATTTTGCTTAATTCTGGAAATGACTGTTACTTAAAATACAGAAAAAAATTCCATCATTCCATCCTTCATGTCAAATGATTTCGAAGTGAAAGTTTTCTATCCATTCTTTCCAATGTGTTGGATTTAGATGGAAAATTGCATCAGTACATCTTTCTTTCCAAATGTTGAGTCATCTATGAAATTAAAATGAAAATTGATCACGATTCTTCAAATTTCCAATCTGGCCGCCAATTTTGGAGTAAATGATGGAATACTATCTGCAATATTAATTCAATGTCATTCGAAGTAGCGATCTGGGCTAAACTGTTTGCTATTTATATCATGTAAAAGGCATCTATTACTTTTTAAAAATAGATTGTTACTGCGAAGTAAATGAAGCATGTCTGCCAGATATTAGGCCCTGGAATCTTCAGCTTATATGATAACAGCATGCTGTTGGTGCTGGAAAAATAAAATAGTAATATAAAATGCTGAAGAACTCATCCGGTCATGAAGCATCTGCATGAAGAGAAAAAAAGTTAACATTTCCAATCGGTATGACACAGATGGGACTGTCAATTATGAACTGTTGAAATTCTCGATTACTTTCTGCTTATATTATGTGTAACTCTGCTCGTCACTGAGATCGTGTGCATGGAACAGACCCCTTCAATTATTTTTAAGAAGGTAGCCTAAACGCAAACGTTTTCACATTTTAAAAACAGATGTATGAGCCTTCCTGGCAGTTAGAATTCGACTAGTCAAACTGTTTGGAGTTTCGCAAAACATTTGTCTTTCAATACTCCCTTAAAAATGCAACAAACCAAAGAAGAACTAAAAATATTTTAACTCTACTAGAAAACTTGCCAGAATAATGCAGGCAATAACTACGATGAAGTAGCTGTTACAATATAGCAACATGCCATAAACTCACGCCTTAGCACAAAGCCAGTCAGAAACAGATTGCCTCGTATGCAAGCCAGCAGCACTTAGAGAGCGAGAGAGAGAGAGAGAGAGAGAGAGAAAGAGAGAGAAAGAGAGATAGATAGATAGAGACAGAAGAGAGAGAGAGATAGAGAGAGAGAGAAAGAGAGAAATAAATAGAGATAGAGAGGTAGATATATATATATATATATATAT
Organism: Hemiscyllium ocellatum; assembly: GCF_020745735.1. Classification (NCBI taxonomy): domain Eukaryota; kingdom Metazoa; phylum Chordata; class Chondrichthyes; order Orectolobiformes; family Hemiscylliidae; genus Hemiscyllium; species Hemiscyllium ocellatum. The sequence continues at coordinate 32,539,277 of NC_083435.1, forward strand.
ATAGAGAGAGAGAGAGAGAGAGAGAGAGAAAGGAGAGAGAGAGAGAGATTGTGGGAATACTGCAGCTGGCCAACGCTGTTGAGACAACAACTGCTTAAATCAAATGTTTAAAAAATTAACCAAGTTCAAATTGATCATAGCTGGACAGACATACCTAGGGTGCTTCTTTTTTTTCTAAATTGCAAAGAAGAAATCTCACAGACAAGTATATACTCCCACAAACATGGGTACTCCTTTCGAGCAATCTCTCTCCTAAAAGAAACTTGGAATAAAAATGCAAAGCGTAAAGCAGCAACATGGTCACACGTGGCAGATCCACGATGCATGCATAAACACCAGTAAAGTCATATAATCTAACATCGAACATTGGTTTTCATCTGTTTCTTCTGAATGATCAGTTTCGAAGATTTCTGCTTTTACAAAAAAAACTAATACAAATGCAAAGTCAATGAAAAATCTGAAGAACGACTCTGTTAACTTCCATTCACAAAATGAAAAAGGCAAGTGGGGATGACGCTATGTCAACACAATTTCTGGGGGATGATACCATTTGCAATAATTGAATGAAACACCCAATTTCAACGCTTGATGTAACTTTGACGTCAGTCACGTTTGAGATATTTTAAAGTAACATTTTCAACCATTTAAGCAAAGAGTTCATTTCAAAAATCCCTATCTGAAAGCATTTTTCTTAAATAGTTTCTGTCACGTCAAACCATCTCCCATCTCCAACATGGAAGATAATCTCTGAATGTTGAAATTGAACATGTGAAATTGTTCTTGCAGAGATCTGAAACTGACATCACTTGGTTCCTCCCTGTAGTTCTCAGTGTCAAGCTACTTGGAATGCCAAAACAACTGTATTTCTCAAAAAAAAATCTATTTAATAATGCGTATAAGTTAAATAAGGAAGAATGTTTTGGAACAATTGCGACCATTACAAAGCAAAGGTGCTCAGTTATTTTCCTAATTGCACACCAGCTACATACGCTCTAAAATTTTCAATTTAAAAGACAACAGTATGATTTTGGAATATAAACAGCAAATTGTTTGAAAAGAAAATAGAGCAATATACCTGATGCATTTTGTGTCACGATAAAATACCGTTTGAATTGAATATCTTTTTTGAACAATAAGCATGCACATTGCTTGGGCTTAATCTTGTTGACTGGATGAAAACAAAAGCTAATCTGTAATAGTGGCACAACCACTTGTGGAATCTCTCTCGTATTAAAGTGACACGAATTCGAATGCAGAACATCTGTGTGTACGGAAGCCTAGAGAAAATTTCATTACTGGCACACATGGGGCAGCCGGAAGGGCTCTGACCCGAAACGTCGAATTTCCTGTTCCTTGGATGCTGCCTGACCTGCTGTACTTTAACCAGCAACACATTTTCAGCAGCCGGTAATCATACAGGTTGAAAATATTTGCTACCCTATTCTTGCAATTGTTGGTGTGCCAGGTGAGTATCTGAAAATCACTGAACTGTTTCAATTCATTCTATTTAACCGATTCATGGATATTTCTGTTATTGGCATATACTGCTAATTTTGACGTGTTTAATATTGGAAAAGGAAAATTGCCAACACCATTGAAATAGTGACAATTCATTTATGAATGCTGTACAGCCAATGGAATAATGTAATACATATTTATCCATAAGACGTGAGAATCTCTAGCTTAGCTATCATTTATGGGTCATCCCTAATAACTCAGAGGGCAGCTCACAGTCAATCGCATTGTTGTGTGTCAAGAGTCATAGCTGGTCAGTGTGGACCAGGATAGCCAATGTCTTATACTAAATGTCATTTGCCAAACAAATTAACATTTAACGGAGTGGTTGTATCTCCTTTAAGTTCGTCCTTCTTTCATTTTAAGTTCAGGTTTTAACCTCTTTTTTGTAGTAGACTTCCAAGCCATACCCCCAGAACATTAGCGCAAGTGCTTGCATTCGTAGAACACTGTTTCACGACCGTTCCAACGCAATGCGAAAGTTGAAGGCCATTCACTTTTTATAAGAGCTGAGACAACGGCAGTCTACTTTTCAGAAATGACATCTTGTACCAATGCTTATTTAAATGGAAAGCCAAAATGTTTGAATGCCTCAAAGAGTGCTTAGAGAGAGAGAGAGAGAGAGAGAAAGAGAAAGAGAGAGAAAGAGAGAGAGAGAGAGAGAGAGAGAGAGTGCAAGAGGAAGACACAGACACATAGAGTGACAGAGATAGAAGGCGCGAAAACAGTAAGTATATGCATATTCCTGATGATACTGCTCCTGTAGCAAGGTTAACCTTTTTCTGTTATTTTTCCGCAAAAAAGTTGCAAAAGAAAGAGGTTCCAATTTGTCTGAGCTAATGTCACTTTAAATATGGCTAACAGATGATACATAAGGCAACAATCAGGGAAAAGTGTTTTTATTTTGCCAGAAAATAATTTGGTTTGTTTAAGCAATGCTTGTTGCAGTCATGTTTCTTTCAGTCTTCAAGACTTTTCTCAGCGTGAAAGAAGTGACTTTAGCGATGTTATAAAATGTGAACAATGAAACACTACTGGAAGTGGCGGTCAAACTAGAGTCGGATTTAGCGTCGTCTGAAAGAAAAGGAGAGATAAAAGCAGAAATAGATTAGCATATATATTTGCTGCATACGCCATCAGAATCTATGGAAGTGTTCAAAACTCAATTGAAAGTGTAATAGCGTAAAGTAGAGGCAAAAGAAAAAGAAAGCAAAAAAAGGAAAATGAGTAAGTAGAGGAAGTACAAAAGAAGAATAGAAAGAGAGAAGAAAGGGGAAAATAAAGCGAAAGACAGAGATGAAAGAGAGAGATAAAAGAAAGAAACAGGAAGTTGAAAGTTAAAAAACTGGGACTTGTAGAGGAAAGTCGGCTTAAAAGGATGGAAATGAAAGTAAAAAGGTAAGCAATTTGTCTCTGCTAACGATACATTTGACTCATGAGTCAGAATGCGGCCTGCAGTGGTTGGAAATCCATTGGAAAATAAAACAACTGATCTATTACAGCAAACATATAGATTTCGCTTTTCTAATGATGTGGTAACCAGTTCACTGTTCAGCAGATTGAACAGGAAAGATCAGAGTACAGATAAGAAAGTTGCGTTGGAATTATCAGACACAATGTTTGAACAAGTCCTTGATACAAAACAGGTGCAAATGGACGACAATGCAAACAGTTTCATCTCAGAGATTTTATCTGAACTACTGCAGATGAGGAAATGCAGACCATGACATATCCAGGTTGATGAGAAACGTGTAAAGTTCATCAAGTCGTATTCCTAGTGATTGAAAGAAATGAGATATTCCGGCTAGCAAATGAACTATAAGTAGGGATCATTAAAACATAGACATTGAGCTTTTGCCCGACAATTTTGTGCTGACCTGTGAACTAATCTGAACCCACCGCACCCCACTAACCCTTCATCATCCATATGCTTATGCAAGGGCTGTTTAAATCCCCATAATGTGGATGAGTTAACTCCATTGGTAGGCAGGGCATTCCACGCTCTTACCACTCTCTGAGTAAATAACTTGGTTCTAACATCTATCTTAAATCAATCACGCCCCAATTTGCAGCTATACTGACTCGTACAAGATGACAGCATCATCCTAGGAAAAAGACATTCACTCTGTACCCGATCTAATCGTCTGATCATCTTGTATGAATCTATTAAATCCCCTCTTAGCTTTCTTCTCTCCAATGAGAACAGACCCAACCCTGCAGTCTTTTCTCATACGACCTTCCCTTCAGACCAGGCAACATCCTTGTAAATCTCTTCTGCACCTTTTCCAATGCCTCCAAATCCTTCCTGTATTGGGGCGACCAGAACTGCACACAATACTCCTCGTGAGGTCGCACGAGTATTTTGTACAGTTGCAGCATGTCATCACCGCTCTGGAACTCAATTCCTCTTCAAATAAAACTTAACACACGGTTTGCTTTATTAACAGCACTACCAATCGGAGTGGCAACTTTCGGGAATCTATGTACATGGACGCCAAAAGCCTTCTGCACATCCACAAAACCAAGAATCTTTCCATTGACCCAGTATTCTGCCTTCGTGTTATTCTTCCCAAATTCAATCACCTCACATTTGTCTGCTTTGAACTCCGTTTACCACTTATCAGCCTAATTCTACAGTTTATCCAAATCCCCTCGCAACCTGCAGCATTCTTCCACACTGTCCACCACTCCATCTACTTTAATGTCGTCAGCAAACTTACTAAGCCATCGCTTAAGCCTGCATCCAAGTCCATTTCTGCACAAAAACATTCAAACTAAAATAGACAAAACCTTTTGACTGTAGTGGATTGCACTATAATGTCCTTGAATTTTGACAAACATGTCATTTTTACTTGCGATTTGGAAAACTAAAGGTAATAATAAAACCATCACCTTGGATGCTCATTCTTGCTTTTGAGGAATCTTTTACAAAAGAAATAATTGATTGTGCAGGAACCCTATCTAAAAGAACAAGAAGGAATCATTGTTTGCTGACATTAACGGATGTATCCACTGTATATCAAGAGATTATTCCATTCTGCTATACCAATGCTAAAAGAATTGTTGAACTTTTACTCAAAGTTTTCACTCAGTACGGATCATCCACTGAGATGCAATGAGATCAAAGTCAAATTGTACATCAGAATTACTCAATGACGTTTTAGCAAGTTTAAGAATAAAACAATTCAAATCTACTGCTTACCATTTAGAACAGCAGGGATTGGTAGAAATATGGCATCAGACATTAAAGGCCATGTTAAGCTTTCATGGTCACGGCTATCCAGCTGATTGGTATAAAGCAATCCTGTTTGTATTGTCTGCCATCATACATGTTATAAATGAATCGAACAAATTCAGTCTATGTGAATTAGTTTTTTTTGTGTGTATGAAGTGAGAGAACTGTAAAAAAAATGACTACGCAAAAAATTGTTCAGTCAGAATTCAGAGAGAACTACGCAAAATATTTGTAAGATTTCAGGGAACAGTTACATAGGGCGGAGAGTTGGATAGATATAACTTAAAAATGTCACAGCATACAATGAAACTGGAAATGAAAGCTCGCAATTTTGCACTCGGAAATAAAATCTTAGTGGTACTTCCAGTGAAAAATGAACCTGTAAAATCAAGATTTATTGGACTCATCAAATCGAAAGTAGATTGACTGTGGTGAACTATGTGATAAGGAAAGAAATCTTACAAAGCATTTCATTCGAATATACTCAAAAGGCATTTTGACAGGGAAATAAAGCAAAATCAGAATGCGTTATTGATCACAACACAGTGTGAAGAATCAAGTTCAGAGGTGTTTGAATTGGACATTCGTCAAATTAAATTGAGCAATGAGGAATTTGTCAATAAATATTGAATTGCCTTCCGAAAGAAAATCAGAATGACAAGAAAGAGTAATTACCAACACGTGGGGAGATATGTGAAAATAAACTCAGAAGTACTAACATAATTTTGCACGATGGAGGTATAGGAATTGCTGGTTCAACTAAATAACATACTTGCAGGCTTAAAACTCTAAAGTTTGAATAGGCTCAAGGGGAGACTGAATGCATTGTCCAAGACGACAAAATCGAAATGAGTTGCAATGACTGTAGCTCACCCTTAGTAATGGCAGTAAAATGCAACCGTGCCCAATGGTGATCTGTGGACTTTTCCAAAGCCAATGCAGTGACAAAGTCTGATTCGTATCCGATTCCAGGTTTAGAAGATGGTTTTGAAAATTTGGGAAGAGCAACTTGTATTTCTAATTTGGACTTGCTAAGACGATTCTGCCATAGGATACTGCCAGGAAGAGTGTACGCAACTTCAGCTTTCGCTATGTTCAACGGACTGTATCAGTTTCAAATCATACTGTTTGGTGGGAAAATGCACCAGCCACATTTCAAAGACTAAAGACAACGTAATTTCTGGATTATGCAGTTGTATGGTAGCTATTGATGACCTTGTGATTTTTAGTCACAGATGATTGAAACAGTTGCAACAGTTATCGGAATTGTTCCATCCACTTCAGGAGCAAGTTTGGTTAAAAACCTGGATAAAACTGAATCTGCCAAAGCCCAAGTTACCTTCCTGGTCCTTGTATTTGGCATGGGCAAATGGCCCCATGCAGTGCAAAAACAATGATAATTCGGGCATTTCCTATACCATCGTCAAAAAAGACCAGTGCTACAATTCCGAGATTGAATATCTTTTATTGGAAACTCATAACAAATTTTAGCAGTTTGAATGCTCCCCTCACTGAATTACAAAAGGAAAGTGGAACATTTCAATGGATGGAAGACTGTCAAAAGACATTGACAGCATAAAAGCTGTGTTAATCATGGTCCCACAATGAAACACATCTAATTACGTAAAGTCATCAAGGTTGGTATCGATGCAAGTTGTGTGAATGTCGGTGCTGTGCTCTTACAGTCAGACAATGAGAAGTTAGAAAGAGCTATCGGCTATTTCCTCAGCAAAATGAACACTTATTTGCAGAACGAATCGATAGTTGAGAAGGGGAGTTTGAGTTTGTCGTTGGTGTTACAACATTTCAACTTTTATATAACCACACATTTATCTGAGCCAATCATATATATGATGATAAACCATTGAAGTTATGGGAAAATTTAAGGGCAAAAAATCCAAACTGTTTAGATGCAGCTAATTATCACAACCGTTCATTTTGAAAAGGCATGAGTCAGTAGGAGAAGAAGTTGAATTCCGATGTATTATTGATACTTCAGTAAAAATCACATGCTGGAGGAAACAGAGTGAAAAAAATTAGTATTGCATGTTCCCCTGATCATTTTTAATGTAGTGCATATTTCCTGTTATGTACTAACAGTTTAAGATTAAGAGATTTTTGAAATGAACCCTTCTTGGATCTTGATGATTGCTTGTTTCCTTACGTGTAGTTTGAGAAGTTTTCCTTTAACAAGGATATAGATTATTATTATACATTTTTCTCAAATTGATTTATTAAAAGCAGAGACGTCAATTCTCTGAGATCAGGCCAATCTGATTCTGGTGAAAAGATACTACATATGGCAAAAAGTCAGGGTAAAAAGGCTTTTTTTTAAGTAGGACAGTAAAGCTAAGATGCATCTAGGGAAATGCATGAAGAGGCATGGGATAAAGGGATATGAATCACACACAAGCAGACAGGATTAATCTAGAATAGTATAATCGTTGGCACATGTATGTTCGGCTGACAGGCCTCTTACTGTTCTGCACTCTTCTATGTTCTATTTATAAAGCAATTCAATGATTTCTTTAAAGATCGGAAGTCATACTTCTTAGTGTTGAAACCATTTCCTTTTTTAGAATTCATATGTAAAAGCACATTTGCCCCAGGAAAGATGATTGTTGATTACAATTCATTCCGTTTTCCATCTTAGAAATTGACACAGAAACCAAAGGCATGCCTCGGCACAATTTTGGACAATAAATTCACTTTGATTAAAAAGAGAATCGATTTAATAATACATGGCCTGTTTAAAATTGACTGGCTGCATTGCATTGACATTATCGCTGAAACACATGCTTAACATTTTGTTGTTTTGAATGTTCAGGGTTAATATAGGCGGTAAAATTTGGAGAAAGTTAAAAAAATGCTATCTTTTTCTACTGATTGGCAACATATATTGCACGTGCTTATTCGAATAAATTATTCATGATTTCTCATGATTTTAGCAAACGATTATGACTAGTTTATTTCTTTGTTTTCTTTCAGCTAATCTGGTGACAATTGTAATTCTTTCCCGTCAATTGTGCGACCTTTCAAAATGTGTCACCCGATATTTAGTGGCAACGGCCGTGGCGAACTTATCTGTTCTGCTATTTGACGTAATATTGTATGAGATCAAAGACTATTATTTCACAAATCTATTTTTCCACCACACACCAATTTGCATTCTGAGGATTGTCCTTAATATAGTTTCAGTTGACTGTTCTGTCTGGTTAACTGTTGCATTAACCTTTGATCGATTTGTGGCTATTTGTTGCCAAAAATTGCAAGTAAGTTATTGCAACGCTAAAACAGCAACTATGATTATAGGAATCGTTTGTTTTATGAGCAGCTTGCAGACTGTTCCGATATACTTTGCATTTGAACCTCGAGAAATAATAGACAGCCAGATGTGGTCCTGCTCTGATAAAGCCAGTTTCTACACGTTACCCATGTCGATTGCATATTGTTGGATCGAAGTTATTTAACCACATTTCTTCCCTTTGTTTTGGTCGTAGTTTTCAATGTCCTGACAATTAAGAGCATTGTACAAACAAATAGAGTTAGAAGAAGACTCAAAGGAAACAATAAGGACATGAAACAAAAGGATCCTGAAACGGCAAATAGGAGAAATTCGATGATCATTTTAATGGCCATATTTGGAAACTTTGTAATCTTATGGACTGCAACATTGGTGACATACCTACTTGTACAATTTTCAGAGGGAAAATTATTAACAGAAAGTTGCAACGATCCACTCACAATTCTTGAACAAACAGGCGATATGCTTAGGACTTTGAGTTTCTGCACAAACACTTTTATTTATGCACTTTCGCAACGTAAATTCAAAGATGCGCTTACGAGTTTGCTTATGCATCCCATTTCTATGCTATTTTATTTAGTTCCCTAAGTATTTCTGCGAATTAATCATAAGTATAAACTTATTTTCAAATTTTATGATGTAGCACAATGTAAAACAATACACCTTTATGAAGTTGATCCAACATTTCCGTGCATTGCACGAACACCAAGACAATGCAACTGTCTTTGTTTAATTTGGTTGCTTCTGGGACTTCACGTTGCTTAAAATAAAAAATTCAGTTATCCATCTATCTAACTTCACAACCAAGTTTCCGTTAAGTTGACATAGGTACTGGACTATCTGGCACGAAGTATAGGGGTGTTTTCAAAACCATAAAAGGCTTCAGAGATCTGCAGTATGAAGGCACTTGGGAGCTCTTGTTCAAGATACTCTAAAAGTTCTCATGCAGGTGCCGACAGCAATTAGGAAGACAAATAATGTTAACGTTCATTTGAAGAGTGCGAGAATAAAACAACAGAAGTGTACCTCTGAGGCTACATAAGATCTGCTCAGTCACCACGTGGATTAATATGAACGGTTTTGGTGCTGTTATCTCAAGAATGGTCTTGTTCTTGGAGGACAACCAGTGGAAGTTTACAAGAATTATCCCGGTGATGAAGGTATTGTCATAGGATGATGCAGTTGAGGAGTGTGGTTCTATAATGAATGGACTTTAGAAGCATGGAGTGGGAGAGTGGGTTATGCTGGGGAACTAAATGGAAACATAATTAGTTCTGAAGGAGCTGGCTATCGTTGATGTTTTGAAGAAGTTTTCACGAGTGACTGAGAGTAGCACCTGAGGGTCGACCCTCAGAGCGAAGGTACCACTCTTTAGAAATGCTATGAGGAGTATTTTCTGCATCCAGGTGGTCGGAACTCTGCAGAATCTATTGCCACAGAATGCTGTGGAGGCCAAGTCATGGATAATTCATTTGAGACAAATGTAAGTGGATTCCTGATTAGCCTGGGGGATCAAGGATTAAGCGCTGAGGGTCCGAGAATGGGATTGAGCAGCATATCAGCATGATCCAGCGGGGGAGCTGACTGGAGAGACTAAATGGTCTAATTCTAACTTTTGCAGCGTACTGTGTTGAGATATTTTGTCCCGTTTTCCTGATGCACCTGAATTAGCTGAGAAATTGTATATTTGTGCTTGCGTCATTGTATGTGTAGGTTTCCACATGTTAATTAAACTTGTTCAGTAAATATCTGAATTTATAATGATCGTTCTAATTGGCAAAACAGGCTGCGGTTTTTGAGTTCATGATTGTTTGTTCTGATCGATACGAAATCAAATCCTGTAAGACAGACTAATTGAGGTTAAATGACTGGTCTTCCATTTTGAGCACAGTGTGGCCATTTGTTTGAGCATTGCAACATAGAAAACAAAGAAAAAAAGTTAGTGCATCAATAAACGTCAGACTCTGCTTTTGCTTAAATTCTATGCATGATGAGAATCTAATACCACAATAAAACAAAAACTGAAAAATTTCATTAGGGACAGAATCCGCAATGGAGAGAGAAACTGAGTTAATATTTCCAATTGTTATGATTTCTTCAGATCTGGGAGTCCTGAACTGTTGAGATTGACTGTTATATTCTTTTTGTATAATCCTTATGCCAAGAGCTCAAAATAAAAACCCTGCATGTTTCTCCTTGATTTTCGACAATTTCTGTGTTTAGACTGCGGTTCAAAGATGCAACTACCATTTCAGATAGACCCGCCAAACATATGCTGCGTTATGGGCTCCTGATATTATTTTTCAGATGATGAAGTGTGTGCTTCTACATATATACTTAATGATAAATTTCAAAGAAGTAGAAATAATGAACATTGCTATCCAAACTTAACATCCAGCAATCTGCATTATCTAGGTAAAGCAAGTTCTTGGATAAAATTAACCTTTAATTAACATGAATAACAGACAAATGGCACATATCAGAGAACAATTGTTATCAAAGCACGTCTTTCATATTTTGCTACGTCACCACAAATGTCAGTGACTTGTTGTACAGTAAATCTAAATCTAAATATGAACATTAAAAGAGATTTATGGGCTTCCCTTTCAAACATCTATCTTCAGAATTGTTTTAAAGGTCAAATTTTCAAAGACTATGTCAAGCATTTCTACCATTCTGCCAAATCAACATACATTCATTCAGTTTATTGAATTTCCTAAACTCAATTGCTGCAGTTAGACATGGGCAAGAGCCCAGACATTGAAAGACAACCAGTTTCCCAAAGAAATACTGCACCTGTTCTATTTACTCCCTGTATTCTTCCGTTGCTCAACTGAACCAATTGAATATTGCTTCTTTGATTTTGAACACTCGGAGTTGGAGTTGAATGAAGTTTGACTCGCTCATCAGTTTATTCCGAGATTGAATCGAATTGATTTGAATTGAATTGAATTTAATGTATTGTCATGCGACACAGCATTGAGGCACAGTGCAACTCTCTGTCTTGCGAGCAATACTGCCAGATCCCATAGTCAAGAAACATAGATGGCTTGGACAGTTCTGACGAATGAACATGTAATGGATTTAAGAGTTTGTGCGTTCATTCAGTATACTAACAACAGTAGAAACTGTTTCGAAACTAGCTAGTGCATATGCTCAGGCTTCTCTACATTCTCCCCTAGGATAGAGGTTGAAGAAAAACATTGCCAGGGTGGGATGAAATTTTAAGAATGCTTTTTCTTGACAGCGGACCTGGTAGATAGATTCTATAGATGTGATGTTGGCCCTTGTGATTGTCCAGTGAGTCAAGATTAGAGTGGTTCTGGAAAGGCACATCAGGTCAAGCAGCATCAAGGAACAGGAAACTCTACGTTTTGGGCAAAAGTCCTTCATCAGGAATATTCTTGCTCCTTTGATGCTGCCTGACCTGCCGTGTTTTTCCTGCCCCACTCTAATCGTGACTCTAATCTCCAGAATCTGCAATACCCACCTTCACCTCTGTGATTGTCCACGCCGAGTACTTAACTCTCTGTAGCCATCTCCGATCTTGAATGGCATTCAGCATACCAGATAGCGAAGCATTCCAGACAAATTGCTCTCGATGGCGCAATGATGAATGTTGACTAACGTATTCATCGTCATGGCAAATATGCTCAGCTGCCTGAGAAAGAAGAGACATGCATCCACATGAAAAGTTCAAGATAGCTTGTTGTTGACAACCACTCCCAGGAGCTTGACACGCTCCAATCCTTCCATTTCTGTATAGGGGAACATGAGTAACATCATGACGAATTCCTTGGTTTTGCTGGCATTGAGAGCTAGATTGTTCTCAGTGCACTGTTTTCCATACCTTCCATCTCCCGTCTGTAGTCTGTAGTCTGTTTCGTCGCGATCTAAGATTTGACCAACTATGGCGGCATCATCAGCGAACCTGTAATGGCATTAGTCTGGTATTTGGAGACGCAGTCATGAGTATACAGTGCGCACCTACCCCTGGGGAGCTCCAGTATTGAGTGTTAGTTACGATGAAATATTGTCCCCTGTCTTCGCTGTGGCCCTTGGGTCAGGAAACTGAAGATCCAGTTGCAGAGTGTTGGCCTCAGTCAGAGATCACTAAGCTTCGTAATCAGTCTCGTGGGGATAATAGTCTTGACAGCTGAACTGTAGCCAATGAGTAGGATCCTTACGTATCTGTTCTTGGTGTCAAGATGTTCTTGGGAGGAGAGAAGGGTAGGTAATATGGCATCTGACGTGGATCTGTTAGCTCAATAGGCAAATTTGTGCGGATCAAGAATGGTGGGAAGGCTGGAGTTAATAAATGCCATGACGAGTCTTTCAAAGCGCTTCATGAACACCGATGTTAGGGCCACTTCTCTGTAGTCATTGAGATTTGCTTCGTGAGCCTTCTTAGCCACAGGGATGACTTTGGCCCTCGTGAAACAGTAGCCTTCTGCGTGGAGGGGAGAAAGTTGTCCGAGAAGACTGCTACCAGTACATCTGTACATGCTTTGAGTGCACGGCCTCTTACTCTGTTGGATCCCATCACTTAGTTTGAATTCACACGATGGAAATTGATCTGACCTCTGATAAAGTAACTGTTGGGATAGGTTCGTCAGGTCTTCTTGGAATAGTTGTTAACTCTGCCAAAATTCTGCTCAAAGCAAGCACAGAAGGCGTTGAGACTATCTGGGAGGGATATGTGTCATCTGCAATTTTCACTGTCTCCTTTTAAAACCTGTGGTATCATTCGGTTCTTGCCATAGTCGCGAGTCTTCTGTCTGAGTGTCTAGCGTGGAACGGTATTGGTCCAACTGGCTGTCTTCATGGCTCTCCTCCTTGGATTTCTCATATTTGAATGGGTGTTGTGATCTGAAGGCCTGACGCCTGGTTTTTCGCAGGTTTTCTATATCCTGATTCATCCACGGTTTCCTCCTGGTGAACACCCGAATTGACTTCCTCAGTGTGCATCCTTCATACACTTGCTGACAGTCTGTGAAGGTAGTATCATACTTGTCCAAGGCATCTGCGGACTGTTTGAACATGGAACAGCCAGCCGTTTCCAGACAGCACTGGAGTAGATCCTCTGATCAGCATTGCACCTGTATCAGCGAGGGGATCTCCTGCTTGAGATTTTGCATTTAAGATGGAAGGAGAAGCATGACATTGTGGTTTGAGTTCCAGAAATGAGGGCGGGGAATGAAGTGGGAGGCATCCTTCCCAGTGGTGGAGCAGCGGTCTTAAATGTTTGGGCCCTGAATGGGGCAGGTAATGATCTTGCTGCTTCAGCAACCACTCCTGTGGTCGGCTTGTTTGAAGTCTCCAATCAAAATAAACAGGACCTCGGGCGTTTCCCTCTCCAAGGTGTTGGTGGTGGAATAAAGCACATTAGAATTTCCTAAAACTTTTTTCGTGGCGGTATATACGCAGCAATTAGTGTAGCAGCAGTAAATTCACGTGATAGATAGAAGTGGAGGCATTTGATGGTAAGGAGTTCAAGATTTGGGGAGGAATGGCTACCCAGGTTTGCAATGTCCATGCATCACAAGTTGTTGATTAAAAAGCAAACCCCTCTACCCTTTGTCTTACCCAAGGATGTTGTGCGGTCCATGTGATAGATAGAAAAACAGTTAGCCTGAAGTGTGCTAATCTTGATGGCTTCAATAGCCTTTATGAGCCCTGCACCTCATTAAAGCACCTGGTTTGGCCTACTGGCTCTTTAGTTTTCTCTTGAGTCTTAAATTGACATAAACGCATCAGAACTTTTGGGACTTTGCAATGAGGATCAATTGCAAAGAAAACTCTTACCTTCTCATCAGAACGTTTTGATAACAGAGTGATTCGCCTCCTACCTGCTTCTGTCTCTACTTTTGCTCTTGGTTTCTCTCATCCTGAGTATTTTGAAACTAACTATAACCTGTAATATACTCTTCAGAGACTCTTCATGACATGAAGGGAACTTCTAAAAATCTTGCCAAACGTTTATCTATTATGCCTCAGCAGAACGTGAATGCAATTAATATTTTGCGAGAGTTAAATGTGATAACAAGTTAGCAGGAGAGAACGCTGGTAAGTGGAGTTGAAATACCCATCAGCCATGATTGAATGGCGCAGTCGACTCGATGGGCCGAATGGCCTTACTTCCACTCCTATGTCTTACGGTCTTAAATGTATAATTTACAAGCATTTATGGCTTGGACAGCTCTGACGAACGGACATATAATGGATTTTATTGCAGGATAGTTTTTAAATGTGTGTGTTATAGATGCTTTGAACCATAAGAACAAGCTGAACTTATTTCTCTGAAATAGACCCCTTAGTGTTCATAAACTTAACTCTGCAGTCGAATTACACTGAAGATTTGGAGTGCTTGATTGCACAATCAGTGCGTCCAGAATCTCGATTGAAATTAAGTACTTGATGTTTACCTTGCCATGTTGTTTTTTTTTATTTCATTCTTCCAAAGTTGAATTTCATCACATTGTTCTTCTCAGATTATCGCATGTCCCTTCTGTATCACTCTAAGAAATGATTTGAATCGCTTCTACATATGTATTATCATTTCCGATACCATAGTAAAAAGATGCCGTTTTTTGCAAAGTATTATTGAAACACGTGACTAATATTGGAATGATTAAAAGAAGAAAAGCAAAACGCTGACCGAATTAAAATTGTTTTGATTGAATTCCAGCTGAGAAGATAATCGAACAATGTTCTCATTTGCTGTTGCTGTGATCTGAACTTATTCTGTATCTTATTGCATAACACTTGGTAATGGGACACCGAAATTGCAAATCCCAGGAAAGTCCATTTTCCATGCAAGTTATTGGTTAACAATGTTAAAAATATTCTCAATACATTTAGTTCACTCTTTATGTCTTCCATAAGACAACAATGCTCCTGAAGTAACATACAGAATAAACACTTGCATCTGGCAATCAGTGATAAAATATTGCAACGTGCACTGTTGTGGAGTGGAATTGTGATAGTTCAAAATCCCCAGCTACTGAGAAAGAGTGCCTTCCAATGTTCTGACATTCTGACAAGAATAAAATGCGTTCTGATTAATGTTGACTGATGGGTCAATCGAATCGCACCTGGAATACAGCAGCCTTTCTCTTGCGTTGAAATAAATACAAAAGTTAACATCTAAGATATACCCTTACGGTATATCATTTTTGTTTTGATGTTGGGAGAGAGGAGCTGGTCTGATCCATAATATGTACAAAATAATTATGTTTCATGGTGCGTTTACTTATGCAAGTAGATTGACTTGGCAGTAATCAGATAGTTGAAAATGAAAGTTATTCAATATAGCCAGACATGGCCTGAAGGCAGGTAGTTCAGCAATCCCTAATTTCTATTTGAAAAGAAATATATTGCCTTCAAGTTTTTTATTAAATCATCCCTCTTTTCCCCAACAATGTTAAGTGCAGGGCCTTACTATGCATTTGCTATCCCATAGATAACTAATAAATATTCTTTTGTGCTTGTGGCATGAAAAGGAATTTCTATCAAGGTGGCATAAGAGGAGAATACTCCAGCCAAACCGTCTCTGCATTGCCTCTTCCATTTCATTTTTCTTTCCTTCTGTTTTCTGCAGCGTTTTGTTCCCCTTTGCAAAGTCTAACTCCTTAAACTTAACCTGAGGGAAAGGAGAATGGAGATCACTTCGAGTCCAGCCCGCCGTTGTAGACGAGTCAGAGACTATGTCAGCAAAATGAGGCGTGTCGTGGGCCGGAGCACAGAGCAGGAGTCAGTCAGAACCCACGACAGCTCGGGAGGCAAGAACTGGAGGTGAGTCACGGACTGAACACAACCGGGAGGCATTGAAATCTCAGGTTGGCCTGGGAAGCGAGTCCTAAAGTTGAGTGCCTGGAATGCCAAGTCAGAGGCCAATGCATGGAGGCTGCAACTGACGGCCTGAATTCTCGTGAGCACAGTTTCAATGGAAATAACTATAACTTGACTTCTTTCAATATAATTTTTAAATTCTTATTCTGGAATTAGAGTAATTCGAGAACTTAAAAAAATTGTACTCCTATGCGAGACTACTTTTACTATTTCTATTCTGTAACAACCAACTAAAATGTTTATAACTATATACTCTATATATGAGATGGTGCCAACGCGGTGATCTTACAAACTTTTGAGTGCAATCATTCGAATGCAAATGACAATAAAAGTTACTCTACTCTGTTATATTCTGAAATAACGAGCGGTATGTACACCTAGTGAAAATTATTGTCGTGTTTAACTGAACTGAACCAAACATGCAAGTTGCCCGTGGAAACTGCAAAAGCCTACAATTATAACGACAATCAGATGAGAAACGTTGAACTTCATCTTAAAATTATCGAACTTGTTATGATAATTGCTAAGTAAAACGCATCGTCCTGATCATTTATTTCCTTCCTTTGTGACACCAGTTGTTATAATAATCCAGTAGATATCAAAAGAACCAGTGCATGTCAATTGATTGTGAATACACATTTAAATTATGTGGCCATCTCTCTTACTAATCACATGTTTACTTTACACAGAAGATTCAGAGATGTAAATTTATACAAAGTTGACTTCGTTTTGAATGAATAAGTATTTTCTGTTTAATCGGAAAAATGCGATTAAACACAAGATTGATGCAGGAAATGTGACTTGTTTCTGATTTTTTTAATAATTATAACTTCTATTCTGACTTTGCCATTCGAGGACAATAATTGCTGAAACATAAGATAATCTCATTGCATGTTGTTTTAACTTGTTAGCATGTGAAGCTCTATGCACAGCTGACAAGGGGGTTGGTTTAGCTCAGTTGTCGGGAAGGTTGGTTTGCCAAATAGTAATGATAGAAGATTCATTCAGTTAGAACAAACGATGGGTCACAGATACCAGAGTAGTATGTTGCGTCTTTGCTGCCCACGTCAAGAATATCTGAGTGAAGCACAAGAAATTCTCCTGGTAAAACAAACAGCAAGGCATTGGTGTCAATAAATACCATGTGTCTGTACTTTGTTATCAGAGAGCTAGGAAATTGATAGCAAAGGAAGACCTCAAGAATTCTTCAGTTTGTTTTCCTCAGTATGTATAGCTCAGAAGCACAGAAGCAGGTAAATACTGGAATGAACACCTGACTTCAGAACTGGCACATTTTAAAGGGCGTGATATTTCTGAGTCACTGACTTTGCCTCTGTGCCACGTGGTTTCGGTGCAAGGTGGTAAGTTTTAACATAACCAGGCTGAGATTGACCGTTTCGTAAACCGTTTTGCTGTGGAAATTGTTATTGACCAGAACAGAACCCCTCAGGTAAATATGAAGTATTATGCGCTTGATGTGATGCAACTGGTCAAACTACTCAACATTAAGACATGAATTGGAGTTGCCGGTGTTGACAGGGGTGGACAAAGTTAAAATTCACAAAACGCAGGGTACAACCAATATGTTAATTGGGAACTTTCAGCGAACTGTTCCTTTATCAGGTAGTTGTGGAGGTTAAGATCAAGCACACAGAATTTATAGTCAAATCGGTCCAGTGTCATGGAAATGTGATAATGAAAACCATCTTAGGCTAAAACTCTCATCTTTTATAATAGGATATGTTGTTGTTCTTCCATAAATCCCAGAACTTCTTTTAAGTTATATTCTGAAGATAGCTCAGCTTTTTAACCAATAAGTGTGAAGTCTGTCTGTATCCCAATGCTATGTTACACTGACAAACACAGTTAAAGCATAGTTTATTTAAACACAATAGTTAATATATAAAAAATGAAAGAGGAACTTAGTATACCTTTACTACATGAAAATGTCACTGCTTTTTTTTAGATTCATTCCAATTCACTAATTATCTCTTCCACAACTAATTATCTCTTTGTGGGCGGCACGGTGGCACAGTGGTTAGCACTGCTGCCTCACAGCGCCTGAAGACCCGGGTTCAATTCCCGACTCAGGCGACTGACTGTGTGGAGTTTGCACGTTCTCCCCGTGTCTGCGTGGGTTTCCTCCGGGTGCTCCGGTTTCCTCCCACAGTCACAAAGATGTGCGGGTCAGGTGAATTGGCTATGCTAAATTGCCCGTAGTGTTAGGTAAGGGGTAATGTAGGGGTATGGGTGGGTTTCGCTTCGGCGGGTCGGTGTGGACTTGTTGGGCCGAAGGGCCTGTTTCCACACTGTAAGTCTAATCTAAAAAAAAACAGCAACGTCCCTAAACACAACCCTTGGCAGAAAGGAAATTTCAGCTACAGGTTCGTACATGTAGGTCTCCAACCCAGGACGAAATAACGTCAAATAGATTTTAGAGGAAGTAATAGCCCTGCATTTCTTCTGAAACCACAAAAAAAGTCGAAAACAAATAAAAACCTGGAAATCCTCTTCTGTGAGAACTGATCATTTCGGTTCAAATTGCATGCATTCGTTCAACTTTTGCAAAAAACCTGAAACCCTCATAAATTGTTTACTTAACCTGTCTTCAGGAGCTAGCTCCGTGCCTCGGTGTTAGCAAGTTTTCTTCAAATAAACCCAAACACAAAATAATGTTTTTGAAGTGATAGCATCTCACATTACTCAGAAGGCTTTAGCCTCGATAATGTATGACGGAAATTGGAGTGACATCTCGAATAGGAAGTGAATAAAGGGAGATGGATACGGCAAGTTAAGACAATTTTAACATGGAAGAGGAATATTTGTTGGTGGTGGATGGACGAAGGGTCTGTTCTTATATTAGTCTGTTCGTTGTTTTTTAGCCTCTAAAAGCTTTGAATAAATGCCAAGGATGAGTGTGGGTTCATTGCAGATGGGGATGGCGAACTTGTCATAAAGAAGAAATGAAAGTAATCATTTAATTTGTATTTGTCTTCATGTTAGAAGATACAGAAAATTTCGGTAATGCTCAAAAATCAGAGGACTATGGCCATGAGGAAATAAAAGAACACAGAGTGAAGGCAATTTCAGAAATTGGATCAGTAGTGGAAATTATAAACTTCCTGCACCAAAATAATCTTCAAAAACATGATGGAAGAAATATCAATAGAAAATGGACACATTAATGATGAAAACTCAGAATTCTATACGTTCGAGAAAGCTTCCTGAATGGTGGTCAAAAACAATTGAAACAACAATGTTGAAGAATAGTCAGAAGGAAAGGCATCAATGGCAAATTTGTTCTCTTGTAATTCGAAAAGGGGAATGTTGGAATTTTTCTTGAAGGACACAATAAATGGATATAAGCTGACAGCCAGTCTGCTGCGACCACTAGGACTCATATCAGCACACAAACCAACAGCCACTCTCAGACAACAACTCACCAGGACAAAGGACCCGATTCCCAGCATGAGCAAAACCAATGTAGTGTACAAAATCCCATGCAAGGACTGCACAAAACACAACATAGGACAAACAGGAAGACACCTAACTACCCGCATCCATGAACACTAACTAGCCACGAAACGACACAACCAACTATCCCTAGTAGCCATACACTCAGATGACAAACAACACGAATTCGATTGGGACAACAACACTATTATAGGGCAGGCCAAACAGAGAACAGCCAGGGAATTCCTAGAGGCATGGCACTCATCCACAAATTCTATCAACAGACTCATCGACTTAAACCCTATATACTGGCCACTGCAGCGGACAGCAACTGACAACCGGAAGCGGCAGATTCAAACCAGAATAAATTCCCGAGGAATCAGCACAGAAGCGCTTCACAGGAGGCTCCCAAGCACTGAAGATGTCAGCTAGAATGGGGACGAAACGTTTGCAACAAAAACTCCCAGCTCGGCGAAAAGAACCACAACAACGAGCACCCGAGCTACAAATCTTCTCACAAACTATGTTGATCAACTTTCCATTAATAGCTATGACAAATTGTGAATTTCGTTTGGCGACTCGTGTGACATGGCATGATGCATTATTTCAACTGAAAGTCAATTTTCCAGTTTAAATTCATCTAGTAATTCAGCATGTATCACATTATATTGCCTTTTAAATGTGCTACGAATTAAAAAAATGAAGCTTTGCTTGCCCCTCGTAATCTTATCACGAGATGCCGAAACTGGCTCGTATTATTTTTTAAATCACTCACGTGGCATGAGCGCCTCCCGCTGTGGCTAGAGCTGTTCCAATCTCTATGCACAAAAGGCAGTTAAGAGTCCAACACACTGTTGTGGGTCTGTGGTCAGATATACACTACAAAATTTAAGGCTGACGAATTTCCTTCTCTGCAGGCCATTCGTGAGCTAGTTGGGTTTTCTGAGAACGGACATTGCTTTCATTATCGTCATTAGACGCTGAACTCCAGATTGTTTTTTCTTAAATGGTGCAATTGAACCAGCTTTCCTATTTTATTAGCCGAGCTCCTGGTTGAACAGTGTATAATAAGACGATTAGGTCACTGTCTTCTTCTTGTATTGACAAAATTGAAGATGAGAGGAGTCTAGACAATGGATGCTGACGCGGATATCCATTGTGGAATCTATGTTTGGCTTATGTATAAATTTTACCAGACATTCGTAATTCAGTTAATTGTCTCTAATAAACAGATTGGGTTAGATTACTTACAGTGTGGAAACAGGCCCTTCGGCCCAACAAGTCCACACCGACCCGCCGAAGCACAACCCACCCATACCCTAACACTACGGGCAAATTAGCATGGCCAATTCAACTGACCCGCACATCTTTGCGACTGTAACAGGAAACCGGAGCACCCAGAGGAAACCCACGCAGACACGGGGAGAACCTGCAAACTCCACACAGTCAGTCGCCTGAGTCGGGTATTGAACGCGGGTCTCTGGCACTGTGAGGGAGCAGTGCTAACCACTGTGCCACCGTGCCACCCACGGTAATATTCAATGTCAAAACCTTTTGAAGTGCTATTTTGCAAATGACCCACTCTGTTGTAATCTGATATATATTGTTTGCACTTTGAAATGAATTGAATATGAATTCTCTGCTATTTCATATTCTGAATCAAAGTTTGAATGCATAATTTGTTATGATGTAGATAATGAGCAAAAACAAAATCTCTCAAAGCAGACATAGTGCAGAATTCCAGTCATCTCGCATTGAAATAATGTCAAAAAAATTGTATTTAATAAAAAAAACAAAAAAAAGTACAAGGAAATAGTCAGTAACTAGCTCTTAACACAGTCAGAATAAACATACCGTACATGTATACATTTTAATAAACAATCAACAGTGAAATAAATTATGAGACAGGTCACTGACCATTGCAATTAATTCATTTCTTCATGCATTCTCTTTGGCCACTGTGAAACCTCATGCTGTATAAATAGTTACTGTTGACCCTGTCTACAAAAATGATTTTAAAAATCAATAAAATTACATTTAACATTTCCAGGTATGACTTAGCATTTAGAAATCTACTTTGAAAGTTTGTGCTAGATTGAAATATTTGAAAACCTCTCAGACCATTCCTTTACTTTTCTCAGATAACTTTTCTTCAGTACAGAGTAAGGTGTGAAATTTACGATCTAGAAATTGAAACTGACTTGAAATAACTTTCAAAATCGTTTTTTACCGCCAATGCAATGTCCTGTAAAACTTCACAGAAAAAGGCCGCACTGCACAAAATAAATCCAGAAGGATTTTTCAATCTTTATTGCATTTCTTTTCTGCTGAAAGTGATAGTACAACACTTTATGTTGTCTTCATATTATATGCTTACTCATGTTCTATTGGACTGCATCCTGCTGCTAGATTTTTCTTTATTTGTTCATGCAATGTGGGCACGGCTGGAAGCGGAGAATTTAGCTCCTGTCCCTAATTGCCCTTGCTTTTTTAAAAAAATCCTTTGGAGTCCTTGTTTGAAACGATGACACACAATGCTCTCGAGGAGAGAACTCCAGTATTCTGACTCAGGGGCAGTGATGAAGCAACGATATATTTCTAAGTCAGGATGGTTAGTGCTTCGAAGCAGAACTTGCAGATTTGCGATGTTCCCTTGTATCTGTTGTCCTTGTCCTTATAGATTGTAGTGGGCATATCAATCAGTTGTGCTTTCAATGGATTTTTTAGCAATTTTATGCAGTGTAGACTGCTGCGACTGCGAGTAAGAATTGCAATGAATTGAAGCTTCTGTATATGGTGGCAAACCAAGCAGGAAACTTTGGTTTGGACGGTATCAAGTTCCTCGAGAGTTCGAAAGCTGCATAAATTTAGCCAAGTGGGCGTTTTCCATCGAACTTCTGGCTCGTCCTTTAAAAACGGTGGACTGGACTTGGATAGTCAGGACGTTATTTGCTTGTGGCAGAATTCTTCGACTCTGACCTGTTCCCACAGCCGCTTTATTTATGTCAAGGTTAACGTGGTGCTGGAAAAGCACAGCAGGACAGATGGCATTCAAGGAGCAGGAAAATCGAATTATCGGGCAAAAACCCTTCATCACGAATGAAGATGAAGTGCTTTTGCCCGAAACATCGATTTTCTACACACTGATCTTCAGCATTTGCAGTCCTCACTTTTGCTTACTTTATTGATGTGGCGAGTCCAGTTGAGTGTCTGATCAATGGAAACCCCAAAGATATTGGCAGAGGAGGATTCCGTGATGATAGGATCTTTGAAGGAGTGGTTGTTACCTTGATTGTTATTTGGGATAATCATTTTCTGGCATTTGTATGGCACCAATGTTACTTGCCACATTTCTGCTTAAATCTGGGTATTGTTCAGATGTTGTTACATTTGAAAGTAGACTATTTTAATATTGAGGGTTAACAATGATTTCGAACATGGTGTTATTGGTACACATATTCGCACAGCATGGGCACAGATCCTTCATTCTGTCTTGATTACACTGGCCAGATATCCTAAATTAATCTAGTCCCTTTTGCAAGTATATGGCCACATCTCTCCAAATCCTTCTTATTCATATAACAATCAAATGCATTTTAGATGTTGTAATTTAACCAGCCTTAATCACTTCCTCTGGTAGGTCATTACATACGTAGACATTGCCCTTCGTGTAAGTCAATTTGTTCCATAGATCCTTTTTAAAGTTTTCCTTTCTCAACATTAACAAAGCACTGCATACTTGGATTTGCTGAACCTGAGGAAAAGACCTTGGCTAATCAACCAATTCCCCGCTCAATGCGATTTCATAAGCTTCTTTAAGGTCACCTCTCATCCTCTGACTCTTCAAAGAAAATACCCCAGCCTATTTATCCACTCCCTTTACCTCAAACCCTCCAGAACTTATAACAACCTCCTAAGTCTTTCTGAATAATTTTAAGTTTCAAAACATCATTACTTTAGCAGGGACAACTGGATTAAATTCCAGATTCGAAAAGTGGCCTAAACAGTGTCCTAAAAAGCTGAATCTTAAACTCCCAACTCCTATACTCTTCGATCAATTGCGAATGTCCCTATTTCTGACCTGATGATCAATGGAGGATCACTGATGAAGTAGCTGAAACGGTTGATGATTGTTCGATAAATCAAATTTTGAAGTCCAACATGAATTTTAATCGATAAGGAAGAAAAAATGGGGGAAGGAGAAAACCACACCTGATGAGTAAAAGGTATGTTCTTGTTGAAGATCATTTGGATAACCTACCACAGGGCAAAAATGGAAACCTTGTGGGAGAAAGATCAGTTGAAAAGCTGTTTTTATTTCACTATAGCAAAGGATGTCACGTGAAATTACAGTATTAACTGGTGAGAAAAAAATGCTGGTTAGCCAGATATAGGAGCAGAGGCTAGCCGAGTGAATTTAGTTGATGTGGTAATGGAAGGACAGTGAAAGCTATAAATCTACCCAAGAATGTAATAAATGTTTGGAGGTAGATTAAGGATGACCTGCTAGATCTTGTTAAAACATACACTTGTAAAGGTAAAATTTACTTGGAGAGGCTAGGAATATCAGGTAAAGAGGTGACAATATTAAGAGTCACAGGATCCTCTAAATCTTTGATGTGGAAATATGAGTAAATATGTACCTCAGAAGGACAATTCTCAAAAAGTACTAGTAAAGGAATTCACTGTGAGACATGAAGATGTAATTTATGTAGAGTGAGACTAGAGTGTCCAGTAAATAATGCAGACATCGTGGTGGGAGTACTCGACAAACTCTCAGCTCCAGCAGTACAATGTGTCCTTGCCAACGATATAGCTGTTTCACAAGTAGGAGTGCTGCCTACCATAATTAAAAAGCTCAGACAACTGGAAGCACATCCTGCGATTTTTCCTGTATTCGTGATAACGAGATCACAAAAAATCAGCTGAAACAGGAAAGATTATAAAGTATGGAGAAGAATGTTGAAGTGGAATTATTAGAGATCCTCCCCTATCATATGACTGAGACACAAAAAACAAGATGGATGACAGAATAGAAATCTTTAATTCAGAGAAATTAACTGTTTTATAGCTGAATGGTGGGAAATCAATGTAATTGTGTCAAAAGGCATACATCGAAGAATAATTTAGATGGATCACTTAATGAACTATCTTGCAAACGATGACTTAACGAGGGAATGGACACAATCACATAATAAGGCAGATAGTAAATGAACAGCAGTTCATCAAGTCTATTGTCAGTGGGTCATATAAATTAGGATAACACATGAATTGCCGGTAGGAGATCATTTAGCATGAAGAAAACTCAAGCTAAAGCACAAGGACAATTTTACTCCACAGAATTGCACAAGAATGTAATTGAATTTTGTTAGACATGTCACACATATAGGGCAATTGGAAAAACTTTCAAGCTCACACCTTTAAAACATAATCCTGTATTTGAACATCCTTTTACAAGAGTCTTAATTAATTGCCCAGGACAGCTACCAAAAGAAAAAGTGGGGATCATCATCTGTTCACTACAATGAATGTTTCCACTCAATTTGCTAACTCCGTTCCATTATGCTCTATCACAGCTAAAAGGGTTATACAGGAGTTATTCAAAAAATATCACTAGATATGGACTAAACCACAGAAATTCCTTCAGATTATGTGTCAAACTTCACTTCAAAATTAATCAATGAAGTCAAGGACAGTTTAGGGATAAAACAATTCAAAATTATTCCTTAAAATTCAGAATGGCAGCGAGCGCTGGAAATATGACATCAGATATTAAAGAACATGTTGAGGTCTTATAGTCAAGACTATTCAGACGATTGGGACAAAGGAATTCCGTTCATACTTTTTAGCATTAATACTGCAGCAAATAATTCGTGCAAATTAATTCCATTTGAATTATTTTCGGGCATAAAGTAAGAGGACAGCTTAAATTCACGACGGTAAAATTGGTAAGGCAGAATCCAGAGATCACATATTTGGACAATGTGCTAACTTTTACTGAATAGTTAAATAAAGCGAGGTAGTTGGCATTTAAAAGTATCACAGCGTAACATGAAAGAGGAATTTGATAACAATTAAAGGAAAACCCTCAATTCTGCTTATCTGAGATAAAGACTTAATGGTCCTTCCAGTGGTAAGTAAATCTATGCATTCAAGATTTAGTGGGGGCTATCAAGTCGAAAGTAGATTGTGTCAGGGGAACTATTGATAAGGCCTTCAGACAGAACGAAACCTCACACGGAATGTTACGTGAAAACAATCAAAAGGCATGTTTTATGGGGAAGGAGAGCAAAAGAAGACTGTGTTATTGTGTACAGCAGAGAGTGAAGAACCAAGTTCAGAGCATTTTGAATTTGTCAGTTCTTAAGTTATATTTGACAATGAGGAAGTTGTCAAAAATTGGGATAATTTATTTCGTTACCTTCTGGAGGAAAATCACAATTACCTGGAAGGATTATTGCTAAAACGTGGGGAGATATGAAGAAATACGTTGGCAAATACTAAAGTAATCATGCACGATGTAGACATAGAAAATGCTGTTCTAATTGAGCAACATCCTTACAGTCATAAAGCTCTGAAGTTGGCACACATTCGAAAGAGGATTGAGCGTATTCTACAAGATGTCGTAAACAAACGAGTTGCCGTGACTGGAGCTCACATATACTAATGTTGGCAAAACTAGATGGTTGCCAGTTATAATGTGTGGACCACTGCAAAGTCAATGCAGTTTGAAAGACTGATGTATATCTGATTACATAATTGGAATACTGCTTTGAAAATTTCGGACAAAGTTGTCTTTGGTCAGAAAATGCTGACAGGTACTTTTGTCCGAAAGAGTGAAGGCAATTTCTGTTTTTGTAATGTAAAATCCATTGTATCATATTAAAGTCATGCCATTTGTGTCAGCCACATTTCACTGACTAACAAGAAAGTCCATTTCCGCATTAGCCAATTGTATAGTTAAGAACGCAGACCTGGTAATGTTTCGTCATACATGGAAGGAATATTTATCAGAAATGCTTGATCAATTTCCAGAGGCAGGCTTGGTGACAAACCTGGTCAAAAATGAATTTGCGAAAGTACAAGTCGTCTTCCTGAGACGTGTTATTGGACATAGAAAAAATGGCCACATGGACTGCAAAAAAAATCTTTGGGGGAGGGGGGTTCCCATACCATCGACGAAAATAGCAGTATTACGATGCGTACAATTGAGTAGGTTTTCACGGAATTCCATTTTAAAAAAACAGTGTAATGTTCCTCTCACTGAATTATTAATAAAAGTTAAGAGGTTTCAGTGAACAGCTTACTATCCGAAGGCATTTGACAGGCTGAAAACTGTGTGACCTACTGCTCCAGTGTTAGCCATTCAAGTTTGCTGTCGATACTCGTAATGTGGTTATTGGTGCTGTGCTCTTAAAAGAAGACGACGAGAAGATAGAAAAACCTATCGAATATTTCTACAGGAAATTGAACATCGATCAACAGAAAGATTGGACAGCTTGGGGGAGACTTGGTGTTGGTTATACAACATTTCAACGGTTATGTCACCAGTAATGTAAATGAAACAATCATATACAGTGATTATAACCCAATAAAGTTGTGGAGAAATTTAAGTACAAACATCCAGAACGTTTTGGTGGAGCTTAATTTTGCAGCCATTCAACTTGAAAATTTTGCATGTGGCAAGATGGGAAAACGTGATTGCTGACGCAGCGTCAAACCTTGAATATGAAATGCAGGCCTTTGTTAGCAGGTGTAAACGGACTGAAATAGAATGTTGTAGTGCATGGTTGCATGTTTATGTTACGTGTAATGTATATGTGTGTATTGGAGTGTAGTAGCAATTTAAGTTTAAGAGTTTTTAACTCGAGCCATCCACGTATATTATTGTTTATTTAATATATAATGAGGGAGGAGTGAGAATGTTGCTCCTTTAATATGATTCCGTTGCCCTTTGTTTGCTTTGAAAGGTATCGTCAAGGCAGACATTCCACATATTTCGGAAACTATCTACCTGAGAAGACGTTTAAGCCTTTCTTTCATAAACTTACACCATGAAACGGGAGTGGCCAGTGTTTGGCTTGGTTTGGTTTTAGCAAGTGGTGAGTTTGGGCCTGCTTGCCAAAGAGAATTACTGAGGGGAAAGTTTTGCCATTTAGCGACATTTTCTGGAAGATGGTCTCTGAGATCTGTGTGGGTGCTCGTCCTTTAACAAGGTTATGTTGTTCTTTTGTTTTCATGATGGTTTGTAAAGCCAACGGTTCCAATATGTCTGGAAATATCTACTTAATAAGTATTTGAAGTCTTTCTTTTAAAAAATCTTGTATAACGAAAGGGAAGTAGTCAGTTCTGTCAGTTCGGGGTTTTGGTTGGATTTGATTTTAGCGGTCTGTTTACGCTGATGGTCAAAGTAAAAGTTGCATGTTGACCTCTCTATCTCTGACGTCTCTCCTGTAAAATCCTGTGCTTGTTTCTCTTTTGCCCAGGGGCTGTTTATGAGGATGTCGCCAGTGTTTTGAGCAGCATCATTAATTTGTGATAGAGTCGATTGGGTATCAGGTCAGGCAGCATCCAAGGAGCAGGAAAATTCACGTTTCGGGCATACGTCGAATCTCCTGCTCCTTGGATGCTGCCTGACCTGCTGCGCTTTTCCAGCGACACATTTTCAGCTCTGATCTCCAGCACCTGCAGTCCTCACTTTCTCCTCCTGGGTATCAGATAGTTTAAGTTAATCAAATTCAATACTCTGGAAATAAATTCTGTTTTGATTAAAACTGAGTGGTTGTTTCAGCTGAATCATTCGTGTAATTTCCACTCAATACCTGTTCAAAACACGTGGAAAATCAAGCGTCTCGGCAGCCTTTTTGAAATTTTTTGAGTGTGTCTGGTCTGGTCCATAAAAAATTGACTCTTTGCGGGATTTGTTCTGAAGTTTGGGTTTAGGCTTATTGTCCTGAAACGCTGTGAGTGGTACATGTCATTGTGATATTTTCTGGCGTTTAACTCGTTTAGCTTAAACAGTGCTGATATAGTAATGACTCTGTCAGGCACTAAGAGCATTTTGATGTTGGAAGAAGTGACTTTGGGGTTTTACAAGCAGTGAAGCAATGGAAATCTTCTGCAATTGTCAGTAAGGTGTAAGAAACGGGGAGATAGTTGCAGGAATTGTTCAGCATTTCAATTTGCTCTTAACGCCATCAGAAACTTTGGAGATGGCTAGAATTCAATTGAGAATGAAGCAGCTTCAGTTAGATGCATAAAGGAGAAAACTATAATTGAACTATTTGAAATACTATGAAAAGCAGAAGAAGGAGCAAAAGCACGAAATGCACTAGCAGACCAATAAAGAATAAAAGAGAGAAAGATAGAGAGATGAGACGAAAAAGGGAGAGGAAAGGGAGAAAGAGAGATACTTTCAAATTCATAAATAGCATTTAGACAGGAAAATAAACCTAAAAAGATGGAGATGAACGCTGAAGGTAAGCTTACTGAGGAAGAGAGTGAGGATGAGCAAATCAATAGTAGCCAAAGACCTGGTGGGGACCTATTCTAATATATTAAAGAGTTACTTGAATTTGATGTAAAGAATGTAGCATCCTTTTTCATCTCATTGAGAAGATGGTATAACAAATGAAGGCGCCAGTGACCACTTCGGTTTTGTTGACCAAATCAGAACTAGTAAGTAATTCGCTTCCCAATCAGAAGAGGCATCAGGGATGAACGAGCAGATGAAAATTGCCTTTTCAAGTGCATATGAGTTTGTAAAAGAAGACTACAGACAACAATTCAGGAATCTAAGGAGAGACCCTAGGTAAATGTTCATTGAGTTTAAAAAAGATAGAAAAAGATAATTTTGACCCTTGGGTTATGGCATTATAAAGAGAGCAAGCCTATGGAATTCTTACACAGACAATTGTTTTGAGGAATTCAGGAATTTATTTCCTGACATCGCGAAAACTCGTGTGGAAGAACAGCGAGTTAAAACGGCATAACTGCCAGCTGATATGGTTGATGATTATAAATTTGATTATAAATCCGAGTGTGGCTTCAAATATTCATTTCACTAGGTGATGGATAGAAAAAGCAAAATCCTCATTTGGAAGGTAAAAGGTAGCTCTCGTTGAAAAAGGTATGGATAACTTATCACAGGGTAAACAGAATAACCTTGAAGGAGAAAACGAAGGTGAAAAGCTGCAGTGTTTTCACTGCAATGAAGCAGGCCTCGTGAAATTGCAATATTGGTGGGTTAAAAAAAAAGGCTGGGAAGCCAGATATAGGAAAACAAAATAAGCCATTTCATTTTGTTACAGTTGTCATGAAATGCACAGTGGAGAGTAAGAGGTTGCCTGTGAGGGTGTTTAAAGAGGAAGTGCCAAATTCTATTGAAAAATATATTTGTCAATGTAAAGTTTCTTCATATAGGCCAGGACCAGCGGGTAAAGTGTTTGCAACTTTAAGAGATGCAGGACAATTTCAATCTTTGACGTTGAAAGATAACGAAGAATGTAACTATCAAGAACTGTTGCCAAAAAAATAGTGCTGGTGGTGAGAATTCACGTTGAGACAAGAAATGCTTTATTATGTAAAGTGTCGTTAGATTGTCAATTAAAGTGTGAAGAAGACATGATAGGAGTACTGGAAAAACTCTCAGCTCCAGCAATAAAATTTGTTTCTGCTAACAAACATAACTAGTTCACAACCGGGAGGGTTGCATATTATGTTTGAAAAGCAAGTGGAAACTCAGGCAACTGAGGTATTGCAGGCACAATACCCTGGGATTTTTCCCTAACTGTGCGGTAATGAGGTAAAAAGGTTACCACTTCAAAAAAGGAGATATCCAAATGGGAGGATAAAAATCTTGAAGTAGAATTACTAGAGACCCTGTTTTATCAGCGGGTTAAGATGACACAGAAGCAAGTGATGGGCAAAGTAGAAATATTTTACTCAGAGAAATTAAGTGAGTCACATCAGCAAAATGAGAAACATAAACAATTATAATTTTAAAAGAAAATGGAAGAAGAATCTAGATATACTCCTGAATGTTATTATGGTAGAAATGATGAGTCAGTCAGGAAATAGAGAGCATCATATATTCTGGCAGGTGAGAAATGTGCAGACGTTCATCAAGTCGAATTGCCAGTGAGTTATAGAAAGGAGGCATTGTGGGTAGCACATGAATTGCCAGTAGGAGGCCAGTTAGGCGTAAGAAAAAATCAAGCTAAAATGCAAAACCCTTTTTTCTGGTCTGGACTACAAAAAGATACAGTTGAATTTTACCCAATATGCCATACATGTCAGGTAATTGGAAATTCACAGGCACCAAGAACACCCAGACCTTCAATACCCATTTCTCGAGGAACCTTCTACAAGACGTTAAATTGATTGTGTAGGCCCATTAACTAAAACAAAACTGTGAATCAGTATTTGTAACAATGGCGTATGTGTCCACTCGATTTCCAGAAGACTTTCCAGTATGAACTATCACAACTAATAGGATTGGAGAAGATTTGGACAAGCCACTTACATCACGAAGTTGGACTTCATGCGTGAATAATGGCAGGTCCCTTTTTCAAAGACTGTGAAAGAAATTTCTCCATTTGTCACCACAAATGGGATATTTCAGTTAAAAATGATGTCCTTTGGAATGATGAATGCACTGACCACAATCCAACGACTCATAAACAGAGTCGTGGCTCGGTCCACAAACCGTGCAGTCTATTTAGACAATGTAGTGATCTTTAGTAAGTCCTGGAAAGATCACATGGTACAGTTGGCAGAGCTCTTTGAACGACTACAAGAAGCAAAGATGATCATAAACTTAAATAAAGCTGAATTTGCGAAAGCAGATGTGACGTTCTTGGGTGATAACATTGGTCATGGAAGCTGAACCCACGCAATGCGAAGACAAAGTCCCTCGAGGAAATTCCACGACCAAACCTCGAAGAAAGAGATGATTCGACTCTTATGACTCAACGGATTCTATTGGACATTCGTTCCAAACTTCAGCAGTGTAGTGGAAACGTTAACTAATTTGTTGAAGAACACAATGTTTTGGTGGACAAAGTACACCAGGAGGCATTCCACCATTTGTAATCGATATTCGTCACCAAATCAGTTTTGCCAGCACCAAACATTTTAAAACCTTGCAATGTTACTATCGATTCGTGTGACATAGGACTTGGAGCTGCACTCCTGCAGAAAGAACGAGAATGGGATTGTACTGCCAGTTGGTTACTTTTCGAAGAAGATCAACATTCAGCAGAGGAAAAACTCCACAATGGAAATGGACTATTGAGTTTGGCGCTTCCCTTACAATATTTTCGTGACAATGTCACGAAAGATGTGTCAGAGACGGTTGTGTCACGGATCCCAATCCACTTACATTCGTAGAACACTTTAAAGACAAGAATATGAGAGTATTTTGTTGGACTCTTACATCACGGACTTTTAATTTAAAAATCGCACAATTTGTCAGCTTGTAAGAATGTAATTGCAGATGCATTATCGCGGATTGTACTGATAACGTTTAAGTTAATTTTTTAGTTATTTAATGTTCTATATCTATACAGGTATATGGGCTGCAGTTAAGTTGAACTTAAATTAAATTTATGTGTATGTAATGTTAATGTGTTTAAAGAAAAGAAAAAATGAAGCATCTTTTCATTGCAATGGTTCATTTTTTTTAAAAAAAGGGGGTGTTTTGAAGATGTAGAAATATACTGTAACTTTAAGAGAGTGAAGAACTTGGCAAGCACACTGAGTTCTGGGGAGTTTACAAAGTAATATTGGGTTCAGAATGCATAGTACTGGCTGAGTTGCTAAAAAAAAACTCGAATTTGGCCAATCAGCTTAAATTATACCCCCAAAATACCAAATTCCAATCAGGTTTGAACTTAGTGTATTGACAATCTTAAAGGACAATGACACAAACCGATGCTTTGTGGGTAAATTCCTCCAAACATTGAACAGTTGGGAGGAGAACTGCCAAACCATCACGTAAAGACTGACAGAAAAATAATTCTTTTAATGGTACTTTTATCGATCATTAACCTGTGAAGCAGAATCCCAAGAATCAGGAAAGGAGACCGGAATACAGAGAAGGACCTAAAGATGCCCGGTTTTGTGAATGAAGTTTTGTTTTGTAAATCTTAATTGGGGATTTTTTCAGGCTACTATTGGAGAAGGGAAATGTAAAAGATTGGTTAGAGTAAGGAGTTATAAATAGTTGTTAATTATTCTCTTCCATACTTTATCAAATAAAGTTGCTATTTTTTTATTTAAAATAGTACTTGGCCTACCGAACTTCCACAGGTTGCTGAGCGGGATAAATATTTTCCATGTTGCTCGGTTAAAATTGATCAGTAGTGTTTATCCCGTGTCGTAACGTGCCAAGAAAACTAACGAAAATAAGTCTAAGTCAAGTTTCCTTCAGACTGTGGAAAAGGATCAGAGATACTGATGGAAGTATCGGTAGTGAAGTGTTGATATAGCATGCTCTTTTATTTGGAGATAGACTGCAATATTGAGCAGAGATCACAAACTAATTTATATTTGCTGCATTCTCTGTGATGTACTGAGATCAACTTTGCAATCTGTACTCTTGGTTTTCTGTTTCACTTCTGCCATGATGCAGAAAATGAACAAAATACATTTTTTTATTACAAGTGGAACTCAGTTTTGTTTTGTGTCATTCTGTTAACCTTTTCTGTTTATGTAGCTACAAATGATCATCCCATACCATTCTCAATCCCCACCAATGTACGTGCCACACTGCTGCCCATCCCATGCCACAGATAATCCTACACATTCGTTATATAAATGACAAACCAAGCACGCATTAATATCACACCAGTGTCCATCTATTGTCACTCTCCATTTATCAGATTGACCATCCCTAATCACTGACCACTCCTCATCACTGACTGCCCTCGTCACTGATCTTCCACCCGTGACCACCACATAAAATGGAGAATCCATCATCATTGACCATGTATCGACCATCAAACCCACATCACTGTCCATCCGTTACATTCTCGTCTCTATCCCATCAAACTATCCACTATCACCTCTACCCATCATATGCAATTGTTAATACCATTCAAGAGTCCATCTCAAACACTTTCCGTTCTCTCCCCTGACCATCTCATATCTCTGTCCAACTCGCATCACTGATGAAGCTAAAAACCATTAGGCTCGCGCGTACCACAGCCTAAAACTTCATTCACCAATCCTCAGCAGTAAACACATCTCATTTGTCAAGTTCACATGCTGAACATGCAACTCTACTGTCCATCCTGCACCATCTTCCAAGACATCCCATGACATGACCCCAAGCCACTAACCAGTGTCTCTTACCACAACACTCTCTGTTCCATGTAACTGACAACTGCAGTCCACCAACTATCACTCTTCAATCACTGTCTATCAACATGATTTGGAGATGCTGGTGTTGGACTGGCGTGTACAAAGTTAAAAATCATACAACACCAGTTTATAGTCCAACAGGTTTTCAGAGTGCTGCTCCTTCATCAGGGGTATGTGTGATTGTAAGACACAGAATTTACAGCAAAGATTTACAGTGTGATGGAACTGAAATTTTATTGTTTGCTAAGTCTCTCATTTGTTGGTATGACTATGTTGGTTTCAGTTCTTTAAATTGAGAGAATTAACAAACAATCCAGGTCGTTCTGAACATGACATTTCAGTACATCACACTCCAGCTTCCACACAAAACATATTATAACAGTCATCCCTTATGGACAAGCCCCACACGTACACTGGATCTGCTCAGAAGAGGAGGAAAGTGACGTACACCTGGAAGAACTCAGGGATTCGACTTTTCGGGCATAAGCTCTTCTTCAGGAATCCTATTAATCCAAAGAGCCAGCTAATGGACCTTTGGACCTTTGTTCGAATCCTGCCTTGATAAATAGTTGAATTTGAAATCGGTAAACATGCCTGGAATTAAGAAACACATGATAACCATGAAATAATTGTCGTTGGTCCGAAACAGAAATCTGGCTTACTAATGTCCTTCAGGCCACAAAAAATGTCATCTTCACTTTTTCTGGCCTACATTTGATGCAAAACCACGCCAATCTGTTTGATTCTCAACTGATCTCTAAAAGGGCCTAGGAAGCCATTGGGTTCTATCAATCGCTGCAATGTCTCAACAAAGAAATTAAATCAGATGCACCACCAAGCACCAACTGAGTACCGGAAAAAACAATGGCCCTGCAACGTCCTCCATACTAACATCTAGAGGCTCGTGACAAAAGTGGGAGAGCTGCGTCACAGTCGAGTCAAGCAACAGCATGACATTGTCAAACTCATGTAATCTTACCTTACAGACAATGTCTCAGAAACTGCCATCACCATCCTGAAAACGTGTTGTCTCACCAGCAGGACAGGCCCAGTTGAGCGACAGGGAGTTGCTGCAGGAGTCCTCGGCATTGATTCAGGATACCATGAAGTTTCATGGCTTCAGATTAAATATGAGCAAGTAAACCTCCTGCTGACTGCCACGCACTGTCCTCCCTCAGTTGGTGAATCGATAATCCTCCATTTTGAACAACACTCGGAGATAGTACTGAGGGTGACAAAAGTGCAAGATGTACTCTGGATGGGGGATTTCAAACTCCATCACCAAGAGTAACTCAGCAGCAATACCTCTGCTCGAGCTGACGGGGTCCTAAAGGGCGTAGCAGCTCGACTGTGGCTGGGGTCCGTGGTGAGGGAAACAACAAGACGGAACAACACACTTAACCTCATCTTTATCAATCTGCCAGCTGCAGATACAGCTGGTCATGACAGCATCGGTCGGAGCCACCGCCACACATTCGTTGTGGAGACTCATTTCCACCTTAACATTGGGAATAACCTTTGTCGTTTTGTGTGGCACTTTAACTTTGCTCAATGGGGCAGTCTTCAAACACATCTAACAAATCACGTCTCGGCGTTCGAGCAACGCTGTGCGCCGTAAACAGCAGCAGAATTGTGCTCCACCACAACCTGTGAGCGTCATGGTCCAGCGTATCCCCCACTCAACAATTACGATCAAGTCAGGAGTTTAATCCTGGTTCAATGCAGAGTGAAGGAGGCATGCCACGAGGAGCACCATGAATACTTAAATATGAGATGTCAACCTGGTGAAGCTACCCAACAGGACTACTTGCATTCCAACAGCATAAGTAGCAAGTGATAAGCAGAGCTGTCTAATACCAAAACCAAAGGATCAGATCTAAGCTCTGTAGTCCTGACATATCTGGTCAGGAGTAGTGATGGAGAACTCAGTGAAGGCTCCACAAATATCCGCATCCCTAATGATGGAATAGCCGAACACATCAGTGAATGGGCTCAGCAAAAGATAACACTGAAGCATTCACAGCAATCTTCAGGTAGAAATGATGGTCCATCTCGAGCTCTTCCAATGGTCCACAGTATCACATATAACAGTCTTGAGTCAATTCGATTCACTCAATCTGATGTCAAGGCAGAGTTGGAGGCAATGGCATCTGCAAAGGCTCTGACAGTATTCTGGCAACATTAAAGTGTTCCAGAAGTTGGCGCTCCCCAAGCCGAACTGTTTCAGTATCGTTACAAAACTAACATCTACCTGACATTGCGGAAAACTGCCCAGGTACATCCTGTGTACCCAGAAAAAGCCTGAATTAATTCAATCTGTCCAATTACCACCCCATCAGTCTCCTCTCAATCATCAGTAAAGTGATGGAACCTGTCACCAATATTAATATTAAGCAACAGCTGATCAGCAATAACGTGCTGGGTGACACAGAGTTTGTGTCCTGCCAAGGCCACTAAGCTCCAGATCCCATTACAGCTTTGTTTCAAAGTGGAATACAAGGCTGAATTGCGGAGGAGAGGCGAGTGTTACAGTTCTTTCCATTGGGGCGGCACTCAGACAAGCATGGCAACAAGAATCTCATGCAAAGCTGGAATCAGTAGGTAACAGAGTGTAAATTCTCTATTGCGTTTAATCATACCTGGTCCACAGGAAGATGATCGTGGTTGTTGGAGGTCAGTCATCTCAGCTCCAGGACATCTTTGCAGGAGTTACTCAATTCGTGTCCAAAGTTCAACCACATTCAGCTGCTTCATCAATCACTTTCCTTCAGAAGATCAAAAGTGGCTAATTTCACTAATGATTACATAGTGTTCAGAACCATTTGCGAATCCCCAGGTCTGAAATAGACCACGCCCAAATGCAACACGTCTTTGACACTATATAGTTTTGGGCTAACAGTTACAATTAATATGTGTGCCACAGAAATACCAATGAGCATCTTAAAGGTTTTACCATCACTGAACACCCAGTATCAACATCCGAGATGTTATTATTGACCAGAAAGAGTTTGGAACTGTTAAAGGAACAGGTCAGAGGCCAAGTACTCTCTGGTGCTCTTCAACCATCTACAAGGCACAAGTTAGGAGTGTTATGGAATACATGCCCATTTACCTGAAAGAGTACATCACCAACAACACTCAAAAAACTTGACACCATCCAGGATAAAGCCCGCCTGATTGATGCTCACCACCACCGACATTCAATAGCAACAGTGTATGCTATCAAATGAGGCACTGCAGGAATTCACCAAAGATCTGTAAGCAGCAATTTTCAATCGTCTGATCTCTGTTGTCTAGAATGAAAAGGACAGCAGATACCTTAGAACAGCATCACGTTTAATTTCCTTCCAAATCGCTCACTATCCTGATTTGGAAATATATCGCCATTCTTTCACTGTCATTTCATCAAAATCCTGGAATTCCATCATTATGGCATTGTGAGTCAACCTACAGGACATGGACTGCAGCGGTTCAAGAATGCCGTTTACTACAACCTTCTCAAGGGTAACTAGGGACGGGTAATAAATGCTAGCCTGGACAGCAAAGACATATCCCGCCAATAAATTTTAGAAAAGCACAATACTGCAGCACGGTGGCTCAGCGAGGGTGCCACGGTGGCGCCGTGCTAGAGACACGTGTTTGATTCTACCCTTGGGCGATCGTCCATGTGGAGTTTGCGCATTGTCCCTTTGTCATCATGGTATTTCTTCCACTGTGTAACGATGCGCTGGTTCGATACATCAGTTACAGGAAGGTAGAATAGGAGGAAAATAGTCACGGATAGTTTACACTTTGGAAGGTTGGTGTGAAAGTGTTGGTCCAAATGGTGTGTTTCTGCACTTTAGAGCTTCTACGACTACTGGATGTTGCATACAGCTACCTATTGTACACTGTCTTTCCTCACTGCATCTCAATGTGGAACATGCCACCTTGCTGATTCTATCTCACTGGTATACATGTCTTACTGATTACTGTACATCCCAAATGACTATTCATACCATTCACTGTATCTCACTCTGATGGCCATTCCACAATGATGACTCTTGACAATTTCATATTTCTGCACAATTTTCACTGGTGAATATATCTCACTGTTGACAATTCTATACAACTCACAGTATCATGTAACTGACCATGGCTAACTTGTGGGTGGCACCGTGGTTAGCACAGCGCCAGAAACTGGGGTTCAATTCCCACCTCAGGCGGCTGACTGTGTGGAGTTTGCACATTCTCCCCGTGACTGCGTGGGTTTTCTCCGGGTGCTCCGGTTTCCTCCCACAGTCCAATAATGTGCGGGTAGGTGAATTGGCCATGCTAAAATTGCCCATAGTGTTAAGTGAAGATACAACTGTAGGGGAATGGGTCTGGGTGGATTGTGCTTAGGCGGGTCAGTGAGGAATTGTTGAGCTGAAGGAACTGTTTCCACACTGTAAGTAATCTAATCTAACTGCTAACATGCTATCACTGCCCTACCATCAATCATATAGCCCCGTTAGTATGAAAGCAGGCCAGTCAATCCATCAAGTTTCCACTGACCCTCATATCCAGATCCACACCCTACCTGTTCCCTCACATTTCCCATGGCCAAACCACATGACGTGCACATCTTTGGACTGTGGGAGTAAACCTACTCAAACTTGGGGAGAATGTGCAAACTCCACATGGACAGCTGACTGACCAAGGAATGGAACCAAAATGTGTCTCTGGCACTGTGACGCAGCAGTGCTAACCACTGAGCCACCACGTTTTCGCAAATCAGTCTGTCTCTACAACGCTAATGCTGCCAGTCCCGCACTTTTGGCTATCCCACAGAGCAAGGAGAACTTGACAGCTGAAGATGCTTAGATCTAAGTCGATAGTGCTCTGCAGGAAAAGCACAGAAGGTCAGGCAACATTCGAGGAACATGAGGAATCGACGTTTCGGGCGTGAGCCCTTCATGAGGCCTTATGAATGGCTTTTGTCCAAAAAGTCGATTCTTTAGCTCATCGAATTCTGCCTGACTGCTGTGCTTTTCCTATACTACAAAGTTAACCATTCTACTCTGCTGACTATATTTGTTTGGAAATCTAAAATCATGTCACTTTTAATCACACAGCAGTTGCACATGAATGTCAGGATATTATGCTTAAGATCGTGGGTGTACATGGTCGTTCCTCTGTTTAGTGCTGGTCACCTTCCTTATGGAAAAACAAAATAAACTCGAGGCAGTTCAGAGAGAATTAATTGGCACATACGTGGAATGTAGGTGTTGTCTTAGGAGGAAATATTGGACAGGCTGAGCATGTATTTAATTGAAATTAGAAAAGTCAAAGAGCAACATGTTTTAAAAGTAGAAAATCCTGAAAGATCTTGCGAAGGTGGATGTGGAGAGGAGGTTGCCTCTTCTGGGAGAATAAAGAAGTAGGGGTCATTGCTTAAACATCAGCGATTCGTGTCTAAAATGGAGATTAAGGTGAAATGCCTTCTCAGTGGGTCCTGGGTGTTTGGAACTCTCTTCCTGAGAATGTTGTGGAAGCATTATCCTTGAATCTTTGTTTTAATATGAGAGTAGATAGCTTCATGTTTTTTCAAGAAGTTGAAAGATTATCATGCTGGAGGTGATAAGGGTTCCAGACTACAGACATGCCAGCCTTGAACTTATAGAATGGTGGAGCAGCGTTTGAGGGACTGAGTAGTCGACTACGGGTTCCATGATCATAAGCTTACCATAATGTTGATTGTGCATCATCTTTCCCGTTTCCACTCAGCTAGTCATACTCAAAGCATCCATATCACCCAATATTCAATACCTCCACATTACTCCACACCACCCTGCTGATCATACTCAGCACCTCTGTATCACGTCATACACCCTGCTAATCATACTCAATGCCACCATATCGCCGCATAGCACTCTGCTGATAATACTTAACAACTCCAAATCACCATTGCTGGCCATTCCTTACCGGTGACCATATATCACTGCTTTACTGTCTTACCATGCTACTGATAAAAGTGCAGGGGGAATTCTCAAGAAAGAAATCAGGAAGGAAAAAGGGAGCATGAGAAAATGATGGCAGGTAACTTCAGGGAATTTCCAAAGATGCTTTGTGAATATAGCATTGAGGACAAGAGTACTCAGGATCAGCGGAGTTCCAATCATGGATCAAGGGGGCAACCTTTGTCAAAAGAGTGAAGCCAGATGGCATTGGTAGAATCTTAAATGAGTACTTCACATCTGTCTTTATTCAGAAGGTTAGTACAAGGACTGAACTCGCGAAGATTGGCTGTGCTGTTCTGGCGCAGATTGATATAATAAGTGAGGAGGTATTGGATGTTTTTAGAGGATTTAAAAGTGGACAAACCTGTACATCCGAATTAAGTCCCAGGCTGTTGTGGGACACAATGAAGGAAATGACAGGGAACCTTGCCCAAATTTCTATGTTGTTTCTGGCCACAGGTGAGATGCTCGAGAGCTGGAGAATATAAAATGTTGCTCCACTTTACAAGAAGGGATAGACCAGGGAATTAGAAATCAATGAATCTAACCTCAGCCGTAGGGAAACTATGGAGGAACATAGTCAAGGAGAGAACTAATCTCCATTTAGAAAGGCAAAGTTCGATTCGGGATAATCAACATGGCTTTGCCAAAGGGAGTTTATCCCTCATAAATCTGATTGAATTTTTTTGAAGAGCTGATCAAGTATTTAGATAAGTGTCAGCCAGGTGATGGAGTTCATAGGGCCTTTAACAATGTCCCATATGGAAAACCGACAACAAGGTAAAAGCTCTTCAGATCCAGGGTAATTTGTCAAGATGGTTCCAAAATTAGTTTAATGACAGTAGGCATTTGTTGGTGGATGAAGTGTGATGTCTCACTTCTGCCTGATGCGATGTGGCATATCACAGAGATCAGTGCGAGGTCCCTTATTGTTTGTGGTATTTATTAATCATGTAGATTAATCATGTAGATTATTAATCATGTAGTTGACATGGGAATGTTAACTAAACTTGGTAATGACACAACGCAGTGAGCAAGAAATTGTTAGTTTACCAGAAATTGTCCAGATGGGCACATCAATGGCAGGTGGAATTGAGCCCTGGTAAATGTAAGTGTGATTCAGTTCAGAAGAAGGAACAAGACAGGATACCACTAAATGAATGGCAGGAGATTCGGAAGCTCAGACGAACTGCGGTATCTTGAGCTATTTGTGCACAGATCCATGAAGGTGGCAGGTTAATTACGTAGCTCAGAAGGCATACGGGTTAATGCCTTTATAAGTTGTGGCATAGATCATCTGAGTCAGGGAGGACATGTTGTGTCTGTACAGAATTTTGGTTAGGCTACAGCTGGAGTTCTGATCTCCACATTAGAGGAAGATGCGATTATACTGGAGGGGTAGAGAGGTGATTCAGCAGGATGTGACCCGAGATGGAGCAATTCAGACAAAAAAAAAGAGTGGTTGCGCACGTGTTGGTTACTTAAAAGCATAGAGGCTTCAAGCTGATCCTAATAGACGTGTATATGAGTATGAGGGGCATGGGTAGGGTGAATAAACAGCGTCTGTTCCCCTCAGTGGAACGGTCAATATCAAGGGGGTATGATTTTCAAATTAAAGGTAGGTTGGGATTAGACGGAATTTGAAACAAGTCTTTTCACCCAAAGGAGGGCAGTTGAGACAGGAAACCTCACAACATTTTAAAGGTGTGGGAAAAGTAGGAGTCGTGCAGATTTTCATTGTGTTTGCCAGTTCAGACTGGACAGGCTGAAGGGCCTCTCTTCTATTGTATTGTGTCGGTGATTCTGTGAACCCAGTGCTGACTATTAATGTCTCCTTACATTTAAACACTGCGGACGATTGCTTCATCGATGTATCTCTACTGACCATATCTTACTGCAGACTATGTCTCACTGTGTCACACTGCTGCTCTTGCCTCAGTGCTAAACCATGTCATACTGTTGTCCAGACTACACCATTGACCATCACAACCCACAGGCCACAGATCAGCTTGCATCGCATCAGAGATCCCATTCTGCCCAATAAATTTGATCTGCCAATCAACGAGATTATGGATGATCTGATAATCCTCAACTGCACTTTACAGCCTTTTCCTAAAATCCTTCATTCCCTGACTGATTAAAATAGATATCTCAGCCTTGAATATAATTAATGGTACAGCCTCAAGGAACCTCTGCGGCAAAGAATTCTGCAGGTTCGTTATTCTGTGAGAGAAGAAATTCCTCCCCTTCTCTTTAAAATGTGCAGCCCCTTATTCTGAGGTTATACCCTCTGGTGGTCTACTCTATCAAGGGAGATATTGTATAT
Source organism: Hemiscyllium ocellatum (assembly GCF_020745735.1). Lineage (NCBI taxonomy): Eukaryota > Metazoa > Chordata > Chondrichthyes > Orectolobiformes > Hemiscylliidae > Hemiscyllium > Hemiscyllium ocellatum. Next base: position 32,581,306 of record NC_083435.1, read on the forward strand.
TCCAATTAATAATCTATACAAGCTCTGGTTGTAAGGCAGTGTCTTCATACCTGACATCAGGATACAGAGCCTCCAATGCAACTTTACACTTCCTCAGATAACGGGCCCAAAATATGTTCAGTTTTTCACCTCTGGTCTGATGAATCTCCTGCATAATATTAAAAACCTCCAATCTTTTATACTTCATTTTATTTAATATTATGATCAGCATTCTACATAGTTCCTCATTATCCACTGAACTTAGATGCTTTTGTGATTTACACACTAGGACTTCAAGATAGTTCTGTTTTGAAGATTTATGCAGTCTTTCTCTATTTAAATACTTTTCATCTCCTCTGTTCTTCCTGCCAATGTGCATTACGTCACATTACTAGCTATTAAAAGACAAATTATTAGCCATGATAGAATGTCATAGTAGACTTGATCTGCCGAATGGCGTAATTCAGTTCCCAAAACTTGTGTTCCTTCCGTTTATTCCTCTAATGTATTCCATTTGCCAAGTTTTTGCCCACTTGCTTACCCTGTCCATATCCCTATGCGGGCACTTTGTTACCTCTGCAAACCTGTCTGATCCCCAAATACAAGTCATTAATGTATATTGTAACTAGTTGTACCTGTTAATAATCCCTGTGTATTTCCTTGTCACATGCTCAAATTATCCCATGAAGTATTCGTCATCTTACCATATAGTTATTGTTCGGGGACTCAAAGATTACACCATCAATGTCTTCTTATTTTTTCTTTATTGCATTGAAGAGGCTGATGGGTCTTTCGTCCTTTTTTTTCTGGAGCACTTTTTCTGCAGTGATAGTATTTTTTTTATTTTTCTCTCATCCTTTAGCTCCTTATTGGCCACTCTATTCAAGTCCACATGAAGATTACAGGCACCCAGGATTTTTGTACTTCCTTGTCATTAACAACTGTATACCACAATACCCTTTCTTCATTCCTATATTGTTGACAAAATGGTTTAATGTCCCATAACATGAATCATTCCACATTCCTGACCATCAGACAGCTATCCATCTCGCACAACCAGTCATTCCACACTGCTATCGACACCACCCTGCTGCTTATACCACACTGCTGACCATACCTCGTCACTGACAATCCCACACTGATGACCATCCTACACTGCTGACCATACCTCAGTGCTTACCATCCCACACAGCTGACAGTTTCTCGCTGCTGACCATACTTCACTGGTAACAATCTCTCACTGCTGCTCATCCCTCACTGATGACCTGAAATCACTGCTGACCATCCCTCAGTTCTGACCATCCACACTGCTGACTATACTTTACAGCCGACCATCCCTCAGTGCTGACCATCCCATAATTTTGACTGTCCCTCACTGCTGACAATCGCTCACTGCTAATCGACCCACACTGCTGACAATCCCTCACTGTGCCTGTCCCTCAATGCTGCCTGTTTTCACACTGCTTAACGTCCTCAGCGCTGACAATCACACACTGCTGACCGTCCCTCACTACTGACCATTCCTCACTGCTGAACGTCCCTCAGTACTCACCGTCCCTCAATGCCAATCATCTCTCACTGCTGACCATAACCCACTGCTGACCATCCCTTATCACTGGCCATGTCACACTACTGCCTATTTTCACATTGATGTCTATTTCATATTCCTCAACAGACCTCAGCATGTCTGACGAATGACCATAATGCCCTGTTGAGTATACATCACTGTGTATCTTTTCATTACTGAATATATCTAAGTATATCTGGCCATCTATCACTGGTAGCTATTGCACATGGCTTTTCAGGGTGTGCTTGTGTCAGCTTCTCTTCTGACTTCGTCACATCACTGACTATGCCACGCCACTGACCATTTCACTTTGTTGCCTACAGTAGAGTTGCAAAATGCAATATTCACCTCATTGTGTTCAAAGTCACCACAAACATGTAACGTAATTAAACAGCCAAAATGCCCAGTTTACCTGATCATCTAATTGAGATTTTAAGAAATGCACGCCGAGTTTATTTCATTAACAAATAAAAGGCATAATCAAGCGGATTTCCTCAACTAGTGTCAGAAAGGTAATGTAAAAGTTGGAATTCAGAATGGCCTTGTGGCATTATGTCTCAAATGTTAATTCAGAAACCCATGTATTATTCCTGTGGCAATGTTCTGATTTTGTAATGGTTGATGGTGCAATATGAATGGGGAAAGAGAAGCTCGACTTTTGATGGAAAATAAACTATGATTCTAATATTGATTGTCTGGGGAATGTGGTTGTCTTTTAGCCAGCTTTTGGGTCAGTCGATATGGGCAGGAAATGCTGACCTAGACATCAAAGAAAATATTTTAAGTTCCCCACATGAACAACGAGAAACTGAAAAGTGCCAACTAGCCACAAAACAACATGACCAGCTATCCCTAGTAGCCATACACTCAGATGACAAACAACACGAATTCGATTGGGACAACATCACTATTATAGGGCAGGCCAAACAGGGAACAGCCAGTGAATTCCTAGAGGCATGGCACTCATCCACAAATTCTATGAACAGACACATCGAACTAAACCTTATATACCGACCACTGCAGCGGACAGCAACTGACAACTGGAAGCGGCAGATTCAAACCAGTATAAATGCCGGAGGAATCAGCACAGAAGCGCTTCACAGGAGGCTCCCAAGCTCTGAAAATGTCACCTAGAATGGGGACGAAAGGTTTGCAACAAAAATTCCCAGCTTGGCGAACAGAACCACAACAATGAACTCCAGATGACGAAAATTTTCCATCAACCACCACCCTCTGTCTTCTTTCAGCGAGCCAATTTCTGATACAACCGATCAAGTCACCCTAAATCCCATGCTGCACCATTTTGTTCAATAGCCTATCATTGGGAACCTTGTCAAACGCCTTACTGAAATCTATATACATCATATCAACCGCTTTATCCTCATTCACCTGCTTTGTCCCATTCTCGAAGAACTCAATAAGATTCTGAGGCACGACCCACCTTTCACAAAACCGCCTTGTCTATTCCTAATCAACTTATTTCTTCCTCTATGTTTATAAATTCCATTTCTTATAAGCTTTTCCAACACATTACACTCAAACGAAGTAAGGCTCACTGGTTTATAACTAAAGGGTTGTCTATACTCTCCTTCTTGATGAAAAGTTGAAACATTTGCAATCCTCCAGTCTTCTGGCACTATCCTTGTAGACAATGGCGACATAAGGATCAAAGCCAAAGGCTCTTCAATCTCCTCCCTGGCTTACCAAAGAATCCTTGCTAACATATATATCTCTTTTTTTTCCATTTGGGATCCACATCATTTTGACTCCACTACAGTAATCCAGTTCAACCTTTGATTACTCTTCCTATACGTTTTTGTTTGGAGAATTTGTGAGGCCTCTGTTAACATTCTGTTAGCATGTATTGTTTCTATGGATTTGCACAATTGATTTTGAGACTAAGTCTCATGAATGATTATCAGCTTATTTGTTTTCTACTTAAAACAAAACAAACACATGCCTACAGATGAAACAACAAGCCCATGGTTCAAGGCAGCAAATGAAGGCAAAAAAGAGATAAAATTTAGTACGAAGGTGAATTTGAGTATTTAAACGCAACTGATTGGTATTGGTTACAGCTGAGTAGGTTTAAAGAATAAACAAAATGATAATTCTGCCCTTGCAAAGTTTGAATTAATCTATACCTTATCAAAATAGTTGCAGATTGAAGAAGGGCTTATGCCCGAAAGTCAATTCGCCTGCTCCTTTGATGCTGCCTGATCTGCTGCGCTTTTCTTGCAACACATTTTTAAGCTCCAGCTTTCATCAAAGTCTGAAAATATCGAGCATTAAAATTATGTTTATTTTCGAGTTGAAAGCAGAAGGCGCCATGTTTGAGAATGAAAGCAATATTAGGTACTCGCTTAGAAGGCATTTTATAAAACAGGTTACTTCAACTGAAAAGTTCAAATTTTTTTCAAACTCTGTGGACACTTGACTCGATATCCTTCTTTTCAGCCGACAATGCCGTTGTTGGTTTCAGGTAAAGATCAAAAGGATAGAAAATGTTCTTCTTTTCCCACGTAATTCTTTTTTTAGATTCCATACAGTGTGGAAGCAGACCCTTCGGCCCAATCAGTCCACACCAAAGCTTTGAAGAGTAACCCACTCACACCCATTTCCCTCTGACTAATGCACCTAACACTATGGACAATTTAGCATGGCAAATTCACCGGGCCTGCACAACTTTAGACTGTGGGAAGAAACCGGAACACCTGGAGGAAACCTACGCAGCCATGGCGAGAATTTCAAACAAAACACAGACCATCGCCCCAGGCTGGGATTGAACCTGGAGGACGAGTGCTGTGAGGCTGCAGTGGCAACCATTGGGCCACCGTGCCGGATATTGCCCAAATGCCACCTCTGATAGTGACACAAATACCTCAGTAGCTCTATCTACCAACATTGTTTGTACTAACAATATCCACATGGTCAGTGAGCAAAGCGTATGTCACTTTCTAAAATGAAATGAAAAATAAAAGCTCCCATGTCTTTCTCGTCAATCTTGGCCAACATATTCTAATTCGCATTTTGGCTACAATGCGATTGCTCTCCATCAGTTTCATTGTCATGGCTTCTGCATTTTACTTCCACTTCTGTTACATTAAATCGAATTTGGGTTGACAAAATCAACATCCGAAGATTAAATGTTCAGTAATTCTGTCTTCATTCTGCTACAATCATCCTTTCCATAAACATGTAACATGGAACATTACAGCACAGTACAAGCCCTTCAGCTCTCAATGACTTGTCAATCTGTGAAAACAATCTGAAGCGCATCAATTCTACACAATTCCATTTTCGTCTATATGTCTACATAATGATCATTTAAATGCCCTTAAGTTTGGTGAATCTACAACTGTTGAAGGCAGTGCATTCCAGCCCCCTACTAATCTCTGAGTAAAGAAACGACCTCTGACATTTCTCAGTTATCTACCACCCCTGAATTTAATGCTATGTCCCCCAGTGCTAGCCTTCACCATCCGAAGAAAAAGATTCACATGGTTCATCATATCTAATGCTCTGATTATCTTACATGTCTCAATTAAGTCACTGCTCAACCTTCATCTCTATAATGAAAACAGCCACAGTTCCTTTTTGCTCTGCTTTAAATCGTAATTCAAACTGCTTCATTTTCTTTCACATTAAGCTCCTTCATTTGTCATTGAATTTCCGTCATACCTTATCACTCTAGGTGCTTTGCGAGTCATTGCAAGTTTCATGCCATTGCTTCAAAGTCCTCCAATTTTCGTACAGTCAAAGGCAACTCCACCTCCAGATTGTCTGCAAACCTCAAAAGTTTTGGCTTCTGTTCTTTCCATGAAACACGCCAGGTGACTTCCTTCATCGCTGAGAAACTCTTAGTGGCTGAAATAGACATGAACATAATAATGCACGCCCTGTTTCGATCAACAGAATTCAACACCCAAAAAGAGAACAACAACACTGACTTTCAATCCAGTCATTCAAAATTTAAACCTGGAATAGAAGTCTTTCATACCAAGAAGTGTCCCCATTTTGTTATGGCCAAACCGCCTCAAAGTGTATTAAGACAGTAGTTCAGATCTTCACTTTGTTTTCTTATGTTCAAGGCAAGTGTAAAGCATTGCATTCTGAACGCAATTTGATTGTTCAAACTACCAGGCTTGAATCAAAACATAGATTATTCTGAAACCCGAATTAAATGCAGATAAAATAAGATTGATTCACGATTCAAAACGGGTAGCACGGCGGCGCAGTGGTTAGTTGGCTTACCGTGGCAGGGACGTGGGTTCTATTCTGACTTGGGTGACTGTCCGCGTGGAGTTACATTCTCCCCGTGTTTATATGGGTTTCCTGCGGGTGCCCTAGTTTCTTTCTACGATCCAAAGATGTACAGCTTCGGTGCTTTGGCCATGCTAAAATGTCCATAGCGTTCAGGGATGTGTAAATTAGGTGCATTTGTCAGAGGTAAATTTTGGGACTAAGAATGGATCAGTGTTGGTTTCACTGTCGAGAGTCAGAGTGGACTTGTTGGGTCAAATGGCTTGTTTCAGAACTGTCAGGACTGTATAACACAGAATGTAGTGACATCTCATCAATACTTCCTATGCAAAGGCAAATTCGCTAAAGTAGATAGTTTCACTTACAGTACTTGCACCAAGAAGGGAACTTCAGCTTTCATCTTTAACAGAGCACGAAACATAAAGTTCCAATACCAGCTTCAAGACGCCATATCTTTACAGAATGCTAAAAATGAAAAGAAAAAAAGAAATCCTGTTTCTGTTGGAGCTTGACTCCACCTATTCTGACTGAATTTTGTCTCAAATTTAATTTAAGAAAAAAACTCAAGCCGCACAAGCTGTTTACTTTAGATTTGTAGCAGAACGCTCTGCACCTCTGACCCAAACGTTATTACTTAAAATTATGGCAAACTACATTTCTCAAAACTATTGTATCATCACAAAACTTTCCTCGTAAGATGTTCCATTTATTCTGAGCATCAACCCAATCATTTTCCTGAATTGTCTCTAATGCATTTAAACCCTTCTATAAACATCATAATAATACTCTATATCATTAACTATTATTTGTTCTTTCAAAATTACCATGACCTGAATCATGATCTTTCTATTTTATTGTTCAATTCCCCTCATGATAGTTGATAACATTCAAACCGTGTTCCTAATTATTTCCACTATGTCCTTAAATGATGTATGCAACATCAGAATCGTTGTTTTACAAGGAAATTGACAATAGATAATCCGTTATGGTGCTAACAATATCTTATAAATACATAACATTTCCATGTTCAGATGCAGTATGCATTTGCATCAGAAATCTCTGAAACCATCAGCAGAGACATTTCGAACTTATTTGGGAAAAGATACTCATGTAACTTTCATCAGTAATTGCGTTTCCCTCGCCTTAGAGACTGCAGTACGATTGAAAATTTCCAGCTCTTCTGTTTTCTTTACATCCAGTAATCCTTTCTGTTGCAAAGATATTGTTAATGTCATGTAGACGTAGCAGTTCTCTTGAATCTCCGTCTTCCTACTTTGTCCTTAGGCTTTGATGTAACGTGCGCTAATCAATGATTTCCACTCAATTAAAATGAAGGCGAAGAAAATCGGGAGCCTAAATCTTCCCTGACAATCATTGTGAAAGTTATTTTATATCAATAAAGAACTTACTGCATTCACATCATTTTTTGTGTGCCAAATGTGTAATTCGATAGGCTGCTTGACATAGAGCTAAAGTGGGCTTACCTCAGGTACAAATCAAGAAGTACAGTTGATGTTCTACCTTTTCACACAGATCCTGAAACACATCATTTGAATTCTCCACATTCCAATGCAACCGTCTTCTCCAAACAGGATAATACATCTTAAAGTTTGGCATAACGTTTTGGAACTCCCAGTCGTATTTGCAGAGCACAGTACTCTCGACGTTTTTTGTCAGTGGCAACGTACGTCATTATTTTAAATAGCCCATACAAAAGACAGCAGGATGGGTAACCGGACAGTTATGTATAACAAAGGCGCCATGGGAAAGAAAACTTGGAATCAGATTATGATGTATAATCACTATGAATTCAAATGCGGGTAAAATGTTTAAAAGCCCCATAGGAAAGGGGGAGTTTGGTTGTCTAACTTCATATTCACTGCTAAACGCTGCATTAAACATGATAAAAGGTACAGTGACAATTTTGCGAGATTTCAAACTTCATATAATCTGGGGAAATTAAACTGGCAAGAGTGATATTCGAACAGGATTTCAGAGAGTGTTTTCGATGAGTAATTGCCCAAATAGTTAGGGGCTAACAGTAAGTAACTCATATCAACCTCTGTGCAATCCTGCTGAATGTATGAATAATGTCTCAATAAGAGATCCTCTGGGAATTTGTAATAAGATGGAAGTCAAACAGATTATGAAATTTGAAACTGGCAGACGAAGGATGAACAACAATCTGAAACAGAAACACAGTTTTGTTTATTTCAGAGGAGAATTGACGGATGTCCATAGATTAAACAGCCTCAAATATATGGCTGTAAATGAACAGGTAAATGGAGAAGGTTTTGAATCAGTTCATGAATTATGTTAATGAGTTACTGACTGAACAGATGAACGTTACACATTAAAAAAGACTGATCCATTTAATTGCTGAATGAGGTAGATCAGCGTAAATGAGACAGTTTGTTTTGTTTTTGGAAAATAGATAAATTGGAGACTTTGCCATATGTCTGTGAATGATCTGACTAAGAGATTGTCAGACTGGAGAAATGTCTAGCTAGCATATGTACGACATAGACATTTGAGGTGGTTAGCACGTGATGAAGTGGAAAGTTAACCAGACCCATAATCGCAAGCTTGAATGTTGTCAAGTGCATGGAAATTAGATTGGCAGGCATTTCTGAGTGGCAAATTGTGTTTTGTTCATGGGTGTGGAATATTGATTTAATGTGAAGGTTAGTATTTTTGTTCGAGTTTATTCAGTGTATTTGGTAGCAATTGGTTCAATTGATGTTATATGATCATTGATTTGGGCTCTTGATTACGTTGGGTATACTCGCTGTGCAGTGAATGTTAGTCAGTTGGGCTTATTTGGTTCAAGACGCGAATTGTAAAATCGGACAGAGATTTAATGCTGTCACCTTGGATCACGTGAAACTTGGAACCAGTTAGTTCGGAGCTCAAATACAATGCTTGTCACATCTAATTTGTCTGACGATAGACAGTAAATGATATCAGTGTTTTTCATCAAATTAACTATGCCATACTGGATATTGAAGTATGTATGGGTTTATGCAAATGAATATTGACTCAGTTGCATTACAGAACCAACTGGATAAAAATATACTTGTTTTTCTTTCGATGGAATGCAATTCCATGTATTTATTTAAGTGATGTTATCATTGCATCCAATGGAGAGATAATCATGTTTTCAAATTCCTCTCGAAATTTACTCTGGAAAATAGCATAGATGAAAGTGTTCACGCCAAAACTTCTCGTATGAAGTTTGCACATAGTTTGCTCGAGAAGAGTAAATGGATCATCGATTTTTGTTTTCTAAAATTTGCATATCTGTAAATTGTAAGAACATTAGATACATTATTTATCACATAAAATTATGAAGTTTCATGTTTGGCTCAAAATAATGTCATGGATTGTTTTTTTTTCAGTTCACCATCTCTGTATCATTGTCTTTATTTGGACTTTCGATTCTGAGGATTCCTCTTCACAATGTATTGGCTTGGGCAATGTGCCTGATCGTCGGGAAATTACTCAGAAGTATCAAACCAAATGAAAGAAACTGTGCAAACCTTGTTACCAGCCACAAACATGCAGTTCATATAGGCAGAGTCCGAAGGGTAGTGTTTGTGTTTCATGGACAAAAATAAACCTTCAGATGCTGGTTTCCAAAGTAGACAGTTAGGAGGCTGGAAGAACACACCAAGCGAGACAGCATTATGAGGTGCAGAAGTCAATCTTACGGGTATAACCATCCTTCAGTCTTGCAAAGGGCAAGAAGTACAACTGTTAGCGCAGCTAACTGACTGAAACCATCTACCCATCCTTGTTCTACTGTTGTTTTTTTTGAAATGTTTAGGTGAAATGGCATAGCATTCCAGTGATGCTTACGTTTACAGTAGGATCAGAGTCATCAGTTAACTGACCACACCTTGTTTTGGTTGCATTCAGCCATGCAAAGTTATCGTCTATTGTATTGGCAAGTTAGGAATGCCATCGGACAGTGAAGGTAAGTTAGTATTACTAAAATTTACTAGGTCCACTTACTCACATAGTTCAACGAGTTCTTGGTAACACGCTCACAGCTGCTTTTCAAGTAGATTGCATTTTTGTGGAAGTTTCCAGTCGTTTGTGGGGCCAATGATTGGCACAGATTGCTAATCGGACCGATTTTTCCACATCGCTAAATTATACTATTATTTGTCCTAGAGTCTTGTCATTCTAGCGGTTGTCCTGCCATCTGAAAAGCTGTTCTTTATTGAAGAATGGTAACCGTTTCCAGAAAGAATCCCTGAGCACATTTGAAATTCCTACTATTTTAAAAGGTATACTAGTCGAATATTTCTCTGTTTTTTTTCTCCATCAAGTAACAGTATAGATGAGCTGCAGCAAGATATTCAAATGAGTTATGTGTCTTTGCATATCCAAGCAGCCTCATAAACATTCGGCCATTTATTTGATGGTCGGGTCTTGTATCTTGCTGATTTTGTTTTTCATTTCATCAAGAACCACATGTTCTCCCTTGGCCCATTCTATTCCTATGAAGAGACCACTCTGAATTGACGTCTGGATTTCTTTAATATTAACGTTGGAGCTGCAATCACGTGATTGTTGACGACACAAAGTTAATCCTTCTTCTAGTTTTTGTTCAAAAGTGCCATGCCGCTGTTCCCATCAATTAATGCATCATTTGAATTGTTGGAAGCCAGAATGAATGACTCCAGATTCCAGTTTACTAAAGAATGGAAACGAATTGAGTATGTAGGTAGCCGTGCACCAATCCACAAAATGTACATAGTTCACCGTCTCACTTGAAGGCGTACTAACCTTTCAAAGTTTCATCTAATACATCAGAGAAAAGGCATTTGCCAGGTCGATGAAACATATTATTTATCAGTCTCTAATGAGAGCTACTACAGCGGTTTTACAATTTCTGGCAGAGCAGGTGCCAATATATGATGCATATTTGCTTAATGTTGATTATTGACCGTCATGGTTTATCTCATATCTGGATTCTGTACTGGTCATGTTGGTCTATGTTTTGAGGAGACGGCAATTCGTCCAATTCTTTCTATGATTATTTTTTCAATAATCTGTGAGATTTCTTCATGATCCCAGTTGTCAAAGAATGTTTGATATTACTTTATGGTGGGAGAAAATATGTTATAATAGAGGGTTTTCACTTAGCTTTTCCAATTTTCTCAACCATTCTTTGTGTGGCAAATCAGAACTTCCTCATTTGAGTCTGTAATTGCACCTACTCAAGACGTCAATTCTCATGTTTATTTTCGTTTACACTGCATATTAACACAGATACACAGTGTTCTATTCCTGACTGCCAATTGCTCACGTGTTCGCACAGGATGCCTTTGCTTCCACAGATCAGTTTATCAGTATCCCACCCTCGGAGACGTTTCTTTCCCTGAAGAATACTGACATCAACCCAGTGTCAAACAAGGCCATAACTTGATGCGTATTCCAATTTCTCCTATTATTGGAACACTGATATTTGGTCTAATTTGATTTTGTTAGTCGCATTTCAGGGCATTACCTGCTTTCAGTAAAACCTCAAATATTTCACTTCCTGTTACCTTGTTTGTCTTGGTGCCGTTTCCGGTGCTTCCCCATACTCCATTTTCCTGCATCTCTGGAGTTTTAACTCCCAGAAGTCGGAGCTCTTATAGAGTCATTTACATACAGGTGTGACTGAATGCTGTTGTGTGATTTGCCAAGTCGCAAATAATTTGCCTGCCATCTGTCGGAATGTCTTTACCAACTTTAGTAACTCTGTAAAAGTGCAGTCTTATTCAATGGACATAGGCTAAGGAGGCTGTTGTTGATGAAACTTAGTTTTATTTGTTCGTAAAGATCTATACACATTTACATTATCATCATCAGGGTCTCCTGTCCTATCAATTCGTTTGAACTCCAAGTTTGAGGAATAACAGAAATCTCCATTTCATTTACTTGGATCCCAATCAAATGACGGTTCCGTGGATATATTTTCCAACTCTTTAGTTTCACCCGCTTTTGATGCTGGGAAATGGCCAACTTGCAAGATATCCTACACTGTTGTTCTTTGTTTTTGCATTGGACTGCTGGGCAGTCCGACCTACGTCTGCCAAAGCTGTCTTCAGCTACCTGCTGTAGCCAGAGCAGCAATCAGTTAATTTTTTACCTCTTTTAAATCTGACATACCCAGCAAAAAAACATGTGGAGGCCATGCAACAGAATCCATCCCATTTGGGAGACAGCCTTGGTCTACTTGGCCAATGCCACTTGTGCCCAGCAATCCTTTATGGCTGGGGATAGTCGGAAAGTAATAGAGTCCGAAAGATATGCAGAATGTAAACAGACAATTTGGTCCACCTCACCCATGCCGACCAACCATCCTAAATGAATGTAGTCTCATTTACCCGCACTTCTAAACCCCTCCTATTATTTACTCATTCAAATGCATTTTAAATTTTGGAATTGCACCATTCTCCACGAATTTCATTCGCTGTTCACTTCATAACTCAATTCGCTTTTAAATAGCTCCGTTCTCAACTTAAAATCATACTGCCTCGTACTGGACTCACCTACCCAGGAGAAAAGACCTTGAATATTCACTCTATCCAAGTGTCTCGTGATTTTCTAAGCTGTTATATGGACATTCCTCGGCCTCCAAAAGTCCATGGAAAATAACTGCAGCCTATTCAGCCTCTCTCAATAGCTGACACACTCCAATCCTGGCAACGTTCTTCTAATTTTTTTTCTCAACCATTTCGGTTGTGCAAAATCTAATCTGCAGCAGGTGGACGAGAATTGAAATTGGCATTTCAAACGTTTTCTAAGCAATGTCCTGTATAGCCGTAACATGTCCTCCAAATTCCTCTACTCAACAGCGCTAACACTTTCCTCCAAATCCTAAACCGCAATACTACAGTGTCCCTTAATCAGGCAGGTGGATTTCTAATAGCACAACGTTTCATTGGAAGATGGCCCTGGGAGCCGACATGTTTCCTTAATGGAGGCATTCGTCTTCATCTTGAAAATTTTGATCAGACTTTCCTCTTAGTCGCAAATGCAGTGCTAGGTCTAGTGCCTGAACTGATTCTTTAATGTTTGATCACCATGTATGAAAAAGACATGTGCACTCATATATAATGCAAATTTATTATTTTCAATTGATTAATGTACATTAAAATTAATTAATAGATAAATAAATTGAATAGCTTAAATTATGTAAATACATTCAAATAAGTGAAACTCACGTCCTTTCCCATGTCAGGCGCCATACGCTTGGAGCTGGCTAGCTTACAGCTCATGTTAATTTCCACAGCATTAGTGGTGAATGCAGTTCACTAGTGAAGTCCCCAATATTAAAATAATGCCGCATTTCATGTTACTTCCTGAAGTGGCTCTTCTAAATACCTACCTCGAACTTTTTCTGCACTGACAAACAAAACGTCCAGGTAACACTATTAAACAGTCCAGATAACACTTGTTTTCAAACCAAGGGCACCTTTTTGCACAACTGGACATCTTCGTATACTTTTACACTCTCGAGGAATTGCTTTTCGCTGTGTGCAATTTACCCTTCATGATATAGCTTGAGGGTATCATTACTGGTATCACATACTGCAAGAGTTAAAGTTTTGTTTCTTTGGCTTTATGAAGGTGATATCTGACCTCGATGTAAGCACACAATGATGCAGATCTGGATCTCCCAAATAGGTTAACTTAGAGCAAAATAAATAAAGATGAAAATGATTCAAATCAACATATTTGTATTTACAAGATATGCAAACATGTCGATATATGCATTAAATTTAGAGAATTGTAGAACTGTACAACATGGAAACATTTGTGACGATGATACTTCTTTGAAAGATCATATTTATTCTTGTTTCTTTTTCAGAGCGGTCGTAAAAACAAATGTTCATGTGTATCTAGTGTTGAGGGCTATTAGTTCCAATGTGATTTGCGGTATGCAAAAAACTTTTCAAGTATAAACAAATTACAATGAAAGGGTTTGGCCTGTTCCCCTAAATGAGCTTTACTCAGGTTTTGTTTGGGTTTCAATAGTCTGGCTGTTCACATCAGTCAGTCAGTTTTAAGGCTGCTGGTTAAAGAAAGACCTGCATGGAAGAAGGCGTTCCATATTGAATCTCGCTGCCATCCCCCTCTCATAAGAACTTGTTTTTGATTTTTCGGGGTTTTTTTTGCCAAAGGGCGTTTATGGGGATTCTTGCAAGTATTTAGAATAATATCAATAAGTTGGAATGATCTGTTGGGTCTACAGGCAGGTTATGTTATTTTATTTGCTGTTCTCTTTGTTTGTGCCCCATTCTGTAATCTAGCAAATAAATTCTGTTTTGGATGTAAGTTTGCTCGCTGGGATTCAGGGGGTGTTTTCAGACGTTTCGTCATCATGACTAGTAACATCATCAGGTTAAGAGCTGCTGGCGTGTCCGACCTTTCTATCTATTGGTCTTAAGGGGGTGATGCAATTTACATTCTTTTTTAAAATGATGGTTGACATAGTCTTAATCGATTTATTTATTGATGGAGATGTGGTTAGAATGCCAGGCTGCTTGGAATTTTCACGAGTGTCTGTTTCGCCTATCCGAGAATGTGAATGTTGTTCCAGTCAAATTGGTGTTCTTCGAAGAAAACTAGCGGTAGTGGTTTGTGTCTTTCGGTGTCTAGTTGGTGCTCATGTATCTTGATGGCACATTTCCTGCTTGTTTGTCCGATGTGTTTTTTTTGACAGTTCTTGAATATTATTTTGTGAATGACATTAGTTTAACTGGGAGAAAGTGAGGACTGCAGATGCTGGAGACCAGAGTTGAAAAGTGTGGTGGTGGAAAAACACAGTGGGCCAGGCAGCATCCCAGGAGCAGGAGAATCGTCGTTTCGGGCATTAGCCATTCTTCAGGAATGAGGCTGGTGTGCCAAGTGGGCTGAGATAAAAGGTAGGGGGAAGGGGATTTGGGGGAGGGGCGCTGGGTATACGCAAGGTGGAAGGAGGTGAGGGTGATAGTCCGGAGAAGGAGTGGGGGTGGAAAGGTCGGGAAGAAAATTGCAGGTCAAGAGGGTGGTGCTGAATCCGGGGGTTGGGAGTGAGATAAGGTGGGGGGGAGGGGAAATGAGGAAGCTGGAGAAATCTACATTCATCCCATGTGGTTGGAGGGTTCCAAGGAGGAAGATAAGGCGCTCCACCTCCAGGCGTCATGTGTCCAGCGTCTGGCGAGGGAGGAGGCCAAGGACCTGCATATCCTTGGCAGATTGGGAGGGGGATTTAAAGTGTTCAGCCCTGGGGCGGTTGGGTTGATTGGTACGTGTGTCCCAGAGGTGTTCCCTGAAAGATTCTGCAAGTAAACGGTCTGTGTCCCTAATGTAGAGGAGACCACAGCGGGTGCAGCAGATATAGTAAATGATGTGTGTGGAGGTGCAGGTGAATTTGCGATGGATATAGAAGGATCCATTTGGGGCCTTGGAGGGAGGTCCGGTGGGAGGCGTAGGTGCAAGTTTTGCACTTCTTGCGGTTGCAGGGGAAGGTGCCGGTAGTGGTGCTTGGGTTGGTGGGGGATGTGGACCTGATGAGGCAGTCGGGGAGAGAGTGGTCTCTCTGGAACACTGATAGGGCTGGGGAGGGAAATATATCCCTGGTGATGGGGTCTGTTTGGAGGTGGTGGAAATGATGAAGAATTATACGATTTATCTGGAGGTTGGTGGGGTGGAAGGTGAGGACCAGTGGATTTCTGTCCTGGTGGCGATTGGAGGGGCGGGGTTCAAGGGCGGAGGTGCGCAAAGTAGAGGAGATGCGGTGGAGACCATCGTCGACTATGTCAGAGGGGAAATTGCGGTCTTTGAAGAAGGACGCCATTTGGGTTGTTCGGTAGTGGAATTGGTCCACCTGGGAGCAGATGCGGCGGAGGTGAAGGAATTTAGAATAAGGGATGGCATTTATTCCAGTTGGCAGGGTGGGAGGAGGTGTAATCTAGGTAGCTGTGGGAGTCGGTCAGTTTGTAGTAAATGTCTGTGTTGAATCGGTCGCCTGAGATAGAAATGGAGAGGTCTAGGAAGGAGAGAGATGGGTCTGAGACGGTCCAGTTAAATTTCAGGTCACGGTGGAAGGTGTTAGTAAAGTGGATGAACTGTTCAACTTCCTCGCGGGAGCACGAGGTAGCGCCAATACAGTCATCAATGTAGCAGAAGAAAACCTGTGGTGTTGTGCCAGTATAGCTGCGGAAGTTGGACTGTTCCACATAGCTGACGAAGAGGCAGACATAGCTGGGGCTATGCGGGTGCACCTGGCTACTCCTTTGGTTTGGAGGAAGAGGGAGGATTGGAAGGAGAAGTTGTTAAAAGTGAGGACCAGTTCATTCAGTCGATGGATGGTGTCAGTGGAAATGTACTGGTTGGGTCGGTGGGAGAGGAAGAAGCAGAGGGCTTGGAGGCCTTCGTGATGGTGGATGGAAGTGTATCAGGACTGGTTTTCCATCGTGAAGATAAGGCGTTGGGGGCCAGGGAAGCGAACATCATGGAGGAGGTAACTGGTGTGGGTGGTGTCCCGAACGTAGGTAGCGTGTTCTTGGACTAAGGGGGACAGGACAGTGTCAAAGTATGCAGAGATGAGTTCGGTAGGGCAGGGGTAGGCTGAGACAATGGGTCGGCCAGGATAGTCAGGTTTGTGAATTTGGGGCAGGAGGTAGAAATGGGTGGTGCAGGATTGTGGGACTATGAGGTTGGAGGCAGTGGATGGGAGATCTGCTGAGGTGATGAGATTATGGATGGTCTGGGAGATGATGGTTTGGTGGTGGGAGGTGGGGAAATGGTCAAGAGGGCAGTAGGAGGAGGTGTGCTTGAGTTGGCATCTAGCTTTGCTGTGTAAAGATCGGTGCGCCAAACTACCACTGTGCCTGTCTTGTCTACCGGTTTGTTGGTGAGGTTGGATTTGGAGTGGAGGAAGTGGAGGGCATTGTGAAGGTGAGAGGTTGGAGTGGGTGAGAGGGGCGGACAGGTTGAGGTGGTCAATGTCGCAGTGGCAGTTGGATATGAAGAGATCGATGGAGGGTAAGAGGCCAGTATGGGGTGTCCAAGTGTATGGGGTGCGTTGGAGGCGGGAGAAGGGTGGCCGGGAGCCCTGGTTTCAGAAGTCGGCCTGGAGGCGAAGGCTGCAGAAGAAATGCTCGATGTCTAACTGCATGTCGAGCTCATTGATCCGGGAGCATGTGGGATGAATGTGAGGTCTCTGCTGAGGACTGATCGTTCATCTTCAGAGAGGGGTATGTCTGGAGGGATGATGAGGTCTGGGAGCTGGGATCTGGGACCTGATGTGGGGCTGGAGCTGGGAGTGGGGGCGGAGTTAGGCAAGGGGCGGAGTTAGTCGTATGGGCGGAGTTAGTCGTGGGGGTGGAGTTGGTCGTGGGGGCGGAGTTGACGGTGGGGGCGGAGATTAACGTGGGGGTGGAGATCGACGTGGGGGCGGAGAATGACGTGGGAGTGGTGTAGCGTGCCGTGTTGTCCTTGATAGTTTTACTGGTAACACCTCACGAATCCTTGAGGTTCATTAGTCACTATTCTACAATGGTTCCAAAATCAGACGGTACGCAATGGTTCTGTGTGAAGTATCAAGCCAATGCAATTGCAAAGACTGCAGCATATCTGATTTCGTCTTTTAAGGCTATTTTAAAACGTTGGGCAATCAACTTATATTTCTACTTTGGATTGTTCAGAGAGTACTGGCTCTTTCCTTTGTCTGGAAGAGCAAAGACAATTTTGGCTTTCATTTTGTCAAATGAAATGTATCCATTAAAGACATGCCATTTGGTATGAAAAATGCGCCAGACACATTTCCGAGACAACCAACAGGGTCAATTGTGGATTGCTCGATGGTATAGTGTATACACATGACCTGGTGATATATAGTCGCTCATGGAAGGAAAATTTGCAACATTTATCAGAAATGTAGGATAGAATTTCGGAGGCAAGCTTGGTGATAAACCCATTTAAAAGCCAATTTATCAAAGCCAATGTCACCATTCTGGAACGTCATTATACATGGACAGATAGCCTCACGGAATGCAACAACTAAATTTATTGGGCCATCTCCCATATAATTGACAAAAAGGGCAGTACTATGATTTCTCGGAGTGCATAGTTTTATTGAAAATTCATGTTAAATTTTAGCAGTATGGCTGCTTCACTTGCTGAATTGCGAAAAAAAAACGTTTCAGCGGTCCTCGGACTGTCAGAAGGTACTTGAAAGCTCAAAGGTGTGTTAACCACTGCCCCAGTGGTTAATTAGTCATATCTTATTGCACAAAGTCACTCAAGTTGGCTATCAATGCGTATGATGAGGTGGCCGGTGCTGTGCTCTTGTCGGAAGACATCAAGAAGATAAAAACATCTGTGGAGTATTTCTCCACGAAATTGAGCATGCAGCAGCTGACTATTTGGCAGTTGAGAAGCAAACTTTGAGTTCAATGTTCATGTTGCCAGTATTGTTTCTGAGACAATCATATGCAACAATCATAACCCTTTGACGTTTGTGGGAAAAACTGAGAATGAAAATTCCAGACTGTTTTGATGGAGTTGTTGTTACAGCCAATCAAATTGAAAATTATGCAAGTGACAGAACCACAATACGTGACTGCCATTGCAAGGTCGAGACAACGATGAGAAACAAAGGTGTTTCGTAACAGGAATAAATGAAATGAAATAGAATGCATTAATACATGTTTGCATGTTTATAATCTGCGATGTATTTCGGTATTGTAGTGTACTAACAGTAAAAGATAAAGGTGTTTTGAAATGAAGCCATCTTTGGATATTGAGTATTCTTTTCTTTTCCTTGGGCGGGGTGAAATGGGATGATGCTTCTCGTTTAACGCAGTTATGTTGTCCGTTTTTTTTCAGAGCAGTCATAAAGACAGAGGTTCCAGGGTGTCTAATTTTGATGGATTTTCTGGTCAATTTCATTAGAGCTATTAGTTACTGCCTCAGGCAAAATCTTCGAAGTTTAAAAAAAAGGAACGCTTATACAATGAATGAGGAGGAACCAGTTCTACCAGATCAGGTCCTGTGTTTTGGTTTGATTTGGTTTTAGCAGTCTGGCTGCTCAGAGCAAGTGGTCAGTCAGTTTTTAGGCTGCTGTTCAAATAAACAGTTACATAGAAGAAGGCGTTCCATGTTTGTATCTCTCTGCTATCTGTTTCTCGTGTATGAGCCTGTGTTGAGTTTACTTTTTTGCGTGTTTATGTGAATTGTTGAAAGTATTTGGAAAAACATTATTATTTTACGATAATCTGTTGGATTTTCGGCGGATTAGGTTTTCTATATTTCTTCTCCTTTATTTGTGTTTCATTCAGCAATCTTGCAAATAAATTACTTTATATTTAAAGCTAAATGGTTTGACCAGCTGCATCAATCCTGGAATATACATCTGTTTTTAAAAACTGACAAAGCTAGGGTCTGAGCTACTTTCTTGAAATGTTTTCAGAGGGTCTGGCCTGGTCCATTACACATTCCTTTTAGTCCAACTCGTCCATGCCGCCAATTATAATAAATTAATCTCGTACCATTGGACAGTTTTAGCCTATATCCCTCTGAAGTTTCCTTTCAATTTAAGCCTATGCCCTCTCATTTTTTACTCTCATACCGGGTCAGAACCACTTTACTCAGATAATTTACTTCTCCATCTCTACAGATTTAAATTGATTAAAAGCCAGAAGTGCGGAAGATGCACAACAGTTTGTTCGAGAACGAAGTAGAGTTCATCTTTTTTATTCTGGTGACTCTTTATCATGGCTCCAAAAATAATGGCAAGTTAGTCATTCCATCCGATCAGACACATGGACAGACCATGTGATACTAGTTCAAATATAGAAATCCAAACTCAAAGTTAAGCACATTTTATTATATAAACCAGACACCTTATACCTCAAACAACGTGTGGGAACAAAACCAGACAACACTGAATTTTAAGGCAGGTTATTTTACGGATTTACACAAAAATACGAGGGTCTATGGCAATTAACATTTTGTCAATGCAGTAGGGTTTTCAGGAGAATTATGAAAGGGCAATGCAGGTATTAAAATGGAATTAAGAATTAAAAGAGACTGCATAATTTCAGGAACTGTTTCTGGAATTTGAAACTGATTCGCCATATTTTGAACTGATGACTTCTTAGAATTAAAATTATCTTTATTGTCACATGTGTCCACTAGCACAGCGAAACGTTGACAGTCGCCAGTTACTAAGCTATCTTAAGGTACCTTAATTACAAATGCTTATGAATAAGAAGAAAAAAAATCAAATAAGTTCAAACGTCCAGAAGGCCTTTTGAAAAATAACGAAGTTGGAGATCAGAATAAAATTCCTTCCAACTCAGAATGCACCAGGTCTCACCTCGAGACCAAGAATGCCTGCAATCGCGTCAACGGTGAGGATTTTGCGACATTTATAGCGTTAGCTTTAGATATTACTTCAGTTACTATGCTTCTCAAAGAAATTATATCCGCTACAACAAAATGACACATCTTTTAGAAGAAAAATAGCATTGTATTCTCTTTGGCGAAATTATTTCACCAAGGTGTTCAAAGCCTCATAATAATTGACGTTTTAAATTTTTTTAAACATGGTTAAAACAAGCTTATATTTTTCAATATGATGCTTCATTCGCCCCCGTATTTTCTTCGCTAATTATTTCAATTTGTTTTCGAATTATTTTCATACTACTTTGGGAACAGATTGGTGGCAAATTTAAAGCCCTATTGGTAATTGTTCTTCGATCAAAATGTTGGCGCCACCGAATTCTAATAATCTTAGTTTCTAATCTAGTTAGTAATCTAAAAATCTTCCCAAGTAGACTTTCATTCTTAAAGTTAGCAAAATCGATGTGGTGAGAAATATCAATATCAGTTATAAAGAGGAAAATAATGGTCCATGCATCCTTTCTGTGCTATGGGCTCACAGCTGTAAAGGAATTAACTGATTTCACTAGTTTCATCAACAGAATAGTTATAAATAAAGAGTGTAAAAATATTTATATCCTGGATCTTATATAGACTTTCAAAGTTTAGACAAGTTTCAATACAACAAAAGAGAGAAACAGATCAGAAGAATGCACAATCAAAAAAAAATGCGTAATTTGGGTTATTTATGAATTGAATCATTTCGCAACTATTTTCGAAAGTATACAACTCAGCATTTTAGCAACACAATTAAAGTTTGAAGACAGAAAAAATTGTCACAAAAGTAACAATGGAATAGAATACCAAGCAAAACGATTTAGCAAGTAGTGGAAGATTGGAGATGAGTACATAAAATGAACTCACGATGGTAGATCACCTCCAAAAACCATACCACCTTGCTCATATGACAGCATATTCTTTCCTGCAAGCTGAAAGCACAGCAGATTATGTTCTGCTTGGGATTCGTTTAGTCTATACAATTTCTTATTGAGTTGCACAACTTCAGAGCATGACCTCTGTACTCTAATGAGATTACAAGCACGTGCTTTTTTGGATGTGTCTTGTTTGTATAATTTTCGCCTTGCCTGCAGCGCAGGCAAAAAAATTCTCTCTTTTTCACACCTAGTATTTACACTCAATGCAGCCTCACAATATTTCGCTCAGCTGTTGTTCATTCCCTTCACTTGCTATCATATTCATCAACAATTCTCATTTTGTTTCTGTTCCAAGGACTTTAAACTGGAATGGAAGTGAAAAGACTCTTTGTGTTTTGCTTTCTACTGATGCCGTCAGACTTGTTGAGTTTTTGCAGCTATTTCTCATTTTATTATTTATTCCATACTGTTAGAGTCTATGTGATGATGCATTCATAACCCGCATTTACTACTGATTAATTTGCTGTTTCTTTCAATAACACAAGTCAGCTCAAGCAACGCAATAAACACACTTGAAAATTCAGAATTAATGGCAGACTCGATAACAATATAACGGAAAACATACACCAATAAGACAAAGAAGAATCATAATTTGGCAGAAGTCCAAAATGTTCATTAGAATTGAAGCTGCATATTTTGAGTTTCGTACTAAACGTACAAGTTTGACTAGTTGTTTTAAAATTACTGGAAAGGTACTGTGAAGAGAAACGGTGAAAGTCGCTGTGGTGAGAAAATTCGATTTAAAACAGGAGGACTATTCAGATATGTTCTTGAATCAGCAATGCTGGTCCCAAGTCACTGGCCTCTGGAAGTACAGTTTAAACATATTAATTACCTCTGTTTGCAAATGAAGTCTTCAATCTTATTCAGAAACAAATATTGACACTATAAAATAAACGCGAATATCTGCACATTATTTTCACTCCTCTGTCTCTTTATTAGTTTTGCACAATTTTTCGTGAATCTATGATGTTGAAATGCTCGAATGGTAGCTAACTAAAATGCTTAACATCACGTGACATTATTGTGTCACTTCTAAGTGTCATGTAATCGCGTCTGTTTAGATATAGTGGCTTGGCAATATTACTGATGTGAGAAATTGTATATTAAATGACGCATGCAATGAAGACGTTTGACCTTCCTTGACAATCGAAATTCACAGATACCTTATGTCAATTTCATCTAACGTGTGTAACTCGAACCGATTTGATTCGATTTATTATAGTCACATGCATCTAAATACAGTTAAGAGCTTTGGTTTCCAAATGTATAGGCAGGTCATAGAAAACAGCGATATACAGATCACACGGTGCTTCGACAGGACGAGACATACAAGTAACAAGTGCGCAAGAGGTACATTTACTAAAATCAGCATTAGCAAGTGCAACATGACTTGAAGTTAGAGAGTCCAATCAGCAGTCTAACAATAACAGGGAAAAAGCTGTTCTTAAACCCGTTGTGGGCATGTGTTCAAGCTTCTGCATTTTATGCCTGGTGGAATAGATTGTGGGCGAGCATTACTGTGCTAGGAGGGGTAGTTGATGACGTTGATAGCCTGTCTGTAGCAATGCAAAGTGTAAAAGCGGTTCGTTGATAACATTTGTAGTGTGGAAAATCAACTGTAAAGAGCACGATCATGGTTATTTTCACAGGTTGAAATAGGAAATATATGATAGCATTTTCTAAAATGAGCTACCGTCATGCCATTACAATGATGAGGAGACTTTGTTTCTTTCTGCAATATTTAGCTGTCAGCATCTGATGTGAAATGATTTCAAATCTGTTAAAAGTGAAAGATAACTAGACTGAACAGTGAGCAATAATACATTTTACCTTCTATTTCAGACTGCTAGCAGTTGTACAGTTCAGAACGGAATTTTGTAAATAAATATTATTAGTTTCAAAGAGCATCATGCTAAATTTCAGAAACAATTTACTTGATCTTTCCGCAGACAAAAAGATATTAACTGATGTATTTTAAGGGACCACAGATTTCATGGGACACAACCACACTCATGAAAACAGTGGTTACAAAAAAAGAAGAAAATAATGTATTTGAGTTATTTTACTCAAATCAATTCATACCATCATTAATGATTTTTGTGAAAAATTCAGAGCTGACACTGTTAGATTCAAACAAACGCGTACCAATGCATGCACCTCCTTTTTCAGATTAAGTAAGTACATCCATTTCTGAATCATTCAAAAGTGTGTGCTTATTCATAATAGGAAAAATGTTATCTTGAGGTTAAATGTCAATTGTCAGCCAAGATTGTTTTTCATCCAAGTTGGTGCTATCCCTGGAGGTTTGGTTTTGATTATCAGTTAATGCCTAACTCCACGTGCATTTACAGATGGGAATAGACTGAGATGCATAACGTTAGTAAAATTCTAAGTGATGACCATATACATTGTTTCGAGTTCATTCGCATTTATTCCAGTTAAGAATCCAGTCTGATTTAAAGAAATGTTGGTAAAACGGCATAATGGCGCTCAGATGAGGATAAAGTAGACAGAGTTTCTGCAAAAATGCAATCTGTCTGAACCAGCACTAACTCTGAGGCTGCACGTGGAAATCAAAGGTGAGGATGATCCCTCAAGAAAGATTTTTTTCCTAAGCTGGGAATGAAACATAGGGATTCGGAGAGTGAATAGGAATACAATTGGGAATATAGAGTGTGGTCAGTCCAGGAAAACGGATTCGTTGCCACTTTAGTAGCGTGTTTAAAACAAGATTCTTGTATAATATAGAATAGTTAGCAATTTGACTTATTTATATTCTTTTTGAATTAGAATAATTAAATATCTATTTAAACCTTGGCACGTTTGAGTTTTATCTGTCAAAGTTTTCTGATGTACTCTCTCTCAACATTGGCTCAATAAATTATTGTTGGCCTCTATCTGAGGCCACAGTGATTTTTTTTTGTAAAATACCTTAGCAAAAAACTGGTCCTGGAAATACAGGAGGAGAGAACAAGAATAGACTTCCACAGCAGAACAGGAATAGTTTTGATAACCCTGTGCTCCCAAATATTGATTTGGTTTAGCTCATACAGTTATTTACAACCCCTATTCACAACCTGTTTTGGAATACATGGAACTAATATTACATGCTGGTCTTTCTTGAAAGCCACTTTACAATCATAGAAACCATGAATAAAAATCCAAAAATCAAATATCATATTATAGAAGAAGCAGTACGTTTCCACTGAAGAATCCCACAAACGTCATAGCGAACTTTAGAAGAAATGTTGAACCAAACTTGCCCAAACACTGTGAATGTGCAAGCGATAAATTATTGCAGCATAGAAAGAAATAATTGGGACCATGTTTATAATAACCATATTTTCCTCCAACATAAAATAAATTTTGAGGATTTCGATTCACGTGCATATTTATGTTCAAGCCAACGTTGATAATATTTCTATGGTATCAACATTATAAGATGCCTAACACTCTACTCAGCTTGCAATTGTTTTGATTAATTTCACACATTCCCTTTAAACTTGAATTAATTGACGCGATGACATTAGTACGTGTATACAGAACAGTAAAGCACACAAAAAAAAACACATAAAAACCGAAAGAACTGCTGAGGTTGGAAATCAGACACAAAATTAGAAAATGCTGGAAAAGCTTAGCAGATCTTGCAGCAAGTATTGAGATAAATCTGAGTCTATTGGTGCCCATTGACCCTTCATCGGAACTGACAGGGTTGTCAATGCCTAAAAGGTCGATCTTCAAAATAGTCCACGTTTCGTGGAGTAAACGTTTGATCTCCATTTGATATTTGAAAATTTTAGCTTGGAAGGCTATTTCTAATGATTATACACTGATCATTAAACCAGGAGAACTATCAATTTCATCGTCGAACTCCAAAGTCAATTGCCCTACATCAGAATCTAAGTCGTGTCTGCTATTATGTAAAGTTTACATACATTTATTTAAAATGTTTAATTTTCAGAAGTGGTTAACCACAAACCCGTACTAGTATTTGTAAATATAACCATGAATTTTCGCGGTATGTATGATTAATGACAACGATCATGAGGAGGATTAGGATAAAAACATCACTAATAATACAAAAAGTTAAAGTAAACTCGACTATGATCGAGTGTGATGAAGGAAATGCACAGCAGATCACACAGCATCCGAGGAGGAGGAGAGTTGATGTTTCGGGCATAAGCCCTTCATCATGATTCCTGATTACGTGCTTATGCCTGAAATGTCGATTCTCCTGATTCTTCAATGCTACCTCACCTGCTGTGCTTTTCCAGCACCACACTTTCGAATCTGACTTCCAGCATCTGCAGTCCTCACTTTATTCACAATTCTATCGTAATGCAATCATAAGTAATGCTAACTAAGTGTTTGGACACCAGTTAGAAAAAATCAGTGAGGAGCTATTTGATGAATAGGTATTCTTTTGTCTTGTAGAATATGTCTGACAATTTGATTGACATCTTGTTCAACAACTGGTTCAACCGCACTATATTTGTTTGCCAAACATTTCGCTTCTGCAATCCAAAAGCTAACAACTCATGACTTACTTTCACAGTCACATCTGCGAAAGAAAGTACTTTCCCGTACACTCGTGAGTGAATTGGAAAGTATCAGATGAACTCATAGAGTCATAAAGTCATAGAGATGTACAGCATGGAAACATACCCTTCGGTCCAACCCGTCCATGCCGACCAGATATTCCAACCTAATCTAGTCCCACCAGTCACACACACGGCCCATATCCCTCCAACCGCTTCATATTCAGATACCCATCCAAATGCCTCTTAAATGTTGCAACTGTACCAGCCTCCACCATTTCCTCTGGAAGCTCATTCCATACACGTACCACACTCTGTGTGGAAAAGTTGCCCTGTAGGTCTCTTTTATATCTTTCCCCTCTCGCCCTAAACCTATGCCCTCTCGTTCTGGACTCCCCGACCCCAGGGAAAGACTTTGCCTATTTACCCTGTCTATGCCCCTCATAATTTTGCAAACCTCTGGAAGGTCAACCCTCAGCCTCCGACGTCCAGGGAAAACAGCTCCAGCCTGTTTATCCGACCTTTATTTATGAAAACTTCTGCTTCAAAGTTATGATAAAGCAAGATTCAAAGAAGCAAAGAAGAATCAAGATGACAATTCGAAGTATGCAGAGAGTATCGAACAATTTTAACATAACAGGATGAAGATCCTTACACTGAACCCTGTAACATTAATTTGATTAATATGAGACCTTCTTGCTTTGCTAGATTCGAGTAGCACCTTTTAAATTGAAAGCCTTACTCAATCTATAGTAGACTGGGCTCATAATATTTCGGTACCAGTACTTGATGAAGTCAAATCATAATTTGTTGTCACATGTCATACTTTATACAACGCAATTTACCAACAAATAAGCCTTACTCTGTTTCTATTGTATTGCATTTTAATAGATGCTGACATCTGAGCTGTTTGAATATTGCTCAGCAATTACTGTACAGCTGCCTCATGACAAAAACAAGCAAGAATTTCAGGTTCAGGAAAGTTCAGTCCTCAAAAATGATTCTATCACCCTCATGGAACGTCCAATCCTGAAAATGTGTGGACTACATTTAGTTGAATTGCAGAATGTATTTGTCAATTTCATTTGACCGAATTTTCAATGCGAAATTATTTTACTATACGTGCTTCTAAATCCTGTTTTTGCTTTGTTTTAAAGTATGATTTTTCGTCTCTACTATCCCACGATTGAAGATGACATGCAGTATGATACCTTTTATTGATCTCGAAAAAGGTTTTAACAAACTGCATCACTCGAGCAGTAAACTGTGTGCCCTAACATTAAGTGGCACACCCCATTTTGCAAACACTTGGGTATCTGCTGTCTGGCTTGTTGTTAGAAAAGCCTCAACAAATTTACTGAACCTATCATTTATCACTAGGGTATGTCAGTAACCTCCTTGAATCGGCGGCAAACGACCAACATTATCAATGTGCATATTACTTGACGGGTTTTCAAGTGAACATTTGATTTCTTTAACTACTTTCTAAAAAATGATGAAGAAAAGACTCTCACATCCTTCTCGTCAAATTTAGGCAACTCTTGCATATCTTTATCATATTTTCACGAAACGTTTGGCTGCAATGTCATTGTTGTCCAGCATTTTTGTTTTCACCACACCTCCTTTTCATCTCTACCTCCGTTATTTTTAAGACAACATTGAGTTCTCACTTTCAACCTCTGAAGTTGAAATACAGTCCTTCCTCCTTTTTTTGCTCTCTTTCCCCCTTTCATCTGGTAGGCCTTTCTTCCCTTTCCTTTTCCTTGTGCTTTCAATTGTAACTCAAACTATTTTCCTTTTCCTTTATAAACTGCTTCATTTTCATTTGAATATTAGACATTTCTAAATAGTACAAAGGCAATTCCGACAAGTGCAAATGTTGATCTATTGCTAGAATTTCTTCGGCTTTTCTCACAGAGGCAGATAACTCCAACTTCAGCTTGTCTGTAACGTTAGTTACATGTAAAAGTTTATGTTTATACCTAAAATTAGCATTCTTTAGCTGATGATTTTTGAGCAGCTTCAGTCCCCCCTTACCATGGAGGCTTCGTTAGACACACCCCTCTATCTTGAAGATGTATTATAATTCATTCTAAGTGACATACTGATTTGTAAGATGAATTTTACTGCCCCTACTCTGACTAACTCTCCTTGGCGAATAAAACAAAATCTTTCTCATTGATAAGACTAAAACTCAATCACTTTCAAATCTCAATGAATTTGCTTGAACTCCTAGAGTTTTACAAGTCATAATTTCACCCTTATCACCTCTGTCTGTTACTGAACTCCTCTCAACATTAATTTGCATGACTCATTATTCAGAATCAACCCTGTTACCTTGAGTTACCCAGTTCACAGTCCTACCATTGTGCTAACTTATTTCCTCATTTTAATGCTGCAGCAGACAAGCTAATTATTTTACTACAGTCACGTTTATGCCAACAGCTAGCATTACTGCGGTCTTATTCATATCACTCTTACCAGGTGATGTCACAGCAGGTGGTAATTAGACAAAATGTTTTGACTTACTTCTTGTTTCCAAAGCATGCTTGTATTCGTTTCCAAATTTGGATATAGATGCCAGTATTGTAATTTATTGGTAAAGGTATGTTCTATATTTATTTTGTTGTGTATGCTGAATATTTGTTTTTATCTTGTGCGTTGCATTGAAATAGTTCATGTAAGGTGTTTTTTTTATGTGAAGGTACTGCAACCTTTCAATCCGTTTTGAGTTTTTCTTAATATGAACACATATCACATAGAGAAGGACTATTCCAGGAGTATACACCATAAACATTCTTTTGTACACTAACATATATCGTTTTCTCAGTGATTTCGGAGATTTTTTTGCTAGTTTTATCCTGAACATACATGTATTTATGCGGAAAGAACGTGTTTATTTGACCTGTATTGATAGCAGTTCAGAACAATGAGTGATGACTCTATTTTACAAATGTTAGGTTTTGTTGGGGTTTGGTAGGGAAACAACGAATGATTAGTTCCTGTTTTGAGAGAGTGTAAAACAAGAATGAGCGACCTTAAATTCAAGGCTAACAGAGTCAGACAAGTATGAGTAGGAATTTCTTATCTCAGATGACAGCAAGACGCTGCAATTCTTCACTACAAAAGGTTGTGAAAGTTAGCCTTTCAGTACAATCAAGGCAGAAATAGATTTTGTTTAAAATTTAATTTAATTTAATGTTTTCGTAAAAGGCAGGAATGTGAAGTTGCTAAAGAAACGATTAGATGTGATATAATTGAATGGTGGACTGGTCTTGGCCAACTGGATGACTTACCCCTCCACCTGTACCGCATGATATTATGAACAACTGAATTTTATTTTACTTGAACCCTCTGGATAAAACAGCTTTATTATTGTCAGCTTGGAGATAATTGTGGTAAATATGTGAAGTCGTTCTACACTGAAAATCACAGATTGTACTTCGTTCAAGAAGAGAAGAAGAACACGGACAGATGAATGAAATTATTTGTTAACGTTGTGTAATATGTAAGAAGGTATGATGGTTTCATATTTCCGTCAACTGTGATCCTTTTTTCAGATGGCAATTGTAATGTGACGAAAAATTAAGACTGCAGACAGTATTCGATAAGTGCAAATGGGATGGGGTACGTTTTAGTGGTTATTTTACAATCCGGCATCTTTTACATAAAACACTATGTAAAAAATAGTAAAAAAGCATTAAAATGATTAACCATGTATGAATTTTGAAATAGTTTGAATTGCGTTCACTCAGCATGCCAGAGTCTAGTCGTCACAATTTGTTTTTATTCTTATTCTCACAGAAATAGTTGATTTCTGCATTTGACCAAGGGGCATCGTTTGAACTATGTCTTCTTCATTTTTTTATTATCTATGTTAAGTTTTTGAAGGGTCCTGCTTCGAATGTTGACGTATTTATAAGGAAAATCAACGTTATCATATTTGTTCAAGACACTATGAAAATTATTGAAATAATTTAATCACCTTTGTATGGGATCTGTTTCTCTTTGTCTTAAACGACACCGTTTGAATTCGTAAGAACGTTTTTAACTTGATTACAATGAGCAGCAATTAAAGAAACCATATTTGAACACAGAACATAGAACATAGAAAAATACAGCGCAGTACAGGCCCTTCGGCCCTCTATGTTGCACCGATCCAATCCCACCTAACCTACACTAGCCCACTATCCTCCATATTCCTATCCAATGCCCGTTTAAATGTCCATAAAGAGGGAGAGTCCACCACTGTTACTGGTAGGGCGTTCCATGAACTCACGACTCGCTGAGTAAAGAATCTACCCCTAACATCAGTCCTATACCTACCACCCCTTGAAGTTCAAATGTCGACCATTGCATTCACCTCCTCAAAGAGAATTTGAAAATATGTTATTCAGAATCATTTTTAATACTCGTTCAGTCGATAATATACAGAAGGATATTTTCTCAAAAGCTTTTTGATTCAAATCTTAACAACAAGTTCATAAAACGTTCAAATTTTCTCTTCTGACAAAGCAGAGAGTTTCATTTAGCTATCTGGCAAGTATTTGCTTAATCGTAGTAGTCAACTTGCAGACCTTTAATGCTGCATTTCTGTTGGCGTGCGCTTGAGACAATAGGCAGTTATTAGATGGGCGGCAAGCAGCCACTGAACACAATTAACCTACCCATGCGGCATTACCTCCTTTGTAGAAAGCTGAAACAGCATTTGGTAGGGATTTAAGCAATTACTTTGTTCCATACAGTCAAAAGACCATCCAATAGCAGTTGGAAATTAAATTCAAATCGGAAGTTATCCCAGTAACATTATTGCTTGATGTTTAATCCTGTGACCTGCGTAATATTTACGGGATCGGCTTGGAACTTGAATTTGAAAGAAAAACTACAATTAAGAATAGAATTCTGACCATGAAATAGCTGCAACATGTTTAGGTAAGAAAATCACTCGTCTAATTCTTGAACATCCTTCAGGGATAGACACATGCTGTCATTAGCCTGTCTGGTTTGTTTTGTGCCTTTAGCACCAAATCAACGTGGTTGACTCTTCATTTTTTTGCGGACAATTGGAGATGGGCAATATATACTGAACTAACCAGCAACACTCACATCCCATGAATGAATTTGTTTAAAAACTCATAATTAAATAAGCTAGTCGAGGTAAAGATAACTCCAAAACCATGATCATTTCATTTATTTATCAACTGTTTTATTAATATCCATCAGTAATGGAAACATCCTGACATGACTGCAAACCCATGGAATGCGGATATTAGCTGATGTTCAAATGTGCCAGCAGACCACAAGGTTCCAATCAAGCCAGTTTAAGCGATTTCAATAAATGCTGGCGTTGTCAGAAACGCCCAAATTCAAATGAAAGAATAAAGACAAACAGGAATACATTTCTCCCAGTAATTCAAGCTGCATTCAGAGAGTGACAGATTTGAACAAGCAAGTAACCTCAAGCATTTCTTTGCCATTAAAGAACAGTGGTTACTTTTTGTTTATTTTACGAAATTTTGGCTCTTATTGACTTGCTTGGTAAGACACCTGTAAGGTATGTATTCAAGTCAGTGAAAATTTTCACCGAATTTATGCGTTAAGAATGGAGAAATTTAGAAACCTTTGAAAGTATATAACAGACACATTTCAAGAAGATTGATTTTGGACTGTACAATCATTTATGCTATTGCAAAAGATTGTCATTTCAATTCTCGTTGTTATTGTTGTTATCATGATTAGTATTCTTCTTGTTACTAAACTTATAAGTTGTGGAATCCAGCAAATAATTAGGTTTGCTTCTAGTAAGTTGTTTTAATTAATGTAACCATCTTTGTGAAAGGACGTTTAATCATTTTCTTCAATTCATTTCTAAAATTTGTTTGTGCCATGGCATAAATAATTGTGTTGGTGCAGGAGCATAATAGCTGAAGCATATATCCAATTTCCTCCGCCAGTGTGAAAGGATCGCTGTAATCAGTATTGTTAAATTTATTCTGTGAAAATTGAACAACAACCCGACACACCGAAGTTAGCATCCATAGAAAGATAAAATTGCCAGAAATTACGAGAATTAATATAATAGACTGTCTACGGTTTTCCATCTCTGGATCTTTTGAATTTTCTCTGAAGCATTTCCTCGCTTTACTGGTCAATAAAATGTGTCTGACAATTAAACCATTGCAAAGCAAAATTAAGAAAAATGCTGTAAATGGAGTCAAAATAATTTCCAACCATAAATATGCAATCCAAGAAGGCAAAGTATAGAATGTAGATTTTAAGACACAAAACCATGGCATGCTGTCAATCATCTGCCCAGGTTCATTTGTAAAGTAAGTTGGGAAGTTTTGTAAAGCAGAAAGTCCACATATCACTGATATTATCACAGCTGAAGTGTTCGCGGTGCAATATTTGGTCCTCAGCTTCTGGCAGCAAATGAATATTAAGCGATCAACACTAAAAGCGACAGTTAACCAGACAGAACAATCAACAGAAATGAAACTGAACATTGTATTAATGCTGCAAACGATAGTGTAATCCAGAAATGAACTTGGAAAATACATTTCCTTTATTTTGTAAAGCACTACTTCAAATATTAAGACCGTTAGATCTGCTACTGCCATGGCCAACATGTAATGAGTGATACATTTGGAAAGGCGACATTTTCCAAGCGACAAAATCACGATTGCCAGTACATTAGCTACAATTGAAGTTAAAAAAGAGAGAAATTAATAATTCTGCCATAATTAATGATAAATAAGTTCTTAGCGTGTAGCAATGACATTTCTTATCAGCATTTAAAGTAATGCTACTTTTACTTCTCTCATATTCAGTATGTTCAGAAACTTTCTCTGGCAGATAATATCCTCTTCCTTTAAAAGAATAGCAGAAAACTTATTGGCTATTGAATAAGTTAGAATCAGATTAATGTGAGATTATGTTATTAGGACCGAGTTGTATGGATTCAGCAACGTCTGTAAATGCATATCAAATTCGCACTGCTCCGGAAGCGCATCGATATTGGGATTACAGAAATCATTTCTCAAACTAAGAGACGTTTTAAAAGACTGTTTGACACATTTTTAGAAACGTTTTGCAGTTCTATACATGCTCTGCCAAGTTTTTGAACCATTTTCGAACTTGAAGAATTCTGTGTTTTTTGTTGTGGAAGAATCACTCAATGTTTTAAAAAGAATTACAAGAAAACATATTAAATATTTCACAGATTAATCTTGATTTTTCCAAAATCAAAGCTGTCTTCCCTGACTCCCCATAAGCTCTTTGCTCTTCTGCAGTTCATCCAGTTTTTGTTCCCATGCTTATCGAATAACATGAGCATAACCAATCGTGCTGGCTTGCTTTGTCTTTGCAAGCTAACCATCGTCTGCCACATTGGTTCCCTACATTACACTTAACGTAACACACTGCCCCAACATCATCTTCAGCATTACCTCATTTACCAGTGATAACTAGCCGAGCACAATGCACTATCATAATCTGCTACTGGAGCCCAATAATATGATCCCAGACATGCATTTCAACACTAAAGTAATTACATAACTGCCAGAATATATTTTATATAATCCCCTCTTCGAGACCAACAGGTATCACAAAGAGAAAGAATACGAGGAAGTAGGACGCACAAATGCCAAATCGATCGACAGAACACCAAAAAACAAGCAATACCCATTACAGCGTCCAGACCTCAAAGCATTTTCCCTCCGTACCAGGAGTCACAGGCCAAAAAACAAATCCCAACATAACTACAACAGGGAAATAGACCCAAACTCCCCGCACAATCTAACCATACAGGCAATACATGCAAGTCGGGGGTCTCCATCTGAGCAAGGATCCAGCACCACAGCAGACGTCAGATCATCGTAGTAAAGCGGCAAACCCGCAGTGGAAGAGGTGGCTGGGCCAGATTACACTGGAACAACAGGGAATTGTCGCGCAGCAAAGCATATTGAGAAATAATTTAACAAGAGGTACAGCGCAGCAAAGGATGGAGGCAACAAAAAGCAACAATCCAAATCTTAGCGAACCAAGCCCTTCATCCACCCAAAGTACTTTCCCACTCGCCAAAAACCTGATGAACTGACCCTGCATTCTCCTTAACATCCTTTGGTAAATTCCACAGCTTACCCATCACCTGTGTCAAAGATCTCTCTGGGCTAGTATTATTTGGAATAAATGTGCAACAATGTTCCCCAAACAGTACACAGATCACAAGTTTCTCAGCCAACAACCAGTCCAAGTTCTGCTTAGTCCGCCATGCCATTCAATTGGACACATCCAATTGCTCATCCAACACAGAGTGGGCATAATCAGGCCAATTAATAAATCTCCTCTGATTTTAATCAATATAATTAAGTCAATCCGCAGTCTTGCTCATAACAATGGCAAGAATTAGAGAGTCCCAGCCCGTGGCCATCTCACTCCTGGTCATGAACATATTGGGGATATCCCTTGGCTAATGTATACCAACAGCGTGTATTGCTAGATCAGGGACATACTCCCGTTTATGGAGGTACAAAGTCGGCTTTGATAGGACATTGGTACTACCAAGCGAGATCTCCCAGGTCCGCCAAATTGGTGGACCACAAATCAGCACCGGAGCAGAAACGTTCAAGGTGGGGGAGGCCGCTTCAGTGACCTCCCCCAACCCATCCTCAGCCACACAATCTGGAGAAAAGTCTCCTTCCACAAACGCATCACCGACGGCCTCGTAGGCACCACCAAGCCTCACTCACCAACGGCTCAAGGTCATGTAAAGGAGTTCCGGGTTCCAACATACCCTTTCAAAGTTCGCAGCCCTTTCTCAGCCCTCACGTACCTCAGTACTGGAGTCCGTCTGTCCCTGTGGGAGAACTGTCCATTTGAAAGGCAATTAGGTGATGCCCTGGTTGCCTTAAAGGGATCCTCTCCCCTTGGCTCATTTCACTTTCTCCAGAAAGCCCATATATATACCTAATCTTCACATCTAATAGGTCCCCCTTTTTACCAGACAGCAGCTTATTCAATATTTCCTGTGTGTGAATAGACTCATGTATCATAGTTAGATGCTGTATGTATAACTGAAGTTCAAGTTCCAAGCTGAGACCGTCAAACAGACACTTCCACTCAGGCACTGGCATAAGTTACGATCATATTTAATCCATCTTTATCTTCCTCACCACGTCGCAACTAACACAGTGATCCATCCCATGTACCTCTGAGACAAGAATGGCCATTAAAGGGTTGGTGCCACCCACAAAAACTTCGTCTGTGCCCCACAGGCCTTCCTGGTTACCGCAGACCCGCTTTGTTCCCACAGCAGCTGCTTTGCTAAAGTCGCCTCACCTTGCATTGCAATCATGTCAGTTATGATCGGCCCTGGATCTAAACACATCTGGTGCACAATGGTAGATAAGGCGCACCCAGAAGCCCGTCCAACCGTTTCATCTGCTGCCTTATTACCTGTGACCACCAAATCATCAGATAGATTGTGCACCTGGCACTTTATAATAGCTAAAAACTAATGATTTTCGAATTTGATTTCTTGTTTGTTCACAGTACCACAACAGGTGTAGATCTTTTACATGGCAGTGTTCAAGCGCCAAAGATTACTTTTGTCTGAGACTTAAATTTCAATGATGCACAATCGTGAGCACCAAGAATGTTCATTCATTTATATGGTAAATTAATCGAATTATGTAAGGAACAATAATCCCAGTTCTTTGCTTTCCAGGAGCACACTGGGTATCGTTTCTGTTAACCTACGTCAAACGTATTTAGAATTAAATCTTCAAATAAATAGTCACACTACTTAATATGAACATTGATCGAATAGCTTCAAATTCAGGACTGTAGCATAAATTGAAAAGCATACACTTAACAAAAGTGCAGATGTGACTCAAACACACGTTAGCACAAGTTTGCTACTTACAGTAGTAAGAATGATCGAAGTCTCAGAAATTTTATATTCTGAATTCAGTGAAATAATCCACATGACGTGTTTTCTTTTGTTAATGATATTAACTTACTCAGTAATTAATTTGGACTTAAAGATTCATATGAACAATATTCACGGAAACTTTCTTCTTGTTGTTGATCTCTTCTGCTTTAAAAAAAACTCGGCTAGAGTTGCACGACTGTGTTAGTTAACAGCTGCTCCAAGTATTAAAGCTATCTACTGTGAAAAATAGTTTCATCTTCCATCAATGTTGCATGCATTATTCAAAGAAGGAGCTGCAGAATTATAAATTACATCTATACCAATATCGTAAATTTCACTGTTTGGAAAAATGTACAAATTGAAATCCTGTCAGGTTCCTTAAAGCTCGCACAGCATACCTAATTTGGAACACCCAAATGTTTGGTTCATGCTTGAATGACCATAATCCTGGCCTTTTCCTTCACGCAGCAGTATGGTGGTGCATCTTCAGCACACAAAATGTTGAGATTCGAAAACAATTGTAGCCAACTCATTATGAAAAGCGAGACAAAGGCAACACAAAACTAATCAGGAAGCTTAAAAAAGGATGATCAATGTAGCTATCACTCGACAACGTAGAAAATGTTTCAGAGCAACCAGGTACACAAGCGGTAATAAAGCATCACAGCTGTTAAACCATTCGTCATATGAATAACTGAATGAAATCAATTACCAGGGACACCAAAGACAGCAAGAAGAGGATAGTAAACGCCTAAAATTACTGGAAGTTTTCCTTTATACATCATTCAAGTGATAGGACGATGATAGTGTTGATCGTAATAGCTCCAATATACAGTTGAATTACACTGAGTGAACCGAGAACTTTTAATAACATATCTAAGAGCTCCCAAGTGAACAGGTGCAGTTAGGCAATGACAGTCATTAGTTAAAGTCCCTTAAAGTAATTAGACAGTTTTCTTAACTAATGACGCTCGTCTGTTAAAAATGCAGTTACAAAATGGAAGCAGTCCAAGGACACCAATGAATATAACTCATTAATTTCCATTTGAATTGATGAGTTCGTTTCATATTTGCTCACGTTATTCGCAGAAAATCTCAACCTAGTTTATTGATAGTCTATTTACTTTTATGTTGAACATTGCTGCAGCTCGCCAAGGCAATATTCTGTAAGATAGTGTCATAGAACGTGCCCATGATGAAGATTTTTCTCCGTCTCTTATTTTGAATATCAATATTTAATCTTGAATCTACGATGTGTTGCATTTGCACTCTTAACTATAACAAACATTGTAGCTGTGTACCTCATTCAGTTCTTTCATCAATTATATGTCAAAACCGATATACCAGTACATGTGCATCGACCTATGATTCTACCTGTGTACAGGACGACAATAGTTCACAAACAATATGTGTGCCTTTGCTTCATAGACAATGATATTGACTTCACCAGCACGCAGGTTTCATTGAAACTTTATGAAGTTCTGGTTAATTCTGAATGACGGTTTGCTATCCAGTGCTGTGATCCATTTTCGTGGGAATTCCAGAGAACTTTGAAAGGGAAGAAGCCATTTGCGATGTTAGAATAGTTCCAATGATCGGGCATTTTCATACAGTTTTGGAATTGTTATGGCTTTGGAAATGCTCAGATCATTCTCGTTGAAGCAGAGGGGTTTGACAGAACCTCATTTCGAAGGTTAGAAAATACTTAGTTCTCTGATGGTAGTCCAAAATAATGAAGTTTTCATCATCTGATAGTACAGGTTTATATTTCTTTTTTGGTGAAAACCTGAAGAATTAGTTCATCAGTCTACTTTAGAACAGTAAGATGCATTGTAGAAATTTTACGTATCGTTAGCCAGTGACAAAGGGGCAAATCAAATCAATGGTGTACAGTCAGGACCACTGGTGTACTCAGAAACGCAACTGAACTCTCTCTCTCTCTCTCTCTCTCTCTCGTTTTCTCTCTTACAAACGCACAAAATAACTTTCACCTACTCCTCTTCAGAATCGCATTCCCCATCTCATTCATGTAAGTTGTGGCCATGATCGTTATCACTTCCCCAACGCGTCCTAGAGGGAGAGAGAGAGAGAGAGAGAGAGAGAGAGAGAGAGAGAGAGAGAGAGAGAGAGAGAGAGAAAGAGAGAGAGAGAGAGAGAGGTGGGAGCGGCGGGGGTGTGTGTGAAAAACCTGGTTTTCTGAATCTGAAAATATCAAGTATACTAAGGTTCAGAAACAAAGAAGATCATACAGCATCAGTTACTACCAAGATTAATATTTATGACAGTATGTCAACAGCAAATAGCAACAACGAATTAAATAAAAAGACCACAGTAACACATCTAGAATTCTCTGTTGGTGGCATGCAGTCCTGCTTCAATCCAGCAATCATTCAGGATCAGGATGTCCATACTTCCAAATTCTTTCGGAATGCAATCTGCTATCCTTATAGGGGAAGAAATACAGCAAAGTAAGCCACTTATAGGCACCTAGAGAAAAAGTGAGTGAATTCCCAGTATTGGCACATGTTGTGAAAGCGAAAATCATTTCAAAAAATCAAACTGTCGTTGTTCTGGTTTCCCTGAAGCATGTTCATTCCTGGACTGAAATTATGGCCCTGGGTGATGTTTTCATTAACGTGAAATGAGCGAAGGAAAGTTACTTTTCTTTCTTTTTTGTCTATCTACACGTACAGTGACTTGGAAAAAATAAAGGCTTCAAATCAATTTCCAATTAAGTTAAAAGGGCTTTTGTTGCTCTTTTTAAGGATCCCTATCTCACACGGAAATCAAATGCCTTTGATCACAGTGAGGCTGCTCCAAGATGACTTGAGGTTTTCGTTAAACTTCATGATAGCTACGTGTGCACTTTCGTGTGAAGGCGGAACAGGGATCAGTTCAGCTAATTTCCTTGAAACCTTCATCAAATTGCATTAATAAATGAAAACAAGTAAAGAACCAACACAAACTGAAGAA
The DNA here is from genome assembly GCF_020745735.1 of Hemiscyllium ocellatum. Lineage (NCBI taxonomy): Eukaryota > Metazoa > Chordata > Chondrichthyes > Orectolobiformes > Hemiscylliidae > Hemiscyllium > Hemiscyllium ocellatum. Next base: position 32,619,931 of record NC_083435.1, read on the forward strand.
TCAGCATTCAATTTCTGCCTGCATACTTCACAACTTCCAGAATTAAGAATTGAGATTAATCGTATCATTTCATGAACTCTATCTTCCACCTTTATTACACACTCACTGTACGATCACAACTCCCGTCAGAGTTTACTGTAATCCTATGTCGATCTGGGATATTCATAAACTTTGAGGAAGTGAGGACTGCAGATGCTGGAGTACCAGAGTTGAAAAATATGATGCTGGAAAAACACAGCAGGCCAGGCAGCAACCGAGGAGCAGGAGAATCGACGTTTCGGGCATAAGCCCTTCTTCAGGAATGAGGCTGGTGTGCCATGCGGACGGAGATAAAAGGAAGTGGGAAGGGATTTGGGGGACCGGTGCTGAGAATACGATAGGTGGAAGGAGGTGAAGATGAGGGTGATAGGCCGGAGAGGGAGTGGGGGCAGAGAGGTCGGGAAGAAGATTGCAGGTCAAGAGGGATGTGGTGAATCCGGGGGTTGGGACTGAGATAAGGTTGGGGGGGATGGGAAATGAGAAGCTGGAAAAATCTACATTTATCCCGTGTGGGTGGAGGGTACCTAGGCAGAAGATAATGCGCTCTTCCTCTAGATGTCGTGTGGTCAGGGTCTGGCGATGGAGGAGGCCAAGGACCTGTATGTCCTTGGTGGTGTGGGAGGGGGAGTTAAAGTGTTCAACCACGGGACGTTTGGGTTGGTTGGTCCGGGTGTCCCAGAAGTGTTCCCTGAAACAGTTCACAAGTAGGCAGCCTGTCTCCCCAATGTAGAGGAGAGCACATCGGGTGCAACGGATATAGTAAATGATGAATGTGGAGATGCAGGTGAATTTGCGATGGATATGGAAGGATCCAGTGGGGCCTTGGAGGGGAGTGACGGGGGAGGTGTGGGCGCAAGTTTTGCATTTCTTGTGTTTGCAGTTGAAGGTGCCGGGAGTGGAGTTTGGGCTGGTGGGCGTTGTGGACCTGACGAAGGAGTCGTGGAAAGAGTGGTCTCTTTGGAATGCTGATAGGGGTGGGGAGGGAAATATATCCCTGGTGGTGGGGTTTGTTTGGAGATGACGGAGATGCCGGAGAATGATTCTATGCATCCAGAGGTTGGTAAGGTGGAAGGTGAGGACCAGTGGTGTTCTGTCCTGGTGGCGACTGGAGGGGTGAGATTCAAGGGTGGAGGTGCGCAAAGTAGAGGAGATGTAGTGGAGAGCATCATCGACCACGTTGGAGGGGAAATTGCGGTCTTTGAAGAAGGAGGCAATTTGGGTTGTTCGGTAGTGAAATTGGTCTCCTGGGAGCAGATGCGGCGGAGGCGAAGGAATTTGGAATATGGGATAGCATTTTTACAGGGGTAGGGTGGGAGGAGGTGTAATCTTGGTAGCTGTGGGAGTCGTTCGGTTTGTAGTAAATGTCTGTGTTGAGTCGGTCGCCCGAGATAGAAATGGAGAGGTCTAGGATGGGAAGGGAGGGATGAATGTAGATTTCTCCAGCTTCCTCATTTCCCCTCGACCCACCTTATATTAGTCCCAACCCCCGGATTCAGCACCGCCCTCCTGACCTGTAATCGTCTTCTCGATCTCTCCGCCCCCACCCCCTCTCCAGCCGATCACCCTCACCCTCACCTCCTTCTACCTGTCGTATTCCCAGCGCCCCTCCCCTAATCCCCTCCTCTACCTTTTATCTCAGCCCGCCTGGCACACCAGCCTCATTCCTGAAGAAGGGTTTATGCACGAAATGCCGATTATCCCTAAACTTTGACCATATCCAAGAAGTGTCTCCCTGTCCATGGAATGATCAGTTGAATTGGCAGTGAATCCATTCCTTACAGCATTAAAGAGTGTCGATTCTGTTGCCCAGATTCTTATCTTATAACTGTCTTTGAGTATGAGTAATCATTTTGTTCATGCATGTAACCCAAGTCATTGACGGTATTTTAGGTCAAATTCTACGTTGGATAAAACGTGAGCCGGTTTGGTGTGTTGCTTTATCAGTCACTTCATAGGGTTCACTAACCCTGATAGTCTGCAGAAAGTGAGATGTAAATTTCTGTTCATATAGCAGACGTGGCCTGCCACAGCAGGGATGGCAACTCACGTTAAATATTCTCGGTCCGGGAAGGATTAATTCACAATTGTCCTCACATCTGAGCATCAAGAGGTGTTGATTAGGAGGCAGTTTCCACCACACTTTGCCTTGACCAAGGAATCCATATTGTCATTCCCATGAATTTAGAAACCTTCAGTTTGAAAGGCCTGATAAGGAGAAGAAACATTTAGCAATGTCTCTTACAAACAATGCATTCTCAATGCCTTTTGCTGGTGCGGCTAGATTTAATTTTGTCCAGTTTGTTTTCAATAGCTTGCACGTTTGCCAAAATACACCGCAGTTGGTGAGCTTGAATCCGTGTCGTTTCAGTCTCACGTACAGGCAAGATCATCCACCACGTTTATGGGTAAGTGGCTGTCGTTGGTCAGTCCGGGAATCAGTATGTTTGGTCTGCCTTTCTGAAAGACATGTGTGTGCGCCTGTTGGGATTTTGGACACTGGGCATAGCACAGGGGAGTCTTTTTATCAATCTGGAAGTGCCACAATGTTGGGACACCATGAGATCGGGTGGGCCACAAAGCCAGGTCTTTGATCCGCAATGGCTGGTAATTAGTTCATCTCCTCTATTGTCATGGGTGCAGTTCCAACATCAGCAATTGTGACCCGACAATTCAGGCATTTGGACACTGGCATATTCTGACCTGCATTTCTTCAAATCCATTCGGATTGGGTGTTGTTTATTTCCAAACTTAGATCGATTGTCAGACAGAAAGTTTATTTGAAAACATTGCTAGTAATTATGACAGACTTAAAATAGTAATTTAAATGGGTACAACGTTTACAACACATGGTAGGAAACGGTCTGCTGGAGACAGGTCGGATAGCGTCACCCACTGTTGCACCAAAGAGATAACTCAACACTTGAAACTTACAGAACTCTGTGCCTCAGTTTACTGTAGACACAGAATCCATTAACAAATTCAAGAAATAAATAATCACGTTTCTAGTGAAACACAAGGTAAGTACTATGGGGAGCAGGTAGAAGAGTGGACGTGAGACCACGATAAGAACAATCATGATCATTGTTGGGCTCACGGGGCTGAATTGCCTCCTTCTGCTCTTAAATCCTCTGTACCTCTGTTTCTATGTAATGGTAAGAATCGCTCTTTTAGCTGCTGAAATTTCTGTTGCGAGTCCAGTTGAATTAATGGCCAATGGTAAGCCCAGGAATATTAGTTATGGAATATCCTGCGACTTATGAAGAAACATTGAATATAAAGGGCAGTGGTCATTGCCTTGCATTTGTGCGGCGTTAATGTTACTTCCCATTTGTCAGCACATCCCTGGATATTGCTCAATTAACATTACATTGGAGAAGATGCTGCAAATTTGGTGCATTTTCGATCTATATTACCTCTTGCTTTTTTCTTCAGGTGTAAAGATTGCCTTTGAACACCTACATCGAGATCCCAAGAGAGTGTCAAAATTCTTGACTGTTAGCCAAACTTGCTGAAAAATCAAGAACTGGTGGAGGATTACGAAAAACTCCTCTCCTTGTCCCAATATCCCGGTGGGCAAATTATCCAATTCAGTTTGAATTCACCGAAAAGCTCAAGAGCAAAGGCTCACATATCTGTAAGACAGCCTGTTAAGCATTAAATTCTATCAACACTTTAGTTTGATGAGATAAACCCCATTAAACTACTCCTGAGTAAAGTCCTTCCGATTTTTCTTTGATGCTGCGTGACTCAGCTCCCCAATATTATTTTAATGCAAAGGAGGTCCCACAAGTTATTCTATCTGATTCAAAAAGTCTAGAGAAAACTTACGCTCCAATTTTTTTAAAAAAGAAGCATGTGTTCATAAAGCTTTAAACAAACATTATTACCGTGATGACTCAAGCTTTACTCAGCATTTGCTCGTTTGGTATTATAAAAAAATTACATACAACCCTATGAAACTTGACTTATTCCATTATTTTACATTATCCCCGAATTCAAAATGGGAAATATTGGACTCGACAGTTTATTTTGTTGTACAGACCCGTCGTGTTGATAGGCTTATATACTTCATTAGAGGTTAATTGATATCTTAACAAACAAACTTTCCTATTCCCTTTTCAAAATAAACCACCTAACCTTTTTCACTTGTTTCACAATGAAATTAAAGGACTTAAATAGAATAGCACTTTCCCCTTCCATATTTGAAAGGACAACATGCATCAAGTATTGTTAATCAAACCCAGTTCAGAAACAATTATTCCCAAGTTTGATCGTTTTAAATATTGTTCTAGGATTGCAAAATCAAGTGATTGGAGTCCAAGAGAGACTTTGCTGGGCATTCTGGAAGAGATCAGCGCAGTCACCACCGCCGATCACAGGAGTGAGGACGAATCCAATCAATGAACTGCATGGCTCGATCAGCAACTGGACGCACTTAGGAGCAGATAAGAGACGGAAAATGCAATGGATACTAGTTACAGGGAGGTTGTCACACCAGAGGCTCAATCAGTAGATGGGCGTCTACCAGGAGAGGCAGACAGATAATGTGTGAGCCTCCTGTGCATATTCCCCTCTCGAACAGGCTTACTGTTTTGGATCCTGATTTGGAGATGCCGGTGTTGGACTGGGATGTACAAAGTTAAAAATCACACAACACCAGGTTATAGTCCATCAGGTTTACTAGGAAGCACACTAGCTTTCGGAGCGACGCTCCTTCATCACACAATCACCTGATGAAGGGACGTCGCTCAGAAAGCTAGTGTGCTTCCAATTAAACGTGTTGGACTATAACCTGGTGTTGTGTGATTTTTAATTTTGTTTTAGATCCTGTTGTGAGAGGGTGAGAATAGCCTTTCAAGGAACGAAATAACAGCAGCCCGACTTATGGCACCACACCTGGATCTGCTGTAGAGCAGAAATATGCAAGGTCCCAGCAAGTGTGCACGACAGGAGACTCACACATTCGGGACATTGACAGGAGTTGCTGTGGCTCCGCTCGATATGCCAAGATGGTGTGTTGCCTTGCTGGCGCAAATGTCAAGGACCTCTAGGAATGGTCAGACAAAATTCTTAAGGAGGCAAGTGAGCAGCTAGAGGTCGTGGTGAAAAATGGTACCAACCACTTACGTGGAAAGAGGGATGAAGTCCTATGGAGTGAGTGCAGGAGTTAGGAAAAAATCTGAAGAGCAGGACTCGAGTGTAGTAACCTATGAGTTACTACCAATGTGACATATCAGTGAGGTAAGGAACAGAAGACAGGAAAGATGAATGCACGTTAAGGAACTGTTGCAGCGCCAGGGATCTCTTCTGGAGCAGTAGTGACCTCTACGGTAGGCATGGGTTACATCTAAACTGGAGGTGAACCAATATCCTCGCAGGGAGGTTCGTTGGGACTACTTGGGGGGAGTGGTTAAAAGGGAACGGCATGGAGTTAGGAACCGAAATAACAGGTCAGCAATTGGAGGGATTCGGAGGAAGGTAGATTTTTATACCAGAAAATCAGAAGCAAATGGCAGGTAGAGACATGCACATGAACATGATGGTACTAAGCGGCTGAAGTGTGTTTATTTCAATGCCAGCAATATTATAGGTAAGGAAGATGTGCTTAGAGCCTGGATTGGTGCATGGAAATATGATGTTGTGGCCATTGCAGTGAGAGGGACAGTTCTCACTGATCAGCATTCCAGGGTTTAATTGTTTTAGATGAGATGGAGTGGAAGGTACACAAAGTGGAGGTGTTGCATGACAATCAGCAAAAATGTTGCATCTGCACTCAGAGAGGACATGGTGGAGGGCATTGAGCGAATATGGGTAGATCTCAAAAATAATATTGGTGCAAACACTTAATAAGATTATTTTATAGCGCCCTCCCCAACCCTGCCAATATAACCACCAAGGCATTGAGGAACAAATAAGCAGGCAAAGTATGTAAATTTGCAACAAAATCAGAATTATAGTAGTGAATGACTTCCACAAGATTGACTGGGATTTCCTCATGGCAAGTCATTTAGACAGGGTGGAATTTCATAAGTGCATCCAAGAACGTTTCATGAAACAGCAGTTGGATTGTCCAAGAAGAGAAAGGACCATAATGGAACTTGTATTGGCTAATGAAACTGGCAAGTACAGTTACTTAACAATGGGAGAGCATAGTGGAAACAGAGGTCACAACTCCTCAAAATTTAAGATAGCTATGAAGAAGAATAAGTGAAGACTTTGCAGTAAGGATTAAAAATGCGGAGGGAAAATTACGTCAGAACGAGGCAGGAGTTTTTGACCGTGAATTGGAAGGATTGGTGATCAGGCAGATCCACGTGTGACATGTGGTAACTGTTCAAAGAACTGCTGGAAAAAGTTCAAGAAGTGCATTTTTTTTCAGGAAGGTGGAGGGACAAGGATGACAAGGCAACGTACCTTTGTAAAACTGGGGAGTTTGTGTGCTTACCAAAACGAAAGAAAATGCATGTACGGTGTAGGAAGCTAAAATCGCATAGGACCAGGGAGGAATGCAATGAAAGAAGGAAAGTACTCAGAGAAGTTGGAGAGATAGAAAACCCCATGAAATTTCCTTGGAAAGAAGGGTTTAATGGAATCAGAAGTCATTTTATATGTGATGGCGCTGCTCCTTTACAAAGGGTATGTTGTCGTTGGTTTTATTCTTCAGAGAGGTCGTAAATGCAGAGACTCCAGGAGAACAGTTTGTATGGGTCTTAGGGCGAATTGATTGTAGTTAACAGATACTGCCACAGTCAAAAGTCTTTCAAGTTCCTTTTCTAAAAAGAAACTTGTACAATGAATGGGAGTGGCCGGTTCTCCAAGATCAGCTTTAACTCTGTTTAGGCTTGGTTTGGTTTCAACATTCTGCCTATTCAAAGAAGGCAGTCCGTCAGTTTGAGACTGCTGGTAAAAGAAACAGCAACTTGGCTGAAGGTGTTCCATGATGAAGCTCTCTATCATGTCTCTCAGTCACAACTCTCTGTAAGAACCTGTGTTTGATTTTTCTTTTTTTTTGTGAAGGTGAGCTTATGGAATTGCTGCAAGTACTTTGAACAGCGTAATTAATCTAGAATAATCTGTTGGGTATTCGATAGGTTAAGTTATTCTTCATTATGTCATCTTTTGGTTGTGTTTAATTGTGTAATCTTGCAAGTAGATTCTGTTTTGTTGAAAATGGTTTGGTTGGGCATCTCTCCTGAAATATAGACATCACGCCTGTACATTCAACCAGTAAAGTTAGGTTCAAGGTTACTTTCGTAAAATGTTTTGAGTAGTTTGGGTGTGGTCCATAGCCGATTGATGGCTCTTGCAGGATTTGTTCTGTAGTTCCAATTTGAGATTAGAGATACTGGGGTCCAAGGCAGCGAGTGGTAGATGTTAGTGTCTTTTGTTATGAATGTTGAATTCGGTTGACTTAAACAGTGTAATAAAGTAAGCCACATGAAATCACAGTGTTGGTGGGTCAAGAATGCATTGAGACGCCTGATGTGGGAAAATATGATAAGCCAATGAATGTTGTTGCTGTGGTAACAAAAATCACATGGAGGCTAGAAAGCAGCTCCAGAATTTGCAACCTTGTCGGAGGTTGTTTAAGGAGGGCTTGTCAATATTTCTTAAAACATATGCCTGTGAAGGTAAACTCTAGTCCCACAGGCCAGGAGAAGCAGGGAAAGAGTTTACAAATTAAGAGATGCGGGACCCTCTCAGTCTTTGATGTTGAAAGATTAGGAGATACCTACCTCCGAAAAACTATTGCTAGAAAAGGTGCTAGTAACGGGAATTCATTGTGAGACAAAAAAACTCTTAATTATGTGGAGTAAGGTTAGAGTGTCCCATGAAGAGTGGAAAAGTCGTGACAGAAGTACTGGACAAATCCTCAGCTCTCGGAATTCACTTCGTCCTTGCTAGCTATAAAACTGGTTCACAGGGTAGAGTGCTTGAAAAGCCAATGGAAAATCAGGCAACTGAAATATTACAGGGTACATATCCTGGGCATTTTCCCAGTTAAATGCGAGAGAGATCACAATGTCACCAGTTGAAAAAGGACAGATCAAAGTGAACAGATAAGAAAGTTGAACTGGAATTCGCAGAGTCCCAGTTGGAATAAATGATTTAGACAAACCTGAAGCAGGTAGATGACAAAGCAGACATCTTTAGCTCACATACATTAACCGAATGACAGGAAAAAGATGAACATCTAAAGAGATTGCATCAAATGGCAAACACGGGGAAAGAATCCATATGCCTGAATGCAACTATCTTTGTAAAGATGTCTTAGTAAGAAATGGAGACGACCACATATTCAAGCAGTAAAGAAATGGCAATAAGTTCATCAAGCCGTGCTGCCAGTGGGTTAGAAAGAAATGAGTATTGCAGGTGCTGCATGAACTAACAGTTGGACGTTATTTACGGGTGAAAACCCGTTAACATTAAATATAAAAACATTTTGACTGGCCTGTACTGTACAAAGAGGTACTTCAATTTTGCCAGACATGTCATACATGTTAGAAAATTGGAAAACCAAAGGCCGTAATAAAACCCACTCATTAATACATATGCCTGCATTTGAGCAACGTTTTATCAGAGTCTTAATGAATTGCATAGAACCCCCAACTGAAACAAAAAGTGGGTTCAGTACTTGTTATTGATCATGGACGTGTCCACCTGATTTCCAGAGACCGTTTCATTCTGCAAACTCGCTGTTAAAGGTATTGTAGACGATTTGCTCAAACTTTTCACTAGATACGGCCAACCCACAGACTTACAATCAGATCAAAGTCCAACCTTAAAATAAAATTAATTCAAAGAAGCTATCATCGGTTTAGGAATAAAGCAAATCAAATCCATTGCAAACTATTCAGAACCACATGGAAGGCCAGCAAGGTGGCATTTGACATGAAAAACCATGTTTAAAGCTTATAGTCAACAATATCAGGATGATTAGGATAAGGCAACTCCGTTTGTACTTCTTGCATCGAGAGATTCAGCAAATGAATCGACCATATTTCGTCCATTTCAATTAGTTTTCAGCGTGAAGTGAGAGGAACATTAAAATTTATAAATGAGTAAATAGTAAGTCATAATTCAGAGACCACATATTTGGACAACGTGTCAGATTTTTGAGAATTATTAAGTAGTGCAGGAAACCTGGCCAAACACATTTAAAACTATCACAACATACATTGAAACAGTAAGCAGACAAAAAATCAAACACTCATAATTTTAGTATTTTACATAAGATATTATTGTTAACTCCAGAGATAGGTGTGCCTTTAAAAGCAAGATTTAGTGGACCTTATCAAATCGAAAGGAAATTAAGTGGCGTTAACTATTTGGTAAGGTCTCTAGACAGAAAAAAAATCTCACAGAGTATATCCAGTGGATATGTTCAAAAGATAAATTGAATTGAAAGGAAAGTCAAAGGAGACTTGTTATAGTTTACAACACAGAGGGAAGTATAACGTTCAAAGAATTCTGAATTGGACATTCCTCAAATTAAATTGGACAATGAGGAAGTTGTCAAAAACTGGCATAAATTATTGAGCTACCTTTCTGAGGAAAAATGAAATGACCTGAAGGAGGTATGACTATCGTATGCAGAGATACATGGAAATAAGCTCGGAATTACTAACCTAAATATGCATGATTTAGATACAGGATATGCGATTAAACAACAGCCTTACAGCCATAACCTTCGAGTTAGATTAGATTCCCTATGGCATAGAAACATGCCCTTCAGCCCAACATGTCCAGACCGGCCCTCTGGACAGAAATCCACCCAGATCCGTTCCCCTACCCTGTATTTACCGCTAACAAATGCATCTAACTCTATAGGCAATTTAGATTTGTCAACCATCCCGAGTTACACATCATTGGACTGTGGGAGGAAACTGCAGGACCCAGAAGAGGTCCAGACAGGCACGGGGAGAATGATTTAACTGCAGACAGGCAGTCACCGGAGGGAGGAATCAAGTACGGGCCCCAGGAACTGTGAGGCAACGGTGCTAAAAACTGAGCCACGGTACTGCCCTTTTGGCACAGGTTCAAAACGAGATTGAATGCATGCTCCAAATTGACATAAGCGAAGTGAGTTACAGTGTCTGGAGCTCACACATAGGAATGGTGCTGAAACGAGATGGTATCCAGCTGTTATGTGTGGACTATCGCAAAGTGAGTGCAGTTACATAGACTGGTGCATATCTCATTCTGGGTTTGGAAGACTGTATTCAAAAGCAGATTGTATTTCTAAGTTGCACTTGCTCAGGGGATACCATTGTTTGAAAGAGCGAAGATATTTTCTACTTTTGTAACCCTGAATGAACTGTGTCAGTTTAAAGTTATGTTGTTTGGTATGAACAATATGCCAGACACATTTCAGAGACTAAGCAATAATGTTATTTTCGGATTACCCAACTGCATAGTTTATGTTGATGACCATACATGGAAAGAACATTTGCAAAACTTCTCAGTATTAATCGATTGACTTCCAGAGGCAGGCTTGGTAATGATTCTGGCTAAAATTGAGTTTGTGAAAGCCCAAGTCACCCTCCTGTGCAATGCTATTGAAAATGGACAAATGGCTCCACGGAATACAGAAGGGCAGTACTATGATTGCTCGGATTGAGAGAATTTCATGTAAAATTGGTATCAATGTTTTACAATCTGGCTATTCCATTCACCGAATTGCTAAAGAAAGGCAAGAAATTACAGATGAAGGAGGACTATCAGAAGATTTTTGACAGACTCAAAGCTGTGTTAACGATAGCTGCTTGTATTAGCCACACCAAATGACACAAACCATTCACGGTGGCTGTCGATGCGAGTGATGTAGGTGTTCGGAGCTGTGCTCTTGCAGGAAGACAACGAGAAGACATAAAGACCCATTGGACATTTTTCCAGGATTTGAACATTCCTCAGAAGATATACTCAACAGTTGAAAATGAGATTTTGAACTTGGTGTTGGCGTTATATTATCACAATGTTTATTTACCAGTAATGCATCTCAGAAAATCACATACACTGATGTTAACTTTGTGAAGGCTTTGGAGAAAATTAACGACAAAAAAATTTTAGACTGTTTATATCGAACTTGCTACTGTAGCCAACCAATTTGTAAATTGTGCATGTAACAGGATGAGAAAACATCATTGTTGACGCATTGTCGAGACTCGAATGAAAGGCGGCGGCATTCCATGGCTGAAGTAAAGTGCACTGAAACAGAATGTTGGAGTCTATGTTTGCATGATTACTGTCAATGCAATGTACGTGAGTATTGTAGTGCATTAACCGGTGCGAGTTTATGAAGTTTTAAAATGAAGTTATTTTTAAATAGTGATGACTTTTTCAGTGGGGGTTTGGGGGGATGGTGGGGGGCGGCGTTATGATGATGCTGTGCCTGTAACAACGTTGTGTTGCCCTTTATTTTTAAGAGGTCATAAAAGCAGAGAATCTGTGAGTTCTGGTTTTTATGAGTTGTAGGACCAGTTTGATGATAGTTAAGTGATGCTGCCTCAGCAAAAATACTTTCGGGTTTTATGTATATATTTTTAAAAACTGTTCAGTGAAAGGTGAGTGTCCCGTTCTCCTAGCTCAGCTTTACTCTTGTGTGGTTTGATTGGGTTCGGTTTGGTTTTAGCAGTCTAGCTGTTCAGAGAAAGCAGTTCGTCAGTTTGAGGCTGGTCTTCAAAACAACAATTGCATGGAAGAAGATGTTTTATGCTGAATCTCTCTGCCATCTCTCTCACTATAAAGTCTCCTTTAAGAAGCTGATTTTGATTGTTTTTTCCCAAGGGATTTTTTTATGGGGATTGTTGCAAGTATTTGGGACAGCATCATCAGATTGGGATAATTTATTTGGTTTTCAGAATTTTGTTACGGTATAATCTGTTCTCTTTTGTTTATGTTTGGTAATCTTGCAAATAAGTTCTGTTGTCTTAAAAAAAAACGAAGTGGTTGGGCCAGTTGCATTCCTTCTAGAATATCCACTCCACATCTGCTCATTCAACTAGCAAGATCAGAATCCAAGTTACTTTCTTGAAATGTTTTGATGGGTTCTGGCCTGGTCGATAATATATAGGTATACTTAACCAAGGAGATGATAATTGGGGAAAATATACATTTACTCATGGATAAAGAAGGGAGCTTGTGTTTGGAGGCAGGGGATGTTGTTGATATCCAAAATGATTACTCTGGATCTGTGTTCACCCAGGAAAAGGATCTGGAGGGTAATGAGAATTGTGTGGAGCATGTAAATATGATTGGAGATTTCGAAAGATAAAGTGGTGAAGAGCATTAAGATGCATGAGTCCTTAGGGTCCGATATAACCTAGTCCAAGTTTTTGGCAGAGGCAAACAAAGAGATTGCTGGGCATTGACCAAGATGTCTGTATCCTCGCTAGCCAAAGGCAAGGTCCTGGAGGACTGGAGTTGATAATATTGTTGCTCTGTTCATGAAGAGAAATACGGACAAACAAAAGACTATAGACCTGTGAGTCTTATACAGGCGGTTGTGCAGTTACTGTACAGAATTCTTCAGAATAGGATTTACACACAATTGTAAAACCTAGATAATTAGGGTCCGTCAACATGATTTTATCCAGGTCAGGTCATGTCTTACTACTTAGTCAGAATTTATTGAGGAGGTGACGAGCGTGATTGATGAGGGTAGGGAGGAAGATGTTCACAAAAATTTTTGAATCACATTTGACAAGATATGTATATCCAGAAGATTAGATTGCTTGGGATCCAAGGTGTTTTAGTCACGTGCATTCAGAATTGACTTGATTCAGATTGTAGTGTAGAAGGGTGTTTTTCAGGCTGCATGTGTTGACTAGTGGTGTTCCGCAGAGATCAGTACTGGGACCTCTGAAATTTGTGGCAGAAGTGAATGATTGGATTGAAATATAGATGGGTGTGTTCGTAATCTGGAAGACGACACAGATTTTTGTGGAGTTGTAGATAGTGTAGAATGTTGTCAAATGATGCAACGAGATAGAGATCAGTAGCAGATATTGATGGAGAAATTGCAGATGGAGTTTAATCTGGGTAAGTGCGAGATGCAGCAATTTGGGAGATCAACTTTTAAGGAAAATTATACAGTTACTGGCAGGAATATGAACAACATCCAGGCACAGAAGGATCATGTGGTTGAAGTCAATAGCTCTCTGTAAGTAGCCACACTTGTTGATAGGGTGGGAAAAAAGGAGTATCGCATCCTTGCCTTTATTGTTTGAGAAATTGAGTACAAGAGTCGTGATGCCATGTTTCAGTTTATAAGGTTTTGGTGGGGGCACACTTAAAGCATGGCTTTCAATTCATTTCACTACATTGAAAGGAGAATGTGAAGGCTTTGGATAGGGTTCAAAAGTGGTTTACCAGGAAGTTGCCTGGATGAGAGCGAAAAAACAGTAAGGAGAGTTTAGAAAATCTCAGTTTTTTTTTGAGGCGGAGCATGCGCGGACAAATCATGGAAATGTATAAAATTATGAGGTGTAAAAATAGGGTTGACGGTCAGACTCGTAATGTTAATGTTAGAGGCAATATTGAAATTAAGATGGGAAAATTTCAAAGGGAAATATGAGATATACACTTTTTATCGAGAGAGTGGTAGGTGTTTGAAACGCAGTGCCAGGTTAGTGGTGGAGGTCGATATGATTAAAAAAAAAATAGACTTATGGATAAGCACATGAATATGGAAAGAATCGAAGGATATGTACCAAGAGCAGTCAGAATGGATTAGTTCCATTTGGCATCATGTTTGAGACAACATCGTGGGCTGAAAGGCCCATTCCTATGATATACAGTTCTGCATTCAATGCTCTATGTTCTAGTCAGAACAGAAGAGCACTGTTTTCACAGAATTTGGTCTTAGCAAGACTTCCAGCTCTATATCTGTGTTTGAAACGTGTTCATTAAAAATGTACAAGAAATCCACTGTAATTTTTTTCAAAATCCATATGTTTATAATATCGAAATATACATAGAAATTTAGGACGCCAGCATTTAGTCCTTGTTCAAAATCGCAGGTGTCACGACACAGAAGATTTGAAATGGTTAGCAGAGAAAAAAAAGGCAAAGCTATCAGGCTGAAAGTGGCAGGATCACAGTCACCAGGTGATGTCATGTCATGATTTCACGTTTGTGATGGTACTATGCCTTTGACAACTGTATTTCTCCTTTTTTTGAAAAGAGCATTTAAAACAGCGTAAAACAAATTTCTATTCAATTCCAAAACGAACAAAACAGATCTCAAGGTCCTTTTTAGTTAAAAGGTAGCTGGAGCAATATAAGCAGGATGAAAAATTGGAGCTAGGCTCACAAAGAACAAAGGTATAGGTTTTACGTTTAGGAGTAGTTCGTGTTTGAAATTTGGATGTGGAAGCTATCAGATTTCTCTCTCTCAACAAGAAGTTTCTCATTTTGCCACCAGAATTTCACGCTGGACAATCTGTTTTAGTGACATTGCGTTTGCCAATGGTGTGTTTATATTACTATGTTACTATATTGAACTGTTTTGCTTGAAACCGTGCAGTACAATCAGTCGAATTACATCTGGCGAATAATATCTTGCACTTAACTTTGAAAATGTTATTGGCTATATTCTTCATGTGCTGGAAGGGAGTTCGGTCTGGTTCACAACAATAATCAGTTTACAAGGCATGAAATCCTTTGAAAAATGTGTATTCTCTTATAAAGATCCTTTCATCATCCTTTCTTTGAACACCACCTTCAAAGATAGGCAATGCAAGCACAACGACAAAATATTTCTCATTCAAACATCAGAGTTCAAATTGCAAGTCTTCCACAAGGTTTATGTAAGTTTTGAAGAGAAGTTAAGTCATTTAAAAACAACATATTTTCAAAAGCAGTTTTAATGCACTTTTTCAAATCTATCTATCTATCTATCTATCTATCTATCTATCTATCTATCTATCTATCTATCTATCTATCTATCTATCTATCTATCTATCTATCTATCTATTTATCTCTCTGTTGGCGTATCTATTTCTCTCTGTATCTCACGATGATTCTCTCCCCCTCCCTCCCCAACACACAAGCACACATCTTGCTTTAGATATGGCTATATGTTTTCTTGTATCCATTCAATCTGAAAGACCTTGCTCTTCCAAACTCGGTTGTCGTATGAGGCAGATGTGAGACGACTTTACATCCTAAGGTTTAAATGCTAGAACCACTGGATATCGTGCACACTTATGAATGCCACTCTGAAAGTCCTGTCTCTTAGGAATCGTAGGTTCTGTGCGAAGTTAACTCTCAACTGTTCAAAAGGCCTTGATACTCTCCCG
Organism: Hemiscyllium ocellatum; assembly: GCF_020745735.1. Taxonomy (NCBI): domain Eukaryota; kingdom Metazoa; phylum Chordata; class Chondrichthyes; order Orectolobiformes; family Hemiscylliidae; genus Hemiscyllium; species Hemiscyllium ocellatum. The sequence goes on from NC_083435.1 coordinate 32,635,272, forward strand.
CAGTTTCACGCAACTAATTCAGTATCGCACCAACGTTTTGTCTGTTGTTGACATTCCTCTGAAGTGAATGCATAATACTGGTAGGTTGATCATGGACTACGAATGCACCTCTTCGTGGTTTTAATAATTTTCTTACCTTCTATTTCGCTTTTCACTGTTTTTCAGTGGTCTTTCTACTACACCGATTGTATCACTGAAGTCTTAGTTCGGCCTTCTTCAATATCCACATTACTGTCCTAACAGCATTGTGACTTCACATCTTTGGACTTCCATGATCTAGCCTCAGCAGCATGACTTACAATTAAGCCAGCAACTATCATGAGCTAACTCCACTTTTAAGCTGCGAAAGCTTCATTTTCTGGCCACTGGATATAATTTTTATTTATGAAATCTTTGCTCTACCAAGTGCCCTTATTATTTTCTAACATATTGCTCAGACTGTGCTTGTTGCACCAAATATATTCTTTGATGCAAGGTGACTTAACTGGTCTAATGTTAGTGAATCCAAGAATTTATGGCAGATGTGAGGCAGATTCGTGAGCTGATCATCTTTAAATATTTTGGAGCAAGTCAAAAGCAAGTCGAAATTTGCTTAAACTAATGTAGAAATCTATAAACTCATGAGGGAATCCATCTTCTTGATGGATTTCAAACATGTTCAAATAGTAAATCTACTGTCCTTTCACTCGACAGGGGGCGCTCACCAACGATTGCCAGTTGCAGCTCGATCTGAGGTTCCATGGCACTATTTGAGAATCCAGTCTAACGGTAATGTCCAATGAAATGTGAAATGCCCATGATGCTAATAGCGTATTGGATTTGATATAATGCACTGAACTCACTCTCCTGCGTCATTTTCTGAAGAGATATTTGTGTTTGCTGTTCAAATGTCACCAAAAAGCAGAATCTATCATGCCAAGTCCAACTTCATTTCAAATAACTTTTTCTCACGTATGTTAATTAATAAATAATTAATCTTTAATTATCTTATTTGGCGATATCATTTTGGAATTGTACTGTTATAGTTGAAGGCACGTACCTTACTTTTAAGAGAGAGTGAATGCAATTTTGTGCTGAGAGATGGTAAGCACCAGTCACATGATGAGCTTTTAGTCTCACAGTGTACTGGAAAATTTAAAATGTGTAACATTTGCTTATGAAATAGATACTTGAGTTGTTTGCTGTTAGACAACAATCTGAATTTAACAAATCAGTTTAAATTATGCCCCAGGATAATAAAACCCAATCGAATATGAATTTATTGTTTTGCCATCATCTAACCAATGAGACAATATGATGTTGGACGCCTAATAAAGACAGGCAATATGAAAATCAGACAGCGCTCTTTCTAATAAAAGTACCTTTCCATATGAAACGTATTCACAGTAACAGAAAGAAAATGCCCGAAAGATTTCTTCAGCCAGAAGAAGAAAGAAAACCAGAGATGACAGATTGTGTAAAGTTTTTGAAATTATGTTAATGAAATTTTAAACGTGTTTTATTGGAACAGTACAGTGTAATAGAGTTAAAACATATAATATAGAACATAGAAAGGTACAGCACAGAACAGGCCCTTTGGCCCAAGATGTTGTGCCGAAATTTAATCGTAATGTAAAATATAGTAACAATCTATGTACCCCTCAACTCACTGCTATCCATGTTCATGCCCAGCAGTCGCTTAAGTGTCCCCAATGACTTTGCTTCCACCACCACCGCTGGTAACGCATTCCATGAATTCAAAACTCTCTGTGCAAAACACCAACCTCTGAAGTTTCCTTTATACCTTGCTCTGAATATCTTCAAACTATGACTTCTCATACCAGTCAATCCTGCCCTAGGGAAAAGTCTCTGGCCATTGACTCTATCTATTCCCTTCATTATTTTGTATACATCGATCATGTCTCCTCTCTTCCTCCTTCTCTCCAGAGTTCAAGCCTATTCAACCTTTCTTCATAAGGCAAGCCCACTAGTCCAGGCAGCATATTGCTAAACCTTCTTTACACCCTCTCCAAAGCCTCTGTATCTTTCCTATAGTAGGGCGACCAGAACTGGTCACAATATTACAAGTGTGGCCTCACCAGGGACTTGTAGAACTGCAGCAAAACCTCACGGCTCTTAAACTCCATCCCCCTGTTAATGAAATCCAAAACACCATGTGCTTCCTTAACAACACTATCCACTTGGGTGGCAACTTTGCGCACCCAGATCCCTCTGTTCCTCCACATGCCACGAATCCTGCCTTTAATCCTATATTCAGCATTCGATTTCGACCTTTCAAAATGCATCACTTCGCATTTATCCAGATTGAACTCCATCTGCCATTTCTCAGCCCAGCTCTGTATTCTGTCTATGTCGTGCTGCAGACTGCAGTAGCCCTCTATACTATCAACAACACCGCCAACCTTTGTGGCATCTGCAAATTTACTAATCCACCCCTCACACTCCTCACCCAAGTCATTTATAAAAACTACAAAGAGCAGAGGCCCAAGTACAGACCCCTGCGGGGCCCCACTCAACACTGTCCTCCAGGCAGAATACTTTCCATCTACAACCACACTCTGCCTTCTGTCAGCCAGCCAATTCTCAAGCCAGATAGCCAAATCTCTCTGTATCACATACTTCCTGACTTTATGAATGAGCCTACCATGGGGAACTCTATCAAATGCATTGCTGAAATCCTTATACACCACATGCACTACTCAATCGTCGTCAACCTGTCTTGATACCTCCTCAAAGAACTCAATAAGAATTGTGAGGCATGACCTGCCGTTCAAAAAGCCATGCTGGCTGCTTTTAATCACACTATTCTTTGCCAAATAGTCATAAATGCTATCCCTCAGTATTCGTTCCAAAACTTTGCTGACCACAGATGTAAGACGGAACTGGTCTGTAATTGCCAGCGATTTCCCTATTACACTCCTTGAAAAGTGGAATAACATTCGCCTCATTCCAATCCTCCGGTCCGACTCCCGTGGAGATTGAGGAGGCAAATGTCCTCGCCAGCGGCTTAGCAACATTCTTTCTCACTTCCTGGAGCAGCCTAGGATAAATCTGGTCTGATCCTGGGGACTTATCAATCATAATGTTTTGCAAAGTGTCTAGCATATCAACTTCATCAATCTTGATCTGGTCAAGACTGTATCCCAGCTCCTCTAAGTTCTCATTCACAACAAGGTCACGTACATCCGTGAAAACCGAAGCAAAGCCTTATTTAGGACTTCCCCTATCTGCTCAGACTCCATGCACAGGTTCCCTCCGCTATCCATGATCGGCCCTACCTTCTCTCTGATCATTTTCTTATTCCTCACGTATGTGTAAAACGCCTTTGAGTTCTCCCTAATCCTTCTTGCCAAGCCTTTTTCGTGCCCCCTCCTGGCCCCTTCTGAGCTCCTTTCTAGCAAGCCTATAATCTGCTAAAGCTGTGCTAGATCCTTGCTTCTTCCACCTTACATAAGCTGCCTTTTTCCTTTTGATGAGAATTTCTTCTGTTCTTGTCATCCAAGGTTCCGTAATCTTACCTCTTCTTACCTGCCTCAGAAAAACAAATTTGTGTATTACTCCCAACAACTACTTCTTAAATAGTCTACACATGTCTCCTGTGCCCTTTCTGTGGAACAATTGCTCCAAAGCTATACTTCCAAACTCCTGTCTGATAGCGTCATAATTTCTTTTTCTCCAATTAAATATCTTTCCTCGGTAATTGTTCCTTTCACTTTCCAAGGCTACGCTAAATGTGAGGCAGTTGTGCTCACTGTCACCAAACTGATCTCCCACGTGTCCTGGCTCGTTGCCGATCACCAAATCCAAAATGGCCTCTCCCATCATCGGTCTGTCGACATACTGAGTAAGGAAACCCTCCTGAACACACCTGACAATATTGGCTCCATCCAAATCATCTACACTTAGGAGGGTCCAGTTGATATTGGGAAAGTTGAAATCACGCATAAAAACAACACTGCTATTTTGCATTTTTTTCCAGAATCTACCCACGTATGAGATCTTCAATCTCTCTACTGCTATTAGATGGTCTGCAGAAAATCCCCAATGCGGTGGCTGTTCCCTTACTGTTCCTAACTTCCACCTGTACTGACTCAGTAGACAAACCTTCCTCAACAAACTTCGTTTCTGTAGCTGTGATGCACTCTCTGATTAGCAATGTTAGACGATAGTTAATAAGTAGTTAAGGGGAAGGGGGTCTTATAGTTGTTAATAGTCATTGTTAAAAGTTCACCTTTGGAGTAAAAGAATAATTTGATGCTATTTTCTTCAGACAGTAGAAATTTGGAAGTGCTATGTCCCTCATAAATTTGCAGATTACGAGGCGAGGTAAGCTTTTCTGTGTTCGATTTAATTAATTGAAGGATTCACAGATTTATCGAAACAATAATATATTGTATGATTGCACAGTAGTGGAAGGCACGTCTTAATTGAATTTGTCAAGTTCAAGGGCAATTAAATCACAAAATGGTTCATGATGCAACAGCTGGAATTGTCATGCATTGTTTTGTGCATGTAGTGAAGAAGCAAAGTCTGTGTGCAACTGAGACACAGAAACACATTTGTTTGCAAACCAGAAAATAGAGTAAAACAAATCAACTCAGCAAAACAAAAGAGAAGCTGTAAACATAATGTTAAATCAACGCACATGTCAAATTGGAGGCCGGCACTCTCAAGTAAAGCTGATGAATTCAAGGCTGTTTAGACTGCTGCAAGGTGCTGAGTCAATAGACATGGTTGTGGTTAGCGATCTTCTGATGAAGTTCAATAGAGCACTGAAGTACACCACAGATAGAAATTTCGTTATCAGACTTAGTTGGAGAATTAAAATGACAAAGAACTGGTGGATTGGAATTGTATTTGAGGAAAAACTTGAGGCAATTTATAAAGCGGTCACCCAGTGTGTGATTAGTCTCTACAATGAGACTGAATTGGGATTGGACCCAAATTTATACAGACAAAATGTTGGAAAATGTCGAAGTATTTGAGGATGCCGAAGAGTCTTAGAGCTAAGTCAGAATGGACTTCATACTGGGAGAAAAACGTATGCAACATTAATTCCACAAACACAATAATCAGTGCAGCAAAGCTGAAGAGAAAGCGTTTCTCTTAGCGTAAATTTTGAGTCTTACAGAAGAAGAAAACACAGGAGGAAAATCTAAACAAATAACGGTTGACTGTTTTGTTAAATACGCTCATCCTGAACTCAGGCTGTTTAATTTTACATCAATCTAATTTTCAGTGAAGTCCCTATACTGATATTTATTTCCATAACATGTAGGGTTGCGGTGCCACTGTCGCCTGAACAAAACCGTGGCTTCAACAATTTTAAATCATAACCTCCAGTTTCAATTGGTTCCCTGTTCTGTTTTTTTCCTAGTTCCTACATCTTTCTTCTTAATTTGTTCGGATAATCTTCGTCACATGTCTCTAGCCGTTCATATTGCAATCAGAATTTGTGCATGTATGTGCATGCGTGTGTGTGAGAGAGAGAGATTGTGTGTGCGTGTGTGTGTCTTCCTGTCTGTTTGTCTGCCTATCTGCCTGTCTATCTGTATATCTGTGTGATAACATGCACTCGTTTGGACTCAATACTTATTCCTTCACCAAATCTTGTAGCAGACTACATCATTGTTGCATTATGAAGATACACTTTGCATTATTGCCTGTGGTGGTCACCACATGAAATATGTGTTTTTCTCGCTCTCTTCTCCTCCATTCGTATCGCTGCCAATAGCTTATAAAAGTTACTTTTCTGTTTATCTCAATAGTGTAAAGGTATGTTCCTAAAACCTTAACTCTGTTCTCTGTGACCGTGTGGTCTGGCTTCCTGCTACAGTTATCCATTGCAGCTCAGTGGAAGATTCAAGAAATGTTATACATTGTAATAAATTATGGAAGTAAGAAGAATTTAATGACATCAGTTCCTATATTGAATTCAACAATTCTATAAGTGTTGAATTTATACAAATATTTTCTACTTGAAAAGAGTACTTTTCCTGATTTTTGTTGAAATATGTTGAAAAGCTTTCGTAAAATGTTCGTTGTTTTGTGACGAAGTGCTCGAACGCTGCCCAATCTGTTTGTTCAATATCTGTGACTAATGTCAATTATCCATTACACTTGAGACTCTTCTGAGACTTTTATAAAAAAATTCTCTTATAAGTCTAGGACTGATCGTAAGTGACATTATCTGTAGCTGGCTGCTTAATCTAACATATGGAACACCAAATAATTGTTCAGATTTCTGCACTTTATTATCCTATCTTGGCCATTGTCGGTGTCCCTGGTAAGCAACTAAATAGTATTTTTTAAAAGTATTTTTCCTGTTAAGTGCATTCCTGCTCTTGTTTTCTTTTGATTTGTTTTTCTTCTAGTGATCGTTTCAGACATAAACAAACAATTTTCATTGGTTAAGTAAAAATAAAGTTCAAAGAAGACAGGAGGTTGTTATCATGCTCACTACTGAAATGCTTCTTCCTGAAATGTCAAATGTTTAAAATCTGTTTGAAGATTTGTAGCTCGGGTATCCGTTGTTGTGCTTCTGTACGCCGAGCTGGAAGTTTTTGCTGCAAACGTTTCGTTCCCTGGCTAGGGAACATCATCAGTGCTGTTGGAGCCTCGTGTGAAGCGCTGCTTTGATGTTTCTTCCGGTATTTATAGTGGTTTGTTCTTGCCGCTTCCGGGTGTCAGTTTCAGCTGCAGTGATTTGTATGTGGGGTCCAGGTCGATGTGTCTGTTGATGGATGTTCTTGCCGTTTCCGGGTGTCAGTTTCAGCTGTAGTGGTTTGTATATGGTGTCCAGGTCAATGTGTCTGTTGATGGAGTTTGTGGATGAATGCCATGCTTCTAGGAATTCTCTGGCTGTTCTCTGTCTGGCTTGTCCTATGATAGTGGTGTTTTCCCAGTCAAATTCATGTTGCTGGTTGTCTGAGTGTATGGCTACTAGAGATAGCTGGTCGTGTCGTTTTGTGGCTAGCTGATGTTCATGGATGCGGATTGTTAGCTGTCTTCCTGTTTGTCCTATATAGTGTTTTGTGCAGTCCTTGCATGGTATTTTGTAAACTGTAAAATCACTGCAGCTGAAACTGACACCCGGAAGCGGCAAGAACAAACCACTATAAATACCGGAAGAAACATCAAAGCAGCGCTTCACACGAGGCTCCAACAGCACTGACGATGTTCCCTAGCCAGGTAACGAAACGTTTTCAGCAAAAACTTCCAGCTCGGCGAGCAGAACCACAACAATGTCAAATGTGTTAATTCTAAGATTAAACAATTCGGTGATTATTGCAATCGATTGGAAAAGTCCTCTAACTAGCATATCTCCAACTAATAATAAATGTTTGTTTGTCTTTTACTACAGATCGAATAAAATCTATAAAGTTAGCAGATTGCAAACACACATCTTACAAAGGTTTGCCCCTACAGCGTGAAGGAGAAACTCATTCCTTTGCCAGTGTTGAAAATTTCAGTAGTGTTTCAGTTCAGTATCGGCCCCAATGTTAAATAGACACTGAAGGCAAATGTAGATAATAAGCACACATTCCACACAAGGATGGAAGTGAGCAAGGTACACTTATTCAGTTGTCGGTTTACTGATAGCTGAGAATCTCAAGCATAATTACAGTATATGTTCAATAAAATAAAACAAATAAGTGTTCATTTGAATGCGAAGTTAATTAACATACTATGTCGAAGATATTTGAAATGTGATAACTAACTATTTTTGCCAATGTCATTAGGTATGTAAACAGGACAATAAGTTGCTTCTAAAACTGGATTATTGCAAGAATATTCTGAACACTTGTTTTACTTCTGTGCATCAACTGGTCGATCATTTATTAGGAAGATTAAAAAAATACGCCTACTCTGTCACTCTTGAATAGGTTGAACTTTAGACTATTGCTATCATCATATTATGTTGTCTCAGCATTGGAAGCCACATGTACGCCCCAATCTGGGTTTTCCAATGAAAACCAAAATAAAATCAGAGTAGAAAAGACACATTATGATGTCAATGAATATTTACAACAATAAGCTAATAACTGACCATCTACAGAATTAAAATGAAGTTATAATGTCATTTTTTTCTTTCCTTGCAGCAAATTTGTTGACAATTTTGGTTCTCTTGCATGGAAGGTGTGGTCTTTCCAATTGCATCAGCCGCTACCTAGTAGCAATGGCTGCAGCAGATCTACTTGTTCTGATATTTGACGTGATACTGTATGAAATTAAAGATGCCTATTTTCCATATTCGTTCCTGAATTACACTCCCATTTGCAGTTTAAATTTAGCTCTGATTTTTTTCTCTATTGACTGCTCTGTCTGGTTCACTGTTGCTTTCACTTTTGATCGATTTGTGGCCATTTGTTGTCACAAATGGCGGGTTAAATATTGCACTGAAAGGACTGCAGCTGTGGCTATCTCAGCTATGTGCTCGTTGAGTATTTTGCAAAGTGCTCCGACCTATTTCATCTACGAACCTCGGGAAATAATCGACAATATACCATGGTCCTGCTTTGTAAAATCAAGTTTCTACACATTACCTGCATGGGTTGCATTTTTATGGTTGAAAACAATTTTAACACCATTACTTCCATTCGTTTTGATTTTACTTCTCAATACATTAACTATCAGGCATATTGTGCAAGCCAACAAGGTGAGAAGGGGTATCCGAGGACCAAAACGTGCTGAGAATTCTATTGACACTGAAGCAGAGAACCGAAAGAAATCTATTGTTTTACTCCTAGCCATTTCAGGCAATTTCATACTTTTATGGATTGTAACCTTCATGTCGTACATTGCTGTACAATTTGCAGATATTCAATTTTTGACAGACGATTACAATTCACCTTTCGCCATTTTAGAAGAAACTGGATATATGCTCAGCGTGTTGAGTTCTTGCACAAACACCTTCATCTATGCAGTATCACAGGTAAAATTTCGAGATGAGCTGAGAAGTATGATAAAGCTTCCACTGGAACTGTTAATAAACTGCTTCAGATAAATGGTTTAACTGATTTCAACGAAAATAATAATCACTTGAATTTCCGAAATTGAAATAAAAAAGTACAGAAGAATAATTGCTGATGATTTTGCTTCTATTGAATTAAATGGGAAAGATTGTGTATTGAACGATATGCAGCCACGATAATATTGATTGTATTACATTTACATTCAGGCAGCAATGGCTAAATATGAATACATCTTTGCAGCTACACGAAATTCCATCTTTACTCTTGCTGATAAAAGTCCGTTGAGATGAAATATCTTACCTACTCGTTTTCCAGTCAATCATATTACAAATATTCAAATGATCCTGCTGAGCAGTGCTGGGCAATTTTGACTTATGTTTTTTCAAGTTAATAATATTCTGTCTAAAGGAACCTCTCTCCGTTTTTGTCTAACTTCCCTAAGAATCATATGAATATTCTTCTAGAGGTAATGTCAATGCAAAAGCAATTTTCCATTGGTAATATCTCTAAACTTTTCACAACTTCTTCGGACTAGCGAACAACAAAAAAGAAACAAAAACAACTGCAAAACACTATTCGTTTTATTTGTAAAAGGAGCCCATTTCAAATTAACGGCAAGAATAAAAATCACACAGACCTTCAGGATGGCTTTCCCTCTTTTTGTTACATGACATAACACCTGGGCATTTGAACTACAGATTGCAAATACCCTTTGAAAACAGTTTAAGCAACAAATATGCAGAGGTTCAGGCAATTGGGATACACCTCAAAGCATGAAACGAAACGAAATTCCAACATAATCTTGTGATACCATTTTGCAAATGAACTGCCATTAAAAACACTCTTCAGAAATGTTATGTCGAGTTATTCACATGTTTGATTTTCATGAGTACATGTGACTGCAGGGAACAACTTTCTGAATAAATAACAAATATTTTATGCATGCTTCTTATAGGTAGATTGTACTAATGAAAAATAAATATTTTCACTGAAAGGATATAAATAATGCTGTGGTTCTGTTCGCAGAGCTGGGAATTTGTATTGCAGACGTTTCGTCCCCTGTCGCGCTGACATCCTCAGTGCTTGGGAGCCTCCTGTGAAGCGCTTCTGTGATATTTCCTCCGGCATTTATAGTTGTTTGTTTCTGCCGCTTCCGGTTGTCCATTCGAGCTGTCCACTGCAGTGGCCGGTATATTGGGTCCATGTCGATGTGCTTGTTGTTAGAATGTGTGGATGACTGCCATGCCTCTAGGAATTCCCTGGCTGTTCTCTGTTTGGCTTGTCCTGCAATAGTAGTGTTGTCCCAGTCGAACTCATGTTGCTTGTCATCCGCGCGTGTGGCTATTAAGGATAGCTGGTCGTGTGCTTTCGTGGTTAGTTGCAGTTCATGGAAACGGATCGTTAGCTGTAACATCAAAAGGACCCGTTAATCTACTTGACAGTTTGCACTTTCCAATAAATAGTACATATGCTTCCCAAAGACTGGGGAACCCCGTTTAAGAGTTTAATGGACATTCATTAAAGTAAACAGATGACTGACCGTCCACTTCTCTACGCACTTTCAATAAGGCAATAGATTACATTCACATCATCATAAATTTTTGTTTTCTCCAATGGAAATTGTGTTCTCTCCAAATACCTCGTGCACTAACTGATGGATATAATTGTGTGTGACCTAACAATTATATCCGTCAGTTAGTGCACGAGGTATTTGGAGAGAAGAAAATCTAAGGTGATCTAATTAATCTCTGTAATATCAATTAAATCTTTTTTGACTAGCATCTGTAGACACACACATTGATATATAGACCCATTTAAAATATAAGTTAAAAAAGAAATCAGAATAATTACAATTTTGTGTTTTAGTTAGAAAGATTCAAACGATGTTAACCGGGCTTTCATCAAATCCTTGGACAATTGTTTATTCATATACATTTAGTCATTGAGTAGTTGAGGTCTACAGTAGAGGAAATGGCCGATCAACCCGTCGGTTCTGTGTCAGTCAAAATAACTACTTAGACAATTGATTCTCATTTTCCAGCACTTGTCCCAAAGATTTCTATATATTGTCATGCAAATGCATATTGATATACTACATAGATGCTGTGAGCATTTCTGTCTATGCCACCATCGCAGGCAGCGAGTTCCAGATGCCCACCAACGCCTGAGTGAAAGTACTTTTTTTCCCCTCAAATCCCTCTATACTTCCTGTCTCTTAACTTATATCTATGCACCTTGATGAATGATTCCTCTACCAAAGGGAACAAAGACTGTTTTTTTTTTCTTTTACCCTCTCTTAGCCCCACATAATTTTATACATCCAAATCATGTCCTCCTTCCACCTCCTTTTCTCAAAGGAAAACAACTTAAGTCTATCCAATCTCTGTATATAACTCAAAGCCACCAGCCAGGAAACATCACAGTAAATATCCTCCATACCCTCCACAACGCAACCACATCCTTCAGATAATTTGACTTGAAGAAATGCATACAATATTGAGGCTGTGACTTTTTTTGCAGTTCCACAATAACCTTGCTGCTCTTTCAATCGATGATTCAGCTAATAAAGGCAATTATTGTGCATATCTTCTTAACCATTTTCTTCACGTGTTCCAATACCTTAAGGGTCTAAGAATGAACATCTAGGTCATTCTAATCATTGATATTTCCCAGTTCCCTAACACGTTTCAGGGATCCAGCGTAATTCGTTGTCCTGACAAGCTGTTATGCCGATATCTACTGTTTAAGTAAAACAAGTCACATATTTCGGAAAGTAAAGGCAAGATTGGTACCCGGAGATGAGATGCAAAGTTAAAAATGTATGTGATGCAAAATACGAATATACCCTTGATAGGTTTTCCAAAACATTTCTTCAAGGAACAATGGAGTTAGAGACAGTCTGAGAAAAGTGTGCAAGGCTGCATTCTTGTGTTGTTACCTTAAGTATAAGAAAAATAACGGTGCAAATACTGGAGCTTGATATCGACTTAAAGACAGAAAATACGAAACAAAAGTGAGAACTTGAATAATGAAAAAGAATTGACGCCATGTTTATTTTAAATTACAAGGTCTCAGGAAAAACAGTTATTTGGACAAACACCAAACGAACTATCGATCTCAAAGACTAAAGCAGCCAGACTTGGTTTCATTTGGGGAGTGCACTATTGATTATGTTCACAGTTGCCATCTCTGCTGTTATAGTAGGAAATCAATCTGGACCCCGCGAGAGATCAGGATCTCACAAACATCTGAATCCAGGTTCATCTTCACTCACTTCTTATAATCCCAGTTGAACATCAGCTACTGCCAATGGAATGTTCACTGAAGCACAATTCTTTTCCAATCGCAGGTTCTCAATTCTCTTCCTTCTCTGCATGCCCAGACATTGTTCCTTGAATCAATGATTCCCTTGAAGTCTGCTCTAAAGGCACCGTCCTAGAATGGAAGCTGCATTTCTCTTTTATTGATGCCAAACACCGCATGCTTCTCTCATTGAAATTTTAGGTTCATTCTTTCCATTTTACAGATGTACTCTTTGCTCTTTGTGACAAGTATGGTGTCATTTCGACGTTAATACTGTTTCATCCCATAGATAGCAAAACCTTTTTTCTCTCTCTTTTTACGGATTTAATGAGCCATTTTTGCATAAGTGCTTATTGTTTTTAATTTTAAACCAGTTGGTTCAAGCAGAACTGGGTTACATGCCTACTACCTCTTCAGACGTAATACAGTCAGGAAGGATGTTAATGGATGACCGATTAGACTTTCTTGATGAATACATTGGATAATATTATCCGTATGAATATCTAATTCAAAATTTTTCCCCAACATTTGGAAGAGAATTCAAAACAAAATATCTACAAACTTAATTGATGGTGATAATTATCTATTTGCTTAATAAAATAAACTATTCTGGAGTGGGATGAAGGGAAATTCGAAGAATTAGCAGATGAATTTGCACATTATAGAATTATATGGAAATTACGTATTATAGTTCTGAATAATATTTTAACGCATTTTATTAGCTTTCCATCCTGCATAAATCAGCAACATAAACCTTGATTTTTATTCAAGTAGTGATGTAGAGAGCTTCTACATTTATTAATATTTGTCTTCTTAAAGAATAGCAAATCACAAATTATATTAAAATTATTTTCTTTCAAGTTGGTAATGAAAATCACCATGTTTCCAATCATGATCCATTTGCTTCTCTTAATAACTTATGCACTTCTGTTTGCTAAGTTGCTTTATAATGAAATATGTGATTAACCAGCTAACTATTCTTATGCATTTTTGAAGTGTAGAGTTAGAAAACAAGTGGTTAAAATTTAGTTTATTATTACACAATTCACAGGATGTGCCAAATCTGGAGTTCTATTTGTATCTCCATGCACCACACGTTCATAGAATCATAGAACCCCTATCGTGTGGAAACAGACTATTTGTCCCAACAACTACACATCGACTGTCTGAAGATTAACGCACCTAGACCCATTCTCCTAACGTATTACTCGACATTTACCTGACTAATGCACCAAACCTACACATCCCTAGACACTATGGGCAATTTAGCATGGCCAATTACCCTTATCTACACATCTTTGGACTGTTGGAGGAAACCAGAGCACCCACAGGAAACGCATACAGGCACAGTCAGAATATGAAAACTCCACACAGACACTAGCCTCAGGTTGGAATTGAACCCAGGTCGCTGGGGGATTTTGAGCAGTACAGTTGTGTTCAATTGATGAATGTATTTCTAATGTTTTGTTGACAAGAGAGGTTACATTAAAGACTTGCTGAAAAAGGCAAATATAATTTTTTTTTAATACTCCCAGTCGCAATAATCAAATTATAGTTAGCTATAATGAACTTCCATCCGCTGCATGTACAGTGCTGGAGTGTGAAATACGCCACAAAATAAATGTGACTTCCAGCTCCTGTTCCAGTACAAGTTCCGGTTCCGGCTCAGGCTGTGACATTATGAAACACTTAGACACGCAAAGGCCGCCAAAAGTTATAAATCAAGCCACATCAATAAATATTCCTGCAAAAATGGCTATTCTTAATATGGGATTGATGGTTTTCACTAAGAATGCTAATTATAGTTATGTGCAGCGAATTCACAAATCAGTCAAGATCTAATTTCATTGTGGAACAGACTCAAAGCAAAAATGGAATAAGATTTTCAGTTGCCTGATACCGTCAGGTAACTATGAGCGAATTCAGAAAATAAAACGATTTTGAAGAAAAATGAAAATCAAATTGATTCAATAGCCTTTACGGGTATTGGCACAGGATTCCCAAAAACCACGCAAGTGTACCAAGTATCATGCAGATAGAATGGATAAAAAAGGCATTTAACACTTTGCCTTAATTGCTCAATCCTTTGACTATAGGCATTGGGATGTCATGCTGAGGGCTTATGCCCGAAAAGTCGATTCTCCTTCTCCTTTGATGCTGCCTGACCTGCTGCGCTTTTCCAGCATTACATGTTTAAGCAAGGCATTTTTATGGCCTATTCTGGAATATTGTTTCCAGTTCTCGTCACCCAGTATACGAAAGATCCTGTTAAGCTGGAGTTGGTTCAGAAGAGATTTACCAGGATGTTGCTCGGTAAGGAAGCTTTAAATTATGAATAAAGGCTGGTAGGATAGGGCTTTTGTAACTAAAGAGTAGGATGTTGAGAAACCACCTTATATAAGTATATAAAATAAGGAGGGATGTGGATATTGTAAATGTTAGTTGTCTTTCCTCTAGAATAGCATATTTCAAGACAAGGGGCACATTTTTAAGTTGAGGGGTTAGAAATTTTAAAAAGAAATCAAGGGTTTTTTTTAAAACCCGCAGAAGATGGTTTGTGTGTGAAATGAACTAATCATTCATATAAATGTGAGCATAAGAGGAATAAGTAAGTTTGCTGATGACATCAAAATTGGAGGTGTCGTGGGCAGCGAAGAGGGTTATCTCAGATCAGAACGGGATCTTGATCAGATGGGCCAATGGGCCGAGATGTGGCAGATGGACTTTAATTCAGATAAATGTGAGGTGCTGCATATTGGGAAAAAAAAAATTAGCAGGATTTATACACGTAATAGTAAGGTCCGAGGGAGTGTTAGTGAACAAAGAGACCTTGGTTTATTGCTCCTTGAAAGTGGAGTCACAGTTAGATAGGTTGGTGACGAAGGCATTTGGTATGCTTTCCTTTATTAGTAAGACTATTAACTACAGGAGTTAGGAAGACATGTTGCATCTGTACAGGACATTAGTTAGGCCACTGTTAGAATATTGCGTGCATTTCTGGTCTACTTCTTATTGGAAAAATGTTGTGAAACTTGAAAGGGTTCAGAAAAGATTTACAAGAATGTTCCCAGGGTTGAAGGATTTGAGCAATAGTGAGAAGTTGACTAAGCTAGGGCTGTTTTGCCTGGAGCGTCGGAGGCTAAGGGGTGACCATATAGAGGTATACAAAATTATGAGGGGCATGCATAGGAAAAATACACAAAGTCTTTTCCCTGGGGTGGGGGAGTCCAGAACTGAAGGGCATAGGTTTAGGGTGAGAAGGGAAAGATGTGAAAGAGACCTAAGGGGCAACTTTTTCACGCAGAGTGTGGTGCATTAATGGAATGAGCTGACAGAGGAATTTGCGCAGGCTAGTACAATTGCTATATTTAAAAGGCATCTGGATGGGTATATGAATAGGAAGCGTTTGGAGGGATATGGGCCAGATGCTGGCAGGTCGAATAAGATTGGGTTTGGATAACAGTTTGGCGTGAATGAGTTTGTCCGAAGGATCTATTTCCATGCTATACATCTCTATGACTATAAGTAGTTAGACATGGATACAATTACAATATTTAAGAGACATTTTGATGAGTATGTTAATAGGAACGATTTGGATGGATAAAGGCCAGGCCCAGGCAAATTAACTTTATCTCGGACTATGGTTAGCATGGATTGGTTGGACTGAAGAGTCTGTTTCCATTCTAAATGACTGGATAACTGTATGACTCTATTCTGACTGCCACCTGCATGTAGAGTGCTGTTAATGTCATTTCTAAATTATTTATATCTGTACAATGGGAACGAAACAGTTTGGCAGATTCGAACACAGTTTTTTTTAACGTGCTTATTTTTAATTGACTTGACACAAAAGGATGAGCATTTCAGTGAGTACGTCTTTGTACCAATTACTTTTCTGAAGAACTTGCAGTTGTCTTTGTTTTCTCTAATGTAAAAAGATGTCAACTGTATGCTTTGGAAGTAATGATGCAGAACACAGAATATACATCTTCAGCTCCCTTTCAGTGGTTAAAATAGGATACTGGCTAAGTTCACATCGATCTCCTTATATTTCTTCCCTAACATATTAATTCCAGTTTGTATTTAACTTAGTTACAAGTGCATTGTGATAGCCACTGGATTTCTCACGCGGTTATTTAGTTATTGTCAGAAGTTACTGAAGAAGAATTTATCAGTAAGGTAGTTTGAATCTTAAATGAGGCTTGTCAAAGTTGGGTATCCGTAACTA
This sequence comes from Hemiscyllium ocellatum, assembly GCF_020745735.1. Taxonomy (NCBI): domain Eukaryota; kingdom Metazoa; phylum Chordata; class Chondrichthyes; order Orectolobiformes; family Hemiscylliidae; genus Hemiscyllium; species Hemiscyllium ocellatum. The sequence goes on from NC_083435.1 coordinate 32,651,778, forward strand.
CAAACATGCATTGTTATTACTGAGAAAGAATTCAGACATGGAAACAAAAAAATCATCGATTTTCGTCAACTCTGTATCTTTGGTTGATGGTTTTCTCTCAGCATTGTTGCGTCATCAGTGTTCCTTTCCCATGAAATTGTAAGTACAATGTGGCTAATCATCTGCGTATCAAACAGTAAAATGTGTCGAAATGAAAACAATAGGTGAGAGCAGTTTCTGTCATGAAAAGAAAATGTTAGTCAAGTTGTTGACATGTTGAAGCTTGATTTTACACAGCAGGATCATGAGATTTTTGGTTACTTCACGAGGTTCGTACAGAAAATAGACTAGAACACTTCCTAAAATGTTTCAAATGTACTTAACTACTATCAAATTATTTTCAGCTTTGGTAATTCAATTATAACTTTGTAGCTTGTGGCAACAATTTGAAACAATTCTATCCAATTTAAAAGCAACAAATAATCAGACTACATAAACAATGAAAGCAAAAAAGCAGGACAAGTGCCAGATTGCAAATAGGATTGTAATTTCGAAATCAATGTAGGAAATACACAACATTAATTTAAGATCATTGTATCAAATGTGAAATTCATTACTTCTGATACTGCAGAACCAACAGGTATCAGATGATGCATTTAGAGACATTACAACATCGAAGGGTGAGATTCACTGAAGTTATCAGTGCTGCCAAAGATGGAAGTGACTAATTACTATCTCTCCTTATATTGAAAGGAAAAACAGTCGACAGTTCAGAACTCTGAGGATTTTCAGCGGCGAACAGGAGGCATCGCCGATTCATTGTGATCTCGAGCACACGAGTATGTGGCTAAATGTGTGGTAATTGCACTTGAACGTGGATACATGTGAAATTCTTCACTTTCGAGAGAAAGTAGCAAAAGCAGAATATAACTTGAATAATGATCAACTGGGAAATGTGAATGTCGTAAAGGGTCTTCACGTCTTGCTACGCCAATCAATCAATGTAATGTCCACCCTGCCTTCACCTAATCTTCTCCCCTGATGCTGACATGACCGATTTAATATTTACAGGAGTGGTGATTTTGCATCTCCTCTATTCGAACATTCTTGCATATTTCTGCAAATTCATCTCTAATTTTAAAAAGGGACTCGTCTCTAATGTGAAAAAAGCCGTACATAGAAGGGAAAAAACTAAAGAATATGCAGAATAAATTATTTGCGAGTTTTGAAGTCAAAATTAATATTTTATTTTCGTTTGTTATGAATGTTTTGCTCTACTGCTGTATATGTTCCTGCTGTCTTATGCATTCTGGTTATTTTACTCTTTCTCAACGCTCTATCATGCCATCATTAAGTTCCCTCCCAACATTTTGCTCACACTCATTAGACTATGTGGTTCCATGAGCCTTCTGGAAACATTACAGCGGCTTTTGTTCCCGTTCTCCATCAACCACCACTGTTTGTCTCTGTTCTTTATGTTGACCTACATTAATATTGCTGCTGTTTTCACTTTCAATATTCTTTGTTCCAGATATTTAACCTATGCCCTGCACTCCATCCAGAACTGACAGGTTTTTGTTTTTGTTTGTCTCTTTCTGTATACAAATCCCACTTTACAAAAGTATCTGAAAGTCAGCAATTTACGTGGACATACTTGTTTTCAGCTCTGTTTGTAAATTACTACTCAACTTGCAGCAATTCACCCAAAAGAGCATATTGGGACTGGTCCAGCTTTGTTTGGATAACGCGGTGGCTCAGTCATTAGCAGTGCACCAGGGAGATTGGTGCGATTCCAGCCTCACCGACAGTCTGTGTGGAGATGGCAATTTTTCCCGCGTCTATTTGGGTTTCCTCTGGGTGCTCCGGTTTTCTCCCACAGTCCAAAGATGTGCCAGTTTGGTTAATTGACAATGCAAAATTGACAATAGTTTTCAGGGATGTCGAGGTTAGGCGGATTAGTCAGGGCTAAATACAGGTTGTGCGAATTTGGTTTGGGTGGGTTACTCTTCGACTTTTTGGGTGGGTATCGACTTTTTGGGCTGAAGGACCATTTTTGACACGATAGGGCTTCTAAGTCACGTACTTCGAAATTGAAATGCTAACTCTTCTACTCATTTCTGTGTCTCCAGTACATGCAATGTGCTTAGGAACATTGCCACCAAAATATCATCTTGCCGCTTAGCCCTACCAGAATTAATGACCCTGAACGCAAACCCAGACGTGAGGCATTAATGTTTCTCCTGAAAACATTGTAAAAACCATGTTCCCCGCACATTTGTGCACCATTTAATGCAGTTAATATTCGGGTAGTTGGAGTTATGTGTCATTATTGACCTTTCTTTTCTGCACTTCTCTGCATTTACAATACAGTGTTTTCAGAAAGTTTATGCATCTAAAGCAAATATTACAATTCCATTATCCTTCTCTTTGTCATTTGCTCCTGCATTCAACTTGCATGCACTTATTTCAGTTTGTCCACTGTCTCAGAGCATTTTCTTCCATTATGCTTCGAAAATCCTACAAACAGAATGTCAAGCTTTCATTCATGACGTTTTGTAGGCTATACCTCATTCGGATTACGTTATGATGCTTACAGTATATAATTTTGCCTTCAGGTCTTCAGCCTTATTTACTAGAAGCCTGTACTATGAACAATGTAAACCTGTTCGGAACAAATGAATAAGTAATGTTACAATGAGAACAGTAGGTCTTGTTGGTCTTGTTATTGACCAGAACAGAGACGATTGGTAGAAGAGAATAAAGAGGAATTTTGAATTATTGAATATTGTAGTCTTCAGTACAGTGTTTCATCTTTGATATAGTCAAATATTGCAAGGGCATCACCGTTAAGAAAATGCTTCCAGAGTTAGTTCATACATTCACATTTTTCAGGGGAGGGCAGATTGAAGAAAATAGCTTTAATGTTCTCAAAGCAGAGCTGATGGAGCTCGAGATGGAAGAAATAATAGAAAGTTGAGAAAAGCTACCAGAAATGAAATGTAATTTCTGTTTACCATAAATGATAGCAATAAGCACTCGGTTATATTGCATTATACATGTTGTGCTGCAGGGCTGCAGTTTAGATTTTCTAGTGACGTCTTGCCAGAGCTTTTTGTCCAGGACTTCGACAGATATTATGGTTGACATACTTGAAAGAAAGCTTTTCTGAAATCATTGGGAAAAGCTTTGATGGGGTAATGAGAGACATGCCCTAGATGTAAGTTTGCTTGCTGAGCTGGAAGGTTCGTGAAAACTAACCTTCCAGCTCAGCATGCAAACTTATATCCACACCTCCAATCTGAGCTACGAATGTTCTCAAGACTTGACCAGTCTGGGTACCATCAATCAAATGCTGTGGCGTTTGCAAACACAATGGTTACCCAACAAATTAAAGAATTTTGCTATCAGCAGAGATCCCTGCTGTAATTGAGATGATGACATTCTGAAGCCTATTGCTATGTTCATGTCTTCGAAGTATTGCAAAGCATCTTGGTCTCAGTTGTTTCGATTAATGATTAATTTCATAAATGAAGTCAGCGGACATTTCACTGAATTTTTGAACTCTTCCCTGAACTTTGTCTGAGTCACACCATAAATAAACGTGTTTGTGCAGGAGCTTAAACTTCGCATCATAATTCCTAATTGTTGAAATATATGAAGTGAATCGTTGTAAGCTGAAGGATCTGTTCCTGTAGCGTAGTAATATAAAAACTCTACAACATCTATGAGCCATAGGAGTATGAAACTACCGGATATGGTAAAGAGCAAAATTACAGATTTCCTTCTGTTTTCCATCTCTGGGTCACGCTGATTCTTCCACTTACTGTGTAGTGTTAGTGCTTTACGGACACGACTGGACCCCACTATATGCCTGACTGTCAAAGCGTTCAGTAGCAATATTAGTGCGAATGGAAGCAAAGGGTTCAATACAGTGTCAAACCAGTTAAATGCCACCCATGTAGGCTCTGTAAAGTAGTTTGGGTTGGTGAAACAAAACCAGTGTATATTGTTGATTATTTCTGCAGATTCAAGTGTAAAGTAGAACGGAACATTTTTGAAGAAAAATAGTATAGCAGTCGTTGTCAACGTCACAGCTGCAGTTTTCTTGATGCAAAACGTTGTTCGGAACTTCTGGCAACAGATTGCCACAAATCGATCAAAGGAGAAAGTGACAGTAAACCATACAGACCAGTCAGAAGCTGTGCAGCCCAGGAAAAATATAGTACTGCACAATGGAGTGATTTCCAGGAATGAACCTGGGAAGAAATAATAGCTGATACGCCACAGAATGACCTCAAAGTTAATTACCAGAAAATCTGCGATTGCCATAGCCAGCAAGTAATGGGTCGTGCATATAGATAGTCCACATCTTCCCCGGGACAGGATTATAATCACGATTAAGTTAGCTGCAAAATAAATTATGCACATACATTTACTTACTGAATAGATGCTCTGAGCAGTTTGTGGAGAGTAGATGGTGAAACATAAATACCCAAAAAAGGATGAGCATGGAATTAATGATCACTGTTTTATCAATTAGTGAAAGTTCAGAGACTCAGATGTCTTCCCATGGGGATGAAATGTTAGGACTATTACCAGTGATAAGAGATCCCTTCAATGTGAGGTTTTGTCGTCCCTATCAAATTGACAGAAAGTTGAAACAGGTGAATTACCTATTAAAGATGTCAGATAGAATAAAAAAGTATTGGATATGTCATGTGAACGTGTTGATACCATGTTACCATACTCGAGAGAATGAACTGGAGAAAAAGGTGCTTGTTACTGTCCCACAGAGTAAGGAATCAAATCCAGATTAGGTGGATTTTGATATGCCTCAAAAAATATTTTAAAATGAAGAAGTCCTGAGGATTGGGATAGTTTAGTAAACAATCTGTCCCAGGAGCATAGAAAGCAGTTGACGAGTTTGCTACTGCAGTACAATGACATATGTGAGAATCTGTTGGGCTGGATGGGTGCTATTTTACATGAAGAAGATGTGGGAAATACTGCTCTAATAAAGCAACACCCGAATCAGCTTAAGCATTTCAAAGCCAGACAAGTCCAGTTAGAGGTGGAGTCCATGCTCGATGCGGACATGATCAAACCAAGCCAGAGTGAGTGGAGTTCACCGATCATCTTAGTTCCCAAACAGGACAGGACTCAACAGTTGTGCACTTATTATCGGAATGTCAACGCCATTACAAAATCGGACTCATATGCAACTGCTAGATTGGAGGTCTCTATCGAGAAAGTCGGCCTATTTGGACTTAATGCCTGGTTACTGACACGTATCTGTATCAGAGACAGCAAAATAAATTTCAGCATTTATAAACCCACATGGGTGACATCCATTCAAAACGATGTCCTTAGGAATGAAATATCCACAGGCCACATTCCAAAGACTCACGAACAGAGTTGTGGCTCTGTTAGTAAACTGTGCAGTCTATTTGGACGATGTTGTGATCTTCAGTAAGTCGTGGAAAAATCACATGGTACAGTTCGCAGAGTTATTTCAAGGACTACCAAAAAAACAAATCTGGTAATAAACTTAAATAAACGTGAATTTTCAAAAGCAGAGGTGACATTCTTGGGACATAACATTGGTCATGGAACGTTGACACCGAGGAATGCAAAAGCGAAAGCTATCAAGCAATTTCCACGACAAACTTTGAAGGCAAACTTTAATTCTTAGGACTCAGTGGATTCTATCGGAAATTTGTGCTAAACTTCAGAAGAGTAGTGGTGCCATTAACCAATTTGCTGAAGAAGAACATAAAGTTTGATTGAGAAAATAATGCGAGCAGACATTCAACCGTGTTAAATCAATATTAACCATCAAAACATTTTTCTGTACACCAAAACCTTTAAAACTTTTTTTTAAAGTTGACATTGATGCTTAGTGACACATGAGTTGGAGCTGTACTCCTACAGGAAGATGAGGATGGGGGAAATGCCAAGCCATCAGCATGTACAGACTGCCAAACAAAAAGCTCTCTTAAAAGTACCTTTATTGATCAGTGACCTGTGGAAATCCTGAAGCAGAAGAAAATTTGAACAGAAAGATTCCAAAAGAGGTTTTGGCAGCTGCCTGGTTTTGAAATTACTTTTTTGGGGGGACATCAGAATCGGTGGGTTCTGTAGGGTTAGTATTTTAGAAGTTGAAGGTAATAGGTTAGAGAAAGGAGTTGTAAATAAACGTTCGTCAATGATTCTGTGTTATATTTTAAGAAATAAAATTATTAATGTTTACTTTAAATCATTCGTGGATTCACGAATTTTCACAGATTACTGCATGGACTACATGGACTAACTTTTTTTCTGCGTTGCTGATCAAAATTAAGTTAAGGGGTTTGCCCGTGTTCGAACAGCATCTATCATTAACAATTTTGAGTAGTTCAGATTCTTCAGAAACATAATTCATGGTAGTGTCGCAGAATTTGTTTGTTCCACGCAAAAGCGCAAATGGCTGTGTGATATCGTCTTGAATGTGTGCTGAGCAAACATTCCACTTCATGGAACTATCTTAACAAAATACTTAAAGAAGAAATATCGTCACTTGTGAGGGAATGCAATGCTCGTTTTCATCAGTACAAGAATGTCAGTGGTAAAACTTAGAATAGTTGTCTGAGAGACAGCTTTCCTTCGAGGCTGTTTAGTACGAACATCTGATATCAAAACACTGGCGTCCATGCCAGGTTTAAAAAGAAGGCAGATCAGGGAGAAGTTAATAGTTCCCTGGTAACAGGCAATTTTAGAAAAAAGTGATAATGCTGCCTACCAATCAAGAATATAGCTTGATGAAAACGAGCATGGTAGTTATATACTGCGTAGGGAATTTATTTCAATATCTCATTAGTAATTTATTGTAGCATTGAAATTCGGGGAACCAAGGATTTGCACACAGAGAGCTTGTGATTACAAGTAAATCTTTTGAACTATAATCTGCTGTCGTGTAACTTCTGACTATTGTAGCATTGTCACTTTTAAGACATTGCACATATCGACAGAAAGAGTTCAATCAATACTGTACTAAGTAATTCGCTGTTAAATATTTGTTACCACCAACATTCATCATTTTAGATCTGATTTTTGAATTAGAAAAAGAAACTCAATGTTGCTAGTTCTTAAGTGTGTTTCTCCTGCCAGGGAGACAATTTATGTAAATGAATGAAGAGATAATTGATTATTGTATGCATAGAGACACTGAAATATCAACAAATAGTCCTGCAAAATTTAATCAGTTGCCAAACAATATGATTTACTGTAAAAACTTTCTTCCTTCGTTCGTAAGTTTAAAGTGACTGTACGAAATGGAGACATCGATCACGTAACACTGGGCTCTCACAGTGAGTCGTTGCTGTTTCATCTTTGTTAGTAATTCGTACTAAACCGCTGTCTGTGAATTAGTCACAACGAAACGAGCACAGAATATCTCAAGAATGCAAAACAAAAGCCCAGTAAACATACTCTTCTGCATAAATCAAGTTGTTTCATTCGCTTACCAGGAATGCCAATGATGGCAAGAATCATGTAGTATATTCTTCTGATACTGTAAAATGTTTCACGCATTTCTGTATTCGCCAATATGTTACTTGCTTTGTTCGTATACTCTGAATCATGCTTTGAAGCCATACATTCCCAGGCAATTTATTTTCTCCGTTGTGGAATGTCCTCTGAGAGAGTAGAATTGCAGCAATTTTCAAATTAGCTGTTTAATTAAAATAGGTCACGACAGCTGAGCTAAATCTCTGTTGAGATAGAACATATAAACACTGATATTGATTTGGAAAACTACAAAGAGTGGGCATGGTGTATGTTCTTTATTGTATACACAATTTTAATTTTATTTTGTTTTGCAACGTCCTTCACATTTCTGAGTGAGTTCAATATTTTAAATTTTAAGTATTTTAGGTCTCTCACAGAGCTCCTTAATTTCACTTAATGATATAGTCTTCCTACTTGATCGAAGCTTGTTTTTGTTTTGATACCACAAATACAAGTGTTAAAGGGACGTCTCAGTATGTTTTGTCAAACACGTAGATATTTCGCTCTCTAATCATCGACTTCCCATGGTATGGCGTGTGCACAGTTCAACTGAATCAGCTCATTATGTAGTCTTATTTCTGTCGCATATTTCATTGCTTCATTTGCTTTTTTAAAAAAATTAGCTTGTACTTACGTGTAAGTCGTTGTTAAAATGACCACAGCATGAGCAATTTGTTACGAATTACAAAGTGTTATCTTTCCAGTAAAAAATGAGGTCTGCAGATGCTGGAGATCACAGCTGCAAATGTGTTGCTGGTCAAAGCACAGCAGGCCAGGCAGCATCTCAGGAATAGAGAATTCGACGTTTCGAGCATAAGCCCTTCATCAGGAATAAGAGAGAGAGAGCCAAGCAGGCTAAGATAAAAGGTAGGGAGGAGGGACTAGGGGGAGGGGCGATGGAGGTGGGATAGGTGGAAGGAGGTCAAGGTGAGGGTGATTGGCCGGAGTGGGGTGGGGGCGGAGAGGTCAAGAAGAGGATTGCAGGTTAGGAGGGTGGTGCTGAGTTGAGGGAACCGACTGAGACAAGGTGGGGGGAGGGGAAATGAGGAAGCTGGAGAAATCTGAATTCATACCTTGTGGTTGGAGGGTTCCCAGGCGGAAGATGAGGCGCTCCTCTTCCAGCCGTCGTGTAGTTGTGTTCTGCCGGTGGAGGAGTCCAAGGACCTGCATGTCCTCGGTGGAGTGGGAGGGAGAGTTAAAGTGTTGAGCCACGGGGTGATTGGGTTGGTTGGTTCGGGCGGCCCGGAGGTGTTCTCTGAAGCGTTCCGCAAGTAAGCGGCCTGTCTCACCAATATAGAGGAGGCCACATCGGGTGCAGCGGATGCAATAGATGATGTGTGTGGAGGTACAGGTGAACTTGTGGCGGATATGGAAGGATCCCTTGGGGCCTTGGAGGGAAGTGAGTGTGGAGGTGTGGGCGCAAGTTTTACATTTCCTGCGGTTGCAGGGGAAGTTGCCGGGGGTGGAGGTTGGGTTGGTGGGGGGTGTGGATCTGACGAGGGAGTCACAAAGGGAGTGGTCCTTGCGGAACGCTGATAGGGGAGGGAAATATATCCTTGGTGGTGGGGTCCGTTTGGAGGTGGCGGAAATGGCGGCGGATGATACGTTGTATGCGGAGGTTGGTGGGGTGGTAGGTGAGAACCAGTGGGGTTCTGTCTTGGTGGCGGTTGGAGGAGCGGGGCTCAAGGGCGGAGGAGCGGGAAGTGGAGGAGATGCGGTGGAGGGCATCGTTGATCACGTCTGGGGGGAATCTGCGGTCCTTGAAGAAGGAGGCCATCTGGGCTGTGCGGTGTTGGAATTGGTCCTCCTGGGAGCAGATGCGGCGGAGACGAAGGAATTGGGAATATGGGATGGCGTTTTTACAGGGGGCAGGGTGGGAGGAGGTGTAGTCCAGGTAGCTGTGGAAGTCAGTCGGTTTATAATAGATGTCTGTGTTGAGTCGGTCGCCCGAGATAGAAATGGAAAGGTCTAGGAAGGGGAGGGAGGAGTCTGAGACAGTCCAGGTGAATTTCAGGTCGGGATGGAAGGTGTTAGTAAAGTTGGAACTGTTCAACCTCCTCGTGGGAGCACGAGGCAGCGCCGATACAGTCATCGATGTAGCGGAGGAAAAGGTGGGGGGTGGTGCCAGTGTAGTTGCGGAAGATGGACTGTTCCACATATCCTACGAAGAGGCAGGCCCATGCGGGTGCCCATGGCAACTCCTTTAGTTTGGAGGATGTGGGAGGATTGAAAAGAGAAGTTATTCAGGGTGAGGACAAGCCGTCAACATTCCGAAGAAATCCACTCAATTTTGTTCTGATCTTGTTCTGTACCAACTATATTTACACTTAAACTGGATAAAACATTACTCCAGGAGACTTAACAACAGAATAAAACCATAAGTTTCATCTTTGTTTGAACCAATTGTGATATTTTATTGCTGAAGTTAATATAGCAATGAAGTCTTCTGTACATATATAACTTTTTTCCAACACCCAGAATTAACGTGGTTAGCTTGGATACTAATCTGTCATCAAAAAGCACTCGGTGCACATCACAAAACCAATGACTCAGAACATATCCACGGATTTATTAGTAGCTGCCATTAATGACAATGTAAGTCAGCAAACTTTCGTTAAACTTCAATAGGGAATACAGAATTTCACCTTTGTTGATTTGGTCTTGAAACTCTCTCTTCAGTGCAGTCTGTCATTGATTGTCTCAGGAACGAGTCCTGCCCTATTCAATTGCACTGCTGTCCTCGAGCAATAGTCCTTTGAACTTTAAAAATGACACTTCAATACATACATATAGCAAAGCTGCAGGGCTTTTGTTTTTTTTTGCAAACAGTTAGCTTCATTAGTAAAATATGCCCCTGCATTTCCAGTGAACTCTAGTCTTGCTGGTTCGAGATGGGAAATAAATAAATAGATAGATAAATAAATAAATTAATTAATTAATAAAACTTGTCGCTATCATGTTTATTTCAATACTTTTATGGCTTCCCGCAAAACACAGCCTCTGACCTTCTAAATGTTTCAGCTCCCAAATTTTTTTCTGAGTTCTGACTTCAGCTATGAGTCACTCAGATACGACATAATGTTTTTTTTTCTGACAGCACACAGCCATTCAGTTGCCCTGAAGTTCTTCTCTGCAGTTGAGCGAAAGGCAAATTTGCTTTGCAAGGAGATTCTGCCTATCTCTCTTCATGTACCTGAATGTTATCCCAGAAACACTTCACTATTGTGTGCAGGATCTTAAATGAAATAATCAATTGTATGCACATTCTTCTTTGTGGACATGTTGTACTTTATGAAACTAAAGGCATTGAACTTGATGACCATAAATTGTCAAACTTTGTATAATATTTCCAGCGCTACAAGTCCTTGGAGCACACATACAAATAGTTTAAAACCACAAAGAATGATCACCGCTGTGCTCTTAGTTACAAATTGATTGAAAACGTTACGCCACCTAACCACATCAGAATTCTCCTTTTGACTATTTCATACCATGCAAGTGTATTTCCCAGTTTAATGTTGAGGTATAAGCTATTGCTTTATCTTGTAATGTAGTGGTCTCTTGAATTTATGATACATACAATTTCACGGTCAGATTTTAATTTGAGCTATGAATGAAGCAAGACATTTTAGATTTTAATTAGTTTTTGGATGGCAGTTCACAAGTTAAATGTTGCCAAAAATACAAAACAAACCGTCCAAGGCATTTTTGTTTGGCGCCAAATCTTAAAATAAAACCAAACTTTTACAGAAATCTAGAATGCATTTTGGCTGTCATGTTAACAATTCACATAATTAATAAATTATTTCCAAACAGCTTTTCATGACACTGTGCTGTCAACAATGCCACAGTTCATCAGCACTTCAGATATTGGTTGTTACCAATTTCGCAGCTTATTGCTGCTTGTGACGATTACTAACCACAAACCTACAATTAAACGTGCATCCACGAACGAATGCAATTTTCATTTACATATCCACCAAATAATTGCTTAAAGGAAAAAAAAATGAGTGTTTGCATAAATGTCTACTCTGAGTTTTATTCTGTGCTACGATACGTAACGTGGTGGTTTCCTCCTGACCGATATGAGAGATCAGGTGAAACTAACTGTCCTTCACGACTATGTCTGCAGGAATTCTGCCTAGCTGCAACTCATCACTGCCACCATCGCTTGGTTAGCGTGACACCTGGACACACACTGCGGCACATATTTGTGCTGGAGAGTGTGACAGACATTAGTTACGGGGAGATGGTCACACCACAGGTTCAATCAGGTAGGAAAAGCAGGAAAGTATTGCATGAGTCTCCTGTGGTCTTCCCTTCCTTAACAGACATACCATTTTGGACACGGTGGAGTGCGATAGGGGAGTATAACAGCAGCAGCCAGTCCTGTGGCAAAATAATTGCCTCTGCTGGAAACCATGGTCGTGGAAATTCCAAGCAACCAATAGTGATAGATGTTGGGCTAGTTTCTGGAACAGACAGGCATTTCTTTGGCTGCATTCAAAAAGTCAGCGTGATGTATTGTTTCCCTGGTGCCTCGGTCATCGATGTCTCGTACCAGTTTCATAAAATTCTTAAGGAGGAGGGTGGGCAAGCAGTGGTCGTTGTTCACATCGGTACCAATGACATCAGTAAAGGGAGGGGTGAGGTTCTGTGGAATGAATATAGGGAGTCTGAAAGGAGGGTGAAAAGCAGGACCTCAGGAATACTAATCTATGGATTACCACTTGGGACATGTACTGATGAGGACAGAAATGGAAAGCTAAGACAGATGAATGCGAGGCTATGTTGCTAATGTCAGACGAAAGTTGCCAGATTCTTGGATCTTTGTGACAATTTCAGGAAGTTGGACAACCCGTAAAATAAGTATAGATAGTATCTAATTTGGAGTGGAACAAATATCCTTACATGACTGTTCGTTAATCCTCCTTGGGAGGGTTTAAACTCGAAGGGCAGAGGGCTGGGAATCAAAGCCAGACCAGCAAGTGGAAACATTGAGGGACAAGTAGATCTTAGAACCTGTAAGTCAGAGAGGTATTAGAAACAGGGACAGCTAAATGAACACAATGGTACAAACGGGCTGAATTGTTTTTTATTTCAGCGCAAGATATGTTGTATGCCAGGCAGATGATGTGGTTATACGTTAGAATTTCCAACTGACACCGAGCATTGAAGAACAAACATGCTGGCACATCGTGAAAATGTGTAGTAATAAGGTTACCATAGTGGGTGACCTTAACTTCCCCAAAATTAACTGCGACTCATTACAGCAAGAGGATTCGATGGGGCAGATTTTGTTACATGCATCCAAAAGGCGTTCTTCAATCAAACTTTGCAGATTCCAACGAGAGGAGGTGGCGTATTGGATCTTATTTTCACTAATGAGCAGAGCCAGGTGACTGACCTTTCAGTGGAAGAGCATTTTGGAAACTGTGATCAGAGCTCCTTAACTTTAAACTTAACTATGAATAAAGATATGTCAGGATCTTGCGGGAAGGTAGTAATTTGGGTAATGCGGAACATGTCAGAACTAAGGAAGTGCTCGTCTGCTATTTGGGAGAAGCTGTTATCGGGAACGCCCACATTTGACATGGCAGAGTTGTTCAAATATGTAATGATCAAAAGTGAGGACTGACATGTTTTAGTAAGACGAAAGGAAAAGGATAGCCAGGTAAGGGATGCTGGATAACAGAGAAAGTTGTGAATTTACATCAAAGGGGAAAAAGAAGCATATGTAAGGTTTTGGAATCTAAAATCGGACACAGCCCGTGTGGAATAACAAGAAAGCAGGAAAGAATTGACGGAGCAAATTCGGGGAGCAAGAAAACGCCATGAAATTACATTGGCAAGTCAAGTTAAAGAGAATTCCAAGGCATTTTATCCATATATTAGAAACAAGAGGATGAGGGGGAAGAAGATAGACCTACTCAAGGATAAAGAAGGCAATTTGTGCTTAGGAGCAAAGGATGTAGCTGAGACCATAAATGCGTACTTTGCGTGGTATTCACCTAAGACAAGGACGTCTAGGACAGTGAGATTAATGTGGACCATACTAATATGTTCGGGCATCATTAGATCAGGAAAGACGTGGCTTTCGATTTTTTGAAGAGCATTAAGGTGAATAAGTCCCTCACGACTGATGATACCTACCAAGGTTGTTGACAGTAAGAGACGAGATTGCTGGGGACTTGATAAAGATATCAAGCCATTTAGAGATCCCAGAGGTCTGGCGAGTACCTCATATTGTTGCTCTGTTCAAGAAGAGTCATAGGAATAATCCAGAAAACGGCAGACCAGTGAATCTCACATCAATGGTTGGGGCATTATCAGAGATAATTTATAGAGAAAGGGTTTATGCATATTTGGCAAAGCATAGACTACTTCGGGGCAGTTAACATGGTTTGTCTGGTTCAGGTCATGTGTTACTCACTTGATTGAATTTTTCGAGGAGCTAACGATTGTGATCAATGTTAGTAGAGCAGTGGATTTTATCTATATGGATATTAGTCACAATTCTGACAATGTCTCCCATAGAATACTAATTTAAAAGCTTGGGATGAATCAGCTGCAGGGTGAACTGCGAGATTAGATTCAGAATTGTCTTGCCCATAGAAGGCAGAGCGTTGTAATAAAGGTGTGTGTGTCTGTGCGGTTTTTTTTTGGCTGCCAGTCTGTGACCTGTAGTTTTCTGCAATAATCCGTACTGGGTTCGCAAATGTACAAATATATGACTTGGATGAATATGTGGTTGGGATGGTTAGTAAGTTTGCTGGAGTTGTGTGTAGTGTAGAAGATCGTCAAAAGATACAGAGAAAGACCGATTAGTTGCAGATAAGAGCAGGGAAATAGAGGTAAAGACGGGTGCTACATTTTGGAACATCAAATGTTAAGGAAAAGTGTCTAGTTAATGACAGACTATGTACAGCATTCATGCACAGAACGATCACAGAGTGCAAATCCAAAGATCCTTGAAAAGGACCAGGCAAGTAGATACGATGATGAAGAAGACATATGGCAGGCTTGCCTTTATTGATCGTGGAATTGAGTGCATGAGTAATAATGCCATGTTGCAACTTTGTAAGACTTTGGTTAGGCCGAACTTAGAAAATTGCATTCAATTCTAGTATCATGTTACAAGAAAGACATGGAGGCAATTTAGAAGGCTCTGAAGAATTTTATCAGGATGCTGCCTGGATTAGAGAGTATAGACTGTGAGGAGAGGCGAAAAGCACTCGGGTCGTTTCTCTGGAGCAGTGGAGACTTGATAGAAGTTTATGAAGTTATGTGAGGTTGACAATATGTTAGTCAGCAAGTAAAATCACCAGCTTCAAGTTTGTTGCGCTATTTTGTAGGACTGAAAGTATTGCAATGCTTTGTATGAAACATATGAAGATGATAAAATTCTAGGCGACAGTCGTTCAAGATACAAAATATCCTTAGTCAGTACTATCTAACATGATTTTCCTTACCTGCTTCCATAAAGTACATAACTGTAATATCAGTCAAAATCAGATCCTCATGTGTAGCTGTGGCAGTTAAATGATGCGTTGAAGGGTTTCCTGGGATTGGTGCCTTTGAAATGCCTTTAACGTATTGCTTTTATTTTCCAAGAACTGTCACCTGCGTTTACAAAGTTTGTCATCCATAGATAACCTTCTTGCCTTAAAATGTTCAGATGTGGAGTATTAATACACTCAGGATAGTTCAACAAGTGCGGCTTAATTGCAAAATCACACTACACATTCGGTATATTGCTTTATTGTTTGTTTTTATAATTTGATATTATTCCACATGCCAATGACACTTTGTGTTACAACGTTATCCCTCAGTTCACATTTTTATCTTTCTCCTCTCGTCTTAAAATTATGTCCTGTTGTTTTGAGCTTCTCTATCTGAAGGAAATAAGACATTTGCTGTTCATTGTATCAGTGACATTCTTGATTTTACAAACCTCTGTGAATTCCCCCCCCCCCCCCCCCCCAACTTCCTAAACTCCGGTGAAAGAAATTTCAGCCTATCCAGCTATTCCTTCTCACTCAAATCGTCTCATTCAGTAAAATACTTGCAAGACTTTTACATCAGAATATAAGAAGCAGGAGTAGGAGTAGGAGTAGGCCACCTGGCCCTTCGAGCCTGCTTTACCATTCAATAAGATCATGGCTGATCTTTTTCTGGACTCAGCTCTACTTACGCCCACTCACCATGCTTTTAATTTCTTTATTGTTCAAAAATCTACCTATTTCTGCCTCAAAGACGTTCGACTAAGTAGCTTCAACTGCTTTACTGGGCAGAAAATTCCATTGATTCACAACGCCTTGTGTGAAGAATTTCCTCCTCAACTGGTTGTTAAATGTGGATTCCTGTTTTTGATGCTATGCGCCACCCCCCGCCCCACCCCCCCCCCCACCCCCCATCGCCGCCAACCCGCAGCCCCAGCCCCTCAATAGATACACACTTTTAGTTATAACCATCAGTGGAAACAAATTTCCTGTTTCTGTCTTATCCATTCTCTTCATACTTTTCTATATTACTATACGATCCTCCCATCATTATTCTTAAGTCTAATCAGCATAGCCACAGTCTACTTAAACCATCCCCATAAAACAATGCTCTCAACTCCACAATCTATCTCGTGAACCTTCTTTTCATCCCTCCAGTGCCAGTAACTCATTTGTCAAATAAGGAGACAAAAATTGAACACAGTTCTCCAAGTGTGGCCTGGAGCATAAACTCTCTATTTTAAGCTTCATTCTTCTACCAATGAATGACAATATTTTGTTTGCTCTCTCAATTGCCTACTGCATCAGCAAACCAACGTTTTGTGATCCAGACACAGGACACCCATGTCCCATAGCATATTAGCATGCGCTTTTCTGCGCAATTTCCAAATCAGTAATGATCCTCCGATAGCAGGGTGATTAGAACTTTATACAGAACTTGAAAAGTGGTCTTACTAATGTTCTGCACAAGCAGAAGACGTTTGTAGAGGTCACACATAATTTTGATGATTAAGCTGGAGTCCTCAGTCCAGTCGTAATAGATAACTCTTCTTGCATCTTAACGCATCACTCACCATTGCTTCGCATAGGCTTCACCTCCTCAGTGCCAAATTATGGATAGGAATCATTGTCACTGTTTGCTACAGTCACCATTGACAGCCTTTATGATTTGTCTCCTGAACTCCGAAGAGGGGTATTAAACTGGCTGTAACCAATCACGATGTAACTTTGCCTAAGTTAAGTTGGTCACGTTTCACTGGCACTTCTTGTGAGAAATTTGAATCATCAGAACATTTCACGTTTTGAGACTGCTCCATCAGTCAATGTGGTCATCGATGATCATCCAGCTCAATACAATGTTCTAACTTTCTGCCCATATGCTTTGATCCCTTTAGATATAATAAATGTACCTAAATCTTTCTTGACAACGTTCCTTATTTTGGCCTCAACTACTCCCTGTTCTAGCTAATTCCACAGACCCACCGTTCGCTGAAAGAAATTTTGCCTGAACTTGTGCCCTTAATCGAATTTCCCGTGACTTTAGATGCATCCCCTTGATTTGGGACTCTCTGGTTTTTAGGAAATGGTTTCTGCATTTATATTAGTCCTCATCAAAATTTGTACGTTTTTCTGATTTTCCCCTTTCCCCATAACCGATTCTACAAATATCCAGTGGATATCGTCCTACGCAATCTCTTTTTTACTTCATATGTTTGTCTGGTCATCCAGAATAGTCTCCGAAATTGCCATTGCACTTCACTAAAGAAGCAGACGGAAACTACACACAACCTTGCCATTTTGGTCTCATAACAGTGCTGGTGCAAGTACAATGGAGCATGACATCCTGTTCATCTGCCTGAATCATTTCACTATGAAGACCAACATATCATTTGTCTATTTCCATTAAGATTTAGAAGAATGAATGATATTTTAAACAATACAACATGCTTCTGAGATCTGACAGGGTTGATGACTGTCCTTGTGTGATCGATTAGAAAGGGAGATACAGTTTTAGAATTAATTGCTTTTATTTTCGTGTAAACTGGAGTGGAGGAGAGTGTCATTTCTGTCTGAAAGTGTGATGAGACTTTAAGTAACTCATTAGCACATATCTTTAGAGGCAGATTCATTTTTTATTTCATATTTCTACGATGGAGTAGCTAGGCTTTTCACAAACAACGGGGTCAAATTTCATGGGAGCTCAGTGGAGTGTGAGTTCAGCGCCACAATCAGTTGTTAAATGGATTTTATTGAATAGACAAGCAGGCTTGAGGGAATTAATAGCCGACTCCTGCTCCGACTTCGAATGCTTGCGTATACAGCTTAAACCTTTTCCCTTGGATAGAACACCAATCAGGTGATGTCAATTTGAAACTGGTGAGTACAAACCAAAAAAATGACATTGTCCTAAGTATCCTGCAAAATGTAGACTGAGTCCAGAACTTGAAATAAATGTTAGCGCCAAGCTTTCAATCCTGTCACTACAACCATTTATCCTTTGTCTATCCACCGATAGTCATAAAACGATTTTACAAAGGTTATAAATTTAAGTCAGACTCAAATTTCTTTTCAAGGGTGTCGTCAGGTATTATTCAGCTTCTCACACGAATATAGTACTAGAGATGCAGAAAATCTAGAAAAGTGGAATAAGCTGGAAATACGGATTAGCTCGTGCAGCAGTTTTAGAAACAGAAACTAAATTAACTTTTATCACTACTAACTGGGGTACTGCAGCCATATTAAGAGTATTCGCCAGTATGCGCCCCTGGCCTTACACCAAATTAGTACTTCTGGTGAGACAATGACATAAACTGCATTTTTTAAAAAAATGCAAAGTTTTGATGTAGAAGTCAAATTCAGGTCGGACAACAATGTAAGAACGCTGATAACCAAAACTCTCCCAAAAATAATTGCTTGTTGAATATCAAAACTATGATATGTTCAAGCAGAATCCTCAAAACCTTCAGCACACAGCATCTCTGTCAAATTAAAAATGGCAGCTGAGGTTGACATCTGCTATACTTCTTAACTAGCCACTGATTCCATGCTTTGCTGTGATTTTTGGAGCCACAAAGTCATGCTGCAGCTGTCCAAACCTCTGTTGCAGCCGCACTTGGAGTGTTGCATACAGTTCTGTTCACCACATTATAGGAAGGATGCAGAAGGTCTGGAAAAGATGCAGAGGAGATTTACTAGGGTGTTGCCTGGTATGAAGGGAAGGCTTTATGAGAAAAGCCTGAGGGACTTGGGGCTGTTTTCGTTCAAGGGAAGTTTGAGAGGTGAGTTAATTGAAACATTTAAGATAGTCAGAGGGTTAGATCGAGTGGACAGTGAGAGCATTTTTCCTTGGATGGTGATGGCAAGCACGAGGGGACATAACAACATTGAGAGGTTATAGATATAGGACAGAGATCATTGTAGTTTGTTTACTCAGAAAGTAGTAGGGACATGGAATGAACTGCCTGCAACAATAGAGTTCTTAGTGACAATGAACAATTTAGCTTATTGGTAGTTAATAAAGCGCAACTGGCATTTGTCTGGGAAAGAATAAAACTGTCAGAAGCATTTTAATATCCCAAAGCTAAATGATGGCGATATTCATTAAACTACCTGAGATGATGGGAGCAGTTGGGGCTGACAATAGAGTAGTCCTTTATGCATTGTGTGTTTACTGGATGGAATGCACAGATGAGGTAGATGCGGCCCGCAATGACAACAATGTTGCATGTAATTGTTGAAAGGCAAAAGACAATAGACAATAGGTGCTGAGTAGGCCATTCTGCCGTTCGAGCCAGCACGACCATCATGGCTGATCATCCTCAATCAGTATCCTATTCCAGCCTTACCCGCATAACCCTTGATTCGACTATCCTTCAGAGCTCTATCCAAAAGATAGAAAACCGTTGCATTTCGGAAGTTCCAGTGTCATTGATCCTCCGATCTGACCTATTATTAAGAGTGCAGCAGGGATCCAGGAGCAAATTAGATTTAAGTGGTCTCTGGCCTCTGCTGCATTTTTGGTACACAGGACTGCAGACTCATCTGTGATGTTTCTCCCGACAACACGTATCTATACATTGTTTTGGCGATATGCATGAGATTTTGGTAATACCGAGACATTGTTTTCATGGTATACATCTTCGCATATAGATTTTTTTTTTGACATAATACATTTTTAACCAGTTGTAGCAGATATGAGGAAAGATACTTGGCTCAGCGATATGCACACATATTTCATGCGTGCAAACGCTGCACTACAATAAGAGTTCTGTCACCTTCTAATATAGGAAATATACGAAGCAGTTCAGGAACACTTTGGCATGTTCGTAGAATCTCAGCTGCCTGTAAGCTTAAACTAAATACCCTTCATGAGTGGGTTTTAAAAATCATGCAAGTTAACAGAAACTAATGATTAGATTGTGATCTTCGTGATCCTGGGTATTTTTTTAATTATATGGCTAGAGATGCAGGAAGAATGTTCCTAACGATTGGAGAGTCCAGAACCAGGTGTCATAATTTAAAGGTTCTGTGTACCCCACTTAAGATTGAGATTAGCAATAATGCCATCAACCAGAGATTGGGAAGCCTGTGGAATTCTTCAAAACAGAAAGTGATTGAGGTCAAATCATTCAATGGTGTCAAGGAATTACTTGTTGTTCTTAGAGTTAAAGGGTTCGAGCATTGTGGGAGAAGTTGAGAATAGAGTACTGTGTTGTTTCATCAGCCATGATCATATGGAATGGCGGAGTGCAAATGGTTGGGGGAGGAGTAGGCGGAGAGGGGGCAGAATAGACGACTACTGTTCATATTTTATGTATGTCCATTATTAAGTCACACGCTATGAGGTATGGGGACAGTGTCTTTTTTTCCATGAGAGTCACAATAAGACCTTAAATAATACAAGGTTAAAAAGGAGAAAAGACCAAAAACTAGAACAGTCAGCATTGAGACATCAATTCATCTCCAGTGGAAAGGCAGAAATGCTTTGGACGCTGTAAATCTAAAATAAAATAGATAATTCTGAAATGCACACGAGCTTGGGTTGCATATTTAGAGAGACAGAAACAGTTTTTGCTTCAGTTCAAGAACATTTCATTTGAACTTATTGTATGCGAATTCTAAAGTGAATTATCTGCATTAATGCATGGTTTAAAGAATTGCATTATGTGCTTTGTTTTGAAGACAAGTTTTGAGCCATTTGTGATTTTCCGTCTCTTCTAAACCAATAAAAAAACACATCTAAGGCCTTTTCTATAAAGTTGGAGCAATAGAAGTAGTATGAATGAGTGAAATCAACCTCCCACTGAACCAAGATTTTAGCGTAGCTTTCAGTAGTTGCTGTAGTTTTGAAATTCATAATGGAACTGTCATAACACTCTCTTTCCTTCTGGTCTGAAGAAACTGGAGAAATATATTGGAACATTTGATGATTAGTAGTTAAGTATTGCGTTATTGTTTTAGGTTTTCCAATAGACTTAAATTTATACCAATTCTTAATACTTTCGTTTGCATTTTAACTGTACAGTAATAATAAAATGTATTTCGTTTAATGCTGAGTCATGTACCCAATCTAATTAAATCTGGAACATAACACCTTATATTTGCTGCGAAATAAGATCAACGTTACTGATGAATCTATCTAGTTGACGTTTCTGAATAGGTTCGGTATGGTCCATCATAAACTGCGGGCTCGTGTTAGGAACAAAATCTCTCATTCCAGATTGAGTTTAGGATTCTTAAACTCAAAGACAGTGAGTGGTGTTGGTGATTTTATTTCCAGTGTTGAATTCTGTTCGGTTTTCCAGTGTGCCTTGTGCAATTGTGTCTCCTTCAGTTGCTAACAGTCACTTTTTAGTGTGAAAGATAATTGACAGCAAGTAAGCAATGTTAAGCATTCAGAATTGACAAACAAGTTGAAGTTGCAATTGCCTGTGTTTGTGAGGGAAGAGGAGATAGTTGCAGCAACAGCTCTGAATTTACAATTGCCAGGAATGCAATCAGAATAATTGGAAATTGGAAAAGAATCAATTGCGAAAAAAGCACCTTGAATTGCAGGTAATGACAAGGCGGGAAAAAACGAAAAGTTTTTGCCCTTGAAGAATAAAACGGAGGAAAGGAAATTAACAGTTTTAATTTCGATTAACCACAGATGAAAAACGAAAAAAGGAAAAAGAACAAAAAGGAAAAGAAAGGATAGTCCTAGCAGAAGAAAGCGAGACAGCCAGAGAAGAGAGGGAATAAATGAAACACTTTTGAACTTAAGATGTTGGCAATGAAAGAAGAAAGTCGGCTTAAAATGGCAAAGGCAAAGATAGAAAATGGGGCAGTGATGGGGACAGTGATGAAGAGCAAAGACACCACAACGAAAAGCCTGATTGTCTCTTTAAATATGTCCAAGCTTTACCTAAGTTTGAAGACAAGATGGGAAAGTTCTTTTTTTTCATGATGGAGTTGCTAAAGTAATTAAATGACCAATGACCATATTGTTAATTCAAACAAAATTTGCAGGTAGAGCTAGTAAAGTGCTCTGCATCACTATTAGAGGAGTTTTCCAAAGATTCTGAATTTCCTGCAAAACCATCTTGAGTGCATTTGAGCTAGTGCCAGAAGCTGACGGGCCATATTTGAAGAATCTAAGGAGAGAATCTTGTTAAATGTACGCATCATTTCAAAGAATTAAACAAAGTAACTTCAATAGATGATTTGGGGATTGAAAATAGATTAGACACGTGATGGTCTCAGAATGGCCGTTGTTTTGGAGGAGTTTGAAAATTCAGTTTCTAAAAAGTGCAAAACTCATATTGAAGGGTAGAGAGTGACAACTACAAAATTAGCAGCAGACATTACACATGATTATAAGCTATTTTGTAAGTTTTTTTTGTTCTGATATCAATTTCAATTTGTGGGGACAGATGTTCGAGCAAGGAGAAATCTTCAGATAGTAAAGGAAAAATAGATCTCATTAATGATAGTAAAGACAGTTTATCACAGGTTAGAAATGAAACTCTAAAGGGGAAAAGATAAATAAAAAGCCTCAGGTGTTCCCACTGTAACTAAGCAGAACATATGAAGTCGCAGAGTGGCTGATTTAAAAATAATATTGGGAAGACAGATTGGTAAACTAGAAATAGGCAGTCGGGTTCCTTAACGTGGTAAAGATTCCAGTGAAAGCTGAAGAGCTGCAAACAAACGAATAGCATGGTCATGGGTTGACTCGTAAGAATGTACAAGATCTCGTTAAAGAATTCAGCTGCGTGGGTAGGTTTTGATCAAGTGTACCAGGATAAGTGGGTTAAAAAGAAAGAACATTTTCAGAGGTAAATACCCAAGTCAATCTTTGCTGGTGAGAGAAGAGGATGTAGGTACTTTAGAAGAAGTATTTCCAGCGAAGATAGTAATATGTGGAATTCATGGTGAGAAGAGAAGCATTCAATTCCATAAGGTGAGACTGAATAGTCCGATTAAAAGTGATAAAGTGAGGATTTTCAAAAATAATGGAACACTTTATCTTTGGGAATATTATAACTCGATCACAGCTGGAAGTCATGTCTATTGCGATTGAAAAGCCAGTGGAAAATGAGGCAAATGAGATGCCGCAGGCAGTGTACCCTGGGATTACTTCTGACTGTGTGGTGACAAGGTCACAAAGGCACAGATTGAAACTGGAGCAGAAATCAAAGAATAAAAATAAGCAAGTTGAAATTCAATTATCAGAAACTGTATTTGATGAAATAGTCGAGAAATAAATAAAAAAGCAAGAGGTGAAAGATGAAGTGGATATTGTCAGTTGAGAGGGATTTGTACACTGACAACAAAAAGAAGAAAAAGTAAAGTAGTTGTATCAAAACCATATTTAGAATATGAATTTGAGAGCATGACGGAATGTTACTACCTTAAACTGAAGGATGTGTAACAAGTAGGAGGTCATTTTGGGTTAAGGAGAACTCAAGTCAAACTGGCGAAAGAATATATTGGCATGGACAGCACAGAGATGTATTTGAATGTTGCTGGATATGTCATACTTGATAAGTAACATCAGCACCTCAGGCATTGATAAACCAGTACCATTATTAATTATTCTGGTATTTGAGCAAACGTTTGCAAGAGTCTTAATCGATTTTTTAGTATACCTCCCTAAAACAACAAATGGAATTCTATAATTGTTGACTAAAACTGATGTGTCCACGAGGTTTCTGGAAGAAATTCTATTACACAATGTTGCAGCTATAAGTATTGTAGAAGATTTTTTTTCTTTTATTATATATCACTTTCCAATGGAAATATACTCAGATCAGGGACTAAATTTTGCATCAAAATTATTCAAGGAAGTTATGAAAAGTTTAGAATTAAAACAATTTACACAAATTAGCTCCCATCCAGAATTGCAAAGAGCGTTGGGACGGTGGCATTCAAATTTATTGGCCATGTTGAGGACTTATATTCAAGATTACCCCGAGGATTGGCATAGAGGAATTCGATTTGATCTTTTTAAAATTAAGGATGCACCTGATTGAGCAACTAAATTCAGTCCATTTAATTCGTTTTTGGACATATAGTGAGAGGGTTACTAAAATCAATTAAGAAAAATTTGGAAAGCAGAGTTCAGAAACCACTAACTTGGACTATGTGCTAACTTAGAGGGAAGCCTTAAATATAGTGGCTGATTTCGCTGGATGGCATTTGAAAGGAGCACAGCATGTGGTGAAACAGGGACCAGTAAAGAAATCAAAACTTCATGAGTATCTACCAATCGTAGACGAATCTTTAAAAGCAAGTGTTAGTGGGCCTTATCAAATGGAAAGGAAATTGAGCGAAGTGAATCATTTGATAAGAACACTAAGTAGAAGCAGAAATCTCTGAGTGTGTTATATGAATCTATTGAAATGTTATTTCCAGAAGGAAGGAAAGCAAATGGATAAGGTGAAACATTACAACTCATAATGACGAGTCAATTTCAGGTAATTTGAATTTGACATTCCTCAAGTTAAATAGGATAATGAGAAAGTTCTCAAAAACTGAGATACATTTCATAGAATCCGTATAGTGGGCTATTCAGTCAAACAAGTCCACACCAACCCTCTGAAAATCATATGGGACAATAAGCTAGGAAATACTAACATGATTATGGGTGATGTATATACAAGAAATGATGTTCCAATTAACAAACATCCCTATAGATATAGCCCTCTAAAATTGGCTTCGTTTCAAACAGAGATTCAGACCCTGTTGAATTAGATATAATCAAAGTGAGCTGCAGAGAATGGAGCTTGCCCATAGTGATAGAACTAAAACTAAATGGTACCCAACGTTTTGTGTGGATTTCCGTGACAGCAATGCACTTATGAAATTTGCTTCATACCTTATTTCATAGCTGGAAGACTGTATCGCGCAGGTATGACAAGTAACTTTTACTTCAAAATCAACTTACTGAGTGGTATCTTTATCTGAGAGTGTCCAGGTAACTTCAGCTTTCATGGCACCAAATGGACCTTATTAGTTCAAAGTTTTGCCATTTGGTATGAAAAATGTGCCAGCTGCATTGCAAAGACTAACTAATTAAGTTACTTCAGGATTACAGGATTATGTGGTGCACAGAGACGGTCTAGTAATTTTTATTCATACAAGGAGGGACATTTGCAGCATCTATGGGAATTGTTTGGTGGACTGCAAAACATGCTAAACCTGGCTGAAACTGGCAGGTGGACTTTAATTCAGATAAATGTGAGGTGCTGCATTTTGGAAAAAAAAATTAGCAGGATTTATACACGTAATGGTAAGGTCCGATGGAGTGTTAGTGAACAAAGAGACCTTGGTTTATTGCTTCTTGAAAGTGGAGTCGCAGTTAGATAGGATAGTGAAGAAGGCATTTGGTATGCTTTCCTTTATTAGTAAGACTATTAACTACAGGAGTTAGGAGGTCATGTTGCATCTGTACAGAACATTAGTTAGGCCATTGTTAGAATATTGCGTGCATTTCTGGTCTCCTTCTCATTGGAAAAATGTCGTGAAACTTGAAAGGATTCAGAAAAGATTTGCAAGAATGTTCCCAGGGTTGGAGGATTTGAGCAATAGAGGGAAGTTGAATAAGTTAGGGCTTTTTGCCTGGAGCGTCGGAGGCTGAGGGGTGACCATATAGAGGTTTACAAAATTATGAGGGGCATGCATAGGAAAAATACACAAAGTCTTTTCCCTGGGGTGGGGGAGTCCAGAACTGAAGGGCATAGGTTTAGGGTGAGAAGGGAAAGATATAAAAGAGACCTAAGGGGCAACTTTTTCACGCAGAGTGTGGTGTATTAATGGAATGAGCTGCCAGAGGAATTCACACAGGCTAGTACAATTGCTATATTTAAAAGGCATCTGGATGGGTATATGAATAGGAAGCGTTTGGAGGGATATGGGCCAGATGCTGGCAGGTCGAATAAGATTGGGTTTGGATAACAGTTTGGCGTGAATGAGTTTGTCCGAAGGATCTATTTCCATGCTATACATCTCTATGACTATAAGTAGTTAGACATGGATACAATTACAACATTTAAGAGACATTTTGATGAGTATGTTAATAGGACCGATTTGGATGGATAAAGGCCAGGCCCAGGCAAATTAACTTTATCTCGGATTATGGTTAGCATGGATTGGTTGGACTGAAGAGTCGTTTCCATTCTATATGACTGGATAACTGTATGACTCTATTCTGACTGCCACCTGCATGTAGAGTGCTGTTAATGTCATTTCTAAATTATTTAAATCTGTACAATGGGAACGAAACAGTTTGGCAGATTCAAACACAATTTTTTTTTAACGTGCTTATTTTTAATTGACTTGACACAATAGGATGAGCATTTCAGTGAGTACGTCTTTGTACCAATTACTTTTCTGAAGAACTTGCAGTTGTCTTTGTTTTCTCTAATGTAAAAAGATGTCAACTGTATGCTTTGGAAGTAATGATGCAGAACACAGAATATATATCTTCAGCTCCCTTTCAGTGGTTAAAATAGGATACTGGCTAAGTTCACATCGATCTCTTTATATTTCTTCCCTAACATATTAATTACAGTTTGTATTTAACTTAGTGACATATTCCGAGTTACAAGTGCATTGTGATAGCTACTGGATTTCTCACACGGTTATTTAGTTATTGTCAGAAGTTACTGAAGAAGAATTCATCAGTAAGGTAGTTTGAATCTTAAATGAGGCTTGTCAAAGTTGGGTATCCGTAACTACAAACATGCATTGTTATTACTGAGAAAGAATTCAGACATGGAAACAAAAAATTCATCGATTTTCGTCAACTCTGTATCTTTGGTTGATGGTTTTCTCTCAGCATTGTTGCGTCATCAGTGTTCCTTTCCCATGAAATTGTAAGTACAATGTGGCTAATCATCAGCATATCAAACAGTAAAATGTGTCGAAATGAAAGCAATAGGTGAGAGCAGTTTCTGTCATGAAAAGAAAATGTTAGTCAAGTTGCTGACATGTTGAAGCTTGATTTTACATAGCAGGATCATGAGATTTTTGGTTACTTCCCGAGGTTCGTACAGAAAATAGACTAGAACGCTTTCTAAAATGTTTCAAATGTATTTAACTTCTATCAAATTATTTTCAGCTTAGTTAATTTAGTTATAACTTTGTAGCTTGTGGCAACAATTTGAAACAATTCTATCCAATTTAAAAGCAACAAATAATCAGATTACATAAACAATGAAAGCAAAAATGCAGGACAAGTGCCAGATTGCAAATAGGATTGTAATTTCGAAATCAATGTAGGAAATACACAACATTAATTTAAGATCATTGTATCAAATGTGAAATTCATTACTTCTGATACTGCATAACCAACATTTATCAGATGATGCGTTTAGAGACATTACAACATCGAAGGGTGAGATTCACTGAAGTTATCAGTGCTGCCAAAGATGGAAGTGACTAATTACTATCTCTCCTTATATTGAAAGGAAAAACAGTAGACAGTTCAGAACTCTGAGGATTTTCAGCGGCGAACAGGAGGCATCGCCGATTCATTGTGATCTCAAGCACAGGAGTATGTGGCCAAATGTGTGGTAATTGCACTTGAACGTGGATATATGTGAAATTCTTCACTTTCGAGAGAAAGTAGCAAAAGCAGAATATTACTTGAATAATGATCAACTGGGAAATGTGAATGTCGAAAAGGGTCTTCACGTCTTGCTACGCCAATCAATCAATGTAATGTCCGCCCTGCCTTCACCTCATCTTCTCCCCTGATGCTGACATGACCGATTTAATACTTACAGGAGTGGTGATTTTGCATCTCCTCTATTCGAACATTCTTGCATATTTCTGCAAATTCATCTCTAATTTTAAAATGGGACTCGACTCTAATGTGAAAAAAGCCGTACTTAGAAGTGAAAGAGCTAAAGAATATGCAGAATAAATTATTTGCGAGTTTTGAAGTCAAAATTAATATTTTATTTTCGTTTGTTATGAATGTTTTGCTCTACAGCTGTATATGTTCCTGCTGTCATATGCATTCTGGTTATTTTACTCTTTCTCCACGCTCTATCATGCCGTCATTAAGTTCCCTCCCAACATTTTGTTCACACTCATTAGACTATATGGTTCCATGACCCTTCTGGAAACATTACAGCGGCTTTTGTTCCCGTTCTCCATCAACCACCACTGTTTGTCTCTGTTCTTTATGTTGACCTACATTAATATTGCTGCTGTTTTCACTTTCAATATTCTTTGTTCCAGCTATTTAACTTATACCATCCACTCCATCTAGAACTGACAGGTTTTTGTTTTTGTTTGTCTCTTTCTGTATACAAATCCCACTATACAAAAGTATCTGAAAGTCAGAAATTTACGTGGACATACTTGTTTTCAGCACTGTCTGTAAATTACTGCTCAACTTGCAGCAATTCATCCAAAAGAGCATATTGGGACTGGTCCAGCTTTGTTTGGACAACGCAGTGGATCAGTCGTTAGCACTGCACCAGGGAGATTGGTTCGATTCCAGCCTCACCGACAGTCTGTGTGGAGATGGCACATTTTTCCCATGTCTATTTGGGTTTCCTCTGGGTGCTCCGGTTTTCTCCCACAGTCCAAAGATGTGCCGGTTTGGTTAATTGACAATGCAAAATTGACAATAGTTTTCAGGGATGTCGAGGTTAGGCGGATTAGTCAGGGCTAAATACAGGTTGTGGGAATTAGTTTTTGGTGGGTTACTCTTCAGAGGGTCGGTATCGACCTTATGGGCTGAAGGACCATTTTTGACACGATAGGGCTTCTAAGTCACGAACTTTGAAATTGAAATGCTAACTCTTCTACCCATTTCTGTGTCTCCAGTACATGCAATGTGCTTAGGAACATTGCCACCAAAATATCATCTTGCCCCTTAGCCCTACCAAAATTAATGACCCTGAACGCAAACCCAGACGTGAGGCATTAATGTTTCTCCTGAAAACATTGTAAAAACCATGTTCCCCGCACATTTGTGCACCATTTAATGCAGTTAATATTCGAGTAGTTGGAGTTATGTGTCATTATTGACCTTTCTTTTCTGCACTTCTCTGCATTTACAATACACTGCTTTCAGAAAGTTTATGCATCTAAAGCAAATCTTACAATTCCTTTGTCCTTCTCTTTGTCATTTGCTCCTGCATTCAACTTTCATGCACTTATTTCAGTTTATCCACTGTCTCAGAGCATTTTCTTCCATTATGCTTCTGAAAATTCTACAAACAGAATGTCAAGCTTTCATTCGTGACGTTTTGTAGGCTATACCTCATTAGGACTACGTTATGATGCTTACAGTATATAACTTTGCCTTCAGGTCTTCAGCCTTATTTACTAGAAGCCATTACTATGAACAATGTAAACATGTTCTGAACAAATGAATCAGTAATGTTGCAATGAGAACAGCAGATCTTGTTTGTCTTATTATTGACCAGAACAGAGACGAATGGTAGAAGAGAATAAAGAGGAATTTTAAATTATTGAATAATGTAGTCTTCAGTACAGTGTTTCATCTTTGATATAGTCAAATATTGCAAGGGCATCACCGTAAAGAGAATACTTCCAGAGTTGGTTCGTACATTCACATTTTTCAGGGGAGGGCAGATTGAAGAAAATAGCTTTAATGTTCTCAAAGCAGAGCTAAAGGAGCTCGAGATGGGAGAAATAACAGAAAGTTGAGAAAAGCTACCAGAAATGAGTTGTAATTTCTGTTTACCATAAATGATAGCAATAAGCACTCGGTTATAATGCATTATACATGTTGTGTTACAGGGCAGCAGTTTAGATTTTCTAGTGACGTCTTGCCCGAGCTTTTTGTCCAGGACTTCGACAGATATTATGGTTGACATACTTGAAAGAAAACTTTTCTGAAATCTTTGGGAAAAGCTTTGATAATGTAACGAGAGGCATGCCCTAGATGTAAGTTTGCTTGCTGAGCTGGAAGATTTGTGAAAACTAACCTTCCAGCTCGGCGTGCAAACTTATATCCACACATCCAATCTGAGCTACGAATGTTCTCAAGACTTGACCAGTCTTG
Source organism: Hemiscyllium ocellatum (assembly GCF_020745735.1). Lineage (NCBI taxonomy): Eukaryota > Metazoa > Chordata > Chondrichthyes > Orectolobiformes > Hemiscylliidae > Hemiscyllium > Hemiscyllium ocellatum. The sequence goes on from NC_083435.1 coordinate 32,681,835, forward strand.
GTACCATCAATCAAATGCTGTGGCGTTTGCAAACACAATGGTTACCCAACAAATTAAAGAATTTTGCTATCAGCAGAGATCCCTGCTGTAATTGAAATGATGACATTCTGAAGCCTATTGCTATGTTCATGTCTTCGAAGTATTGCAAAGCATCTTGGTCTCAGTTGTTTCGATTAATGATTAATTTCATAAATGAAGTCAGCGGACATTTCACTGAATTTTTGAACTCTTCCCTGAACTTTGTCTGAGTCACACCATAAATAAACGTGTTTGTGCAGGAGCTTAAACTTCGCATCATAATTCCTACTTGTTGAAAAATATGAAGTGAATCGTTGTAAGCTGAAGGATCTGTTCCTGTAGCGTAGTAATATAAAAACTCTACAACATCTATGAGCCATAGGAGTATGAAACTACCGGATATGGTAAAGAGCAAAATTACAGATTTCCTTCTGTTTTCCATCTCGGGGTCAAGTTGATTCTTCCGCTTACTGTGTAGTGTTAGTGCTTTACGGACGCGACTGGACCCCATTATATGCCTGACTGTCAAAGCGTTCAGCAGCAATATTAGTGTGAATGGAAGCAAAGGGTTCAATACAGTGTCAAACCAGTTAAATGCCACCCATGTAGGCTCCGTAAAGTAGTTTGGGTTGGTGAAACAAAACCAATGTATATTGTTGATTATTTCTGCAGATTCAAGTGTAAAGTAGAATGGAACATTTTTGAAGAAAAATAGTAAAGCAGTCGTTGTCAACGTCACAGCTGCAGTTTTCTTGATGCAAAACGTTGTTCGGAACTTCTGGCAACAGATTGCCACAAATCGATCAAAGGAGAAAGTGACAGTAAACCATACAGACCAGTCAAAAGCTGTGCAGCCCAGGAAAAATATAGTACTGCACAATGGAGTGATTTCCAGGAATGAACCTGGGAAAAAATAATAGCTGATACGCCATAGAATGACCTCAAAGTTAATTACCAGAAAATCTGCGATTGCCATAGCCAGCAAGTAATGGGTCGTGCATACAGATAGTCCACATCTTCCCCGGGACAGGATTATAATCACGATTAAGTTAGCTGCAAAATAAATATGCACATGCATTAACTTACTGAATAGATGCTCTGAGCAGGTTCTGAAGAGTAGGTGGTGAAACACAAATACCCAAAAATTGATGATCACCATTTTATCAATTAGTGAAAGCTCTGAGACTTGAATGTCTTCCCATGGAGATGAAATGTTAGGAATATTACCAGTGATAAGAGATCCCTTCAATGTGAGGTTTGTGAACCCTATCAAATTGACAGAAAGTTGATCGAGTTGAATTATCTATTAAAGATGTCAGATAGAAAAAAAAAGGGATTGGGTATGTCATGTGAACATGTTGATACCATATTATACTCGAGAGAATGAATTGGAGAAAAAGGTGCTAGTTACTGTCCCGTAGAGTAAGGAATCAAATCCAGATTAAGTGGATTTTGATATGCCTCAAAACATATTTTAAAATGGTGAGGTCCTGAATATTGGGGTGGTTTAGTAAACAATCTGTCTCAGGAGCATAGAAAGCAGTTGACGAGTTTTCTACTTAGTACAAGGACATATGTGAGAATCTGTTGGGCTGGATGGATGCTATTGTACATGAAGAAGATGTGGGAAATACTGCTCTAATAAAGCAACACCCGAATCAGCTTAAGCATTTCAAAGCCAGACAAGTCCAGGTGGAAGTGGAGTCCATGCTTGACGCGGACATCATCAAACCAAGCCAGAGTGAGTGGAGTTCACCGATCATCTTAGTTCCCAAACAGGACAGGACTCAACAGTTGTGCACTTATTATCGGAATGTCAACGCCATTACAAAATCGGACTCATATGCAACTGCTAGATTGGAGGTCTCTATCGAGAAAGTCGGCCTAGCCAGTTACATCACAAATTTGGACTAAATGCCTGGTTACTGACACGTATCTTTATCAGAAACAGTGAAATAAATTTCCGCATTTATAACCCCAAATGGGCGACATCCATTCAAAACGATGTTCTTTGGAATGAAATATCCACCGGCCACATTCCAAAGACTCACGAACACAGTTGTGTCTGGGTTAATAAACTGTGCAGTCTATTTGGACGATGTTGTGATCTTCAATAAGTCCTAGAAAAATCACTTGGTACAGTTAGCAGAGTTATTTGAAAGACTACAAAAAGCAAATCTGGTAATAAACTTAAATAAAAGTGAATTTTCAAAAGCAGAGGTGACATTCTTGGGACATAACATTGATCATGGAACGTTGACACCAAGGAATGCAAAAGCGAAAGCTCTCGAGATATTTCCACGACAAACTTCGAAGACAGGCTTCAATTCTTAGTGGATTCAGTGGATTCTATTGGAAATTTGTGCTAAACTTCAGAAGAGTAGTGGTGCCATTAACCAATTTGCTGAAGAAGAACACAAAGTTTGATTGAGAAAATAATGCAAGCAGACATTCAAACGTTTAAAATCAATATTAACCACCAAACCAATTTTCTCTACAACAAACGCTTTAAAACTTTTTTTTAAAGTTGACATTGATGCTTAGTGACACATGAGTTGGAGCTGTACTCCATCAGGAAGATGAGGATGGTAGAAATGCCAAGCCATCAGCATTTACAGACTGCCAAACAAAAAGCTCTCTTAAAAGTACCTTTATTGATCAGTGACCTGTGGAAATCCTGAAGCAGAAGAAAATTTGAACAGAAAGATTCCAAAAGAGGTTTTGGCAGCTGCCTGGTTTTGAAATTACTTTTTTTTTGGAACATCAGAATCGGTGGATTCTGTAGGGTTAGTATTTTAGAAGTAGAAGGTAATAGGTTAGAGAAAGGAGTTGTAAATAAATGTTCATCAATGATTCTCTGTTATATTTTAAGAAATAAAATTATTAATTTTTACTTTAAATCGTTCGTGCACTCTCGAATTTTCACAGATTACTGCATGGACTGCATGGACTAACTCTTTTCTGTGTTGCTGATCTAAATTAAGCTAAGGGGTTTGCCCGTGTTCGAACAGCATCTATCATTAACAATTTTGAGTAGTTCAGATTCTTCAGAAGCATAATTCATGATAGTGTCGCAGAATTTGTTTGTTCCACGCAAAAGCGCAAATGGCTGTGTGATATCGTCTTGAATGTGAGCTGAGCAAACATTCCACTTCATGGAACTATCTTAACAAAATACTTAAAGAAGAAATATCGTCACTTGTGAGGGAATGCAATGCTCGTTTTCATCAGTACAAGAATGTCAGTGGTAAAACTTAGAATAGTTGTCTGAGAGACAGCTTTCCTTCGAGGCTGTTTAGTACGAACATCTGATATCAAAACACTGGCGTCCATGCCAGGTTTAAAAAGAAGGCAGATCAAGGAGAAGTTAATAGTTCCCTGGTAACAGGCAATTTTAGAAAAAAAGTATTAATGCTGCCTACCAATCAAGAATATAGCTTGACGAGAACGAGCATGGTAGTTTTATACTGCGTAGGGAATTTATTTCAATATCTCATTAGTAATTTATTGTAGCATTGAAATTCGGGGAACCAAGGATTTGCACTCAGAAAGCTTGTGATTACAAGTAAATCTTTTGAACTATAATCTGCTGTCGTGTAACTTCTGACTATTGTAGCATTGTCACTTTTAAGACATTGCACATATCGACAGAAAGAGTTCAATCAATACTGTACTAAGTAATTCGCTGTTAAATATTTGTTACCACCAACATTCATCATTTTAGATCTGATTTTTGAATTAGAAAAAGAAACTCAATGTTGCTTGTTCTTAAGTGTGTTTCTCCTGCCAGGGAGACAATTTATGTAAATGAATGAAGAGATAATCGATTACTGTATGCATAGAGACACTGAAATATCAACAAATAGTCCTGCAAAATTTAATCAGTTACCAAACAATATGATTTACTGTAAAAACTTTCTTCCTTCGTTCGTAAGTTTAAAGTGACTGTACGAAATGGAGACATCCATCACGTAACACTGGGCTCTCACAGTGAGTCGTTGCTGTTTCATCTTTGTTAGTAATTCGTACTAAACCACTGTCTGTGAATTAGTCACAACGAAACGAGCACAGAATATCTCAAGAATGCAAAACAAAAGCCCAGTAAACATACTCTTCTGCATAAATCAAGTTGTTACATTCGCTTACCAGGAATGCCAATGATGGCAAGAATCATGTAGTATATTCTTCTGATACTGTAAAATGTTTCACGCATTTCTGTATTCACCAATATGTTACTTGCTTTGTTCGTATACTCTGAATCATGCTTTGAAGCCATACATTCCCAGGCAATTTATTTTCTCCGTTGTGGAATGTCCTCTGAGAGAGTAGAATTGCAGCAATTTTCAAATCAGCTGTTTAATTAAAATAGATCACGACAGCTGAGCTAAATCTCTGTTGAGATAGAACATATAAACACTGATATTGATTTGGAAAACTACAAAGAGTGGGCATGGTATATGTTCTTTATTGTATACACCATTTTAATTTTTTTGTTTTGCAACGTCCTTCACATTTCTGAGTGAGTTCAATATTTTAAATTTTAAGTATTTTAGGTCTCTCACAGAGCTCCTTAATTTCACTTAATGATATAGTCTTCCTACTTGATCGAAGCTTGTTTTTGTTTCGATACCACGAATACAAGTGTTAAAGAGACGTCTCAGTATGTTTTGCCAAACACGTAGATATTTTGCTCTCTAATCATCGACTTCCCATGGTATGGCGTGTGCATAGTTCAACTGAATCAGCTCATTATGTAGTTTTATTTCTGTCGCATATTTCACTACTTCATTTGCTTTTTAAAGAAATTAGCTTGTACTTACGTGTAAGTCGTTGTTAAAATGAGCACAGCATGAGCAATTTGTTACGAATTACGAAGTGTTAACTTCCCAGAACAAGCCGTCAACATTCCGAAGAAATCCACTCAATTTTGTTCTGATCTTGTTCTGTACCAACTATATTTACAATTAAACTGGATAAAAGATTACTCCAGGAGACTTAACAAAAGAATAAAACCATAAGTTTCATCTTTGTTTGAACCAATTGTGATATTTTATTGCTGAAGTTAATATAGCAATGAAGTCTTCGTACATATATGACTTTTTTCCAACACCCAGAATTAACGTGGTTAGCTTGGATATTAATCTGTCATCAAAAAGCACTCGGTGCACATCACAAAACCAATGACTCAGAACATATCCACGGATATATTAGTAGCTGCCATTAATGACAATGTAAGTCAGCAAACTTTCGTTAAACTTCAATAGGGAATACAGATATTCACCTTTGTTGATTTGGTCTTGAAACTCTCTCTTCAGTGCAGTCTGTCATTGATTGTCTCAGGAACGAGTCCTGCCCTATTCAATTGCACTGCTGTCATCGAGCAATAGTCCTTTGAACTTTGAAAATGACACTTCAATACATACATATAGCAAAGCTGCAGGGCTTTTGGTTTTTTTTTGCAAACAGTTAGCTTCATTAGTAAAATATGCCCCTGCATTTCCAGTGAACTCTAGTCTTGCTGGTTAGAGATGGGAAATAAATAAATAAATTAATAAAACGTGGCCCTATCATGTTTATTTCAATACTTTTATGGCTTCCCGCAAAACACAGCCTCTCACCTTCGAAATGTTTCAGCTCCCAAACTTTTTTCTGAGTTCTGACTTCAGCTATTAGTCGCTCAGATACTACATAATTTTTTTTTTCTGACGGCACGCAGCCATTCAGTTGCCCTGAAGTTTTTCTCTGCAGTTGAGCGAAAGGCAAATTTGCTTTGCAAGGAGATTCTTTCTATCTCTCTTCATGTACCTGAATGTTATCCCAGAATCACTTCACTATTGTGTGCATGATCTTAAATGAAATAATCAATTGTATGCACATTCTTCTTTGTGGACATGTTGTACTTTATGAAACTAAAGGCATTGAGCTTGATGACCATAAATTGTCAAACTTTGTATAATATTTCCAGCGCTACAAGTCCTTGGAGCACACATACAGTTTAAAACCACAAAGAATGATCACCGCTGTGCTCTTAGTTACAAATTGATTGAAAACGTTACGCCACCTAACCACTTCAGCATTCTCCTGTTGACGATGTCATACCATCCAAGTGCATTTCCCAGCTTAATGTTGAGGTATGAGCTATTGCTTTATCTTGTAATGTAGTGGTCTCTTGAATTTATGATACATACAATTTCACTGTCAGATTGTAATTTCAGCTATGAATGAAGCAAGGCATTTTAGATTTTAATTAGTTTTTGGATGGCAGTTCACAAGGTAAATGTTGCCAAAAATACAAAACAAACCGTCCAAGGCATTTTTTTTCTTGGCGCCAAATCTTAAAATAAAACCAACCTTTTACAGAAATCTAGAATGCATTTTGGCTGTCATGTTAACAATTCACATAATTAACAAATTATTACAAAAACAGCTTTTCATGACACTGTGCTGTCAACAATGCCACAGTTCATCCGCACTTCAGATATTGGTTGTTACCAATTTCGCAGCTGATTGCTGCTTGTGACGATTACAAACCACAAATCTACAATTAAACAGGCATCCACGAACTAATGCAATTTTCATTTACATATCCACCAAATAATTGCTTTAAGGAAAAAAAAATGAGTGTTTGCATAAATGTCTACTCTGAGTTTTATTCGGTGCTACGATACATAACGTGGTGTTTTCCTCCTGGCAGATATGAGAGATCAGGTGAAACTAACTGTCCTTCACGACTATGTCTGCACGAATTCTGCCTAGCTGCAGCTCATCACAGCCACCATCGCTTGGTTAGCGTGACACCTGGACACACACTGCGGCACATATTTGTGCTGGAGAGTGTAACAGACATTAGTTACGGGGAGATGGTCACACCACAGGTTCAATCAGGTAGATGGTTGTCCATTAGGAAAAGCAGGAAAGTATTGCATGAGTCTCCTGTGGTCTTCCCTTCCTTTACAGACATACCATTTTGGACACGGTGGAGTGCGATAGGGGAGTATAACAGCGGCAGTCCTGTGGCTAAATAATTGCCTCTGCTGTAAACCATGGTCGTGGAAATTCCAAGCAACCAATAGTGATAGAAGTCGGGCTAGTTTCTGGCACAGACAGGCATTTCTTTGGCTGCATTCAAAAAGTCAGCGTGATGTATTGTTTCCCTGGTGCCTCGGTCATCGATGTCTCGTACCAGTTTCATAAAATTCTTAAGGAGGAGGGTGGGCAAGCAGTGGTCGTTGTTCACATCGGTACAAATGACATCAGTAAAGGGAGGGGTGAGGTTCTGTGGAATGAATATAGGGAGTCTGAAAGGAGGGTGAAAAGCAGGACCTCAGGAATACTAATCTATGGATTACCACTTGGGCCATGTACTGATGAGGACAGAAATGGAAAGCTAAGACAGATGAATGTGAGGCTATGTTGCTAATGTCAGACGAAAGTTGCCAGATTCTTGGATCTTTGTGACAATTTCAGCAAGTTTGGCAACCTGTAAAATAAGTATAGATAGTATCTAATTTGGAGTGGAACAAATATCCTTACATGACTGTTCGTTAATCCTCCTTGGGAGGGTTTAAACTCGAAGGGCAGAGGGCTGGGAATCAAAGCCAGACCAGCAAGTGGAAACATTGAGGGACAAGTAGATCTTAGAACCTGTTAGTCAGAGAGGGATTAGAAACAGGGACAGCTAAATGAACACAATGGTACAAACGGGCTGAATTGTTTTTATTTCAGCGCAAGATATGTTGTATGCAAGGCAGATGATGTGGTTATACGTTAGAATTTCCAACTGCCACCGAGCATTGAAGAACAAACATGCTGGCACATCGTGAAAATGTGTAGTAATAAGGTTACCATAGTGGGTGACCTTAACTTCCCCAAAATTAACTGCGACTCATTACAGCAAGAGGATTAGATGAGGCAGAATTTGTTAGATGCATCCAAGAGGCGTTCTTCAAACAAACTTTGCAGATTCCAACGAGAGGAGGTGACGTATTGGATCTTATTTTCACTAATGAGCAGAGCCAGGTGACTGACCTTTCAGTGGAAGAGAATTTTGGAAACAGTGATCAGAGCTCCTTACCTTTAAAGTTAACTATGAATAAAGATATGTCAGGATCTTGTGGGAAGGTAGTAATTTGGGTCATGCGGAACATGTCAGAACTAAGGAAGTGCTCGTCTGCTATTTGGGAGAAGCTGTTATCGGGAACGCCCACATTTGACATGGCAGAGTTGTTCAAAGATGTAATGATCAAAAGTGAGGACTGACATGTTCTAGTAAGACGAAAGGAAAAGGATAGCCAGGTAAGGGATGCTGGATAACAGAGAAAGCTGTGAATTCACATCAAAGGGGAAAAAGAAGCATATGTAAGGTTTTGGAATCTAAAATCGGACACAGCCCGTGTGGAATAACAAGAAAGCAGGAAAGAATTGACGGAGCAAATTCGGGGAGCAAGAAAACGCCATGAAATTACATTGGCAAGTCAAGTTAAAGAGAATTCCAAGGCATTTTATCCATATATTAGAAACAAGAGGATGAGGGGGAAGAAGATAGACCTACTCAAGGAAAAAAAGGCAATTTGTGCTTAGGAGCGAAGGATGTGGCTGAGACCCTAAATGCGTACTTTGCGTGGTATTCACCTAAGACAAGGACGTCTAGGACAGTGAGATTAATGTGGACCATGCTAATATGTTCGGGCATCATTAGATCAGAAAAGACGTGGCTTTCGATTTTTTGAAGAGCATTAAGGTGAATAAGTCCCTAACGACTGATGATACCTACCAAGGTTGTTGACAGTAAGAGACGAGATTGCTGGGGACTTGATAAAGATATCAAGCCATATAGAGATCCCAGAGGTCTGGCGAGTACCTCATATTGTTGCTCTGTTCACGAAGAGTCACAGGAATAATCCAGGAAACGGCAGACCAGTGAATTTCACATCAATGGTTGGGGCATTATCAGAGATAACTTATAGAGAAAGGGTTTATGCATATTTGGCAAAGCATGGACTACTTCGGGGCAGTTAACATGGTTTGTCTGGTTCAGGTCATGTGTTACTCACTTGATTGAATTTTTCGAGGAGCTAATGAATGTGATCAATGTTAGTAGAGCAGTGGATTTTATCTATATGGATATTAGTCACGATTCTGACAATTTCTCCCATAGAATACTCATTTAAAAGCTTGGGATGTATCAGCTCCAGGGTGAACTGGCAGATTAGATTCAGAATTGTCTTGCCCATAGAAGGCAGAGCGTTGTAATAAAGGTGTGTGTGTCTGTGCGTTTTTTTTTGGCTGGCAGTCCGTGACCTGTAGTTTTCTGCAATAATCCGTACTGGGTTCGCAAATGTACAAATATATGACTTGGATGAATATCTGGTTGGGTTGGTTAGTAAGTTTGCTAGAGTTGTGTGTAGTGTAGAAGGTCCTCAAAAGATACAGAGAAAGACCGATTAGTTGCAGATAAGAGCAAGGAAATAGAGGTAAAGACGGGTGCTACATTTTGGAACATCAAATGTTAAGGAAAATGTCTAGTTAATGACAGACTATGTACAGCATTCATGCACAGAGCGATCACAGAGTGCAAATCCAAAGATCCTTGAAAAGGACCAGGCAAGTAGATACGATGATGAAGAAGACATATGGCAGGTTTGCCTTTATTGGTCGTGGAATTGAGTGCATGAGTCATAATGCCATGTTGCAACTTTGTAAGGCTTTGGTTAGGCCGAACTTAGAAAATTGCATTCAATTCTAGTATCATGTTACAAGAAAGACATGGAGGCATTGTAGAGGGCTCCGAAGAATTTTATCAGGATGCTGCCTGGATTAGAGAGTATAGACTGTGAGGAGAGGCGAAAAGCACTCGGGTTGTTTCTCTGGAGCAGTGGAGACTTGATAGAAGTTTATGAAGTTATGTGAGGTTGACAATATGTTAGTCAGCAAGTACAATCAACAGCTTCCAGTTTGTTGCGCTATTTTGTAGGACTGGAAGTATTGAAATGCTTTGTATGAAACAAATGAAGATGATAAAATTCTAGGCGACAGTCGTTCAAGACACAAAATATCCCTAGTCAGTACTATCTAACATGATTTTTCCTTACCTGCTTCCATAAAGTACATAACTGTAATATCAGTCAAAATCAGATCCTCATGTGTATCTGTGGCAGTTAAATGATGCGTTGAAGGGTTTCCTGGGATTGGTGCCTTTGAAATGCCTTTAACGTATTGCTTTTATTTTCCAAGAACTGTCACCTGCGTTTACAAAGTTTGTCATCCATAGATAACCTTCTTGCCTTAAAATGTTCAGGTGTGGAGTATTAATACACTCAGGATAGTTCAACAAGTGCGGCTTAATTGCAAAATCACACTACACATTCGGTATATTGCTTTATTGTTTGTTTTTATAATTTGATATTATTCCACATGCCAATGACACTTTGTTTTACAACGTTATCCCTCAGTTCACATTTTTATCTTTCTCCTCTCATCTTAAAATTATGTCCTGTTGTTTTGAGCTTCTCTATCTGAAGGAAATAAGACATTTGCTGTTCATCGTATCTGTGACATTCTAGATTTTACAAACCTCTGTGAATTCCGCCCCCAAATTCCTAAACTCCGGTGAAAGAAATTTCAGCCTATCCAGCTGTTCCTTCTCACTCAAATCGTCTCATTCAGTAAAATACTTGCAAGACTTTTACATCAGAATATAAGAAGCAGGAGTAGGAGTAGGAGTAGGCCACCTGGCCCTTCGAGCCTGCTTTACCATTCAATAAGATCATGGCTGATCTTTTTCTGGACTCAGCTCTACTTACGCCCACTCACCATGCTTTTAATTTCTTTATTGTTCAAAAATCTACCTATTTCTGCCTCAAAGACGTTGGACAATGTAGCTTCAACTGCTTTACTGGGCAGAAAATTCCATTGATTCACAACCCCTTGTGTGAAGAATTTCCTCCTCAACTGGTTGTTAAATGTGGATTCCTGTTTTTGATGCTATGCGCCACCCCCCCCTCCGCCCCCCCATCGCCGCCAACCCGCGGCCCCAGCCCCTCAATAGACACACACTTTTAGTTATAACCATCAGTGGAAACAAATTTCCTGTTTCTGTCTTATCCATTCTCTTCATACTTTTCTATATTACTATACGATCCTCCCATCATTATTCTTAAGTCTAATCAGTATAGCCACAGTCGACTTAAACCATCCCCATAAAACAATGCTCTCAACTCCACAATCTATCTCGTGAACCTTCTTTTCATCCCTCCAGTGCCAGTAACTCATTTGTCAAATAAGGAGACAAAAATTGAACACAGTTCTCCAAGTGTGGCCTGGAGCATAAATTCTCTATTTTAAGCTTCATTCTTCTACCAATGAATGACAATATTTTGTTTGCTCTCTCAATTGCCTACTGCATCTGCAAACCAACGTTTTGTCATCCAGGCACAGGACACCCATGTCCCACAGCATATTAGCATGCGCTTTTCTGTGCAATTGCCAAATCAGTAATGATCTTCCGATAGCAGGGTGATTAGAACTTTATACAGAACTTGAAAAGTGGTCTTACTAATGTTCTGCACAAGCAGAAGACGTTTGTAGAGGTCACACATAATTTTGATGATTAAGCTGGAGTCCTCAGTCCAGTCGTAATAGATAACTCTTCTTGCATCTTAACGCATCACTCACCATTGCTTCGCATAGGCTTCACCTCCTCAGTGCCAAATTATGGATAGGAATCAATGTCACTGTTCGCTACAGTCACCATTGACAGCCTTTATGATTTGTCTCCTGAACTCCGAAGAGGGGTATTAAACTGGCTGTAACCAATCACGATGTAACTTTGCCTAAGTTAAGTTGGTCACGTTTCACTGGCACTTCTTGTGAGAAATTTGAATCATCAGAACATTTCACGTTTTGAGACTGCTCCATCAGTCAATGTGGTCATCGATGATCATCCAGCTCAATACAATGTTCTAACTTTCTGCCCATATGCTTTGATCCCTTTAGATATAATAAATGTACCTAAATCTTTCTTGACAGCGTTCCTTATTTTGGCCTCAACTACTCCCTGTTCTAGCTAATTCCACAGACCCACCGTTCGCTGAAAGAAATTTTGCCTGAACTTGTGCCCTTAATCGAATTTCCCGTGTCTTTAGATGCATCCCCTTGATTTGGGACTCTCTGGTTTTTAGGAAATGCTTTCTGCATTTATATTAGTCCTCATCAAAATTTGTACGTTTTTCTGAGTTTCCCCTTTCCCCATAACCGATTCTCCAAATATCCAGTGGATATCGTCCTACGCAATCTCTTTTTTACTTCATATATTTACCTGGTCATCCAGAATAATCTCCGAAATTGCCATTGCACTTCACTAAAGAAGCAGACGGAAACTACACACAATCTTGCCATTTAGGTCTCATAACAGTGCTGGCGCAAGTACAATGGAGCATGACATCCTGTTCATCTGCCTGAATCATTTCACTATGAAGACCAACATATCATTTGAATATTTCCATTAAGATTTAGAAGAATGAATGATATTTTAAACAATACAACATGCTTCTGAGATCTGACAGGGTTGATGACTGTCCTTGTGTGATCGATTAGAAAGGGAGATACAGTTTTAGAATTAATTGCTTTTATTTTCGTGTAAACTGGAGTGGAGGAGAGTGTTATTTCTGTCTGAAAGTGTGATGAGACTGTAAGTAACTCATTAGCACATATCTTTAGAGGCAGATTCATTTTTTTATTTCATATTTCTACGATGGAGTAGCTAGGCTTTTCACAAACAACGGGGTCAAATTTCATGGGAGCTCAGTGGAGTGTTAGTTCAGCGCCGCAATCAGTTGTTAAATGGATTTTATTGAATAGACAAGCAGGCTTGAGGGAATTAATAGCCGACTCCTGCTCCGACTTCGAATGCTTGCGTATACAGCTTAAACCTTTTCCTTTGGATAGAACACCAATCAGGTGATGTCAATTTGAAACTGGTGAGTACAAACCAAAAAAATGACATTGTCCTAAGTATCCTGCAAAATGTAGTCTGAGTCCAGAACTTGAAATAAATGGTAGCGCCAAGCTTTCGATCCTGTCACTACAACCATTTATCCTTTGTCTATCCACCGATAGTCATAAAACGATTTTACAAAGGTTATAAATTTAAGTCAGACTCAAATTTCTTTTCAAGGGTGTCGTCAGGTAGTACTCAGCTTCTCACACGAATATAGTACTAGAGATCCAGAAAATCTAGAAAAGTGGAATAAGCTGGAAATACGGATTAGCTCATGCAGCAGTTTTAGAAACAGAAACTAAATTAACTTTTATCACTTCTAACTGGGGTACTGCAGCCATATTAAGAGTATTCGCCAGTATGCGTCCCTGGCCTTACACCAAATTAGTACTTCTGGTTAGACAATGACATAAACTGCATTTTTTTTTAAAAATGCAAAGTTTTGATGTAGAAGTCAAATTCAGGTCGGACAGCAATGTAATAACGCTGATAACCAAAACTCTCCCAAAAGTAATTGCTCATTGAATCTCAAAACTATGCTATGTTCAAGCAGAATCCTCAAAACCTTCAGCACACAGCATCTCTGTCAAACTAAAAATGGCAGCTTAGGTTGACATCTGCTATACTTCTTAACTAGCCACTGATTCCATGCTTTGCTGTGATTTTTGGAGCCACAAAGTCATGCTGCAGCTGTCCAAACCTCTGTTGCAGCCGCACTTGGAGTGTTGCATACAGTTCTGTTCACCACATTATAGGAAGGATGCAGAAGGTCTGGAAACGATGCAGAGGAGATTTACTCGGGTGTTGCCTGGTATGAAGGGAAGGCTTTATGAGAAAAGCCTGAGGGACTTGGGGCTGTTTTCGTTCAAGGGAAGTTTGAGAGGTGAGTTAATTGAAACATTTAAGATAGTCAGAGGGTTAGATAGAGTGGACAGTGAGAGCATTTTTCCTTGGATGGTGATGGCAAGCACGAGGGGACATAACAACATTGAGGGGTTATAGATATAGGACAGAGATCATTGTAGTTTGTTTACTCAGAAAGTAGTAGGGACATGGAATGAACTGCCTGCAACAATAGAGTTCTTAGTGACAATGAACAATTTAGTTTATTGGTAGTTAATAAAGCGCAACTGGCATTTGTCTGGGAAAGAATAAAACTGTCAGAAGCATTTTAATATCCCAAAGCTAAATGATGGCGATATTCATTAAACTACCTGAGATGATGGGAGTAGTTGGGGCTGACAATAGAGTAGTCCTTTATGCATTGTGTGTTTACTGGATGGAATGCACAGATGAGGTAGATGCGGCCCGCAATGACAACAATGTTGCATGTAATTATTGAAAGTCAAAAGACAATAGAAAATAGGTGCAGAGTAGGCCATTTCTGCCGTTAAGCCAGCACGACCATCATGGCTGATCATCCTCAATCAGTATCCTATTCCTGCCTTACCCCCATAACCCTTGATTCGACTATCCTTCAGAGCTCTATCCAAAAGATTGAAAAACGTTGCATTTCGGAAGATCCAGTGTCATTGATCCTCCGATCTGACCTATTATTAAGAGGGCAGCAGGGATCCAGGAGCAAATTAGATTTAGGTGGTCTCTGGCCTCTGCTACATTTTTGGTACACAGGACTACAGACTCATCTTTGATGTTTCTCCCGACAACACGTATCTATACATTGTTTTGGCGATGTGCATGAGATTTTGGTAATACCGAGACATTGTTTTCATGGTATACATCTTCGCATATAATACATTTTTAAGCAGTTGTAGCAGATATGAGGAAAGATACTTGGCTCAGTGATATGCACACATATTTCATGCGTGCAAACGCTGCACTACAATAAGAGTTCTGTCACCTTCTAATATAGGAAATATACGAAGCAGTTCAGGAACACTTTGGCATGTTCGTAGAATCTCAGCTGCCTGTAAGCTTAAACTAAATACCCTTCATGACTGGGTTTTAAAAATCATGCAAGTTAACAGAAACTAATGATTAGATTGTGATCTTCGTGATCCTGGGTATTTTTTTAATTATATGGCTAGAGATGCAGGAAGAATGTTCCTAACGATTGGAGAGTCCAGAACCAGGTGTCATAATTTAAAGGTTCTGTGTACCCCACTTAAGATTGAGATTAGCAATAATGCCATCAACCAGAGATTGGGAAGCCTGTGGAATTCTTCAAAACAGAAAGTGATTGAGGTCAAATCATTCAATGGTGTCAAGGAATTACTTGTTGTTCTTAGAATTAAAGGGTTCGAGCATTGTGGGAGAAGTTGAGAATAGAGTACTGTGTTGTTTCATCAGCCATGATCATATAGAATGTCGGAGTGCAAATGGTTGGGGGAGGAGTAGGCGGAGAGGGGGCAGAATAGACAACTACTGTTCATATTTTATGTATGTCCATTATTAAGTCACACGATATGAGGTATGGGAACAGTGTCTTTTTTTCCATGAGAGTCACAATAAGACCTTAAATAATACAAGGTTAAAAAGGAGAAAAGACCAAAAACTAGAACAGTCAGCATTGAGACATCAATTCATCTCCAGTGGAAAGGCAGAAATGCTTTGGACGCTGTAAATCTAAAATAAAATAGATAATTCTGAAATGCACACGAGCTTGGGTTGCATATTTAGAGAGACAGAAACAGTTTTTGCTTCAGTTCAAGAACATTTCATTTGAACTTATTGTATGCGAATTCTAAAGTGAATTATCTGCAATAATGCATGGTTTAAAGAATTGCATTATGTGCTTTGTTTTGAAGACAAGTTTTGAGCCATTTGTGATTTTCCGTCTCTTCTAAACCAATAAAAAAACACATCTAAGGCCTTTTCTATAAAGTTGGAGCAATAGAAGTAGTATGAATGAGTGAAATCAAGTTCCCACTGAACCAAGATTTTAGTGTAGCTTTCAGTAGTTGCTGTAGTTTTGAAATTCATAATGGAACTGTCATAACACTCTCTTTCCTTCTGGTCTGAAGAAACTGGAGAAATATATTGGAATATTTGATGATTAGTAGTTAAGTATTGCGTTATTGTTTTTGGTTTTCCAATAGACTTAAATTTATACCAATTCTTAATACTTCCGTTTGCATTTTAACTGTACAGTAATAATAAAATGTATTTCGTTTAATGCTGAGTCATGTACCCAATCTAATTAAATCTGGAACATAACACCTTATATTTGCTGCGAAATAAGATCAACATTACTGATGAATCTATCTAGTTGACGTTTCTGAATAGGTTCGGTATGGTCCATCATAAACTGGAGGCTCGTGTTAGGAACAAAATATCTCATTCCAGATTGAGTTTAGGATTCTTAAACTCAAAGACAGTGAGTGGTGTTGGTGATTTTATTTCCAGTGTTGAATTCGGTTCGGTTTTCCAGTGTGCCTTGTGCAATTGTGCCTCGTTCAGTTGCTAACAGTCACTTTTTAGTGTGAAAGATAATTGACAGCAAGTAAGCAATGTTAAGCATTCGGAATTTGCAAGCAAGTTGAAGTTGGAATTGCCTGTGTTTGTGAGGGAAGAGGAGATAGTTGCAGCAACAGCTCTGAATTTACAATTGCCAGGAATGCAATCAGAATAATTGGAAACTGGAAAAGAATCAATTGCGAATAAAGCAAACTGAATTGCAGGTAATGACAAGGCGGGAAAAAACGAAACGTTTTTGCCCTTGAAGAATAAAACGGAGGAAAGGAAATTAACAGTTTTAATTACGATTAACCACAGATGAAAAACAAAAAAAGGAAAAAGAACAAAAAGGAAAAGAAAGGATAGTCCTAGCAGATGAAAGCGAGACAGCCAGAGAAGAGAGGGAATAAATGAAACACTTTTGAACTTAAGATGTTGGCAATGAAAGAAGAAAGTCGGCTTAAAATGGCAAAGGCAAAGATAGAAAATGGGGCAGTGATGGAGACAGTGATGAAGAGCAAAGACACCACAACGAAAAGCCTGATTGTCTCTTTAAATATGTCCAAGCTTTACCTAAGTTTGAAGACAAGATGGGAAAGTTCTTTTTTTTCATGATGGAGTTGCTAAAGTAATTAAATGACCAATGACCATATTGTTAATTCAAACAAAATTTGCAGGTAGAGTTAGTAAAGTGCTCTGCATCACTATTAGAGGAGTTTTCCAAAGATTCTGAATTTCCTGCAAAACCATCTTGTGTGCATTTGAGCTAGTGCCAGAAGCTGACGGGCCATATTTGAAGAATCTAAGGAGCGAACCTTGTTAAATGTACGCATCATTTCAAAGAATTAAACAAAGTAACTTCAATAGATGATTTGGGGATTGAAAATAGATTAGACACGTGATGGTCTCAGAGTGGCCGTTGTTTTGGAGGAGTTTGACAATTCAGTTTCTAAAAAGTGCAAAACTCATATGGAAGGGTAGAGAGTGACAACTGCAAAATTAGCAGCAGACATTACACATGATTATAAGCTATTTTGTAAGTTTTTTTGTTCTGATATCAATTTCAATTTGTGGGGACAGATGTTCGAGCAAGGAGAAATCTTCAGGTAGTAAAGGAAAAATAGATCTCATTAATGATAGTAAAGACAGTTTATCACAGGTTAGAAATGAAACTCTAAAGAGGAAAAGATAAATAAAAAGCCTCAGGTGTTCCCACTGTAACTAAGCAGAACATATGAAGTCGCAGAGTGGCTGATTTAAAAATGATATTGGGAAGACAGATTGGTAAACTAGAAATAGGCAGTCGGGTTCCTTAACGTGGTAAAGATTCCAGTGAAAGCTAAAGAGCTGCAAACAAACGAATAGCATGGTCATGGGTTGACTCGTAAGAATGTACAAGATCTCGTTAAAGAATTTAGCTGCGTGGGTAGGTTTTGATCAAGTGTACCAGGATAAGTGGGTTAAAAAGAAAGAACATTTTCAGAGGTAAATACCCAAGTCAATCTTTGCTGGTGAGAGAAGAGGATGTAGGTACTTTAGAAGAAGTATTTCCAGCGAAGACAGTAATATGTGGAATTCATGGTGAGAAGAGAAGCATTCAATTCCATAAGTTGAGACTGAATAGTCCGATTAAAAGTGATAAAGTGAGGATTTTCAAAAATAATGGAACACTTTATCTTTGGGATATTATAACTCGATCACAGCTGGAAGTCATGTCTATTGCGATTGAAAAGCCAGTGGAAAATGAGGCAAATGAGATGCCGCAGGCAGTGTACCCTGGGATTACTTCTGAATGTGTGGTGACAAGGTCACAAAGGCACAGATTGAAACTGGAGCAGAAATCAAAGAATAAAGATAAGCAAGTTGAAATTCAATGGTCAGAAACTGTATTTGATAAAATAGTCGAGAAATAAATAAAAAAAAACAAGAGGTGAAAGATGAAGAGGATATTGTCAGTTGAGAGGGATTTGTACACTTACAACAAAAAGAAGAAAAAGTAAAGTAGTTGTCTCAAAACCAAATTTAGAATATGAATTTGAGAGCATTACGGAATGTTACTACCTTAAACTGAAGGATGTGTAACAAGTAGGAGGTCATTTTGGGTTAAGGAGAACTCAAGTCAAACTGGCGAAAGAATATATTGGCATGGACAGCACAGAGATGTATTTGAATGTTGCTGGATATGTCATACTTGATAAGTAACATCAGCACCTCAGGCATTGATAAACCAGTACCATTATTACTTATTCTGGTATTTGAGCAAACGTTTGCAAGAGTCTTCATCGATTTTGTAGTATACCTCCCTAAAACAACAAATGGAATTCAATAATTGTTGACTGAAACTGATGTGTCCACGAGGATTCTGGAAGAAATTCTATTACACAATGTTGCAGCTATAAGTATTGTAGAAGATTTTTTTTCTTTTATTATATATCACTTTCCAATGGAAATATACTCAGATCAGGGTCTAAATTTTGCATCAAAATTATTCAAGGAAGTTATGAAAAGTTTAGAATTAAAACAATTTACACAAATTATCTCCCATCCAGAATTGCAAAGAGCGTTGGGACGGTGGCATTCAAATTTATTGGCCATGTTGAGGACTTATATTCAAGACTACCCCGAGGATTGGCATAGAGGAATTCGATTTGATCTTTTTAAAATTAAGGATGCACCTGATTGAGCAACTAAATTCAGTCCATTTAATTCGTTTTTGGACATATAGTGAGAGGGTTACTGAAATCTATTAAGAAAAATTTGGAAAGCAGAGTTCAGAAACCACTAACTTGGACTATGTGCTAACTTAGAGGGAAGCCTTAAATATAGTGGCTGATTTCGCTGGATGGCATTTGAAAGGAGCACAGCATGTGGTGAAACAGGGACCAGTAAAGAAATCAAAACTTCATGAGTATCTACCAATCGTAGACGAATCTTTAAAAGCAAGTGTTAGTGGGCCTTATCAAATGGAAAGGAAATTGAGTGAAGTGAATCATTTGATAAGAACACTAAGTAGAAGGAGAAATATCTGAGTGTGTTATATGAATCTATTGACATGTTATTTCCAGAAGGAAGGAAAGCAAATGGATAAGGTGAAACATTACAACTCATAATGACGAGCCAATTTCAGGTAATTTGAATTTGACATTCCTCAAGTTAAATAGGATAATGAGAAAGTTCTCAAAAACTGAGATACATTTCATAGAATCCGTATAGTGGGCTATTCAGTCAAACAAGTCCACACCAACCCTCTGAAAATCATATGGGACAATAAGCTAGGAAATACTAACATGATTATGGGTGATGTATATACAAGAAATGATGTTCCAATTAACAAACATCCCTATAGATATAGCCCTCTAAAATTGGCTTCGTTTCAAACAGAGATTCAGACCCTGTTGAATTAGATATAATCAAAGTGAGCTGCAGAGAATGGAGCTTGCCCATAGTGATAGAACCAAAACTAAATGGTACCCTACGTTTTGTGTGGATTTCCGTGACAGCAATGCACTTATGAAATTTGCTTCATACCTTATTTCATAGCTGGAAGACTGTATCGCGCAGGTATGACAAGTAACTTTTACTTCAAAATCAACTTACTGAGTGGTATCTTTATCTGAGAGTGTCCAGGTAACTTCAGCTTTCATGGCACCAAATGGACCTTATTAGTTCAAAGTTTTGCCATTTGGTATGAAAAATGTGCCAGCTGCATTGCAAAGACTAACTAATAAAGTTACTTCAGGATTACAGGATTATGTGGTGCACAGAGACAGTCTAGTAATTTTTATTCATACAAGGAGGGACATTTGCAGCATCTATGGGAATTGTTTGGTGGACTGCAAAACATGCTAAACCTGGCTGAAACTGGCAGGTGGACTTTAATTCAGATAAATGTGAGGTGCTGCATTTTGGAAAAAATAAATTAGCAGGATTTATACACGTAATGGTAAGGTCCGATGGAGTGTTAGTGAACAAAGAGACCTTGGTTTATTGCTCCTTGAAAGTGGAGTCGCAGTTAGATAGGATAGTGAAGAAGGCATTTGGTATGCTTTCCTTTATTAGTAAGACTATTAAATACAGGAGTTAGGAGGTCATGTTGCATCTGTGCAGAACATTAGTTAGGCCATTGTTAGAATATTGCGTGCATTTCTGGTCTCCTTCTCATTGGAAAAATGTCGTGAAACTTGAAAGGATTCAGAAAAGATTTGCAAGAATGTTCCCAGGGTTGGAGGATTTGAGCAATAGAGGGAAGTTGAATAAGTTAGGGCTGTTTGGCCTGGAGCATCGGAGTTTGAGGGGTGACCATATAGAGGTTTACAAAATTATGAGGGACATGCATAGGAAAAATACACAAAGTCTTTTCCCTGGGGTGGGGGAGTCCAGAACTGAAGGGCATAGGTTTAGGGTGAGAAGGGAAAGATATAAAAGAGACCTAAGGGGCAACTTTTTCACGCAGAGTGTGGTGTATTAATGGAATGAGCTGCCAGAGGAATTCACACAGGCTAGTACAATTGCTATATTTAAAAGGCATCTGGATGGGTATATGAATAGGAAGCGTTTGGAGGGATATGGGCCAGATGCTGGCAGGTCGAATAAGATTGGGTTTGGATAACAGTTTGGCGTGAATGAGTTTGTCCGAAGGATCTATTTCCATGCTATACATCTCTATGACTATAAGTAGTTAGACATGGATACAATTACAATATTTAAGAGACATTTTGATGAGTATGTTAATAGGAACGATTTGGATGGATAAAGGCCAGGCCCAGGCAAATTAACTTTATCTCGAATTATGGTTAGCATGGATTGGTTGGACTGAAGAGTCGTTTCCATTCTATATGACTGGATAACTGTATGACTCTATTCTGACTGCCACCTGCATGTAGAGTGCTGTTAATGTCATTTCTAAATTATTTAAATCTGTACAATGGGAACGAAACAGTTTGGCAGATTCAAACACAATTTCTTTTTAACGTGTTTATTTTTAATTGACTTGACACAATAGGATGAGCATTTCAGTGAGTACGTCTTTGTACCAATTACTTTTCTGAAGAACTTGCAGTTGTCTTTGTTTTCTCTAATGTAAAAAGATGTCAACTGTATGCTTTGGAAGTAATGATGCAGAACGCAGAATATATATCTTCAGCTCCCTTTCAGTGGTTAAAATAGGATACTGGCTAAGTTCACATCGATCTCCTTATATTTCTTCCGTAACATATTAATTCCAGTTTTAATTTAACTTAGTGACATATTCCGAGTTACAAGTGCATTGTGATAGCCACTGGATTTCTCACACGGTTATTTAGTTATTGTCAGAAGTTACTGAAGAAGAATTTATCAGTAGGGTAGTTTGAATCTTAAATGAGGCTTGTCAAAGTTGGGTATCCGTAACTACAAACATGCATTGTTATTACT
This sequence comes from Hemiscyllium ocellatum, assembly GCF_020745735.1. Lineage (NCBI taxonomy): Eukaryota > Metazoa > Chordata > Chondrichthyes > Orectolobiformes > Hemiscylliidae > Hemiscyllium > Hemiscyllium ocellatum. The sequence goes on from NC_083435.1 coordinate 32,703,679, forward strand.
GAGAAAGAATTCAGACATGGAAACAAAAAATTCATCGATTTTCGTCAACTCCGTATCTTTGGTTGATGGTTTTCTCTCAGCATTGTTGCGTCTTCAGTGTTCCTTTCCCATGAAATTGTAAGTACAATGTGGCTAATCATCAGCATATCAAACAGTAAAATGTGTCGAAATGAAAGCAATAGGTGAAAGCAGTTTCTGTCATGAAAAGAAAATGTTAGTCAAGTTGCTGACATGTTGAAGCTTGATTTTACATAGCAGGATCATGAGATTTTTGGTTACTTTCCGAGGTTCGTACAGAAAATAGACTAGAACGCTTTCTAAAATGTTTCAAATGTATTTAACTTCTATCAAATTATTTTCAGCTTAGTTAATTTAGTTATAACTTTGTAGCTTGTGGCAACAATTTGAAACAATTCTATCCAATTTAAAAGCAACAAATAATCACATTACATAAACAATGAAAGCAAAAATGCAGGACAAGTGCCAGATTGCAAATAGGATTGTAATTTCGAAATCAATGTAGGAAATACACAACATTAATTTAAGATCATTGTATCAAATGTGAAATTCATTACTTCTGATACTGCATAACCAACATTTATCAGATGATGCGTTTAGAGACATTACAACATCGAAGGGTGAGATTCACTGAAGTTATCAGTGCTGCCAAAGATGGAAGTGACTAATTACTATCTCTCCTTATATTGAAAGGAAAAACAGTCGACAGTTCAGAACTCTGAGGATTTTCAGCGGCGAACAGGAGGCATCGCCGATTCATTGTGATCTCAAGCACAGGAGAATGTGGCCAAATGTGTGGTAATTGCACTTGAACGTGGATATATGTGAAATTCTTCACTTTCGACAGAAAGTAGCAAAAGCAGAATATTACTTGAATAATGATCAACTGGGAAATGTGAATGTCGAAAAGGGTCTTCACGTCTTGCTACGCCAATCAATCAATGTAATGTCCGCCCTGCCTTCACCTCATCTTCTCCCCTGATGCTGACATGACCGATTTAATACTTACAGGAGTGGTGATTTTGCATCTCCTCTATTCGAACATTCTTGCATATTTCTGCAAATTCATCTCTAATTTTAAAATGGGACTCGACTCTAATGTGAAAAAAGCCGTACTTAGAAGTGAAAGAGCTAAAGAATATGCAGAATAAATTATTTGCGAGTTTTGAAGTCAAAATTAATATTTTATTTTCGTTTGTTATGAATGTTTTGCTCTACAGCTGTATATGTTCCTGCTGTCATATGCATTCTGGTTATTTTACTCTTTCTCCACGCTCTATCATGCCGTCATTAAGTTCCCTCCCAACATTTTGTTCACACTCATTAGACTATATGGTTCCATGACCCTTCTGGAAACATTACAGCGGCTTTTGTTCCCGTTCTCCATCAACCACCACTGTTTTTCTCTGTTCTTTATGTTGACCTACATTAATATTGCTGCTGTTTTCACTTTCAATATTCTTTGTTCCAGCTATTTAACTTATACCATCCACTCCATCTAGAACTGACAGGTTTTTGTTTTTGTTTGTCTCTTTCTGTATACAAATCCCACTGTACAAAAGTATCTGAAAGTCAGAAATTTACGTGGACATACTTGTTTTCAGCACTGTCTGTAAATTACTGCTCAACTTGCAGCAATTCATCCAAAAGAGCATATTGGGACTGGTCCAGCTTTGTTTGGACAACGCAGTGGCTCAGTCATTAGCACTGCACCAGGGAGATTGGTTCGATTCCAGCCTCACTGACAGTCTGTGTGGAGATGGCACATTTTTCCCATGTCTATTTGTGTTTCCTCTGGGTGCTCCGGTTTTTTCCCACAGTCCAAAGATGTGCCGGTTTGGTTAATTGACAATGCAAAATTGACAATAGTTTTCAGGGATGTCGAGGTTAGGCGGATTAGTCAGGGCTAAATACAGGTTGTGCGAATTGGTTTTTGGTGGGTTACTCTTCAGAGGGTCGGTATCGACTTTATGAGCTGAAGGACCATTTTTGACACGATAGGGCTTCTAAGTCACGTACTTCGAAATTGAAATGTTAACTCTTCTACCCATTTCTGTGTCTCCAGTACATGCAATGTGCTTAGGAACATTGCCACCAAAATTCATCTTGCCCCTTACCCCTACCAAAATTAATGACCCTGAACGCAAACCCAGACGTGAGGCATTAATGTTTCTCCTGAAAACATTGTAAAATCCATGTTCCCCGCACATTTGTGCACCATTTAATGCAGTTAATATTCGGGTAGTTGGAGTTATGTGTCATTGTTGATCTTTCTTTTCTGCACTTCTCTGCATTTACAATACACTGCTTTCAGAAAGTGTATGCATCTAAAGCAAATCTTACAATTCCTTTGTCCTTCTCTTTGTCATTTGCTCCTGCATTCAACTTTCATGCACTTATTTCAGTTTGTCCACTGTCTCAGAGCATTTTGTTCCATTATGATTCTGAAAATCCTACAAACAGAATGTCAAGCTTTCATTCGTGACGTTTTGTAGGCTATACCTCATTAGGACTACGTTATGATGCTTACAGTATATAACTTTGCCTTCAGGTCTTCATCCTTATTTACTGGAAGCCTGTACTATGAACAATGTAAACTTGTTCTGAACAAATGAATCAGTAATGTTACAATGAGAACAGCAGGTCTAGTTTGTCTTATTATTGACCAGAACAGAGACGATTGGTAGAAGAGAATAAAGAGGAATTTTAAATTATTGAATAATGTAGTCTTCAGTACAGTGTTCCATCTTTGATATAGTCAAATATTGCAAGGGCATCACCGTAAAGAAAATGCTTCAAGAGTTGGTTCGTACATTCACATTTTTCAGGGGAGGGCAGATTGAAGAAAATAGCTTTAATGTTCTCAAAGCAGAGCTAAAGGAGCTCGAGATGGAAGAAATAATAGAAAGTTGAGAAAAGCTACCAGAAATGAATTGTAATTTCTGTTTACCATAAATGATAGCAATAAGCACTCGGTTATAATGCATTATACATGTTGTGTTACAGGGCAGCAGTTTAGATTTTCTAGTGACGTCTTGCCCGAGCTTTTTGTCCAGGACTTCGACAGATATTATGGTTGACATATTTGAAAGAAAGCTTTTCTGAAATCTTTGGGAAAAGCTTTGATAATGTAACGAGAGGCATGCCCTAGATGTAAGTTTGCTTGCTGAGCTGGAAGATTTGTGAAAACTAACCTTCCAGCTCAGCATGCAAACTTATATCCACACATCCAATCTGAGCTACGAATGTTCTCAAGACTTGACCAGTCTGGGTACCATCAATCAAATGCTGTGGCGTTTGCAAACACAATGGTTACCCAACAAATTAAAGAATTTTGCTATCAGCAGAGATCCCTGCTGTAATTGAGATGATGACATTCTGAAGCCTATTGCTATGTTCATGTCTTCGAAGCATTGCAAAGCATCTTGGTCTCAGTTGTTTCGATTAATGATTAATTTCATAAATGAAGTCAGCGGACATTTCACTGAATTTTTGAACTCTTCCCTGAACTTTGTCTGAGTCACACCATAAATAAACGTGTTTGTGCAGGAGCTTAAACTTCGCATCATAATTCCTACTTGTCGAAAAATATGAAGTGAATCGTTGTAAGCTGAAGGATCTGTTCCTGTAGCGTAGTAATATAAAAACTCTACAACATCTATGAGCCATAGGAGTATGAAACTACCGGATATGGTAAAGAGCAAAATTACAGATTTCCTTCTGTTTTCCATCTCTGGGTCACGCTGATTCTTCCGCTTACTGTGTCGTGTTAGTGCTTTACGGACACGACTGGACCCCATTATATGCCTGACTGTCAAAGCGTTCAGCAGCAATATTAGTGTGAATGGAAGCAAAGGGTTCAATACAGTGTCAAACCAGTTAAATGCCACCCATGTAGGCTCTGTAAAGTACTTTGGGTTGGTGAAACAAAACCAATGTATATTGTTGATTATTTCTGCAGATTCAAGTGTAAAGTAGAACGGAACATTTTTGAAGAAAAATAGTAAAGCAGTCGTTGTCAACGTCACAGCTGCAGTTTTCTTGATGCAAAACGTTGTTCGGAACTTCTGGCAACAGATTGCCACAAATCGATCAAAGGAGAAAGTGACAGTAAACCATACAGACCAGTCAAAAGCTGTGCAGCCCAGGAAAAATATAGTACTGCACAATGGAGTGATTTCCAGGAATGAACCTGGGAAGAAATAATAGCTGATACGCCATAGAATGACCTCAAAGTTAATTACCAGAAAATCTGCGATTGCCATAGCCAGCAAGTAATGGGTCGTGCATATAGATAGTCCACATCTTCCCCGGGACAGGATTATAATCACGATTAAGTTAGCTGCAAAATAAATATGCACATGCATTAACTTACTGAATAGATGCTCTGAGCAGGTTCTGAAGAGTAGGTGGTGAAACACAAATACCCAAAAATTGATGATCACCATTTTATCAATTAGTGAAAGCTCTGAGACTTGAATGTCTTCCCATGGAGATGAAATGTTAGGAATATTACCAGTGATAAGAGATCCCTTCAATGTGAGGTTTTGTGAACCCTATCAAATTGACAGAAAGTTGATCGAGGTGAATTATCTATTAAAGATGTCAGATAGAAAAAAAAAAGGATTGGGTATGTCATGTGAACATGTTGATAACATATTTTACTCGAGAGAATGAATTGGAGATAAAGGTGCTAGTTACTGTCCCGTAGAGTAAGGAATCAAATCCAGATTAAGTGGATTTTGATATGCCTCAAAACATATTTTAAAATGAAGAGGTCCTGACGATTGGGGTAGTTTAGTAAACAATCTGTCTCAGGAGCATAGAAAGCAGTTGACGAGTTTGCTACTAAGTACAAGGACATATGTGAGAATCTGTTGGGCTGGATGGATGCTATTGTACATGAAGAAGATGTGGGAAATACTGCTCTAATAAAGCAACACCCGAATCAGCTTAAGCATTTCAAAGCCAGACAAGTCCAGGTAGAAGTGGAGTCCATGCTTGACGCGGACATCATCAAACCAAGCCAGAGTGAGTGGAGTTCACCGATAATCTTAATTCCCAAACAGGACAGGACTCAACAGTTGTGCACTTATTATCGGAATGTCAACGCCATTACAAAATCGGACTCATATGCAACTGCTAGATTGGAGGTCTCTATCGAGAAAGTCGGCCTAGCCAGTTACATCACAAATTTGGACTTAATGCCTGGTTACTGATACGTATCTTTATCAGAAACAGTGAAATAAATTTCCGCATTTATAACCCCAAATGGGCGACATCCATTCAAAACGATGTCCTTTGGAATGAAATATCCACCGGCCACATTCCAAAGACTCACGAACACAGTTGTGGCTGGGTTAATAAACTGTGCAGTCTATTTGGACGATGTTGTGATCTTCAATAAGTCCTAGAAAAATCACTTGGTACAGTTGGCAGAGTTATTTGAAAGACTACAAAACGCAAATCTGGTAATAAACTTAAATAAAAGTGAATTTTCAAAAGCAGAGGTGACATTCTTGGGACATAACATTGATCATGGAACGTTGACACCAAGGAATGCAAAAGCGAAAGCTCTCGAGAAATTTCCACGACAAACTTCGAAGACAGGCTTCAATTCTTAGGACTCAGTGGATTCTATCGGAAATTTGTGCTAAACTTCAGCAGAGTAGTGGTGCCATTAACCAATTTGCTGAAGAAGAAGAACACAAAGTTTGATTGAGAAAATAATGCAAGCAGACATTCAACCGTTTAAAATCAATATTAACCACCAAACCAATTTTCTCTACAACAAACGCTTTAAAACTTTTTTTTTTAAAGTTGACATTGATGCTTAGTGACACATGAGTTGGAGCTGTACTCCATCAGGAAGATGAGGATGGGAGAAATGCCAAGCCATCGGCATTTACTGACTGCCAAACAAAAAGCTCTTTTAAAAGTACCTTTATTGATCAGTGACCTGTGGAAATCCTGAAGCAGAAGAAAATTTGAACAGAAAGATTCCAAAAGAAGTTTTGGCAGCTGCCTGGTTTTGAAATTACTTTTTGTTTTGGAACATCAGAATCGGTGGATTCTGTAGGATTAGTATTTTAGAAGTTGAAGGTAATAGGTTAGAGAAAGGAGTTGTAAATAAATGTTCATCAATGATTCTCTGTTATATTTTAAGAAATAAAATTATTAATTTTTACTTTAAACCGTTCGTGCACTCTCGAATTTTCACAGATTACTGCATGGACTGCATGGACTAACTCTTTTCTGTGTTGCTGATCTAAATTAAGCTAAGGGGTTTGCCCGTGTTCGAACAGCATCTATCATTAACAATTTTGAGTAGTTCAGATTCTTCAGAAGCACAATTCATGATAGTGTCGCAGAATTTGTTTGTTCCACGCAAAAGCGCAAATGGCTGTGTGATATCGTCTTGAATGTGTGCTGAGCAAACATTCCACTTCATGGAACTATCTTAACAAAATACTTAAAGAAGAAATATCGTCACTTGTGAGGGAATGCAATGCTCGTTTTCATCAGTACAAGAATGTCAGTGGTAAAACTTAGAATAGTTGTCTGAGAGACAGCTTTCCTTCGAGGCTGTTTAGTACGAACGTCTGATATCAAAACACTGGCGTCCATGCCAGGTTTAAAAAGAAGGCAGATCAAGGAGAAGTTAATAGTTCCCTGGTAACAGGCAATTTTAGAAAAAAGTGTTAATGCTGCCTACCAATCAAGAATATAGCTTGACGAGAACGAGCATGGTAGTTTTATACTGCGTAGGGAATTTATTTCAATATCTCATTAGTAATTTATTGTAGCATTGAAATTCGGGGAACCAAGATTTGCACTCAGAAAGCTTGTGATTACAAGTAAATCTTTTGAACTATAATCTGCTGTCGTGTAACTTCTGACTATTGTAGCATTGTCACTTTTAAGACATTGCACATATCGACAGAAAGAGTTCAATCAATACTGTACTAAGTAATTCGCTGTTAAATATTTGTTACCACCAACATTCATCATTTTAGATCTGATTTTTGAATTAGAAAAAGAAACTCAATGTTGCTTGTTCTTAAGTGTGTTTCTCCTGCCAGGGAGACAATTTATGTAAATGAATGAAGAGATAATCGATTACTGTATGCATAGAGACACTGAAATATCAACAAATAGTCCTGCAAAATTTAATCAGTTACCAAACAATATGATTTACTGTAAAAACTTTCTTCCTTCGTTCGTAAGTTTAAAGTGACTGTACGAAATGGAGACATCCATCACGTAACAATGGGCTCTCACAGTGAGTCGTTGCTGTTTCATCTTTGTTAGTAATTCGTACTAAACCACTGTCTGTGAATTAGTCACAACGAAACGAGCACAGAGTATCTCAAGAATGCCAAACAAAAGCCCAGTAAACATACTCTTCTGCATAAATCAAGTTGTTACATTCGCTTACCAGGAATGCCAATGATGGCAAGAATCATGTAGTATATTCTTCTGATACTGTAAAATGTTTCACGCATTTCTGTATTCACCAATATGTTACTTGCTTTGTTCGTATACTCTGAATCATGCTTTGAAGCCATACATTCCCAGGCAATTTATTTTCTCCGTTGTGGAATGTCCTCTGAGAGAGTAGAATTGCAGCAATTTTCAAATTAGCTGTTTAATTAAAATAGATCACGACAGCTGAGCTAAATCTCTGTTGAGATAGAACATATAAACACTGATATTGATTTGGAAAACTACAAAGAGTGGGCATGGTATATGTTCTTTATTGTATACACCATTTTAATTTTTTTGTTTTGCAACCTCCTTCACATTTCTGAGTGAGTTCAATATTTTAAATTTTAAGTATTTTAGGTCTCTCACAGAGCTCCTTAATTTCACTTAATGATATAGTCTTCCTACTTGATCGAAGCTTGTTTTTGTTTCGATACCACGAATACAAGTGTTAAAGAGACGTCTCAGTATGTTTTGCCAAACACGTAGATATTTTGCTCTCTAATCATCGACTTCCCATGGTATGGCGTGTGCATAGTTCAACTGAATCAGCTCATTATGTAGTTTTATTTCTGTCGCATATTTCATTACTTCTTTTGCTTTTTTAAAAAATTAGCTTGTACTTACGTGTAAGTCGTTGTTAAAATGAGCACAGCATGAGCAATTTGTTACGAATTACGAAGTGTTAACTTCCCAGAACAAGCCGTCAACATTCCGAAGAAATCCACTCAATTTTGTTCTGATCTTGTTCTGTACCAACTATATTTACAATTAAACTGGATAAAAGATTACTCCAGGAGACTTAACAAAAGAATAAAACCATAAGTTTCATCTTTGTTTGAACCAATTGTGATATTTTATTGCTGAAGTTAATATAGCAATGAAGTCTTCGTACATATATAACTTTTTTCCAACACCCAGAATTAACGTGGTTAGCTTGGATATTAATCTGTCATCAAAAAGCACTCGGTGCACATCACAAAAGCAATGACTCAGAACATATCCACGGATTTATTAGTAGCTGCCATTAATGACAATGTAAGTCAGCAAACTTTCGTTAAACTTCAATAGGGAATACAGATATTCACCTTTGTTGATTTGGTCTTGGAACTCTCTCTTCAGTGCAGTCTGTCATTGATTGTCTCAGGAACGAGTCCTGCCCTATTCAATTGCACTGCTGTCATCGAGCAATAGTCCTTTGAACTTTGAAAATGACACTTCAATACATACATATAGCAAAGCTGCAGGGCTTTTGTTTTTTTTTGCAAACAGTTAGCTTCATTAGTAAAATATGCCCCTGCATTTCCAGTGAACTCTAGTCTTGCTGGTTAGAGATGGGAAATAAATAAATAAATTAATTAATTAATTAATAAAACTTGTCGCTATCATGTTTATTTCAATACTTTTATGGCTTCCCGCAAAACACAGTTAACATGGTTTGTCTGGTTCAGGTCATGTGTTACTCACTTGATTGAATTTTTCGAGGAGCTAACGATTGTGATCAATGTTAGTAGAGCAGTGGATTTAATCTATATGGATATTAGTCACAATTCTGACAATGTCTCCCATAGAATACTAATTAAAAAGCTTGGGATGAATCAGCTGCAGGGTGAACTGGGAGATTAGATTCAGAATTGTCTTGCCCATAGAAGGCAGAGCGTTGTAATAAAGGTGTCTGTGTCTGTGCGTTTTTTTTTTGGCTGGCAGTCCGTGACCTGTAGTTTTCTGCAATAATCCGTACTGGGTTCGCAAATGTATAAATATATGACTTGGATGAATATCTGGTTGGGTTGGTTAGTAGTTTGCTGGAGTTGTGTGTAGTGTAGAAGATCGTCAAAAGATACAGAGAAAGACCGATTAGTTGCAGATAAGAGCAGGGAAATAGAGGTAAAGACGGGTGCTACATTTTGGAACATCAAATGTTAAGGAAAAGTGTCTAGTTAATGACAGACTATGTACAGTATCCATGCACAGAGCGATCACAGAGTGCAAATCCAAAGCTCCTTGAAAAGGACCAGGCAAGTAGATACGATGATGAAGAAGACATATGGCAGGCTTGCCTTTATTGTTCGTGGAATTGAGTGCATGAGTCATAATGCCATGTTGCAACTTTGTAAGACTTTGGTTAGGCCGAACTTAGAAAATTGCATTCAATTCTAGTGTCATGTTACAAGAAAGACATGGAGGCATTGTAGAGGGCTCTGAAGAATTTTATCAGGATGCTGCCTGGATTAGAGAGTATAGACTGTGAGAAGAGGCGAAAAGCACTCGGGTTGTTTCTCTGGAGCAGTGGAGACTTGATAGAAGTTTATGAAGTTATGTGAGGTTGACAATATGTTAGTCAGCAAGTAAAATCACCAGCTTCAAGTTTGTTACGCTATTTTGTAGGACTGAAAGTATTGAAATGCTTTGTATGAAACATATGAAGATGATAAAATTCTAGGCGACAGTCGTTCAAGATACAAAATATCCCTAGTCAGTACTATCTAACATGATTTTCCTTACCTGCTTCCATAAAGTACATAACTGTAATATCAGTCAAAATCAGATCCTCATGTGTAGCTGTGGCAGTTAAATGATGCGTTGAAGGGTTTCCTGGGATTGGTGCCTTTGAAATGCCTTTAACGTATTGCTTTTATTTTCCAAGAACTGTCACCTGCGTTTACAAAGTTTGTCATCCATAGATAACCTTCTTGCCTTAAAATGTTCAGGTGTGGAGTATTAATACACTCAGGATAGTTCAACAAGTGCGGCTTAATTGCAAAATCACACTACACATTCGGTATATTGCTTTATTGTTTGTTTTTATAATTTGATATTATTCCACATGCCAATGACACTTTGTTTTACAACGTTATCCCTCAGTTCACATTTTTATCTTTCTCCTCTCATCTTAAAATTATGTCCTGTTGTTTTGAGCTTCTCTATCTGAAGGAAATAAGACATTTGCTGTTCATTGTATCAGTGACATTCTTGATTTTACAAACCTCTGTGAATTCACCCCCCCCCCCAACTTCCTAAACTCCGGTGAAAGAAATTTCAGCCTATCCAGCTATTCCTTCTCACTCAAATCGTCTCATTCAGTAAAATACTTGCAAGACTTTTACATCAGAATATAAGAAGCAGGAGTAGGAGTAGGAGTAGGCCACCTGGCCCTTCGAGCCTGCTTTACCATTCAATAAGATCATGGCTGATCTTTTTCTGGACTCAGCTCTACTTACGCCCACTCACCATGCTTTTAATTTCTTTATTGTTCAAAAATCTACCTATTTCTGCCTCAAAGACGTTGGACAAAGTAGCTTCAACTGCTTTACTGGGCAGAAAATTCCATTGATTCACAACCCCTTGTGTGAAGAATTTCCTCCTCAACTGGTTGTTAAATGTGGATTCCTGTTTTTGATGCTATGCGCCACACACCCCCGCACCCCCATCGCCGCCAACCCGCAGCCCCAGCCCCTCAATAGACACACACTTTTAGTTATAACCATCAGTGGAAACAAATTTCCTGTTTCTGTCTTATCCATTCTCTTCATACTTTTCTATATTACTATACGATCCTCCCATCATTATTCTTAAGTCTAATCAGTATAGCCACAGTCGACTTAAACCATCCCCATAAAACAATGCTCTCAACTCCACAATCTATCTCGTGAACCTTCTTTTCATCCCTCCAGTGCCAGTAACTCATTTGTCAAATAAGGAGACAAAAATTGAACACAGTTCTCCAAGTGTGGCCTGGAGCATAAACTCTCTATTTTAAGCTTCATTCTTCTACCAATGAATGACAATATTTTGTTTGCTCTCTCAATTGCCTACTGCATCTGCAAACCAACGTTTTGTGATCCAGACACAGGACACCCATGTCCCACAGCATATTAGCATGCGCTTTTCTGTTCAATTGCCAAATCAGTAATGATCTTCCGATAGCAGGGTGATTAGAACTTTATACAGAACTTGAAAAGTGGTCTTACTAATGTTCTGCACAAGCAGAAGACGTTTGTAGAGGTCACACATAATTTTGATGATTAAGCTGGAGTCCTCAGTCCAGTCGTAATAGATAACTCTTCTTGCATCTTAACGCATCACTCACCATTGCTTCGCATAGGCTTCACCTCCTCAGTGCCAAATTATGGATAGGAATCAATGTCACTGTTTGCTACAGTCACCATGGACAGCCTTCATGATTTGTCTCCTGAACTCCGAAGAGGGGTATTAAACTGGCTGTAACCAATCACGATGTAACTTTGCCTCAGTTAAGTTGGTCACGTTTTACTGGCACTTCTTGTGAGAAATTTGAATCATCAGAACATTTCACGTTTTGAGACTGCTCCATCAGTCAATGTGGTCATCGATGATCATCCAGCTCAATACAATGTTCTAACTTTCTGCCCATATGCTTTGATCCCTTTAGATATAATAAATGTACCTAAATCTTTCTTGACAACGTTCCTTATTTTGGCCTCAACTACTCCCTGTTCTAGCTAATTCCACAGACCCACCGTTCGCTGAAAGAAATTTTGCCTGAACTTGTGCCCTTAATCGAATTTCCCGTGTCTTTAGATGCATCCCCTTGATTTGGGACTCTCTGGGTTTTAGGAAATGCTTTCTGCATTTATATTAGTCCTCATCAAAATTTGTACGTTTTTCTGTGTTTCCCCTTTCCCCATAACCGATTCTCCAAATATCCAGTGGATATCGTCCTACGCAATCTCTTTTTTACTTCATATATTTACCTGGTCATCCAGAATAATCTCCGAAATTGCCATTGCACTTCACTAAAGAAGCAGACGGAAACTACACACAATCTTGCCATTTAGGTCTCATAACAGTGCTGGCGCAAGTACAATGGAGCATGACATCCTGTTCATCTGCCTGAATCATTTCACTATGAAGACCAACATATCATTTGTCTATTTCCATTAAGATTTAGAAGAATGAATGATATTTTAAACAATACAACATGCTTCTGAGATCTGACAGGGTTGATGACTGTCCTTGTGTGATCGATTAGAAAGGGAGATACAGTTTTAGAATTAATTGCTTTTATTTTCGTGTAAACTGGAGTGGAGGAGAGTGTTATTTCTGTCTGAAAGTGTGATGAGACTTTAAGTAACTCATTAGCACATATCTTTAGAGGCAGATTCATTTTTTATTTCATATTTCTACGATGGAGTAGCTCGGCTTTTCAAAAACAACGGGGTCAAATTTCATGGGAGCTCAGTGGAGTGTGAGTTCAGCGCCACAATCAGTTGTTAAATGGATTTTATTGAATAGACAAGCAGGCTTGAGGGAATTAATAGCCGACTCCTGCTCCGACTTCGAATGCTTGCGTATACAGCTTAAACCTTTTCCTTTGGATAGAACACCAATCAGGTGATGTCAATTTGAAACTGGTGAGTACAAACCAAAAAAATGACATTGTCCTAAGTATCCTGCAAAATGTTGTCTGAGTCCAGAACTTGAAATAAATGGTCGCGCCAAGCTTTCGATCCTGTCACTACAACCATTTATCCTTTGTCTATCCACCGATAGTCATAAAACGATTTTACAAAGGTTATAAATTTAAGTCAGACTCAAATTTCTTTTCAAGGGTGTCGTCAGGTATTATTCAGCTTCTCACACGAATATAGTACTAGAGATGCAGAAAATCTAGAAAAGTGGAATAAGCTGGAAATACGGATTAGCTCGTGCAGCAGTTTTAGAAACAGAAACTAAATTAACTTTTATCACTTCCAACTGGGGTACTGCAGCCATATTAAGAGTATTCGCCAGTATGCGTCCCTGGCCTTACACCAAATTTGTACTTCTGGTTAGTCAATGACATAAACTGCATTTTTTTAAAAAATGCAAAGTTTTGATGTAGAAGTCAAATTCAGGTCGGACAGCAATGTAAGAACGCTGATAACCAAAACTCTCCCAAAAGTAATTGCTTGTTGAATCTCAAAACTATGCTATGTTCAAGCAGAATCCTCAAAACCTTCAGCGCACAGCATCTCTGTCAAATTAAAAATGGCAGCTTAGGTTGACATCTGCTATACTTCTTAACTTGCCACTGATTCCATGCTTTGCTGTGATGTTTGGAGCCACAAAGTCATGCTGCAGCTGTCCAAACCTCTGTTGCAGCCGCACTTGGAGTGTTGCATACAGTTCTGTTCACCACATTATAGGAAGGATGCAGAAGGTCTGGAAACGATGCAGAGTAGATTTACTAGGGTGTTGCCTGGTATGAAGGGAAGGCTTTATGAGAAAAGCCTGAGAGACTTGGGGCTGTTTTCGTTCAAGAGAAGTTTGAGAGGTGAGTTAATTGAAACATTTAAGATAGTCAGAGGGTTAGATAGAGTGGACAGTGAGAGCATTTTTCCTTGGATGGTGATTGCAAGCACGAGGGGACATAACAACATTGAGGGGTTATAGATATAGGACAGAGATCATTGTAGTTTGTTTACTCAGAAAGTAGTAGGGACATGGAATGAAATGCCTGCAACAATAGAGTTCTTAGTGACAATGAACAATTTAGCTTATTGGTAGTTAATAAAGCGCAACTGGCATTTGTCTTGGAAAGAATAAAACTGTCAGAAGCATTTTAATATCCCAAAGCTAAATGATGGCGATATTCATTAAACTACCTGAGATGATGGGAGTAGTTGGGGCTGACAATAGAGTAGTCCTTTATGCATTGTGTGTTTACTGGATGGAATGCACAGATGAGGTAGATGCAGCCCGCAATGACAACAATGTTGCATGTAATTGTTGAAAGGCAAAAGACAATAGACAATAGGTGCAGAGTAGGCCATTCTGCCGTTCGAGCCAGCACGACCATCATGGCTGATCATCCTCAATCAGTATCCTATTCCTGCCTTACCCGCATAACCCTTGATTCGACTATCCTTCAGAGCTCTATCCAAAAGATAGAAAAACGTTGCATTTCGGAAGTTCCAGTATCATTGATCCTCCGATCTGACCAATTATTAAGAGGGCAGCAGGGATCCAGGAGCAAATTAGATTTAGGTGGTCTCTGGCCTCTGCTACATTTTTGGTACACAGGACTACAGACTCATCTTTGATGTTTCTCCCGACAACACGTATCTATACATTGTTTTGGCGATGTGCATGAGATTTTGGTAATACCGAAACATTGTTTTCATGGTATACATCTTCGCATATAGATTTTTTTTTGACATAATACATTTTTAACCAGTTGTAGCAGATATGAGGAAAGATACTTGGCTCAGTGATATGCACACATATTTCATGCGTGCAAACGCTGCACTACAATAAGAGATCTGTCACCTTCTAATATAGGAAATATACGAAGCAGTTCAGGAACACTTTGGCATGTTCGTAGAATCTCAGCTGTCTGTAAGCTTAAACTAAATACCATTCATGACTGGGTTTTAAAAATCATGCAAGTTAACAGAAACTAATGATTAGATTGTGATCTTCGTGATCCTGGGTATTTTTTTAATTATATGGCTAGAGATGCAGGAAGAATGTTCCTAACGATTGGAGAGTCCAGAACCAGGTGTCATAATTTAAAGGTTCTGTGTACCCCACTTAAGATTGAGATTAGCAATAATGCCATCAACCAGAGATTGGGAAGCCTGTGGAATTCTTCAAAACAGAAAGTGATTGAGGTCAAATCATTCAATGGTGTCAAGGAATTACTTGTTGTTCTTAGAATTAAAGGGTTCGAGCATTGTGGGAGAAGTTGAGAATAGAGTACTGTGTTGTTTCATCAGACATGATCATATGGAATGGCGGAGTGCAAATGGTTGGGGGAGGAGTAGGCGGAGAGGGGGGCAGAATAGACAACTACTGTTCATATTTTATGTATGTCCATTATTAAGTCACACGCTATGAGGTATGGGGACAGTGTCTTTTTTTCCATGAGAGTCACAATAAGACCTTAAATAATACAAGGTTAAAAAGGAGAAAAGACCAAAAACTAGAACAGTAAGCATTGAGACATCAATTCATCTCCAGTGGAAAGGCAGAAATGCGTTGGACGCTGTAAATCTAAAATAAAATAGATAATTCTGAAATGCACACGAGCTTGGGTTGCATATTTAGAGAGACAGAAACAGTTTTTGTTTCAGTTCAAGAACATTTCATTTGAACTTATTGTATGCGAATTCTAAAGTGAATTATCTGCAATAATGCATGGTTTAAAGAATTGCATTATGTGCTTTGTTTTGAAGACAAGTTTTGAGCCATTTGTGATTTTCCATCTCTTCTAAACCAATAAAAAAAACACATCTAAGGCCTTTTCTATAAAGTTGGAGCAATAAAAGTAGTATGAATGAGTGAAATCAAGCTCCCACTGAACCAAGATTTTAGTGTAGCTTTCAGTAGTTGCTGTAGTTTTGAAATTCATAATGGAACTGTCATAACACTCTCTTTCCTTCTGGTCTGAAGAAACTGGAAAAATATATTGGAACATTTGATGATTAGTAGTTAAGTATTGCGTTATTGTTTTAGGTTTTCCAATAGACTTAAATTTATACCAATTCTTAATACTTCCGTTTGCATTTTAACTGTACAGTAATAATAAAATGTATTTCGTTTAATGCTGAGTCTTGTACCCAATCTAATTAAATCTGGAACATAACACCTTATATTTGCTGCGAAATAAGATCAACGTTACTGATGAACCTATCTAGTTGACTTTTCTGAATAGGTTCGGTATGGTCCATCATAAACTGCGGGCTCGTGTTAGGAACAAAATCTCTCATTCCAGATTGAGTTTAGGATTCTTGAACTCAAAGACAGTGAGTGGTGTTGGTGATTTTATTTCCAGTGTTGAATTCGGTTCGGTTTTCCAGTGTGCCTTGTGCAATTGTGTCTCCTTCAGTTGCTAACAGTCACTTTTTAGTGTGAAAGATAATTGACAGCAAGTAAGCAATGTTAAGCATTCAGAATTGACAAGCAAGTTGAAGTTGGAATTGCCTGTGTTTGTGAGGGAAGAGGAGATAGTTGCAGCAACAGCTCTGAATTTACAATTGCCTGGAATGCAATCAGAATAATTGGAAACTGGAAAAGAATCAATTGCGAATAAAGCACCTTGAATTGCAGGTAATGACAAGGCGGGAAAAAATGAAAAGTTTTTGCCCTTGAAGAATAAAATGGAGGAAAGGAAATTAACAGTTTTAATTACGATTAACCACAGATGAAAAACAAAAAAAGGAAAAAGAACAAAAAGGAAAGGAAAGGATAGTCCTAGCAGAAGAAAGCGAGACAGCCAGAGAAGAGAGGGAATAAATGAAACACTTTTGAACTTAAGATGTTGGCAATGAAAGAAGAAAGTCGGCTTAAAATGGCAAAGGCAAAGATAGAAAATGGGGCAGTGATGGGGACAGTGATGAAGAGCAAAGACACCACAACGAAAAGCCTGATTGTCTCTTTAAATATGTCCAAGCTTTACCAAAGTTTGAAGACAAGATGGGAAAGTTCTTTTTTTTCATGATGGAGTTGCTAAAGTAATTAAATGACCAATGACCATATTGTTAATTCAAACAAAATTTGCAGGTAGAGCTAGTAAGGTGCTCTGCATCACTATTAGAGGAGTTTTCCAAAGATTCTGAATTTCCTGCAAAACCATCTTGAGTGCATTTGAGCTAGTGCCAGAAGCTGACGGGCCATATTTGAAGAATCTAAGGAGTGAACCTTGTTAAATGTACGCATCATTTCAAAGAATTAAACAAAGTAACTTCAATAGATGATTTGGGGATTGAATATAGATTAGACACGTGATGGTCTCAGAGTGGCCGTTGTTTTGGAAGAGTTTGAAAATTCAGTTTCTAAAAAGTGCAAAATTCATATGGAAGGGTAGAGAGTGACAACTACAAAATTAGCAGCAGACATTACACATGATTATAAGCTATTTTGTAAGCTTTTTTTGTTCGGATATCAATTTCAAATTGTGGGGACAGATGTTCGAGCAAGGAGAAATCTTCAGATCGTAAAGGAAAAATAGATCTCATTAATGATAGTAAAGACAGTTTATCACAGGTTAGAAATGAAACTCTAAAGGGGAAAAGATAAATAAAAAGCCTCAGGTGTTCCCACTGTAACTAAGCAGAACATATGAAGTCGCAGAGTGGCTGATTTAAAAATAATATTGGGAAGACAGATTGGTAAACTAGAAATAGGCAGTCGGGTTCCTTAACGTGGTAAAGATTCCAGTGAAAGCTAAAGAGCTGCAAACAAACGAATAGCATGGTCATGGGTTGACTCGTAAGAATGTACAAGATCTCGTTAAAGAATTTAGCTGTGTGGGTAGGTTTTGATCAAGTGTACCAGGATAAGTGGATTAAAAATAAATAACATTTTCAGAGGTAAATACCCACGTCAATCTTTGCTGGTGAGAGAAGAGGATGTAGGTACTTTAGAAGAAGTATTTCCAGCGAAGATAGTAATATGTGGAATTCATGGTGAGAAGAGAAGCATTCAATTCCATAAGGTGAGACTGAATAGTCCGATTAAAAGTGATAAAGTGAGGATTTTTAAAAATAATGGAACACTTTATCTTTGGGAATATTATAACTCGATCACAGCTGGAAGTCATGTCTATTGCGATTGAAAAGCCAGTGGAAAATGAGGCAAATGAGATGCCGCAGGCAGTGTACCCTGGGATTACTTCTGACTGTGTGGTGACAAGGTCACAAAGGCACAGATTGAAACTGGAGCAGAAATCAAAGAATAAAAATAAGCAAGTTGAAATTCAAATATCAGAAACGGTATTTGATAAAATAGTCGAGAAATACATAAAAAAACAAGAGGTGAAAGATGAAGTGGATATTGTCAATTGAGAGGGGTTTGTACACTTACAACAAAAAGAAGAAAAAGTAAAGTAGTTGTCTCAAAACCATATTTAGAATATGATTTTGAGAGCATGACGGAATGTTACTACCTTAAACTGAAGTATGTGTAACAAGTAGGAGGTCATTTTGGGTTAAGGAGAACTCAAGTCAAACTGGCAAAAGAATATATTGGCATGGACAGCACAGAGATGTATGTGAATGTTGCTGGATATGTCATACTTGATAAGTAATATCAGCACCTCAGGCATTGATAAACCAGTACCATTATTACTTATTCTGGTATTTGAGCAAACTTTTGCAAGAGTCTTAATCGATTTTGTAGTATACCTCCCGAAAACATATGGAATTCAATAATTGTTGACTAAAACTGATGTGTCCACGAGGTTTCTGGAAGAAATTCTTCCAGAATGTTGCAGCTATAAGTATTGTAGAAGATTTTTTTTTTCTTGTATTATATATCACTTTCCAATGGAAATATACTCAGATCAGGGACTAAATTTTGCATCAAAATTATTCAAGGAAGTTATGAAAAGTTTAGAATTAAAACAATTTACACAAATTATCCACCATCCAGAATTACAAGGAGCTTTGGGACGGTGGCATTCAAATTTATTGGCCATGTTGAGGACTTATATTCAAGACTACCCCGAGGATTGGCATAGAGGAATTCGATTGGATCTTTTTAAAATTAAGGATGCACCGGATTGAGCAACTAAATTCAGTCCATTTAATTCGTTTTTGGACATATAGTGAGAGGGTTACTAAAATCAATTAAGAAAAATTTGGAAAGCAGAATTCAGAAACCACTAACTTGGACTATGTGCTAACTTTGAGGGAAGCCTTAAATATAGTGGCTAATTTCGCTGGATGGCATTTGAAAGGAGCACAGCATGTGGTGAAACAGGGACCAGTAAAGAAATCAAAACTTCATGAGTATCTACCAATCGTAGACGAATCTTTAAAAGCAAGTGTTAGTGGGCCTTATCAAATGGAAAGGAAATTGAGTGAAGTGAATCATTTGATAAGAACACTAAGTAGAAGGAGAAATCTCTGAGTGTGTTATATGAATCTGTTGAAATGTTATTTCCATAAGGAAGGATAGCAAATGGATAAGGTGAAACATTACAACTCATAGTGACGAGCCAATTTCAGGTAATTTGAATTTGACATTCCTCAAGTTAAATAGGATAATGAGAAAGTTCTCAAAAACTGAGATACATTTCATAGAATCCGTATAGCGGGCTATTCAGTCAAACAAGTCTACACCAACCCTCTGAAAATCATATGGGACAATAAGCTAGGAAATACTAACATGATTATGGGTGATGTATATACAAGAAATGATGTTCCAATTAACAAACATCCCTACAGATATAGCCCTCTAAAATTGGCTTAGGTTCAAACAGAGATTCAGACCCTGTTGAATTAGATATAATCAAAGTGAGCTGCAGAGAATGCAGCTTGCCCATAGTGATAGAACCAAAACTAAATGGTACCCAACATTTTGTATGGATTTCCGTGACAGCAATGGACTTATGAAATCTGCTTCATACCTTATTTCATAACTGGAAGACTGTATTGCGCAGGTATGACAAGTAACTTTTACTTCAAAATCAACTTACTGAGTGGTATCTTTATCTGACAGTGTCCAGGTAACTTCAGCTTTCATGGCACCAAATGGACCTTATTAGTTCAAAGTTTTGCCATTTGGTATGAAAAATGTGCCAGCTGCATTGCAAAGACTAACTAATAAAGTTACTTCAGGATTACAGGATTATGTGGTGCACAGAGACGGTCTAGTAATTTTTATTCAGGCAAGGAGGGACATTTGCAGCATCTATGGGAACTGTTTGGTGGACTGCAGAACATGCTAAACCTGGCTGAAACTGAGCTCAGAAAAATGCAATTCACATTCCTAGGCCATATTATTAGACGTTGACAGATGGTCCCACTGGATGTGAAAACAATAGTTATTGGAGAGTTTTCCATGCCATCCACGAAGAGGGTAGATTTATAATTCTTTGGACTGAGTAGATTATGTCAAAACTTTGTACCAAATTTTAGTCACGAGGTGGTTCCACTGAGTTAATTGTTGAAAAAGAACAGAATATTTTAGTGAAAAAAGGGATTTTAGAAGGCATTTTACAGCTGGAAAGCTGTGTTAACCATCACTCCAGGGTAAACCTGTCCTAATTATGTAAAGGCATTCAAAGTGGCTATCATTATGAATGATGTGGGTGTCACTCTTTTACTCTTGTAATAAGATGATGAGAGAGAAGGGTCAGTTGACTGAAACATTAACTCTAACTTCTCTCCACAGACCAGGTTGCCAGACCTGCCGTGCTTTTCAAGGAACTTGTTTTTGAGTATATTTTATTGAATTTGCCTTTGCTGAGGGAGTGTTTGTGGGGTAATGCTACATCAGACCAGTCATTCTTTAGTTGTTACATCAACTATTATTTTGTTTCTTTTCCAGGAGTTATAGTAATTCGTCTTTCATTTGTTGATATTTTAACTGTAGGGTAAGAGTAAAATGTATTTCCCTTAACGCTGAGCAGTGCAACGAATTTAATTTCATTTGGAACACAGCACACTACATTTGCCTTTGCCTTACCTAAAGTTTAGTGTCAAGGCTGTCACTTTGATATACTTGAAGGGGTTTGGTCGAGATCATAACACACCAAGCACATAATCATCCTCCTGCCATTTCAGAAATTCAAATGAAGCATTCCTAATGAGATATTCCTGGTGTATTCCTCGGTTATATAGACATAGTGTCTTAGAGGTGTACATCATGGAAGCAGATTCTTCAGTCCGACCAATCCCATGCTGAACAGATATCCTAAATTAATTAGTCACGTTGACCAGCATTTGGCCCATATCTTTCCAAACTTTTCCTATACATATACCCACCAAGTTGCCCTTTAAATGTTTTAATTGTACCAGTCTCCCGCACAGTCTTGGCAGCTCATTCCATACATGCACCTACCTCTGCATGAACAAGTTTCAATCTTTTCCCTAACATCTCAGCCTTCTGCTCTCCGGATTTGGACTGCCAACGATGGGTCATAGACCTTGGCTGTTCACCTATCCATGCACCCCACGATTTTGTAAACCTCTTCAGCGTCCCACTTCAACCTCCAAAGCTCCAATCAAAATTGCCTCAGCCTATTCATCCGCTTTGCATCGTTCAAATTCTCCAAACCTGGCAGCATCCTTGTAAATCTTTTCTGGATCCTTACAAGTTTTGTAAAATCATTCCTATAACAGGGAGACCAGAATTGCATACATTATTCTGATGGTGAACCAACCAATGTGCTGTACAACAGCAGCATGATTTTCCAACTACCAAACTCAATGCACTGACCAGTAAAGTCATGCATACCAAACGCCTTCTTCAATCTGGAACTACATTTTCAAGGAACTATGAATCTGCACTCCAATTTAATTACATTTGTAACACAGTACACTACACTTGCCTTTAAGTAAGGCAAAGTTTAGAGTCAAGGCTGTCACACTGATATACTTGAAGGGGTTTGGACCTCGATTTTCAAGGTGTCTGTTCAGGAAACACCCCCCCCCCCCCCACGCCCCCAAACCAAGGACTTTAATATTAACTGCCTAAGTCCTGCCCTGATCTGCCTTTCCAAAATGAAGCACCTCATACTTACCTAAATTAAACTCCAGCTGCCACTCCTCGATCCATTCGCCCATCTGATCAAGGTCCCGTTGTACCATGAGGTAGTTGTCTTTGGTAGTCACTACACCAAGCAATTTTGTTGTGATCTGCAAATTTACTGACCATTTATCTCACATGTTCACAACCAAATTATTTATATAAATGATGAAAATCAATGGGCTCAGCACCAATCCTTGTGGTACACCACTGGTCACAGGCTTCCAGCCTGAAAACCAACCCTCTACTACCACCGTCTGACTTCTAACTTTGAGCCAGTTCAATATCCAAAATAGATAGCTCTTCCTGTATTCCAGGCCAAGAACTGTTCCTTGTTTGTGGTGCTTTCAGTACTGGAGCTGATTTCCTCGATTTATAGATCTTGTAATTATTGTTCTATAAGCTGTTGCAATACTTTTGGGAGAAAAAAAATTCACCCAGTAGTCTATCCAATTTCCATAGAATTTTCTGTGCAAGCACAGGAGACTTAATAAACTATCATTTTACCTCTTCTCTCATCACCATGCAAGCCCAGAAACCATTCTTTCACCTAAAGCAGATATTTAGTTATTTGTCTTTCAAGTTAGTTCAGTACATTCAGTGTCTCAACATGTGCTCTTCTGCACTGGAAATATCAAATGCAGAGATTAAATGACATCTATGCACAACATTTTATTCAGTAAACAAACAAACAAACAAAATTGCAATCACATGTAATTTGGATTCTCAACTTGCTCTCACAGTGACAATACTGTCATCCAATCTCCACAATGTTCGACTGAATGTTTATGTAAACTTGAAAAGTTGTATTTCGTATTTTGATTCGGCACATTTCAGATTTCATGGGTCAAAACTGAGTCAAACATTTCTATCTAAACCTCAGCATCAATTTTGAATCAGTTTTATGCTTTGCTTGTGTTTGTGGATTTTTGTTTTGTTTTCAGTTAACAGCATACCAGCCTTGGCATATATTTCATTTCTTATCTTTTGGTCCTCGAAGATGAACTTTCTTTTCCTGCCACTTACATCCTTCACCGACCTTCCTTTGTCCCACCCAATATTTGTTCAAAACCTACTGTACGGCTATATTTTTCTCCATTCTCAACATTTTTTTCAGACTGCAACGTTTTTTCTTTCTCTATCTACAAATTTTGCTTAACATATTGAGCATTTTCACAATTTCATGCTTTTTTTCTTTACTATTAATTAGATACTATTAATTATTCTTGGAAAAGAAAGAATATAATGTAAATCCATTTCAGGAAAGTTGATTTATTTCGCAGATTTCCAGTACATTGAACCCCAGTCCAATTATACTAAATTCTAGCAGCAGAAACAAACATACAATGCAGGTAAGAGGTCAAATAAAATATCTTGTCACATGTGAAGTCGCTGGTGTCTCAGTAGATGTTGTGACTGAGCAAATCCCTTTCCACACATGGAACAGGTGAATGGTTTCTCCCCAGTGTGAACTCGCTGGTGGATCAGTAGGTTCGATGAACGAGTAAATCCCTTCCCACACACAGAGCAGGTAAACGGCCTCTCCCCAGTGTGAACTAGCTGGTGTTTAAGTAGAGTTGATGAGTGACTGAATCCTTTCCCACACACAGAGCAGCTGAATGGTCTTTCTCCTGTGTGAACTCGCTGATGTCTCATTAGGGAGCATGACTGAGTAAATCCCTTTTGACACACTGAGCAAATGAATGGTCTCTCCCCAGAATGAGTGCGTTGGTGTGTCAGAACTTCACTTGTGCTTTTAAAGCTCTTCTCACATTCACAACATTTAAAAGGTCGTTTATCTGTGTGAACTCTCTGGTGTGCCAACAGGGTGGATAACTGAGTGAATCCCTTCTCACACATGGAGCAGGTGAATGGTCTCTCTCCAGTGTGTACGCGCACATGCACATGAAGCTTGGATAGCTCTGTGAAACCCTTCCCACACAGGGAGCAAGTGAATGGCCTCTCCCCAGTGTGACTGCGTCGATGGGTTTCTAACTTTGATGGGTAATTAAATCCCTTTCCACAGTCCCCACATTTCCATGGTTTCTCCATAATGTATGTGTCCTTATATTTCTCAAGGTCAAGTAATCAATAGAAGCATATCCACACAAACACACATGCAGTTTCTCCCACTATGAATGATGCAGTGTTTTCCTGATATCAAAATGATTAAGTCTCTTTTCACGGTCAATTTACTGGAATACCCTGATTTTGGCATTTATGTCTCAATACTTTTCAAGTCATACGAATGTTTAAAATGCATCCCCATATGGCAAATATCTCTCTTCACAACTTCAACGCCCAATGATATTCAGGCCGTGATAGATCAAATGGCTCCGCTAGATCCTGTGTGATGTTTCCTTTGAGTATCCCTTCAGGAAATCTCAACATTTTAGTTTCCTGTAAAAGTAGTTTACAAAACTATCACTACAGGAATTGGACAAAACTCTGAACAGAAAATTTGACGTTATGCAAAGCATTGTTTCCTCTCCTTTTCTCAAAACTGTACATTCCCTTTTCACTTAAAAACTCCTCTTAACTAAGTGGAAATTCAAACCCACCATATCCTTGTAGGAATGTTTTTACTTTTTTTCCTCCCCTTAATGTGCTGGTTTGAGTTAGCATAAGTTTTGCAGTTCCCACATCCACACATACTCACCTGCATGAACACCTGAGTGTTGGAAGGTTGTTCTGAGCTGATACCTGTGAAAAGAAAATTTAAAACTGGAAGGCAGGAAAATGCAATCATTAAAAAAACAATTGAAGTTGATAAGGAAGCGATCAAGGATTTTCTTTTTACCAGCTCACTTGACTGATTGATTCAGTTTCTGCATCTCAAGCACAACTTCTCTCTGTGTCTTCAGCTTCCGGACTCTATTGCTGAAGGTTTACAGGATAACCCATCATCAGTCGCCAATATTATGTCACCAGATGAGATACGACCCCAGCAATTGAGTTGGGAAATGCAACGAGATTAGCACAATTCAATGGATATATAATGCTTCAAATCGATGATTTCATGATCTGATTGAATGGCGTAACAAAATCGCTGAACTGAATGGCCTCCTTCAGCTTCTATGTCTAATGGCAAGTCAAACTCTCCAATAATATGACTCATTATTTTTAACATGTTTTTATGTCGCTCACGATACTGCTATAGAGCAGGACGGAAAACAAAAAAGTCACGATTTCAAATATTTCTAATTTCCTGTTAGACGGAGTGTATTAATGTTCACTCCACGCTACAAAGTGCAAATGGCGACGGGCACTACCCAGAAAGCCACACGCGACTAAATACGATCTACACCCACCAACAATGCAACAACGCGCAGGCGCTAGGGTGACCCCGCCTCTAAAGCGGCGTTGCCAGCGTGGAGCATGCGCGGAACGGAGCCAGGAAGCTGAGCGGACGTGAGCACAGCTTGGGCGAGACTGAGTTCGGCTCTGCGATCCCGGATCGGATCCTCTGGGTCCGTAGGAGTGCAACGGACAGACGACAAAATGGTCCACCGCAGGTGGGGAGCGCCGTGAAACAGCTGGCGTCACGCCACAGCTCGCTCCCTTCTCCCCGCTGGGGCTGGCCGTCTGCTCCGGCTTCCTCCGAGTCCCAATCGCGCGACAAAAGGACGCCCAGAGTGCTCCGCGTCTGGCCCTTTCGAACATGCGCAGTCAACGGGCAGAAGAATGACCGCCTTTTGGATACGGCGATTTCAGGCACGCGGAGCATGGTGGGAAGTGCTGCTGCTACTGCCTCAGCTTCTAGGTGGTAAGTATTCAGCTGCAGGCCTCAAGCCCGTAAGGCCTAGAAATAGAAGTGGGCCGTGAGGGACAGGTGTAGATCAGTCAGCTTCTCGAGCCTAGTTCCGCCATTCAATAAGATCATGGGTGATCTGTGGTCTGGCTTCATGTTGCCCAGAACTTTCGATACCTTTGGTTCACAAAAAAAATCACATATCTCAGCTTTACAACTATTAAGTGACCCAGCATTCACTGCCATTTGTGAAAGGAAGTTCCAAACCTTCGCCATCTTTTGTACGTGAAATTAGATTAAATTAGGTTTGATTATTTAGTGTGGAAACAGGCCCTTCGGCCAAACAAGTCCACACTGACGTGCCTGCTTCCTAACATCTCCTGAATGGTCTGGCCTTAACTTTTACACTGTGCCCTAGTTCTGCACTTCTTTTTCCTGTTAATGTCTTGAAGGCTTTGATTCAATCACCCATCATCCTTTGTAACTCTAGGGACAACAAGCCTAATTTGTATAAATTCTCATAACTTCTGCACTCCAGGTAGCATTCTTGTAAACCTACAATTTATGTCTTTCAAAGCCAATTTGCCCTTTCTAAGGTGTGATTGCACAGTAGCTCAGTGTTTAGCACTCCTGCCTCACAGCACCAGGCTTTAGTTCCCGCCTCAGGCAACTGCCTATATGGAGTTTTCACATTCTCCCAGTGTCTGCTCCCTGGAGTCCTCTGGGTAGTCCAGTTTCCTCCCACAATCCAAAGATGTGCAAATGAGGTGAATTGGCCATGCCACAGTATTGGGTGCATTAGTCATGGGTAAGTATAGGGTGGGGAAATGTTTCTGGGTGGGTTACTCTTTGGAGGGCCGGTGTGAATTTGTTGGGCCAAAGAGCCTATTTCCATACTGTAGGGAATCTAATCTAATCTGCTCACAGTACTCTAACCAGGTTTTGTGCAGCTGCAACATAGCTTCCTCTTGATACAAAGGCCAGCGTTCTTGGCTGTTTTCTGCACCTGCTCGTGGCAGTTTAAAGAACTATGTATTTCAGCCCACTGAGTGTAATTTAGCATTCAGTGAAATCATGGCTGATCTAATAATTCTTAACTCAAACTTCCCTGCCTTATCCCCATAACTCTATAGAGTCACACAGTACAGAACCAGAATCTTCAATCCAACTAGTCAATGCAGACCATAATCCTAAACTAAACTAGTTCCACCTCGTGCGCTCAGATCACATCCCTCCAAATATTTCTTATTCATGTACTCAATAAATGTTTTTTTAATAATGCAACTGTACATCATCCACCAGTCCCTCTGCAAGTTCATCCTGCTTACAGATCACACTGTGCAAAAAAAAATCCTGCTCATGTCTTTTTAAATCATTTTACTCCCATCTGAATAATGTGCCCCCAGCTTGAAATCCTCCACTCTGCATTCTGCACCTACCAGTCAACTTACCTGTAACCTTCATGGTTGTATAAACCTCTGTAAGGTCATCCCTCAATTCCAATGCCTCAGTAGAAATTCCAGCCTCTGTTTATAACGCAGACCTTCCATTCCTGGCCACATCCTGGTATGTCTTTTCTGAACTCTCTCCAGCCTAATGTCCTTCCTGTATCAGGGCAACCAGAACTGGACACAATACAACAGAAGAGGCCTCAGCACATCCTGTACAGCCTGAAAATGTCATCCTACCTCCTCTACTCGAAGGGCTGTGGACTGAAGGCAAGCATGTTAAATGCAATCTTAAGCACCCCATCCATATGTGAAGCAAACATCAAAGAAGTATATACCTGAACCCCTAGTTCTCAGTGTTCGACAACCCCACCTGAGGCCCACGTTTGTTTAACAAAAATACAATACTTCACATTTATCCAAATTAAAATCCATCTACTACTGTTCAGCACTTTGATCCAATTGATCTAGATCTCTTTGTTAGCTTAGATTTATTGTCCACTATCCCAAAAATGTTGGTGTCATCTGCAAGCATACCATACATGCCTTCTGTATTCTGATCTAAATCATTGATATCAGTGATAAACAAAAATGGATCCAGCACCAAACCCTGTGGACCAAAATTTTTCACAGGCCTCCAGTCTGAAAAGCAAACCTTCACCATCATTCTGTCTCCTACCATTTGGCCAATTTTATAGCCAACTGCCAAGCTCATCCAGAATCCCATGTGATCTACCTTATTAATCAATCACGCGAACCCTTGTCACAGGCTTCACGGAAGTCCAAGCAAACAACGTCTACCACTCTGCCCTGATCAATCTTCTTGGTTACTTCCTCAAAATATTCAATCGAGTTTAAGAGACCGCACAAGAGACTTGCACAAAACCATACTCACTATCCCTAATCATTCTTTGCCTTTCCAAGTGCATAAAAATCCTACCTTTCAGAATCTCTGGCAACATCTTACCCACCATTGAAGTCAGACTCACAGGTCTAAATTAGTATAAACAAAGGCACAACATGAGGCGCTCTCCAGTTATCTCCCCAGTAGTTACATATAGTACACATATTTCTGTAAGGGGCCACATAAAGACCGACCCCCCCCCCCCCCCCCAACTTCGCAAGGATAGCCTGGTTCAACTTCCGGAGATGTATCCACATTAATGTTTTCTAACACCTCCACTTAGTCTTGTGTCATGTAAACTATTTTCAAAATATCACTATTCCCAGAGGTCTGTAGCCTCCATTTCTTTCTCCATAGTACAAACTGATGCAAAATAGTCATTTAATATCACTCCCGACTCCTAAGGTTCAACACAAAGGGAACTTTGTGGACCTTCAAGGGGTCTCTGTCTCTGTCTCTCTCTCTCTCATTGCTTTCTTGCTCTTCATGTATTTGTAGGATGCCTTTGGATTATCCTTAACTTTCTCAGGAGATTCATCCAGTTATTTACATATAAAATATGATTATTTTTATCCTTAATTAGATCAATATTTTTATTCATCCACTTATTAGACACCCCTTTACCTGTGAACAGTCTACTCAAATTAATGTTTGAAAATTTTTGTCCCACTCCATTAAAGTTTGCCTTACTCCAGTTAAAAATTATAAGTTAAATGGAAGACTTACCCTTTTCTGTAACTGTTTGAAAATAAATGGAATTGCAATCACAAGACCCAAACTAGTCCCCTACTATCAGAAGGAAGCCTATGTCAGGTATAGACAGCAGGGATTCAGTAAATTCCGAGAAGAATATAAGGGCAGTAGAAGTATACTTAAGAGGGAAATCAGTGGGTCAGAAAAGGGGATACAAGATAGCTTTGGCAAATAGGGTTCAGGTGAATCCAACTTGGTTCTACAAACACATTAAGTACAAAAGAGTAACTAGGGAGAGAATAGAGCCACTTAAAGCTCAGCAAAGTTGCCTGTGTTTGGAAACGCAGGAGATGGGGCAGATAATAGATGAGTATTTTGCATCAATGTTTACTGTGGAAAAGAATATAGAAGCTGAAAAACTAGGGAAAATGAATAGCAACTCCTTGAAAAGAGGAGATGGTGCTGGATGACTTAAAACACGTGTTTGTGACTAAATCCTGGTTCATGATCAGGTGTACTCGGGAACTTTGTGGGAAGCTACAGAAATGACTGCTCGCCCTCTTGCTGAGATATGTGTATCATTGTTAGACACATGAAGTGCTGGAAGACTGGAGGTTGGCTAACCTGGTGCCACTATTTAAGAAAGGTGGTAAGGACAAACCAGGGAACTATAGACCAGTGAGTCTGACATCAGTGGTAGTAAGTTGTTAGAGGACATTCTGAGGGACAGGTATTGCTTGTATTTGGAAAGGCAACAACTGATTAGGGATAGTCAACATGTCTTTTTGCATAGGAAATCAACTTAATTCAGTTTTTTGAAGAAGTAACAAAGACGACTGATGAAGGCAGTGCAGTGATGTGATCTGTGTGGACTTCAGTCAGGCTTTTGACAAGGTTCTGCATGGTATGACTTCTGAACAAGTTTGGATCAAATGGAAAAAGTAAGGACTGGAGTTGCTGGAAAGTCAGAGTCGAAATGGGTGGTGCTGGAAAAGCACATCTGGTCAGGCAGCATGTGAAGAGCAGGAGAGTCAACATTTTGAGCACAAGCCATTCATCTGGTATGTGGAATGTGGAGGAGGAAGGGGGAAAAGAGATAAATGGGAAAAGGGAGTAGGGCTGGAGGGGGAGATAGATGGGAAGGTGATAGGTATATGCAAGTGTGAGGTAATTGTGACCGCTCACTGGGGAGTGTGGACCGAATAGGTGGAAAGAATGAGAGACGAGTAAAGAGGGGAGTGCCAAGTTGGAGGGTTGGATCTGGGATGAGGTGGGGTTCGGGGTGATTTGGAAATCAGTAAAGTTCAGGTTGATGACGTGTGGTTGAAGGGTCCCAAGGTGGGAGACGCATGTACTTGGAGAAGGCGCTCCCTCTCCCATTTTCCCCCAAGGACCTGCAAGTTCTGGGCCACCTCCACCACCAAGTCCAAGCCACCCAACGCCTGGAGGAAGAACGCCTCATCTTCTACCTTGGGACCTTTCAACCACATGGCATCAACATCGACTTCACTAGTTTCCAAACCACCCCCAATTCCTTCCACCATCCTCCACCTCCCCACCCCCCCACTTCATCCCAGATCCAACCCTCCAATTTGGCTCTGCCCTCATGACCTGTCCATCTTCCTGACTACATATTCATTCCAAGCTCCCTAGTGACCAATCACCTATGCCCTCCTCGCTCCACATCCCTGATGAAGGGCTTATACATGAAATGTCAACTCTCCTACTGCTTGGTTGCTGTCTGACCTGCTGTCTTTTTCCAGCAACACCCTTTTCGACTCTAGACTAAATGGAATACAGGGAGAACTTGCCATTTGGATGCATAACTGACCCACAGGTAGTAGACAGAGTGTGGTGTTGGACAGTTGCTTTTCAGACTGGAGGCCTGTGACTAGCGGTGTGCCACAAACATCAGTGCTGGTTCCACTGCTTTTTGATATTTATATAAGTGGTTTGGATGGAAACATGGGACGTATGGTTAGTAGGTTTTCAGATGAGACCAAAGGTGGTGGGTGTAGTGGACAGCAAAGAAGGTTACCTCAGAGTACAATAGGACCTTGATCAGATGGGCAATGGGCTGAGATATGACAAATGGAGTTTAATTTAGATAACTATGAGGTTCTGCATTTTGGAGAAATAAATGAAAGCAGGGCTGGTGTACTTCATGTTAACATCCAGGGGTATGTTGTTGAACAAAGTGACCTTGGCAAGTTCTTAGTTCCTTGAAATTGGAGTCACAGGTAGATTAGGTAGTGAAGTAGGTGTTCGGTATGCTTGCTTTTATTGGTCAGAGTATTGAATATAGGAGTTAGGAGGTCATGTTATGGCTGCACAAGACATCGGTTAGGCCACTTTTGGAATACAGCATTCAATTCTGTCTCCCTGTGGTAGGAAGTATGATATCCAACTTGAAAGAGTTCAGAAAGGATTTATAATGATGTTGCCACATTTGGAGGGGGTTCAGCTATAGTGAGCGAGTGAATAGGCTGGGGCTATTTTCGCTTGAGTGTCAGAAGTTGAGGGGTGATCATATAGAAGTTTATAAACTCATCAGAAACAAGGCTAGAGTGAATAGTCAACTTCTGTGCTCCAGGGTGGGGTAGTCCAAAACTAGACAAAATATGTTTAAGGTGACAGGGCAAAGATTTAAAAGGGACTTCGGGCAACCTTTTCACACAGAAGGTAGTGCATGTATGAAATGTGCTGCCAGAGGAAGTGGTGGAGGCTGGTGCAATTAAAACATTTAAGAGGATTGTGGATGGGTACGTGAATAGTAAGTGATTTGAGGGATATGGACCAAACACTGAGAAACAGGACTAGATTAACTTTGCATATCTGGTCGGCATGGATGGATTGAACTGAAGCATCTGTTGCCTTGTTGTATAGCTCTATGACCATTACCTCAGTCACTTGGCATGTCTTGTTATCCAAACAAAGGTCAAGTTTTGTTCCTTCTCTAATATGAACAACATTGACGATGAAACTTTTCTTAATACATTTAACAACTTCTTTACCATCCAAACTTTTAATACTTTGGTAGTTCCAGGCAATGTTTGGGAAACTAAAATCATCTACTGTCACAAACTTATTATTCTTATGTATATCTGAGATCTCTCTACATAGTCGTTCCTCAATTTCCCCCTGACAAATTGGAGTGTATAATGCAAAGGTGATCATTCCTTTTTTTTTTCTGATTTCAATCCATGTTTTCACTGGACCAATTTTCAGCAACACATTCTCCAGTTGTGGGAGTAAAGTTTTCCTTAATCAAAACTGCCACTCCCCCTGCTCTTTTGCCTCTCTTTCTATCCTTCCTATAGCATCTGAACACGGGGACATTGAACTGCCAGTCCTGTCCATCCCTCAGCTAAGTTTGTGTAGTAGCTATGATGGGCCAATTCTATGTTCACAAACATCCCCTGAGTTCATCAACATTATGTGTTTGACCCTTTGCATCGAAATGGATGCAGCTTAATTTTTAAGAGTCGCAATTGTCTGTCTTTTCTCATTAACTTGTTCCTTTCGGATTCAAAAACATCCTCATCTATCTTTCTATTTTCTCAGATATGTATTGTTCCTCTGTTCCCCCTTCTCCCATAGCTGACAGTCTCCCAAAATAGACTCAACAAATCGTCCTGTTAGGATGTTGATCCCTTTCTGGTACAGATGAAACCCATTCTTTTTGAACAGGTCGTTTCTGTCCCAGTAGAGATCCCAATGATTCAAGAATGTGAATCCCTGAACATTACACCGTCTCATCAGGCATTGATTTATATCTTTGTTATTGTCTTATTCTTTCCGTCGTTCAAGGTTGACACTGGGAGTAAAGCAAAGACTACAACTTTTGAGATTCTTCTTTTTAATTTTTCACCTAACTTCACATATTCACAGTAAAGCCTTGATCCTTTTCCTGACTATGTTATTCCTTCTAATGTGTACAATGACTTCCATTTTCTCACTCTCACCTTTAACAATACGCTTCAAACATTTTGCGACTTCCTTAATCCTGGCACCAGGAAAGCAACATATTATCCAAGATGCATGCTCACTGCCACAGAATCTCCAGGCTCTCCTGTTGACAGGAGAGTCCCCAGTATCAATTCATTTTTTAAATTTTAGCTTAAATGTCATTCTTCATGCCCAAGATATGACTGTCTTTTCCTTTTTTTCTCTCTGAGAGACAATGCTTTCCAACAGTACTCAAAACTGAATATCTATTTAAGAGAGGAATAGTCATAGGAGATTCTGAATTACCTTCTTACCTTTCCTGACAGTTATCCATCAATTTTACTGATTCGCTGTTTAATCATTTCTCTAAATCTACTAACCATCTAACTCTGTCTCTTGTATGTCCTTAATGTCGTTAAGCCTAAAAATAAAGCAACTTACAATATCACCTTATATATATAAAATAAACTACCATTCCTTACCCAAAGAGTGAATATTAAGTATGCCAAAATTAACAGTTCCTTAAACAAGTATAAATCTTAAATAAAATCAACCACATAACTGCGCAATTGAATTTGAAAAAAAAGTCTTCCTCAACTAGTTCAGCAGGCAGTTTTTTTCAATCTTATGATTAAAAATTACTCACTCAGCCAATCTCAAGTACGCCTCTCCAAAAGCTCTATAAATACAACTAAATTCTTTAAAAAGTCTTCCTTCTACACACGTAATTTTCAAAGCAAAAAGAAACAAGGTGTCCACATGTAAGCATCTCCAAAAGATTTGTTAACAGAACTCAGTTGCAAAAATTTTTTTTGTCTTTCATGCATTTTGACTGTAAAAGAACCAAAAATGAATCAAAAATAAGGCTTATTTGGGCAGCACAGTGGCTCAGTGGTTAGCACTGCTGCCTTGTAGCACAAGGGTCCCAGGTCCGATTCTAGCTTTGGGTGACCGTCTGCCCATGTCTGCGTGGGTTTCCTCCCACAGTCCAAAGATGTGCAGGTCAAGTGAATTGGTCATGCTAAATTGCCCATAGTGTTAGGTGCATTAGCCAGAGGGGAATGAGACTGGGTGCGTTACTCTTCGGAGGGTCGGTGTGGACTTGTTAGGCCGAAGGGCCTGTTTCCACACTGTAGGGAATCTAATTTAATCTAATCTAAACTGATATTGTAATAACTGTAAGAAGTCTATAGTTAATGTCCTGTGTGGGAGATTTGCTAGAGCACTTCAGGAAGGTTTAACCCAGTTTGGCAAGGGTGTGGGAATCAGAGCTACAGACCAGAGGAGAGGGTAGTTGTTGAACAGACAGAAACAGTTGATACGGCAAAGGGATGGGTTAAAGTGTGTCTGTTTCAATACAAAGAGTGTCAGGAATAAGAGTGATGAACTTAGAGCATGGATCCGTACTTAGAACAAGAATATTGTGGCCATAAGAGAGACATGCATTTCGCTGGGACACGATTGGTTGCTGAATGTGCCAGAGTTTAGACCTTTTAAAAAGAACAGGGAGGGAGGGTAAAAGAGGAGGAGGGAGTTATATTGTTAATTAGAGAGTTCATCACAGCTGCAGAAAAGGAGGTTGTTGAGGAGGGTTTGTCTACTAAGTCAGTATCAGTGGAAGGAAATCAGTAAGAGGAAAGGAGCAGTCACTTTATTGGGTGTTTCTGCAGATTTCCCAATAACAGCAGAGAGATGGAAGAACAAATCGGACAGCAGATCTCAAAGGTGCAAATCTGACAGCATTGTTGTTATGGGTGACATCAATTTCCCTAATTTCATTGGAACCTCCCTAGTACAGATGGTCTGGATGGGGTCAATTTTGTAAGGTTTGTCCAGGAAGAATTCTTGACTCAATATGTAGATAAGCCAACTGGGGGAAGGCCATATTGGATTTGGTAGTAGGCAACGAGTCAGGTCTGGTGTCAGATTTCGGTGGGAGAGCATTTCAGTGACAATGACCACAACTGCCTCACCTTTATCATAGCCATGGAGAAGGATAGGAATAGATAGTATGAGAAGGTATTTAATTGGGGGAGGGAAAATTATCCTGCTATTAGACAGGAGCTGTGGAGTATAAATTGGGAACAGTTGTTCTATGGGAAATGCACAACATTGATAACTTTGTCCCAGTAAGACAGGCAAGGAATAGTAAGGTGAATGATCCTTGGATGACAAGAGCAGAGGAGCTTTACATCAAGAGGAAGAAGGAAGCTTACTTAAGGTTGAGAAAGCAAAATCCTGCCACAGCTTTAGACGATTACTGGGTAGCAAGGAAAGAACTCACAAATGGACCGAGGAGAGGTCGAAGGACACATTAAAAAGCAGTGGCAGGAAGGACTAGGGAAATTCCAAAGGTATTCTACACTTACCTGAGAAGTAAGAGAATGATCAGAAAGAGTAGGGCCAATCAGGGATAGTGGAGTGAACTTGGGCCTGGAGTCTAAAGAGATTGGGGAGGCACTAAATGAGTTTTTTGTTTCAGTATTCATTAGAGAGAGAGAGAGAGATCATGTTGATCATGAGAACACTGTGGACCGGGTTAATAGACTTGAATGGATTGATGTTGAGAAAGAGGTTGTGCTGGAAATTCTGGGAAACATCAAGATAACTAAGTTCCCAAGGCCAGACCAGATATATCCAAGGTTACTACAAGAAGCAAGGAATGAAATTGCTGCACGTCTGGTGTTGATCTTTGCATCCTCAGTCTCCACTGGAGTAGTACCAGATGATTGGAGTGAGGTGAATGTTGTTATTCTGTTCAAGAAAGGGAATAGGGAAATCCCTGGGAATTACATACCTGTCAGACTTGTGTGTGGTAAGCAAGGTACTGGAAAGGATTCTGAGAGATGGGATTTTTGATTATTTGGAAAAACGTAGTTTGATTAATGATAGTCAGCATGGCTTTGTGAGGGGCAGGTCACGCCTCACAAGCCTTATTGAGTTCTTTGAGGATGTGACAATAGACGTTGATGAAGGTCAAGCAGTGGATGTGATGTATATGTATTTCAGTAAGGCATTTGATAAGGTTCCCCAGGGTAGGTTCATTCAGAAAGTTGCTGAAAATGTGTTGCTGGTTAAAGCGCAGCAGGTCAGGCAGCATCCAAGGAACAGGAAATTCGACGTTTCGGGCACAAGCCCTTCATCAGGAATCATTCCTTGGATGACCTGTTCCTTGGATGCTGCCTGACCTGCTGCGCTTTAACCAGCAACACATTTTCAGCTCTGATCTCCAGCATCTGCAGACCTCACTTTTTACTCATTCAGAAAGTTAGGCGGTATGGGATACGGGGAAATTTGGCTATCTGGATACAGATTTGGCTCACCGAAAGAAAATGGGAATGGATCTGTTCTTGGGCCTCTGCTCTTTGTAGTTTTTTATAAATGACTTGGATGGAGAAGTGTCAGGGTGGGTTAGTATGTTTGCCGATGACACAGAGGTCAGTGGTGTTGCAAATAGTGTCAAGAGCTGTTACAGGCTGTGACCAGACATTGACAGGATGCAGAGCTGAGCTGAGGAGTGTCAGATGGAGTTCAACCTGCATAAATTTGAAACCTGCATACAGGGTTAAAGACAGGATTCTTGGCAGTGTGGAGGAACAGCAGGTTCTTGGAGTCCACTTGCGTTCTTCCCTCAAAGTTGTCACCCAAGTTGATCGGGTTGTAAAGAAGGTGTATGGTGTTTGGCTTTCATTAACATGAGGATTGAATTTAAGAGTTGCGAGGCTTTGCTGCAGCTCTATAAAACCCTGTTTAGATCGCACTTGGAATATTGTGTCCAGTTCTGGTTGCCCCATTATAGGAAAGATGGAAGTGCTTTAGTGAAGGTGCAGAGGAGATTTACCAGAATGCTCCCTGGATTGGAGGGCTTTTCCTATGAAGAGAGGTTGAGTGAGCTAGGACTGTTCACTCAGGAGAACAGAAGGAAAAGACATGACTTGATAGAGATGTACAAGGTAATGAGACGCATAGACAAAGTAGACAGCCAGAATGATTTCCCCAGGGCAGAAATGGCTGTCACGAGGTGATTGGAGGATGGTTATAGGGAAGGTGTCAGAGTTATGTTCTTTCTGCAGAGAGTGGTGGGTGTGTGTAATGCACTGCCAGCAGTAGTAATAGAGTTAGAGACATTAGGGACTTTTAAGCAACTGCTGGACACACACTTGGACGTCAGTAAATTGAGGGGTGTGTAGGTTAGGTTGATCTTAGATTGAGATAAATGCTTGGCACAATATCGTGAGTTGAAGGGCCTTACTGTGCTGTACTGTTCTTTGTTCTATGTTCTATATAAGATATGCCTAGCCTTTCCAAAACTTCCGTTAACACAACTTTGTTTGAAAAGAAACACAAGATGTTTCGTTTTACCTTTTTGACAATAAAATCATCAAAACTGAATAAAAATAAATACCTTACATTTCTGAAATGTAATAACTTTCAGAAATCTAGGAGTATATCTAGAAATATGTCTGCAATCTCAGGAACAGTTGCAAGACCCACTGTACACTCAGTCCACCATTTTGTACTCCTGAAGACCATAGCTGCTCATTCCATTAATGATTATATATCTGTTTGTCTTAGCCTTAATCGGGACTCAAAAGACCTTTGTAGTGCTGGATAGGGTAAATGGGCAAAGTATTTTCCCAGGGGTCAGGGAGTCCAGAATTGGAGAGCATAGGTTTAGGGTGAGGGGGGAAAGATATAAAGGAGAGCAGAGGGGCAACTTTTTCAGGCAGAGGGTGGTAGGTGTAAGGCATGAGCTGCCAGAGGAAGTGGTAGAGGCTGGTACAATTACAACATTTAAGAGGCATTTGTACAGGTATATGAATAGGAAGGGTTTGGAGGGATATGGTCCGTGTGCTGGCAGGTGGGATTAGGTTAGGTTGGGATATCTGGTCGGCATGGACGGGTTGGACCGAAGGGTCTGTTTCCATGCTGTACATCTCTATTACTCTATAATTCCACAAATGTACAACCTAGTGGTAGGGAGGGGTGAAGGTCCTCCTCATCTCCATTTTAAATGGGCAATCCCTTACTTTGAGATTATGACCTCTAGTCTCAAGACACTCCCACAAGGGAAACATTCCATTTGTATCTACACTCTGATCAGTTAGCTAAGTTGGCTAGATGACTGGTTTGTGATGCAATTCAATTCCCATTGGACTGATCTATTTCTACTCAGTTGGTGCAGAAATTTAATGAGCACTGTTGCCATCACTATGCATTG
Organism: Hemiscyllium ocellatum; assembly: GCF_020745735.1. NCBI lineage: Eukaryota > Metazoa > Chordata > Chondrichthyes > Orectolobiformes > Hemiscylliidae > Hemiscyllium > Hemiscyllium ocellatum. Next base: position 32,741,643 of record NC_083435.1, read on the forward strand.
CAGACCAGTCATTCAGCCAAATTAACAAACAACCTGTACTGTGAAAGGACTCCCCTTCTTGATCTTGGCTGAGGAGTGGTGACCGTTAGGTTTAAACCATGAGAGGTTTCTCGTTAAGGAGAGTGCAGTGCAATGCTCCCTCAGGACTATGGGGATCTGCCCTGTAAGGCCTCCTAAAAATGTGTTTCAATAAGGTCTTGGCTCATTGTTCTAAAAGCCAATGAATATTGCATGGATTGACCCTCGCTTTTCAGAATATATACCATTCGTTTAGACATGGAACCTATATGTCATATCTCATGTTTGTAGATCACACAAAGCAGGGTGGGAGTGCATACTTCTAGGAGGATACAGAGAAGCTTCAGTGGAATTTTGACACGTTGAGTAAATGGGCACATAAGTGGCAGATGCAACATACGGTTAATAACTATGACATTATTCGCATTGTTCGCAAAACCAGGCAGCTTGTTATCTGAATGATGATAAATTGAGCAAGGAGACCTCACGTAATGAGACCCAAATGTTATCATGCATCAATTGTTGAATGTAAGCATGCAGATCCAGGAGGTGGTGAAGAAGCCAAATGATATGTTGGCTTTCATAGCAAGTGGATTGAGCAGAGTATTGTGTGCCGATTTTGGTTGTCTTATCTGCCTAAGCATGTTCTGACTATTGAGAGAGTATAAAGTAGGTGAGCTTGATGGCAAGAATGAGATCTGGGGAGAAACTGGATTAACTCATACTGAATTCACTCAAGTTTAGATGAATAATGAAGGAATCTCATGGAAAGACATAAAATTCGAGCAGGATTAGGTGGGGTATACATGGGAAGGATGTTCTCTATGACCAGGGAATTCAGAATCACATGGAGTCATAGAGTCTGACAGCATGGAGACAGACCCTTTGGCCCAAACTGGTCCATGCCAACTAAAATATCCCCCAACGCTAACTCCATTTCTCTGCACTTGGCCCATATCCTTGTAAACCTTCCCTATCCATATACTTTTCCAAATGCCTTTAAATGTTGTTAATGTACCTACCTCAACCAATTTGGCTGGCAGCTCATTCCATAAGTGTTCCACCCTCTGTGCAAAAAAAAGTTTTTCCTTAGATTCCCTTTTATTCTTTCCCCTCTGGTCTTAAATTGATGCCCTCTAGTCCTTGATTCCCCAACCCTGGGAAAAAGACTGGCTGCATTTATCCTATTCATGCTTCTCATGATCTTATATGCTTCTATAAGATAACCCCTCAGTCTTCTACCATCTCTTGATTTTACTCTTTCTGATTACTTGGTAATGTGGATGAGCAGAGGGATCTTGGTGTCCACGTACACAGATCTCTGAAAGTTGCCACCAAGGTAAATAGTGCTGTGAAGAAGGCATATGGCGTACTGGCTTTTATTGGTAGAGGAATTGAGTTCCGGAGTTCTGAGATCATGTTGCAGTTGTATAAGACTCTGGTGCGGCCGCATCTGGAGTATTGTGTGCAGTTTTGGTCGCCATACTATAGGAAGGATGTGGAGGCGCTGGAACGGGTGCAGAGGAGGTTTACCAGGATGTTGCCTAGTATGGTAGGAAAATCGTATGAGGAAAGGCTGAGGCATTTGGGGCTGTTTTCATTGGAGAAAAGAAGGTTTAGGGGTGACCTGATAGAGGTGTACAAGATGATTAGGGGTTTAGATAGAATTGACATTGAGAACCTTTTTCCATGTATGGAGTCAGCTATTATGAGGGGGCATAGCTTTAAATTAAGGGGAGCTAGGTATAGGACAGATGTTAGGGGTAGATTCTTTACTCAGCGAGTCGTGAGTTCATGGAATGCCCTGCCAGTAGCAGTGGTGGACTCTCCCTCTTTATGGGCATTTAAATGGGCATTGGATAGGCATATGGAGGAAAGTGTGCTAGTATAGGTTAGGTGAGCTTGGGTTGGTGCAACATTGAGGGCCAAAGGACCTGTACTGCGCTGTATTTTTCTATGTTCTATTACTGTGTCTCCTTCCAGCCTTGCACTTGCCTCCCTACTGTGAAAGTTACCTCCTCCTCCTCCTCTTTGTTCCACCCCCAACTGCCACCACCACCACTTATGTAGAAAAATCCCTCCCTTGCAGCACAAGCAAACCTGGCTGCCAAGATATTGGACATCCTCCAGTTCAGATGTTACCCATCCCTCTTAAACAGGTCACCTCTGCCACAGAAAGGATCCCGATCATTTAAAAATCTGCATTCCTGCCCCCTGCACCAATTCTTCAGCCATGCATTCATCTGCCATATCCTCCTGTTTTTACCCTCACTGACACATAGCGCAGGAATTAATCCGGAGACTACTACAAACAGACTCCTGGTTTTTAACTTTTTGCCTAACTCTCTATAATCACTCCACAGGACCTTAACCCTATTTCTCCCTATATAGTTTGTATATCAACATGCACGATGGCTTCTGACTACTTACCCTCCCCCTTGACAATGTTCTGCAGCTGCTCTGAGACGACCTGAACCCTGTCACCCAGAAGGCAACACACCATCTTCGATTCCTATTTGCGGCCACGGAATCTCCTACTTGTACCCCTAACTACCAAGTCTCCTATCCTTTCCCACTCTGCCACAATGCCAGTCTTAGCACCACTGACCTGGCTACTACTGCTCTCCTCTGAATGGTCATTACCTCAACAGTATCCAAACTGGTATACCTGTTTTCGAGGGAAATGCAGACAGGGGATTCCTGCACTTTCTCCATACTTCCTCTACTTTTCCTGGTGATCACCTGCTCTGCCTGCACTTTAGATGTGACCACTTCACTAAAACTCTTATCTATGAAGCGCTCAGCATCTCGGATGATCTTGAGCGCATCCAGCTCCAGCTCCCTAACACAGTCTCCCAGGAGCTGCAGCTGGGTGCACTACCCACAGGTGTAGTCATCAGATTCCCTGAGCTCCCATATCTGCAACTGCCCTAACTGCCATATCAACTGCAGTAAGACTGAAGAGAAAAATGTAAAAGACTGTACCTGAGATTATCTGTATTTTTTTTTTGTTGAGCCACTGCTCTCCGAAGCCTCTCGAGCCAAAGCCTTGCTATTTACTCTACTACCAGCAAATGTTGCAATGGTACATCTCTCTACCCCCTCTTTTTTTTTCCCCACAGTTTAAGAATATGGAGTAAACAGTTTAGAACTAAGATAGGGAGAAATTTGTTCACCCAGAGACTGGTGAACATGTGGAATTCTTTGCCACAGAAAACTATTGATATCATCCTTGGGACTAAAGGGAACAAGGGTTATGGAAGAGAAAGCGAGAGCAGAATACTGAGTCGATGATCGGACAAAATGATTTTGAATAGTGGAGCATGTTCAAAAGGCCAAAAGGTCTACTGCTGTTCCCTATTCAATATTTCTACTTAGCATCCCAATCCACTCAACGTCTCATAAGAAAATTTCTCCATACTTGGCATTATTATTCCTTGGATGCTGCCTAACCTGCTGTGCTTTAACCAGCAACACATTTTCAATTATTCTACTGAACCTTCTTAGGATTGCATCCAATACTTGTGTATCTTCCCTTTGCTAAGAGAACAAAGATTCTTCACAGTATTCCAACTGTGATCTGACTAGTGCCATGTAAAGTTTTAGGAAAACCTCCAACCTGAAATGTTAATTTTGTTTTATATTCTCTCAACGGACAATGCCTGATCTGTTGACCAGCTTTTCATTCACTCTTCTAACTAAGGATTTCCTGAATCCATGATATTTCACAATGGCAGGTCTTATTCGCAGAGACATGTCTTGACCTATTGGTTATGAAAATATATGTTTGCATTAGAATTTGTTATGGTACATGGCCTTATCCTTCCCATGTAGATTTGCATCAGTTTCAGCTGTGGTGAACATGGAGATAGATCTTCTGGGTTTAGCCTGAAATGCTTTCAGTCCAGCAAAACCCAGCATTACTTGAGGTAAAACTGGAACTGGAAGAACACTGTACAGGAAACTTGGAGGCAAGACAGAACAATCCTTAAAGAAAGATAAATACAGTTGTTATTTATAAGAACAAATATTCTGTCAAACTTTTTATCTATTTTACCATGTGCAAATACTTGACTTATTTTGGGGATTTGACTATTTCAAGCCTGGGGTGTTATTGTGGCTCAGTGGTTAGCACTGCTGCCTCACAGCGCAAGAGACCCAGGTTCAATTCCACTCGTCGGTATCTGATTGGCAGAAAAAGCAAACTCCGCACAGTGTTTGTCTGGGTTTTCTCTCACAGTTCAAAGCTGTACAAGTTAGGTGGATTGGCCATGCGAAATTGCCCATAGTATCCAGGGATGTGTAGGTTGGATGGATCAGCTGTGGGAAATCCAGAGTTATAGGGATAGGATACAGACTGGTTCTCTTCGGAGAGTTGATGGAGACTCTTCGGAGACTCAATGGGCTGAGTGGCCTGCTTCCACACTGTGGGGATTTTGATTCTATGACTGGCACATTCTTCTAACTCCCAAGTTGAGAGTCTGGAAATCGAACTTCTTGCACCACTGCAATCAAGGTTTGAGATTTTAAGCTCTTTACAATATAAAAATGACAATCCAAAACTTTCATGGCTTCTTCACTTTGATGTCAATATCACAATCTATCAGATTATGGATTCTACTGAATTCAGCAGTGTGCCTTTGTCACATTTTTTTAACTAATTGCTCTTTTTTGTAGTTATCTTCATGAAAATAAATAGTTAGCGCAGGGGTCAAATTTGGGCATGAAATGGGAATCAAAGAATAAAGAAAATGCAATTGAGGGTGGAATTAATGTGGGACATGATATAAGCAAATGACAAGTAGAGACTGAAAGTGCAAATCTAAGAGCAAATCAGATATAATTGGAAATTACAACATTAAGAGGACACATTTAAAATACTGTATTTGAATGCATGTACAATTTGAACAAAATAAGTGAATTAGTGGTACAAATTGAGGTAAATAAGCATGACTAACTGGTGATAACTGAGATGGTCCCCCTACAGCCTTAAATTTCACCTGAATATTAAAATATATGTGACATTTAGGAAGTACAGGCAGTTAGGAAAGGGTGGAGGTTTAAGATTATATTAGCTCAACAGAGAGTGATTAAATTAATGCAGGGAAACAAAATAGAGAGGCGCTATGCGTAGAGATGAGAAATTAAAAAAAAAACAAGTTTTCTTTTGTGCGAGGCTGATACCAATAGTAATCATATGTCTGGACAAGGAATAAATAATGGCTGCTTCTCAAAATGCTGTAGCAATTGTCATGCGGGATTTAAACCTATTTGTACACCAGAAATATTAGATGGAAAAATAGTAGTCTAGAGGAGGAATGTTTTGCGACAGTTTCTTAGACCAGCATGTTATGGCATCAGCCTGCGAACAGGCTGTGCTAGATCTTGTTTTATCCAATGAGATAAGATTAATTACTGACTTCATAATACAGAAAGCCTCACAGGGTGAAAACAACCATAATATAGTTGAGTTTTGCACACAGTTTGAGAGAGAGAGAGAGAAAAGTGGAGCCAAGGCGACTCTGTTGAAATGAAACAAGGTCCAGTTTGAAGGCATGAAAGCAGAACTAATGAAAGTAAATTGGTAACTTAGATTAAGAGACAGATCAATAGAGATTTGGTAGAAATATTGAAAGGGATTTTCCAGGAAGCACAGAACAGATGCATTCCAAAACAATAAGTAAAGTATTGTAAGGGATGAACCTGCCATCTATGATGAAATGTATAAAAAAGTGAAAGATAATATCAAACTGAGTGTAAGTGGGGAAAGAAATCTGCAAAGATAAGGGGCAGGTAAGAAGATTTGAAGCAATATGAGAAATTAATGAGGGTAAAATTAGTGTACAAAAGAAAGTTCAGCAAAAATATAAAAGCAGCTGAGAAACATTTCATCAGATATTTTTAAAAAATTAGAACTATCAAAATAAATACTAATCCCATTTAAAATGAGTCTGGGGAATTAGTAATAGCGGATAAAGAAATGATGTATGAATTGAACGCACATTTTGCACTGGTCTTCATTAGACAGGAAATATGAAGCACCCTGGAAATAGCTGTAACTCTGGATTTGAAAGGGAGGGTTAACTCAAAGTTACAATTACCAGAGAATTAGTACTGAGTAAGCAGTTTGAACTGCATGTTGACAGGTCCCCACATCCTGATAAATTTCACCTTAGGCCTTACAGGAGTAGCCAGTTGATGTCATTCTTAAGTATTTTTAATCAACCTTTTCAGAGATATTATTTGCACTTCAGAAGCAGGTGGGACTTGAATGCAGGCTATTTGGCTCAGAGATAGATAAACTACTACTGCACCACAAACCAGTACGGTTCTTATAATTTTACAAAACTCATTAGATTCAGGGAAGATTTCTTTTGGTAGGAAACTGACTAATTGTTTTCATTCAAAAAGGGACTGAGACAGAAAACAGGAAACTACATGTCAGTTAGCTTAACATCTGTCAAAGGCAAAGGTTTAAAGCTGTTGGTAAAGACATTATACAAGACATTATGGTACATTCAAGATAATCATGTTGAGCCAACATGGCTTTGACAATAGGAAGTCATTTTTGCTCATTTATTGGATTTCTATGAAGTAGTAACTTGGGCTGTGAATAATGGGAAATAATGAGATGAGTTCTATTTTGATTTTCAGTCATGAAGATAAGATGCTGTATCAAAGGTTATTGAGGAAAAAAAAAGTTTCTGGTCTAAGAGGTAATATATTGGTGTAGATGAAAGATTAGCTTGCTAACAGCAAGCACAGAGTAAGGATGAGTGGGTCTTTTTTAGGCCAGAAGGATATCATTATTGTGTGCCTCAGAGGCTGGTGCTAGGGTCTCAACACTTGGCAATTTATGTAAGTGATTTGGATGATGGGATCAAAAGTATGATAACAAAATTGGCTGATCAGAAAATCAATTGGAAAGATGACATAAACCTATGAGGGGTTATACCTAGTGGAAATTAGATTAGATTAGATTACTTAGATTATTTACAGTGTGGAAACAGGCCATTCGGCCCAACAAGTCCACACCGACCCGCCGAAGTGTAACCCACCCATACCCCTACATTTACCCCTTTACCCCTTGGGCAATTTAGCATGGCCAATTCACCTAACCTGCACATCTTTGGACTGTGGGAGGAAACCGGAGCACCCGGAGGAAACCCACGCACACACGGGGAGAACGTGCAAACTCCACACAGACAGTTACCTGAGGCAGGAATTGAACCCGGGTCTCTGGCGCTGTGAGGCAGCAGTGCTGACCACTGTGCCACAGTGAATGGGCTTAGATCTGGAAAATGTAGTACAATGTGGGCAAGTGTCAAATTGTTCATTTTGCCATTAGAAATGTTTTAAAAAGCAGAATTTCTAAATGGTGAGAGGTTGTGGAGCTCTGAGATTCAGGTGTTCAAGTCATGAATCTTAGAATATTAGTAAAAACAAGTCATCAAGAAAGCTAATGGAATGTCATGGTTTGTTGCGAGCAGAATTACATCAAAGAGTGCACAACTTTATGCTTTAGTTATACAAGATGTTGTTAAGTCCACATCTTCAGTACTGTGTTCAATACTGGCCACAGTGCTTATAGGAAGGATCCTAATGCAGGGAAAGCAAATCAGAGAAAGTACACTAACCTAATACCTGGAAGGACTGGATCACCTTATCAGTAAAAACTGGTTAAACTAGGCCTATGTTGCTCTGAAATTAATAGGAGTGAGGGTTGAATTAGTTGGAACATACAAGGTCCTGATAGAATTAACCAGCTACATGTTGAAAGATTATTTCCTCTTTTAGTCAATCAGAATTAAGGATCACAGTTTAAATGAGAGATCAGGAACCTGTTTTTTTTAACGTCTGAGGTTGAAATTCTTTTTCTTGAAAGCCAATGAATGCAGAATCTTTAAATATTTTAAGACAAGGTTAGACCAATTCTCGCTTACCAATAGGATTAAAGATTGTCAGGAATATGCAGAAATGCTAACTTATGTTATAGAGTCATAGAGATGGACAGCACGGAAACAGACCCTTTGGTTCAACCCGTCCATGCCGACCAGATAACCCAAACCAATCTAGCCCCACCTGCCAGCACCCGGCCCATATCCCTCCAAACTCTTCCCATTCATATACCCATTCAAATGCCTCTTAAATGTTGCAATTGTACCAGCCTCCACTTCCTCTGGCAACTCATTCCATACACATACTACTGTCTGCATGAAAAAGTTGCCCCTTAGGTCTCTTTTATATCTTTCCCCTCTCACCCTAAACCTATGCCCTCTAGTTCTGGACTCCCTGACCCCAGGGAAAAGACTTTGTCTATTTATCCTATCCATGCCCCTTATAATTTTGTAAACCTCTATAAGGTCACCCCTCAGCCTCCAATGCTCCAAGGAAAACAGCCCCAGCCTGTTCAGCCGCCCCCAGTAGCTCAGATCCTCCAACCCTGGCAACATCCTTGTAAATCTTTTCTGAACCCTTTTGAGTTTCACAACATCTTTCCGATAGGAAGGAGACCAGAATTGCACGCAATATTCCAAAAGTGGCCTAACCAATGTCCTGTACAGCCGCAACATGACCTCCCAACTCCTGTACCCTACACTCTGACCAATAAAGGAAAGCACACCAAATGCCACCTTCACTATCATATCTTCTGTGATGCCACTTTCTAGGAGTTATGAGCCTGCATTCCAAGGTCTCTTTATTCAGCAACACTCCCTAGGACCTTAATATTAAGTGTATTAGTCCTGCTAAGATTTGCTTTCCCAAAATGCAGCACCTCGCATTTATCTGAATTAAACTTCATTTGCCACTTCTCAGCCCATTGGCCCATCTGGTGCAGATCCTGTTGTAATCTGAGGTAACCTTCATCGCTGTCCACTACACCTCCAACTTTGGTGTCATCTGCAAACTTACTAACTGAACCTCTTATGTTCGTATCCAAATCATTTATGTAAATGACAAAATGTAGAGGCCCCAGCACCGATCCTTGTGGCACTCCGCTGGTCACAGGCCTCCAGTCTGGAAAATCAACCCTCCACCACCACCCTCTGTCTTCTACCTTTGAGCCAGTTCTGTATCCAAATGGCTAGTTCTCCCTGTATTCCACGAGATCTAACCTTGCTAACCAGTCTCCCATGAAGAACCTTGTCGAACGTCTTACTGAAGTCCATATAGATCACATCTACTGCTCTGCCCTCATCAATCTTCTTTGTTACTTCATCAAAAAACTCAATCAAGTTTGTGAGACATGATTTCCCATGCACAAAGCCATGTTGGCTATCCCAAATCAGTCCTTGCCTTTCCAAATACATGTACATCCTGTCCCTCAGGATTCCCTCCAACAACTTGCCACCACCGAGGTCAGGCTCACTGGTCTATAGTTCCGTGGCTTGTCTTTACCGTCCTTCTTAAACAGTGGTACCACGTTTGCCAATCTCCAGTCTTCCGGCACCTCACCTGTGACTATCGATGATACAAATATCTCAGCAAGAGGCCCAGCAATCACTTCTCTAGCTTCTCACAGAGTTCTCGGGTACACCTGATCAGGTCCTGGGGATTTATCCACTTTTAACCGTTTCAAGACATCCAGCACTTCCTCCTCTGTAATCTGGATAATTTGCAAGACGTCACCATCTATTTCCCTACAGTCTATATCTTCCATATCCTTTTCCACAGTAAATACTGATGCAAAATATTCATTTAGTACCTCCCCCATTTTCTGTGGCTCCACAAAAAGGCCGTCTTGCTGATCATTGAGGGGCCCTATTATCTCCCTAGTTATCCTTTTGTCCTTAATATATTTGTAAAAACCCTTTGAATTCTCCTTAATTCTGTTTGCCAAAGCTATTTCATGTCCCCGTTTTGCCGTCCTGATTTCCCTCTTAAGTACACTTCTACTTTCTTTATATTCTTCTAAGGATTCACTCGATCGATCCTGTCTATACCTGACATATGCTTCCTTCTTTTTCTTAACCAAACCCTCAATTTCTTTAGTCATCAAGCATTCCCTATACCTACCTGCCCACCCTTTCTCCCTGACAGGAATATACTTTCTCTGGATTCTTGTTATCTCATTTCTGAAGGCTTCCCATTTTTCAAGCTGTCCCTTTACCTGTGAACATTTGCCTTCAATCAGCTTTTGAAAGTTCTTGCCTATTACCATCAAAATTGGCCTTTCTCCAATTTAGAACTTCAACTTTTAGATCTGGTCTATCCTTTTCCATCACTATTTTAAAACAAAGAGAATTATGGTCGCTGGCCCCAAAGTGCTCCCGAACTGACACCTCAGTCACCTGCCCTGCCTTATTTCCCAACAGAAGATCAAGTTTTGCACTCTCTCTCGTAGGTACATCCACATACAGAATCAGAATTTTGTCTTGTACACACTTAAGAAATTCCTCTCCATCTAAATCTTTAACACTATGGCAGTCCCAGTCGATGTTTGGAAAGTTAAAATCCCCTACCATAACTACCCTCTTATTCTTACAGATAGCTGAGATCTCCTTTCATGTTTGTTTCTCAACTTCCCTCTGAATATTGGGGGGTCTATAATACAATCCCAATAAGGTGATCATCCCTTTATTTCTCAGTTCCACCCAAATAACCTCCCTAGATGTATTTCCGGGAATATCCTCCCTCAGCACAGCTGTAATGCTATCCCTTATCAAAAATGCCACTCCCCCTCCTCTCTTGCCTCCCTTTCTGTCCTTCTTGTAGCATTTGTATCCTGGAACATTAAGCTGCCAGTCCTGTCCATCCCTGAGCCACGTTTCCATAATTGCTATGCTATCTCAGTCCCATGTACCTAACCATGCCCTGCGTTCATCTGCCTTCCCTGTTAGGCCCCTTGCATTGAAATAAATGCAGTTTAATGTATTAGTCCTACCTTGTCCCTGCCTGCCCTGACTGTTTGACTCACTTAGAGATGTACAGCATGGAAACAGACCCTTTGGTCCAACCCGTCCATGCCGACCAGATATCCCAACCCCATCTAGTCCCACCTGCCAGCAACCGGCCCATATCCCTCCAAACTCTTCCTATTCATATACCATTCCAAATGCCTCTTAATGTTGTAATTGTACCAGCCTCCACCACTTCCTCTGGCAGCTCATTCCATACATGTACCACTCTCTGCGAGAAAATGTTGCCCCTTAGGTCTCTCTCATATCTTTCCCCTCTCACCCGAGACTTGTGCCCTCTAGTTCTGGACTCCCCGACCCCAGGGAAAAGACTTTGTCTATTTATCCTATCCATGCCCCTCATAATTTTGTAAACCTCTATAAGGTCACCCCTCAGCCTCCGACGCTCCAGGGAAAACAGCCTCAGCCTGTTCAGCCTCTCCCTGTATCTCAGATCCTCCAACCCTGGCAACATCCTTGTACATCTTTTTTGAACCCTTTCAAGTTTCACAACATCTTTCCGATAGGAAGGAGACCAGAATTGCACGCAATATTCCAACAATGGCCTAACCAATGTCCTGTACAGCCATAATATGACCTCCCAACTCCTGTACTCAATACTCTGACCAATAAAGGAAAGCATACCAAACGCCGCCTTCACTATCCTATCTACCTGCGACTCCACTTTCAAGGAGCTATGAACCTGCACTCCAAGGTCTGTTTGTTCAGCAGCCCTCCCTAGGACTTAGCATTAAATGTATAAGTCCTGCTAAGATTTGCTTTCCCAAAATGCAGCACCTTGCATTTATCTGAATTAAACTCCATCTGCCACTTCTCAGCCCATTGGCTCATCTGGTCCAGATCCTGTTGTAATCTGAGGTAACCCTCTTCACTGTCCACTACACCTCCAATTTTGGTGTCATCTGCAAACTTACTAACTGTACCTTTTATGCTCGCATCCAAATCATTTATGTAAATGATAAAATCATTTATAGTTCAACAGGTTTAATAGGAAGCACACTAGGTTTCACAGCGCCACTCCTTCAGGTGGTTGTGGCCCAGGAGAGGCTTGTGATGAGGCATATTAAGATCCAGCTGCCCCTCCAACTGGACACCCTGCAGTTTGTGTGTTGACCAACCACTCAACAGGTTATGCCTTTTCCATCAGCCTCCATCTGGCCCTCACCCACCTAGAGAAGAAGGACACCTACGTCAGATTACTGTTCATATTCAGTTCTATATTTAACCCGATCGTTCCTCAGCACCTGATCGGAAAGCTCAGTCTGCTTGGCCTAAATACCTCCCTTCGTAACTGGATTCTGGACTTGCTGACTGGGAGAGCTCACTCAGTCTGGATTAGGAACTGACTCCAACAAAATCACACTGAGTATGGAGGCCCCCCCAAAGCTGTGTACTCAGTCTGCTGCTGTTCACCCTGCTGACACAGGGTGCAGCGATGCACAGCTCGAATCCCATCATCAAGTTCACTGATAATACGACTGTAGTGGGTCTCATCAGCACAGATAATGAGTCAGCATACAGAGAGGAGATGCAGCAGCTAACGGACTGGTGCAAAGCCAACAACCTGTCTCTGAACGTGGACATGTTGAAAGAGATCTGTTCTCAGCTGTACCCGTCTCAGATTGATCTCTTTCCTCACTATCTCCCTGGGTCCCACCACCCCTCCCCCTCCCCCCACCCTCACCTTACTAGTTTAAATCCTCCCAAGCAGTTCCAGCAAATTTCCCTTCCAGTATATTAGTCCCCTTCCAATTTAGGTGCAATCCGTCTTTCTTGTACAGGTCTCTTCTACCCCAAAAAAGATTCCAATGATCCAAAAATGTGAATCTTTCACCCATACACCAGCTCCTCAGCCATGCATTCATCTGCTCTATCCTCCTATTCCTGCCCTCACTAGCTCGTAGCACTGGGAATAATCCAGATATTACTACCCTAGAGAACCTCCTTTTTAAATTTCTGCCTAACTCTCTGTAATCTCCCTTCAGAGTCTAAATCTTTTCCCTTCCAATGTCGTTGGTTCCAATGTGGACAATAACATCCTGCTGTACCATGTGTGGTAAGGGGTGTACTCATTTGCTGGGTTAAATTAATAGCTCTGGCTTATATTTTAAGTTTAATCATGAGACTTACCTCCAAGGACATATAATCAAGAAAGAATCCACTATATTCACTACTGCTGCCTTTCTCTTGGACAGACTTATAACAACAATTAACTTATCTGATTCTGTGCTGTGAACTTCGCCCAACAATTCCTCCAAGATTAGTTGCGAATTTCGTTGTTCATTTATTTTCCCAGATGCACTCCAATGTCCAGCGATACACGAATTCAAACAGCAAAGTTAGCAACTGTGCAGGTTCTCTCTTTCTCTCTCTCTCTCTTGTTAAAATCAGATCAGCCGCAATGTTACTGTGTGGTGCAGTAGGCTTGAAAGGCCTCGTCTTAATTCTTGATCATGTCTTTTTGATGATTTCTTATGACCCTCTTTTTCCTGTTAAAAATTTATTTCATAGGGTGTTAGAAAAAGAGGATTTTCTGACAGATCTGGCTGACACATCACACAGATAATCAGGACTTGAATATCTTCAGCATTCAGTCATGGAAGCAAAAGGCATGAGTCGTAATGCAGAGAAACCATACATGTGTTCTATTTGTGGTCGCTGCTTCTGCCGATCATCTGGCCTGTCAAGACACAAGCACAGCCACACCAGCGAGAAACCATGTAAGTGTGGGGACTGTGGCAAGGGGTTCAGTTACCCGTTTGAGCTGGAAATTCATCAGCGCATGCACACTGGGGAAAAACTGTTTACCTGTACCATGTGTGGTAAGGGGTGTACTCATTTCTCTGCCCTCCGGAAGCACTGGCGAGTTCACACTGACCAAAGACCTTTTAAATGTCCAGACTGTGGAAAGTGCTATAAAAGTTCCTGGGAACTGACGTGTCATCAACGTGTTCACACTGATGAACGACCATTCAGGTGCACTCACTGTGGAACTGGTTTCAGGCGATCATCTGATCTAACTGTACACCAACGTAGCCACACTGGGGAGAGACCCTTCACTTGCCCTGTGTGTGGGAAAGGATTCACTCAATCTTCCCAGCTTAGTACCCACCAACTTGTTCACACTAATAAGAGACCTTTTAAGTGTTCTGATTGTGAGAAGAGCTTTAAAAGCAAAAAGCATCTGGTGACTCACCAGCGAGTTCACACTGGTGAGAGACCATTCACTTGCTCTGTATGTGGGAAGGGTTTTGGCCGTTCCTCTTACCTACTGAAGCACCAACTGGTTCACACTGGGGAGAGGCCATTCACGTGCTCTGAGTGTGGGAAAGGGTTTGCTTGTTCATCCTATTTGTTGAAACATCAACGGGTTCACAATGGAGAGAAGCCTTTTTCCTGCTCTGTGTGTGGAAAGAGATTCACTTGCTCATCTAACCTACTGAAACATCAACGAGTCCACACTGGTGAGAGGCCATTCACCTGCTCTACATGTGGGAAAGGATTCACTGTGTCATCCAATCTGTTGAAACACCAGCGAGTTCACAAGTGAATGCAAACTTTATATTATGCTGCTTTTCTTGCTAAAAACGAAGGTCAAAATTGAACATTGTGACATTTGGGATTTGTTTCTGACAATGCTAATAATCCCAATAATGGAGTAGAATTTAAGATGCTTGAAAAATGTGAATTAAGCCAGCATTGTTTTGAACACATTGCTGTAAGATTTTGTCTTACCACCAGTTTTAAGCATTAATTGGCTGGAACCAGACAAACAATTTGGGGAAGGATCTTATGGATGGAAAAGAAATTTAGTCTGGACATACTCCTGCAAGGATCGTAAGGGGACTTGTCCAGGTAAATGTTGAAAGGATATTTTCTGTTGTGTGAAAATCAAGAACTAGGAGTCAGACAGTGAAAATAAGCATACATTCACAATTCGCATTTGGTCTTCCTCAACTCTTCCACTCTGACAGCAAAGAACATATGTGGTTAATCATGAGGTGTATTAAGAATGTAACAAGAGCCCTTTCTTCCATGGGTCAGAGCTCCTAGCCACATACACAAAGGATCTTCTACAGTTGTGCTTAGAATTTGCAAGAGTAACAATGAATCCTGGAAATATGTCATCAGATTATGGTTTGATGTCCAATTGTGACCTGTTCCTCACTGAAACTGAAAAACTGACCTGTTGATAATTGTACAAAGCTTAATGTGTTGGTGTAGGAATTCTAAGTTTACTATTTTAATATCTATTGAAAATAATCGGTTGAAGTTTGCATTAAAATAACAGATGTACAAGTTCACAGGAGTGTTAGCTACTGGTATAATTGTGTACAGACATTTAATTTCCAGGTACAGAAAAATCTGCAGCATGTTTCTGCAATAGGATTGTTTTATTGCTGTGGGCTCTACTCAAATAATTCAATTAAATACAAACCTCAGTCCAACAAGTAAATACTGGTATTGTGTCTTTAATTGTCAAAGAAGTCAGACACATTGTGCTATTAATGGGTGATTCAGCAATGGTGCACATATTTTATTTGTTCATTGGATGCACACATCACCAGCTCAGCCAGCTGTTATTGACCAACTCTGGCTGCTCCTGAGAAGGTTAGAGTCAGCAGCCTTCTTTCATGCTGCATTCTTTTTTTGTTCCAGTTTTTGACCCAGCAACAGTAAAGGATTGGTAGTGTAGTTCCAAGTGAGGTTAGTGTATGGTTTTAGGGGAAATTACAGGTGATGGTTCTCTGATGCAACTGTTCCCTTTGTCCTTCTATGTGGTAGAGTTTGCAAGTTACTGTTGAAAGATGTCTAGTCAGTTACTGCATTGTATCTTGCATTTAATACACACACTTGCCACTGACAGGAAATGATTATTGTGGTACATAGGTTCCTTGTAATTGGTTACTTTGTATGGGATGATGTCAAGCTACTTGAGTGATATTGAAGCTGCAAATAGCCCGGAAATTGTAGAATATTCCATTACATCCATGCCTTGTAATTGATTGAGTAGCATTGGTGAGACAGAACCTGAGTTATTTGTTGTTGATTTCTTAAACTCTGACCTGCTGTTCTAGCCACAGTAGTTATATGGCTTAATCAGTTCAGTTTCTGGTCAATGGTAAACAATACCTCCCCCTCTTCTTCCCACCCACCCAAGAAAGTATGTATAGAAGTGAAATTCAGCCATAGAATAAATGGAACAACATTGGAAGTCAAGAGGTGATTTTTACATTCTTTTTTGCTGCTTTTTTTTTGTTTACTTACCTGGCAAGCATTTTACTTGATGCTAGCTAGCCAGGGCTTTATATTGTTTACAACTTGTTACATACGGATGTCAAATGTTTCAATGTCTGAGAAGTCACACATGGTGCTGAATGTTGTGCAAACATCAGTGGACATAGTGTTCTTAGTTCAGGGTGGTGGGGAGGTCATTGTTGAAGCAGATGCTGCCTGACCTGTGCTTTTCCAGCATCACTCTAATCTTGACTCTAGTCTCCAGCATTTGCAGTCCTCACTTTCACCTCGCAGGTGATGATGGCTGAGCTGAGGAGACTACTCTGAGGAACACCTTCAGAGCTGTTGTTCTGCTGAAATAATTCACCGACAACAATAACTTCCCTTTGTTCAAAACATGACTTGAACCAGTGGAAAGCTTCTCACCACCAAAACTGATTTCCACTGACTTTTTATTTTTGCTAGTATCCATGATGCCTCCGAAGAATAAATGCTGCCCTGAGTTTAGGAAATCATACCCACTTCTGTTTTTTTGTCCGCATTTTAACAGAGGAGGGCCTAAGTTGATTGAGCAGGAGCCTAACTGAGCATAAGTTAGCAAGTTATTATTCGGTAAGTGCTACATGGCAGCATTGTCAATGATGCCTTCCACTCCTTTGCTCTGGATGAGAATAGCCTGTGTAGCAAATACTATGGGAGGTAGTAACAGTGCTCCAGATTCATAGATGTTGTTCTTTCGGGCATGGATTCAAGCTGTTCATGAATGGAAATCTATTTGGAAGGTTCAAAGTAAAGCTGTAAGAAAGATAGGCAAGGATTTGTGAGACACAAAGACACACAATGACTTCAGCTAGGAAGAAGGGATTCACAGATGTATTCAGAACACGTTTTTTCATCTTGTTTTGTCAACCTGTCAATCATGTACCTCAAAAGATCAGAGAAATCTACATCTATTCAAACAAAATCCAGTTTTGTTTGGCATCTCATTTAGATACCTAAAAGCACTTCTGGAGCATTCACACTGTTGGCCTTCAACTTGACTTGTCTATATTCTGGTCACACAGATCAAAGTAAGCACAGCTAGTTTCAAGGAATGCATGTTTATTGATGTAAATAATAAATTTACCACCAGACACAGTGATGGTAGTAGAAGAATTGACACTGAAACTTTTGAATGTTATTGTTAGGACTCTGTTTTTAAAAAGCTAAATGAAAGTGGGATTATAAAGGTGGTTTCATAATTGTGAAAGAGAGAATCTTTTTTGGAGAAGATGAAGTTTTGAGATCTGTAATACCAAGCACAGCTGTGAGCCTGCTAGGTTTGGAAGAGAAAAATAGTCACCAACAACCATTTCATCATACATAAAATATTAGTTCCTATTTGCTGTTCTAGTAGGTATTGCTTTGAAGCCAGTTTTTGAAAATAATCTGTGTTGTGACTATATCTCAAGAGTACTGACTAAAAAAGAACAACTTGAACTAATAGTGCACTCATGGACTGCTCATCAGACATAGGAATGTGGTGCATAACTCTGTTTCCCTAGCTTATGTGAAGGGTTTGCATCCTCCAAAACGTCTGCTGCCTAAAACTAAACATAATTGTCTAGTTGAGGCCAAATCAATGTTCCAGAAATGTCACTGTTGACTGTGCTTTTGTACTTGTTCCCATTTATAAAGCCCAGGATCCTGCATGTACAGTATTTCTACCTGCTTCCTGAACTTGCCCTACCACCTTCAATGGTGTGTCCACAAAATCCTGCAGTGTCCTCTGCTCCTGCATGCTCTTTGTCTTTTTTATTTCCTGGAGTGAGTGTATTACTGCTGGGTCAACATTTGCTGTCCATTCCTAATTGTACTTGAGTGTAGTCACTTGATAAGAATGACAGTATTTCTTCTCTAAAGGACATTCGTGATTAAAACTGATTTTTACAATAATTGATAATTCATGAAACTTATGAGCATGCCACCGTCCCCAACTTTAAATTATTTTGCCTTTCTTGCTTTCTCACATGAAAAGGGACTTTTTCAACATTTGTACATTAAAGGCTGATAGTAACTTGTTTCCACATCCCTGTCCACCCATTCCACCAGACGAAATCTTTTAATTTTGTTATTCTCACAATTCAGCATGCTTTCACATTTCACTTCATCCACAATTTGTTTTTAATTGTACCTTGTAAGCTCGTCATTAAAGAAATTTTACCCAAGAAGTCTAGATTATGTATGTCAAGAAGACTTGAAGTCTTAACACCAACTTAGAAAACCCATCAAAACCTTTTCTCGTTGGATACAAATTTCCAAGGCCCAACTACCTTCAGCTGCATCATCAATGATCTTCCCTCCAACATAATCGCAGAAGTGAGGCTGTCGCTTTATGAATGCACAGTGTTCAGTACAGTTCCTGATTCCTCAGATACTTAACGATTTCATGACTAAATGCAGCATAAGTTTGACAATACCCAGGCTTGGGCTGACAGGACGCAAGTTTGTGCCATACAAATGTTATCAATGACCATTTCCTGCGAGAGAGTATTTAACCATGGTTCGTTGACAGTCAACGACATTACCATTGTTGAATCTCCCTCTATCTGCCATTGACCAGGAGTTGGACTGGACTGGCCATATAAAAACTGACCAATGATAGCTGGTCAGAGTTTAAGAATTCTGCAATGAGTAATACTCTGCCAAACCTGTTCCCCATCTCCAAGGCACAAGCCAGCAGTGTGATGGAATACACTCTTCTTGATTGGTACCATGTCTACAAATATTTGTTCAATAACAACAATGTATGTCATCTAGAAGATGCGAAACCAAAACTCCTTTATCATCTTTCAAACTCATGACCACTATCATTTAGAAGCTAGATACATGAAACAGCAGGTATGCTGGCACATAAGTGGAATCTTTCCCTCCTGTTCCTGACTTGCAAATGTCTCTCCATTCCTTCAATGTGGCCAGATCAAAATGCTGGAGCTTGCTCCAGGACAATGTTCCGACATCAAATGGACAGTAATGGTTCAATAAGGCAGCCCATTGTCACTTTATAAAGGAGCTAAAGGTGAGCAACAAACATCTGCCAATCAGTGAAGCCCATGACTGAATTATTTAAACATTGTCAGACATCCCCTGGTACTACACAAAGCCAAAACATTACAAGTGCTGGAAATCCAAAATTTAAAATAGGAAAAGCTGGAAATATGTAACAGATTTGGCAGCATTGTCAACTGAGAAACTGAGGGAACTGTTTAAAATTATTTGCCTTTCATCACAGCTGAAAGTGCAACCAATCCTGTTTGGTGTCTCTCAAATGTTCTTCTGTTTACCTTCACCCCACTTTAGACAGGAGATTTCAAACCACATCCATTGCAAAGACCGTCCAGTCTGAAAGTTGACCACTAAAGGTGGAAAATTGACAATTCTGGAAAGAATGATCACATATTTGCAGACCAAACTAAGAACTCATCTTAAAGTTGTGTCTGAGGGTGGGACATGAGCACAAGCGGTTATATTGATGCAGTTAGAGTCATGGAGAAGTGCAGTATGGAAACAGACCATTTGGTCCAACTCGTAAACACCGACCAGATATCCTAAATTAATCTAGTTCCATTTGTCAGCATTTGGCTCATATCCTTCTAAACCCTTCATATTCATATACCCATAGTGTTGCATCTTAAATGTAACAATTGTACTGGCCTCCATCACCACCTCTGGTAGCTCATTGTATACATGCATCATCTTCGACATGAAAAAGTTGCACCTTAGGTTCCTTTTACATCTTTTCCATCTCAACTTAAATGTATGCCCTCTAGTTTTAGACTCCCTAGCCCCAAGGAAAATACCTTGTTATTTATCTTATCCATGCCCCTCATGATTTTGTGGACTCTAAGGTCATGCCTCATCCTCCAAAACTCTAGGAAAAATAACCCCAGTCTATTTAGCCTCACCTCAAAAGAGCTCAAAACCTCCAAACCTGGCAAAATCCCTGTAAATCTGAAGTGGCACAACATCCTTCTGGGAGCAGGGAGACCATATTCACACACAGTATTGCAAAAGTGGTCTAACCAATGTGCTGTACAGCTGCAAAATGACTTCCCAGTTCCAAGACTCAATGCTCTGGCCAATAAAGGCAAGTGTACCAAATGCTGCCTTCATTGCCCTATCTACATAACGATTCCACTTTCAAGGAAATATGAATCTGCAATTGAAGGTCTCTTTGTTCAGCAACACTTTTGAAAGTTCTTGCTCATTCCATCAAAATTGGCCTTCCTCCAATTTCTATATTCGACTTTTAGATTCAGTCTTTCCTTTTCCATCATTATTTTAAAGCTATGATGTGGAGGTTCTGGTGTTGGACTGGGGTGGACAAAGTTAAAAATCACATAACACCAGGTTATAATCCAGCAGGATTATTTGCTAATTCAAGCTTTTGAGCACTGCTCCTTCGTGTAGCTAACAGTATTATGGTTGTTGGCCCCCACCAACACCTCAGTCACCTGCTCTGCCTTATTTCCCAAGAAGAGATCAAGCATCGCACTTTTTTTTTATTATGTACAACCATGGACTGCTTAATTATTTTCGTACACACTTATAAAATACATCTACAACCATGTCCTGAACTCTATGGCAGTCCCAGGCCATATTTGGAAAGGTAAAATCCCTTACCATAATAACCCTATTTTTCTTACAGATAATTGAGATCTCCTGACAAATTTGTTTCTCAATTTCCCACTGACTTTTACGGTGACTAGAGGACAATCCCAATAAGATGATCATCCCTTTCTTATTTCTCAGTTCCACCCAAATAACTTCCCTGGACAGATTCCCAGGAATATCCTCCTGAAGTGCAACCATAATATTATCCCTAATCAATAACCCCACTGCCTCTCCACTCTTGCTCCCCTTTCTATCCTTCTAACAGCATCTGTAGCCTGGAACATTAAGCTGCCAGTCCTGTCCATCCCTGAACCATATCTCTGTAATTGCCATCATATCACAATCCCATTTCTCAATCTTGCCCTGGTTAGGCCTCTTGTATTAAATTAAATGCAGTTTATCAGTCCTTCCTCATTCTCTGCTTTGTTCCTGACAGCCCTGACTGTTTGACTGGCTCCTTTTCCAAACTGTGCCAGTCTCAGATTGATCTCTTTCCTCATTTTCTCCATGCCCCTGTACCTTTCCGCTTCCCCTCCATCTTATTAGGCTAATTCCTCCTGAGCATCTCGAGCAAATTTCACCACCAGTATATTAGTCACCTTCCAATTCAGGTGCAATTCAATAAACTTCTATCCCAGAAGAGATTCCAATAATCCAAAAGTATAAATCCTTCTGTCCTGCACCAGCTACTTAGCCATGCGTTCATCTGCTCTATTCTCCTATTCCTACTCTCACTAGCTCATGGTGCTGGGAGTAGTCCAGGTATTATTAGCCTTGAAGACCTTTTTAAATTCCTGTCTGACTTATTATATTCTGTCCTCAGAATCTCACCCTTTTCACTTCCTATGTTGTTAGTTCCAATGTGTACACCCACCACCTTTTACACACTCTCGGAGATATTCTTGATCTTGGCACTACGGAGACAACACATCATTCTGATTTCTCGCTGTCAGCCGCAGAAACATCTGCCTCGGTCCAGAGAGTCCACTATCACAATTGATCAATTGGAACCTGACATATTACTTGTTACATTAGAGCAAGTCTCATTACCAGAAACCTGCCTGTTCGTGCTACATTCCACGGAGAGTCCATCACCTCCTATATTTTCCACAGCAGCATACTTGTTTAAGGTGGGGATACTCACAGTATATTCCTGCATGGCCTACCTCTGTCTACTACCCATCCTGGAGGTTACCCATCTACCTGACTGGATCTGTGTTTTTATTCTCCCTTCCCATAACTACCGTCCATCACACCTACTGGTCACTGTAATATCCTCATTACGTCTAATTGCCTCTCCAGCCGATCCATGCAATTCGACAGGATTCACAACAAAACACACCTCCTCCAGACATAATTATCAGCAACATGGAAACTGTGCCTATTCTTCCACATCTGATTGGAAGATAACAGAATCTACTGAAGGTGGTCTTTTAACAACGTGCAGACTCAGAAAATAGCACAGTTTTACTGTTCAAAACATAAAACATTTCTACAGGCTAACTTAGTACCAATTTTTTTATGCAATTAAGAGACAGATCACAATAGAACAGATAATCAAAAAATAACACACACACTGTTCACTTTTGTAGATTTATCAAGAAAGAGAGTATGAATATATTTCAATATTTTTTCCACTTAGCTGTTCCGCTGTGTTGAGCTCTTCCACGCAAGTTTCTCCAAGGTCAGCTGTGAATTTCACTGTTTGTTAATTGTTCTTCATGCACTCTGACATCCAGTGATTCTTGAACTCAAACAGCGGAGGCAGTAGCTGTGCAGATTCACTGCTGAGTCAGGAAGCAGTCCAGGTTTCTGTCTCATTTGAATCATTTCCTTTGTGGTCGCTGCCTCTTGTCTCTCCTCCTGCATTTTTTTTAAAAAGTGTGTTGCTTTGTTTAGTTTTGCCATAAAGTTTCAAAAGAATGCAACAGCTTATATAACAGTAATTACTGTTCCTGAAACTCTAGGAAATCAGCTGCAACACTGAAAATAAACCCATCCTCCATCTTGCATACTTTACACAGGTTTTGATGCAGGTGGTGACTCGTGGGCGAAAGAAAACAAGTTTATATATATACAGCAGCGTTGGCTCCGTTCAGGTGGGGTCCATTTGTAGGTGGTGGAAATTATGCGAGTTTGGAGGGGTGGAATTTGAGTACCGGTGTGGGGGGTTCTGTCCCTGGTCCTCACCTTCCACCCTATCGACCTCTGCATAAATTACATCATCCACTGATATTTCCACCACCTACAAATGGACCCCACCAACCTTATCCGCTTTCCACAACGACTGCTCCCTCAGCGACTACCTGGCCAGGTCCACACTCCTTAAACAACCCACCCACCCCTGCTGGCACCTTCCCCTGCCACCGCAGGAATTGCAAAACTTGCGCCCACACTTCCCCCACCTCCCTGCAACCCCCCCCCCCCCCCCCCCCCCCCCCCCGGCCCCAAAGGAGCTTTCCATATCCATCAAAGTTTCACCTGCACTTCCACACGTCGGTTATTGTATCCGTTGCTCCTGATGCGGTCTCCTCTACATTCGGGAGACTAAATGCTTTCTCGCAGTGTTTCACAGAACATCTCCAGGAGTCCCACATCAATCAACCCCAGGGCCCTGTGGCCGACCATTTCAACTGCCCGTCCCACCCTGCCAAGGACATGCAGGTCCTCCTCCATTGCCACTCCCTCACCACCCGACTCCTGAAGGAAGAACGCCTCATCTTCCACCTCAGGACCCTTCAATCTCAGGGCATCAATGTGGACTTCACCAGTTTCCTCATTTCCCCTTCCACACCTTACCCCAGTTCCAACCTTCCAGCTCAGCACCCATGGTTTGTCCCAATTGTCATTCTTCTTTCCCACCTACCTGTTCCACCCTCCTTCCCTACCTATCACTTTTACCCACTCCTCCATCCACCTATTGCACTCTCAGCCCCACACCCTCCCATTTGTCTCTCCACTCCGGAGGCTCCCAGCCTCATTCTGTTGAAGGGTTCGTGACCGAAGCGTCGATTCTCCTGCTCCTCGGAAGCATCTGCTGTTCTTTTTCAGCACCACGCACTTTCGACATGCACATATATGTGCAGAATGATGAAAACTAATTAACCCCTGTTAGAAATGAAAATTCACTTCTAAATAATCGCTCTGGACAAATTCAAGAGAACAAAGATTTTATTAACAAATTCTGCAGAATCGGACGCCTTCCCAAAGAAAAGCGTACCCAAGCATTACAGCGATCTTTCTTATATAGCAATTTAGAGCCTCCCCTCTGGCCCCGAGAGGTCACGAGGGTCGTGGCTTTACAATGATCTCATTTCTTACAGAGAAAGCATATGATCATGTCCTCATTGTCTCGAACTCCAGCTGCATAACCCACTTCCCTGTCTAATGATATTTTCAGCCCTTGAACTTAGCAACCGTCTCGCACCTTGTACTCTTATCTGGTTGTTTTTGCACCATATTAGCAGAAGTATTGTCTCGCTCAAGGTTTCGTTATTTTTCAAAGCTGACCCCTTGCCCCCAGCTAGCTTGTTTGTCTTACTAACTGCTTACATTGCAATACTGATCGTTAGAAGATCAATCTTTACGTAAATTAGCCCAAACGTTAACATTTCCTTAAAATAAAACAGCCAGTATATATAAAATAAAGTAGCAAGACATACCACATATTTAGTTTGGTTGTATATTAAATGTCTAGGGTACCATGCACATCTTAACAGCTTCTTGTTGCATAATAAAGCAAATCTAAATCTCACAACTCCACCCTTTTTCTTTTTAAGATGTGCATGCGTAACAGAATAGGCTGAATTACGGCTCAGGGAGGTCCTTCTGTCTTTTCAATAGTAAAACTTTAAGTTCATGAGTACCATGTTGGGGTATGGCAATGGCTTGCATCTGGGCGATACGGCGTTGGATCAATACCCTAACACAAGTAACCAGACAGGGAATAACGAGGAACAGGGCCCCGACACCCACCATCATTATTAATGCCATGCGCCACCAGCCACCCCCAAAAAGCGTGTTCCACCAACTAGCGTCCCCTATAGGTCGCCACGTCTGGACAGGTACATGGGCTATTTTACGGATGTCCCGGGTGATTTTTAGGACAGCCTCGTAGTTATCGTCTATCTCCAGACAACAATTTGTCGTGTTAAACTTCCCGCAGACACCCCCTTCAGAGGCAAGCAGGTAGTCTAAAGCAAGACGATTCTGATATATAGCAGCCCTCATTTGAGACTGCTGTCTAGTCAGTAATTCCAATGCGAAGGCGGTTTTGTTGGTGATTATTTCCATCACCGCCTGCAAGCGAATGATGCGATTAAGCATATAAATTGGAGTTCTGTAACCCCAAGAGCCATCCTGAGCCCAACTTGCCGGCCCATAATACTCAATGATACGGGACGGTGGCCAATCTGCGCCCCACTTGGCCAAGTGGATGTCTCCGTACTGGTGGACATTCCACTGACTAGCACTCCTACGCTTCCGTGCTAGCTTTCCGGACCTCCGTTGCAGGGAGTCGAACAACTTAACCCCCAGGTCAGCCCCTTGATCACGTGAGAGGAGAAAGAACTCCGGTTGACTATACCGAGGAAGCATAAGCCACCCCATTTCTCGGGCAACCTGGAATACGCCAGATCCCCACAAATCCAAAATAAACCATCGGGAGCCGGAGCCCTCCACTGTCCCTGGCAACACCGTCCCAGGCCTCCCTAATTCCCGGCATTCCCGCATAAGGGCCAGAACCACTGCAATTCCAGGAATCAGAGGTGGGATGCAACCGCCTGCAGGTGAGATCCCCTTGTTGGGTGATAGACAACCCAAGGGGTTGTTTGGTGAGAAACCAACCCAAGGGTCGGGGCCACCAAGTGTCCGTGGTGAGATTCAAGACCCGCTGACAGGGGCTGTCACCAACTGGGTGGGACCCTTGTTTCCCAACGCAGAAGTGGCCCGCCGGGGTATTCTGCAATTTCCAGACTTGATAAATTCTGTTCGTGGAGTAAGTCCAATTGTATTCAAGGATTTCCTGAATGTCCAAACTCTCCCCTGTCCACGGCCATTGCTCGGTCATATGCGGACCCCCACAAACCCAACAGCTCGTCACATTTAAAATTTTGGCAATCTGAGACATGAAGTCAATAAAGAGATTTTTAGCAACATCAGGAAGAGTAAGCCGACTCTCAATGTCCTCATAGAGGGAGGAAACCTTGGCTGAGGCGGCTATTTTGGCATCGTAATTTGGAACAGATTTCTCTAAACCGGGATATATTTCCTTAACCCGGTCAAAGTGGTCCGTTGCCGAGCTAATAAAACTGATACAAAGCCATTGTGCCACAAGTGGACAATTTATATTTCCACTCGTATAATTACCCAGGCTGAATACCTGGTAGTAACGTTCCCCATCCTCCCAACATGGTATCATTTTCTCCCGGTTGTAACAGGCATCACTTATTTTAGTGTGAAACACAAAAGGCCCCGGAAAGACATGGCCTTCCCATTTCACAATTTGGCGGCATTTGTCGCACGGCCTGTTAGCCTTATCCCAGCTGTCTTTTTTTTTGTGCAGACCCATTCGTGTTCTTCCCAAATACATTCATGGACCCTCCCCTTAGGCCATCCAATATATCCCTTATTTAACATTTGATAATACAATTTCCCATCCTCCCAACATTCCTCCCGTGATTCCTCATCATGGCAAAGGGAGAAGAAGTTAGGATCTCCCAGTTGAACTATGGCGCCGCATTTGGCACATTCCCCTTTAGGTCTTCTTTTACCTGTTTCCAGCAATTCAGCATGTCCCTGTAAACTGTCTGTTGACATACACAACCATTCGTAATTTATAAAGGGGCAATGATAGACCCTAGCCTTAGATAGACCGAGATATCCCCTGTTTTTTTTACTTGATAGTATAGTTTTCCCTTTTCCCAGCACTTTTGGCGTGAGTATATGTCATAACAGCGAGTATTATTAGCATAAGAGGAGTGGGATATAAAAGATCCGCGTAAGTCTAACTCAGTGTCCCACACCCGAACCCTAGAGCGGCATTTATCACAGTTACCAGTCAATTTCCCCACTAAAAGGAAGGCAAATAATAATACAGTATGTAGCAAAAGAGTCCCAAGAGAGTTCATTTTTGATGTTTCTTTGACTTCACCACCAACGGTCTGTCTCCGGCCTCACACGACCAAGAGTCCTCTTTGGGCGGCGACACCGGGCCTTTTAGTCTGGCGGCGTGAGTCCACCCTTTTTCTTTTGTTCGTATGGCAACTTCGGTGGTGAGTAACACCTGAAACGGTCCCTCCCAGAGTGATTGGAGTTTCTTCGGTTTCCAGGATTTTATCAAAACCCAGTCTCCCGGTTCCACTTTGTGGAGGTGGATACCGAGTGGAGGGGTCTGAGTCAGGAATCCCTGGTGGAGTAAACGAGAAACAGCGAAGCCACATATCTCATGACTCACGCTCTAGGTGACAAACACTCAAACATTCATGCACTAACAAACAGATGAATTCAAGCCAGACCACAAAGTGTTAAACTGCTTGTTAGCTGAGAAGCCCTTTTTTATTAAAAAAATCCATACACAAACACAAATTCTCACATCCACAGAGACTATTTTTTTTTACAATCAAATTTGCACACACAAAGACACACATAAATCTTCACCAACACAAAATTCCTACGGGGGGGGGGGGGGGGGAGGGCGGCCCACACAGACATAAATATTCAGGTTTAGATAAACACCGTATTTATCCAACTCCTTTTGTCTTTCATACAGTCCTCCCATACTACTGCTACCAGTATCTTAGCCTTCCGTTCCTCCGCCATTATGCCTCTCTATACAAATACCTTCTGAACCTCCTGTAACAACTCCGACTCATTTCTACCGCTCCCGTCCTCTATCTTCTGTAACTTCTTCTGGATATCAGGCCATGCCTTTGTCACGAAGTGAACCTTTACCACCCGTCATCCTATTTCCCCATCTGGGTCTATACCCGAACATTTCCTAACCGATTCCCTTAATCTGTGTAAGAATGGACAGGGAGACTCGTCCTTTCCCTGCCTCAGGTCGAAAACCTTGGCTAACTTTCGCTGTTTGGGGATGCAAGTTCGTATCCCTCGGATTATCAAATTTTGCATGTCTAGTATATTATTTCACTTTTCTATATTATGGTTGTCTCAGTTAGGGTTCTGAAGGGGATATTTGTCCTCACCCCTAACCATCCCCCTCCCATGCCAAATTGTCCGGCAAGCTTAATACTGGCGCTGTTACTAGTTTTTTTTAAAAAAATCTCAATTAACACTTTCCCTATTCAGTATCCCCATATAAGTCTCCTTTCTCCCCCAGTAAATAGTATATTCAAAAATAGACATTATCTCAGCCCACATATATAGACTGGGCCTCAAACATTAATTAATTTGTTCTGACAATCCTATCGGATTCTCATCCAGGACCGTCATTTCCTTTTAAATGTTCCGACCTCCCCACTGGTGAGGGGGTCACACACAAACCCAATTTCCTTGTCCCCTATCGGCACTTTTTAAGAAATATTGTAATGTTCCAAACTTCTCATATCCTCAAACACCAATTTTAATAATTCATGCTTGACTAACTTTAAAGCCTGTTCCTAAACTGTAAACATATTTATATATTTATATCCATTTATTTAGTATTTAATATTTAAAATATAAAATACATACAGTTCCCAAATTTTAAAACCCACTGTAATCACCCAAATTTAGTATCCTAATTTAGATCCAAAATTAGTTTTCTTGTGTACTCCTAACTATTTCTCAATTACAATACTTTAGGTCATAAAATAATCATAACTGTCTTAGCCGAATCCAAGGTCTCAGATAATAACTATGGAAGTCCTAACTACAACTGTCCTTCACATAGTGAAAATAAATCATGTTAAGTTTTCATAAAAATCACGTTTAAAACAATCCTGGAACTCAAGTTCCAGTGAATAAAACTTCCTCATTCAATCACCAACAAACAAATGTGCATTCAACCCGAATCACAGAGAGTTAAATGTTTTGCAAGCAGTTCTCTCTCTCTCTCTCTCTCTCTGTCGGTCTTACTGCAAACTGCTGGTAAAAAAACTTCAGTTGTCTTATATCATTTGAGTTTAATGGGGCTACAACAAATCCTGTGGTCCGTTCCCCAACCGGGACCTCCCGTGCGGGGACAGTCTCACTACTTCTTTATCCCCTTTTCTCCTCATGTCTCTCTCTCTCTCTCTCTGTTTCTCTCTGTTTTAGTCTTGGATTATATTTATTCTTTAAATGATCATTTAAAATTTGACAAACCCAATCCTCGTCCGATCCAAATTTGGGCCACCAAACAGAACCCCCTTGAATAGGTTGTTGTGACCATTTTTCGCAAAATTTAACCATTTTTCGTCTAGACTTCCCCTTTCTTTTTCCATGACCCCAGTTACGTAACATTCGTCCTAACGGGCTATCATCCGGCACCCCCTTGTATTCTTCATCAGGCAACGGTTCAGGCACTCTTGTGCCCCCGTTTCCCATGCCGAAGATAAGTACAAGCAAATAAACCGCCCGTGCTAGAAACAAGAATATCCCACACTCACCGGATTTCCTTATGATCGACCAGGTAGCGGCAACAGGTAATCAACCCTTGGTAACTGACTGAACGCAGAGTCTCCGGTACGTAAACAACACCAAACAAGGCAAGGTGTCCTTGAGTTTCGCATCAGTCAGAGACCAAACCCTGGTAACTGATTGAGCGCAAAGACTCCGGTACGTAAACAACACCTGACAAGACAAGGTGTCCTTGAGTCCTGTGCATCAAGCAGAGACCAAACCCTGGTAACCGATTGAGCGCAGAGACTCCGGTACATAAACAACACCTGACAAGACAAGGTGTCCTTGAGTTTCGAGCATCAATCAGAGACCAAACCTGTCCGAACGCAACAGAAGAAATCTGTGCCTACCTGGCTTCAGTGCACCAAAATTACTCGATCCCCGGCCCGTTTTTCCCTTTATGACTGGCCAGTCTCCTCCCTCTTTGTTCTCCTGAGCCTCCCGGATACCACTCGCTCAAGCCGCGAAGCAGGACGGCGAGTAAGGAATCGGGGACTACCGAACTGGGTAGGGTGCACCGTCTCCGATGTCCTTCCTCGAGCCCACCGCAGCCGGAGTGTGGAGCCGGACGAGCCCCCAAGTTGTTAGAAATGAAAATTCACTTCTAAATAATCGCTCTGGACAAATTCAAGAGAACAAAGATTTTATTAACAAATTCTGCAGAATCGGACGCCTTCCCAAAGAAAAGCGTACCCAAGCATTACAGCGATCTTTCTTATATAGCAATTTAGAGCCTCCCCTATGGCCCCTAGAGGTCACGAGGGTCATTGCTTTACAATGATCTCATTTCTTACAGAGAAAGCATATGATCATGTCCTCATTGTCTCGAACTCCAGCTGCATAACCCACTTCCCTGTCTAATGATATTTTCAGCCCTTGAACTTAGCAACCGTCTCGCACCTTGTACTCTTATCTGGTTGTTTTTGCACCATATTAGCAGAAGTATTGTCTCGCTCAAGGTTTCGTTATTTTTCAAAGCTGACCCCTTGCCCCCAGCTAGCTTGTTTTTCTTACTAACTGCTTACATTGCAATACTGATCGTTAGAAGATCAATCTTTACGTAAATTAGCCCAAACGTTAACATTTCCTTAAAATAAAACAGCCAGTATATATAAAATAAAGTAGCAAGACATACCACATATTTAGTTTGGTTGTATATTAAATGTCTAGGGTACCATGCACATCTTAACAGCTTCTTGTTGCATAATAAAGCAAATCTAAATCTCACAACCCCCAACGTGCACTTGGTGTTTCCCTCCATATCCAGAAATCCTAAGCGCTCCTGGAATTTCAGCACACGTTCTCTCCTCTCCCGTTTCTGAGCGCAACATTCGTCACCACGCATTTCTTTTTTATCAAACAAAAGAGGCGTTTTCTCAAAATTAACCTGTTCTTGGCTATTAAGTGAAAAGTGCCCGAAGAGACAACCCGTCTCTTCAGTTAGCACCGAGTTTATCGTGGGCCCTCAGGAAAACATGAGGGTGGTTCACCTCATGTGACTGCATTCAAAGCATGTGTGTGCATTGAGGCGGATGGAGTTTACAACCCGAGCACAGCGATGAGAACAGAGCAAACCTAACGGCGTGAGTTTCCAATGTGCCTGTTAGATTCCGCGGTAATTTAAATGAAAGAAGGCAACTTGGACGGGAGCAGTGATGGGGAAAGGGGGAAGAAACGGCATCTGAGAGCAATAGACATGGAAAGAATATCTAGGTTTTGACATCCAAATTAAAATGTACTTGAGTTATTTTATGATGTGTACTCCAGAGCAAAATTTCACCAAATAAACACTGCCGTGACTCGGATTCGAACCGAGGTTGCTGCGGCCACAACGCAGAGTACTAACCACTATACGATCACGGCGCCACACAACAGCTCCTGTTATGAATGGCCCTGCAGTGTTCATATAAATGACATCGTCTTTTATGTTCTTCTCTAGCACCTTCTTCTGTTTCCCAAACTCCCCGCCCCCACACAAAAAGTGTCACTGCTCCGATTGCGTGATGGTCGAATCCAATCATCTGCTCAACTCTTTATCTCCCTTCCCCCCCCCAACTCCTCAAATCATTTTCGAACAAAATTCTGTCTTAATCATACGTTGAACGTCACAGTCTTCCATATATATATAAACTTGTTCCCAGCCTTCACTGTTCCGAAGGCGAGCAACCCAACGTTTGATAGTCCCATTGAGAAAAATTCTTCACCATCACCACTTCAAATGGGAAAGGGATTATTTCTCAATGACACAAAAAAAGGGGGACGGTTTTGCCGCCGTTAGTCTGTTCATTGGGCAATTTAAAACAAAACGCATCAAAAGCTAATTAGCAGCTGGCCATAATCGTGGCGCTTGATAGTGCATGACACATGGAAAAACTGATTACTTTCTCGCAAACTTTAGCGACGAGATCCTGCAAGTTTTTTTTAAAAAGTGAATCAGCTAATGTTGGTGCTTGGGATGCTCCCTAGAGCTGAGGTACAGCCTGAAACAGCTGATTTTTTAAATTAAAATCGTGGAACAGGGAGTCAAGCGAGGTGAGGAAACGGCAAGAATAGGTAGAAGCGGATACTGCAATTAAGAAGAGAAATACTGTTACCTGCAGAGCGCAACATGAGTCCTGAGGCAAAGTTGCCTGCCTGGTGCCAAGGTTATAGAGTCATAGAGATGTACAGCATGGAAACAGACCCATCAGTCCAACCTGTCCATGCCGACCAGATATTCCAACCCAATCGAGTCCCACCTGCCAGCACACGGCCCATATCCCTCCAAACCCTTCCTATTCATATCCATCCAAATGCCTTTTAAATGTTGCAACTGTACCAGCCTCCAAAATTTCCTCTGGCAGCTCATTCCATACACGTACCACCCTCTGTGTGAAAACGTTGCCCCTTAGGTCTCTTTTATATCTTTCCTGTCTCTCCCTAAACCTAAGCCCTCTAGTTCTGGACTCACCGACCCAAGGGGAGACTTTATCTCCCCTTTATCTATCTATCCTATCCATGCCCCTCATAATTTTGTAAACCTCTATAAGGTCACCTCTCAGCCTCCGACACTCCAGGTAAAACAGGCCCAGCCTGTTCAGCCTCTCCTTATAGCTCAAATCCTCCAACCCTAGCAACATCCTTGTAAATCTTTTCTGAACCCTTTAAAGTTTCACAACATCTTTCTGATAGGAAGGAGACCAGAATTACATGCAATATTCCAACATTGGCCTAAGCAATGATCTGTACAGTCACAGCATACCCTCCCAACTCGTATACTCAATACTCTGACCAATAAAGGAAAGCATACCAAACACCTTCTTCACTATCCTATCTACCTGCGACACCACTTTCAAGGAGCTATGAACCTGCACTCCAAGGTCTCCTTGTTTAGCAACACTCTGACCGTGGGCGGCACAGTGGTTAGCACTGCTGTCTCACAGCACCTACGACCTGGGTTCAATTCCTGACTCAGGCAACTGTGTGGAGTTTGCAAGTTCTCCCTGTGTCTGTGTGGGTTTCCTCCGGATGCTCTGGTTTCCTCCCACAGTCCAAAGATGTGTGGGCCAGGTGAATTGGCCATGCTAAATTGCCCGCAGTGTGAGGTAAATGTAGGGATATGGGTGGGTTGCACTTCGGCGGGTCGGTGTGGACTTGTTGGGCCGAAGGGCCTGTTTCCACACTGTAAGTAATCTAATCACTCTCTAGAACCTTACTATTAAGTGTGAAAGTCCTGCTAAGATTTGTTTTCCCAAAATGCAGCACCTCCATCTGCCACTTCTCAGTCCATTGCCCATCTGATCAAGATCCTGTTGTAATGTGAGGTAACCTTCTTCACTGTCCACCAAACCACCTTCAATTTTGGTGTCACCTGCAAACTTACAAACCATGCCTCTTATGCTCACATCCAAATCATTTATGTAAATGACAAAAAGTAGAGGACCCAGCACCGATCCTTGTGGCACTCCACTGGTCACAGGCCTCCATTCTGAAAAACAGCTCCATCAGCACTCTCTGTCTTCTACCTTTGAGCCAGTTCTGTATCTAAATGGCTAGTGTCCCTGCATTCCCTGAGACCTAACCTTGCTAACCAGTCTCCCATGAGGAACCTTGTTGAACGCCTTACTAAACTCCATATAGACCACATTTATCGCTCTGTCCTCATCAATCCTCTTTGTTACTTCTTAAAAAAAACTCAATCAAGTTTGTGAGACATGATTGCCCATGCACAAAGCCTTGTTGACTATCCCGAATCAGTCCTTGCCTTTCCAAATACATGTACATCCTGTCCCTCAGGATTTCCTTCAACAAGTTGTCCACCACCGACATCGGGCTCACTGGTCTATAATTCCCTGGCTTATCCTGACCAACCAATTTAAACAGTGCAACACATTAGCCAACTTCGAGTCTTCTGGCACCTCACCTGTGACTATTAGATTACTTACAGTGTGGAAACAGGCCCTTCGGCCCAACAAGTCCACACCGACCCGCCGAAGCGAAACCCACCCATACCCCTACATTTACCCCTTACCTAACACTACAGACAATTTAGCATGGCCAATTCACCTGACCCGCACATCTTTGGACTGTGGGAGGAAACCGGAGCACCCGGAGGAAACCCACGCAGACACGGGGAGAACGTGCAAACTCCACACAGACTGTCGCCTGAGTCGGGAATTGAACCCAGGTCTCAGGCGCTGTGAGGCAGCAGTGCTAACCACTGTGCCACCGTGCCGCCGACTACTGATGATACAAGCTCAGGAAGAGGCCCAACAATCACTTCTCTAGCTTCCCACAGAGTTCTAGGGTACACCCGATCAGGTCCTGGGGATTTATCCACCTTTATGTGTTTCAAGACATCCAGCACTTCCCCCTCTGTAATATGGACATTTTGCAAGGTGTCCCATCTATTTCCCTACATTCTATATCTTCCATATCCTTTTCCACAGTAAATACTGATGCAAAATACTCATTTAGTATCTCCCCCATTTTCTGCAGCTCCACACAAAGGCCGCCTTGCTGATCTTTCTCTCCCTATTATCTCCATAGTTACCCTTTTGTCCTTAATGTACTTGTAAAAGCCTTTTGGATTCTCTTTAATTCTATTTGCCAAAGCTATCTCATGTCCCCTTTTTAATGAGGTTTGCCTCAAAGCTGAAAAAGGACTCGGAAATAGAAGGAGCAGAATTTAGTTATAGTGTTGCACATGATAATCAATGATAAATGGAGGGTCGTGAAAGAGGGTCTGCTGGGGGATTGTGAAACGCTTTGAGCTAAGTTTGCAAAAAATAAACCAAAGGCAATAATCTTTGGATGACTCCATGAACAATGAGCATATCTAAATGAAGTCAAGAAAATTAAATATATACCTTCTTAGCTCAGAGACTGGTATGAGAGAAATGTGCTTGACACGGGCACTAGTTCATTCAGATGGTCTTCAACTGAAATCAGTATCCTGGCAAGTCATAATTAGGCTCTACAGAGGGTCTTATTACAAAACAACACTGTATATAAAACTGAATACCTCAATCCATTATTGTCTGAAGTTGGGAAGCTCATTTGTGGAAAGATCCTATTTAAATATCTTCACCATTTAATAGTATTCAGATGAATGTTTTATGGAGTCAATGGTTTAAAAAAATAGAATAAAGACTAGAACTTGCAATTAGTTAATTACTTCACAAGCCTAAAAATGGACACGTTGAAATTTACTCTTCATCTCTGTCAAGCTAATTTGTTAGTTTTAATATGAGCAGTTGACAGACAGTAGTTGCAACACATTTGGAGAAAGTAAATACTTAGAGTTGTGGCACAAACAAAAACAGCCATATAATACGTTCAATCTATTCCTGTTTTCTTGAGTAATTAAATCTTTCCTGAATGTTTAGCTCAAATGAAGAATCAGTTTAGAATCTGGAGATAAGACTTTCATAACCAAAGGTCAAGAAGAAAATTTAATAATGATGTGTTTCGTTAAGACAATTAGTTCATGTTTCTTGCATCAGCAGAATTATCGAGAAAAAAGTGAGGTCTGCAGATGCTGGAATATCAGAGCTGAAAATGTATTGCTGGAAAAGAGCAGCAGATCAGGCAGCATCCAAGGAACAGGAAATTCGACGTTTCGGGCATAAGCCAGATTCCTGATGAAGTGCTTATGCCCGAAACGTCGAATTTCCTGTTCCTTTGATGCTGCCTGACCTGCTGCGCTTTTCCAGCAATACATTTTCAGCTCCGATCAGCAGAATTATGTCTTTCTTCATGCAGTATTCCTGCTAATATAAATTTATATACTGTGTGCAATTCACTTTTCATCATAGTTACATGATATAATACGGCCAAGCAACACCCAGGATTCAGATTTCCCAATTTCCCCACAGTCTCCTAAAAAAATCGATAGGTTGCTATGTAATTTGCAAAATTATTTCTCTACCAGTTTTTTTTTTAGTTGTCTTAAGCCAAGCAATGCAGTTCCCTCCAAATGGACAAAATTTGTTTTATGTTGTTCCTATGCAGAGCTTTGGCGATAATCGTTATATTAAAGATTAAGACGAGCATAAGTTATTGTAACTCTTCAAGAATGGAAATTTGTGCATCATTCCTTCTTTAACTGTCAGCATAACAGTTCCCATGCTGAAATAATACTTTTAAAAAACACAACTCTTTCGGAAATAAGCCAGCATGATTTTCAAAATAATTTATTCAAAGTATTTGCAGATTAAGTGGGTTTAAAAAAAAGTGATATTTGAAATATTATGTGGGATGTGAAATGGATCTGCCATGGGAAACCCTATTGATTTCAAACCCAATATCTCTCAGATCGCAACAGCTAATACCCAGTCTTCAACAAATTAAATTCACATCTGGTCATTCAGAATTTAAATATTCCCAAAAAAAGGGTTTTGCAATTATCAGGACAATTTGCAAAGATGACTGATGGACCTGTGAAGCAAATTTAGAATCTGTTTGGGGAGAATTTACATTGCAAGGTAAGTGGCCAATGCCTCCAACAAATTTTATCTACTTCCTAACCAATCAGCATTTTCCCTCATACAAAATAAATACTGGCAAAACAGTTTCAGCAAATATGCAGTTTTGTTTTGTAATAATCAAATTAAATTCTCCTACTGTGTGGCTATAGAAACAAAAGAAATGTTGTAAAGTTTCACCAGATGATTTTTGCTTCTCTCTTGACTGCTGCTGCTTATGTGACCAATTGATAACAATTACTCCTGGGGAACATTATTGCAAAATTACCACTGGGGCATTATATTTCAGGATTTTTGTATCCTAATTATAACTTTTTAAAAAAAAATTCAAGTATCTCAAAGTTTCTCACAAGTCTGTGGCATTATAAGCAAATATTTTTGGGATATTGACTACTCCCAGTTAATCACATTATCCTCACCTATAGTCTCTTGTTCCTCATTAAAAGACTCAACCAAATTAGGATTTGCTCCTAAAAAAATTTGTTTTGTTTTTTCTTAATTAACCCATGTTCAGAATCAGAATCACAGAATTTTACCCATGAGAAAGAAGCTATTTTACCCATTGTGCCTTTACTGGCTCTGGAAAGAGCTATTGAGCGCGTCACATTGTCCAGGTGTATCTCTGCAACACTATAAACTTCTCACTTTCAAATATATATCCACTTCATACAGTCATAGAGATGTACGGAATGAAAACAGACCCTGTGGTCCAACTCCTCATGCTGACCAGATATCCTAACCTAATTTTGTCCCATTTGTCAGCACTTGGCCCATATCCCTCTAAACTCTTCCTATTCATATACTCATCCAGGTGCCTTTCAATGCTGCAATTGTACCAGTCTCCATCACTTCTTGTGGCAATTCATTCCATACACCCTCTGCGTGAAAATGTTGCCCCCTTGGTTCCTTTTATATCTTTGCCCTCTTACCTGAAATCTATGCCCTTGAGTTCTGGACTCACCCACCACAGGGAAGGGCTTTGTCTGTTTGTACTATTCATGCCCTTCATGATTTTATAAACCTTTATAAAATGATCCCTCAGCAAACAACACTGCAGGGAAAACAGCCCCAGCTGATTCAGCCTCTCCCTATAGCTCAAACCCTCCAACCCTGGCAACCTCCTTGTAAAAATTCTCTTTTGAAACCTCTTACATGATCTGCCTTCACTACTTTCCCAGGTAGTGCATTCTAAATCATAATGACTCTAAATAAACAATTTTCTCTCATCGCACGTCCAGTTCTCTTGCTGACAATCTTGAAATTGTGATCACTTTGTTATTGATGTACCAAATGGAAACAGAATATTCTTCACCACCCTGTCAATATTGTTCATAATTATGAACACTACAATAAGGTCAGCTCTTAATCATCTCTGCTCCAAGGACAAAAAGCCAAGTTTCTCTAATCTTTCCTTGTATCTATAATTGCTCATTCCTCGTACCATTTAAGTAAATCACCTTTGTACTGTCTCAGGGGCTTTAACTTCCTTCCTTAAATAATATATTAAATAATGCTTGTTCAGATTCATTTTGTTCCAAGGTAACATTTCTACAAGCTTCCAGAGATGAAATGCACTAGTCTGTAGTTTCTTGGCTTTTATTTCACCCTTTTGTTAATAAGCATGCAATTCTTTAGTCCTAAAGCACCACCCCTGCTTCAAAGGAGTACTGGAAAATTATGACCAGAGTATTTATACCTGTCATCTGCTACATCTCTCAATATCCTTGGATGCATTTCACAAGATCCTTCTATGTCACCAAGATTAATTACAATCTAGTCAACATCTTTTTAACCCATCAAATGTTTCTAATTCAGCTTTTGCAATTCGAGTTATTAATAAAACTCAATTTCCATCAGCTGTTATTGTGGAAACAGACAGCATTGTCTTGTGGATTATTAGTATACATTGTAGTTATACTTTCATGAGGCCACAGTCACAATGTCATTGACAGTCCTGCATGTCTTGACTAACGTAGATTAATTATAAGAGTCAACATCAGGTAAAGGGATACTGAACAAATTGTAGTGGCAAACTTTAAAGGAGATATTTAATAACTTTCAGCATGTATTTCAAAGAGAAAGAAAGATATGTCAGAGAATGATGAATGATGAATCATCTTTGGCTAAATAAGGAATGGAAAGATCATAGTAAATTAAAATTTAAAAACTTCAAATCTGCAAAGAGTAACAGTGGGTCAAAGGATTGGACCATTTTTAAGAATGAGCAAAAGATGACTAAAAGGTAATAAGTAGAGAGCAAGCATAAATTGAGAGAAAGCGTGCCAGCTACAATAAAACAGCTTGTAGTATTTGAGAATTCTTTGAAAGGAAAAGAGTATCTAAAGATAGTACTGCTCCTTTAAGTCTGCTCAATTGACAATCGAAAGTAAATAATGGTAGAGGCTTTGAACAAGTTTTTGTATCTGGCTTCATGGGATGAGTGAGGAGAAAATAGCTCTTGTTGCACAGTGGTAGCATCCCCACTCCTGGACCAGGCAGCTAGAGTTCAAGTTCCATCTGCCCCAGAAGTGTGTAATAACATCACTTAATCAGAAAAATATGTTAGTCAAAAACAAATATAAAAATGAATTAAGTTTCGGAAAAACAATGGTAATTGAAAATCAAGAGGCAGTTGGGAGAGATGAACTTAAAACTATCACCATCAATATAGTAAGTTTCTAACACACGTGAAGCAACCTTCTAAATCAGATGTTTTCCTCCGAGGCTTGTGAGCATATAGAATTGTCTCACCATGAGGTACTGGAGGCTGGCTTTTTTTAAAATATTCAAATCTAAGTTAGATAACATTTTGATACACAAGAGTGTGAAGGACGATAGAGGGTAGCTAGAAAATTGAAGGCGAGACCATAGCTAGATTAGCCATTATTATACTAAATGGTGTAACTGGCTCAAAGGGCAAAATAGCCTCCTCCTACATTGACATCATAGTAGACAGGCCCTCTGCACAGCACAAACAATAACTTAACTCATGTCAACAAGCTCTCAAACACACATTTGTAAGCCTTACCATTGAGGGAAATGGTGCACATAGCACACATATTGCAAGATGTGTGGGTATGTTAAACCGAACTCCACACCTAATTGTGTTCTTGAACAATTATAACTACCTTTCAGGAATTACTAAAGTCTATATTGCCTTTCATCACACCAGCAGGTAATTGGACCTTGTGACCTCCTCCTGTTGTTATTTGAATAGAAACATCAACCTATATATTTGAACAGGCTGATTTTCAAATGGATTAACAAATGTATTAAAACATCAGACTCAAGCTGATCACACCAACACATTAGACTTTGGTGGAATAATTTTCACAGTCACTTTCAGACTAAAAACATAAGCCATTTCCACTTTCAGGCAGGAATAAATCACAGTTGTACATCAATCTCTGCCATCATTTTCCATCTGAACTCTGAACATAATTGTAAAGGAAACTTCTGTTCCTTTTAATTTTCTTTCTTTTTCCCC
The DNA here is from genome assembly GCF_020745735.1 of Hemiscyllium ocellatum. Taxonomy (NCBI): domain Eukaryota; kingdom Metazoa; phylum Chordata; class Chondrichthyes; order Orectolobiformes; family Hemiscylliidae; genus Hemiscyllium; species Hemiscyllium ocellatum. Next base: position 32,781,524 of record NC_083435.1, read on the forward strand.
CAGGTTAACTGTAGCACCAGCCAGCACAGAGTCAGTGCTCCAAACTGAGGCGACTCTAAATCTTCTGGTTATATTTTGTTTTGCAGGTGTGAGACACAGTGAAAGACAACAGGGGTACCAATCTTTATTCAATTTCCATCACCAGGAAAAAAAAACACCCAAGTGGCCAGTGACAAGCAGTGCCCTTACCATCAAGGAGCAATGCTGCATGATCAAAAAAGGCAAAGGGGAGGGCAGGGCTTAAATCAAAATAGAGTTGGAGGAGAAAATAATACACTCCACTCCCTGTGGTGCCCACTTTTCCCCGAAAATCTTGAGGGTGTTGGTGGACACTGTGTGCTCCTTCTCCAAGGATACCCAGGCTCTGACATACCCAGGGAAGAGGGTCAGGCAATCCACCATAATGACCCCCTCCATGGCCCACTGCCTGGACCTACTTATGGCCGGTTTGGTCAGGTCCAGGAGCAGACCTACGAGGGGGTCCTCTGACCTATACTTCCTCCTCTGCAACAGGAACATGGGACTGAACTGCAACCAAAAACAGAGAAGGTCTTTAAGGAAATCAAAAACAGGGTGCAAGCGACCACATCATATGATCCACAGCACCACAGAACAATAGGTTTGACTGGGAGTCCGTGAACCACTGCAATCTGTGGTTGCAGGGGACCGCTGCTTGCAGCGCGCTCTACCCCAGATCTCCAAGAGAAAGGGAGAGGACTTCTCACAGACAGAGCCTTCCACTGGGGGCACCCACCACCAGTGCCAATTGGACATGCCAAGATACGTCCGGGTGATGGATGAGGGAGAAGAGGTGGACGGTGGTGCAGCAGCAGTCTATACGGGGCCGGTCGTGATACGTCCCTAAAGGGGACAAAACTAAAATTCTGGAGGTGGCTCAGATTGTGGGGCACAGGTTTCCGTGGGATGTACAGGATCTTGGGGCCAATGTGAAATTCTGTCCAGGCAGGGGTGAGCGCAGACGGGGTTCCACAGCACACCTATGCACCCTCCAACTGGTGCACTACATCGGGTCCGAGCACCGCCAGGAGACTTTTGTTTTGTGTCAACAAAGTCTGAACAACAATCTATTTTAATTACCACCATTAAAACATTGAAATGTTGGATAATGGAACAGAAAAGTTTCAACATATTTATTTGAAGCCTCAAAATTAACAGGGATAGAGTTTTGCTGTCAGTGTAGAAAACTGCAAAAGACCAAAGTTCCACTTGTCCCAACCAGTGTGGCAATGAAGGACCATTTCCAGGATCAAGTTCTGGTTCCATATCCATTCCATGTAATTTTGCTCCCAGATCATCTTTACTGAGTTCCAATCACAATGCAGGTATACATGCAGCTGAGTAAGACAAAAAATTTACAAAGAAGTCTAAAACAAAATTTATTTGACATTTATACAGAATAATGAAATTCAAGTCAATTCAGGTACAAACCCTGATGGTTAAAATCAAGACATGATTTCCACCTGCTTGAGATTATGATCAGCAAGAGTAGAATCTAACCCTTGAAGTCTGATGTGAAGTTGTTGGTGCCTCTTTAATTGGGATGAACAACTGAATCCCTTTCCACACAAAGAGCAGGTGAATGCTTTCTTTCCACAGTGAAGTTGCTGGTGTTTCAGCAAATCTTTTCTGCTTTTAAAGGTCTTTTCACAGTCAGGACATTTCAAGGGTCTCTGTTCAGTGTGTACAAGTTGGTGCTCAGTGAGATGGGATGACTGAGTGAATTTCTTTTCACAGACAGAACAGATAAATGGTCTTTCCCCTGTGTGGACCTGCTGATGTCTCAATAAGTGGGATGAATGACTGAGGGTAAAAAATGAGGTCTGCAGATGCTGGAGATCACAGTTGAAAATGTGTTGCTGGTTAAAGCACAGCAGGTCAGGCAGCATCCAAGGAATAGGAAATTCGACGCTTCGGGCATAAGCCCTTCATCAGGAATTCCTGATGAAGGGCTTATGCCCAAAACGTCGAATTTCCTATTCCTTGGATGCTGCCTGACCTGCTGTGCTTTAACCAGCAACACATTTTCAACCGGGATGAATGGCTGAATCCATTTCCACACACAGAGCAAGTGAATGGCCTCTCCCCAGCATGGGTGTGTAAATGTGTCAGCATATCATGATTACTTTTAAAGCTCTTCTCACAGACAGAACATTTGAAAGGTCTGCTATTAGTGTGAACTCACTTGTGCGTTAGAAGGTTGAGTAAAACATTAAATCCCTTTCCATACACAAGGTAGGCTAATGGCCCCTCTCCGGTGTGAACTCGCTAGTGTGTGTAGGGACAGGATGACTGAGTGAATCCCTTCCTACAAAATGAGCAGATAAATGGTCTCTCTCCTGTGTGACTCTGTCGATGTGTTTCCAGCTCAGAGGGGTAATTGAAACACTTTTCACAGTTCCCACATTTCCACTGTTTCTCCATGGTGCAAGAGTGATTGCATTTTTCCAGGCTGGATGATCTGTTGATGCCTGAACTAGACATAGAATACATGTACAGTTTGTCCTTGACCCCAACCCCAACCCCATCAATGGACAAATTATCTTTCTTCAGGCAGCAGTTGATTAAAACTCTTTCTACAGTCAGTGCACTGGTACATTTTCAGCTGGGTACCTGTGTTGCTTACTCATGTGGATGTTTCAAAATCTTCTTCACCTGGTAAAACACACAAACATTTCACCTGCCAATTCAAAGGCTGTTGATATTCTGGTCCAGATGAATTGAATGACTGACAGATCTTGACACAGTATTTGGCTTGAGCTTTCCATCTGCAAATTCTGCTCTTCCAATGTCCTGTTTAAAAAAAAAGGTGTTTACATAGTGAATAATGCTGAAAGAGGCCATTCAGCCCAGTGTTTGTAATCAATCCAACACCAACTTCTTCTATCTCATCTTAGCATCTAGCCTTTTTCTCTTTCCCTTTCTTTCATGTAAGTACCCAGTTCTCTTTGACATTACGCAAGACATTTTGAAGGAAAAAGTTCCACATTCTAACTACTTTCATGGCTATGTTTCTTGCCTTCCGTTCTGCATTATCTCCAAACAGAAATGTTCTCTGCATGTCTACATTGTCCACACACTTTAATGTTAAATATCTCATCAGGTAGCTTGGTCTTCTCTTAGCTGAATCAAAAAAGCCCCAATCTTTTCCAAAAGCTGTTCTCATTCATTTTAGAATAGCCATCATTGTCAATCAGTCAGAATGAACAAACATATCCATTAGTTGAAGTTTGCTGTGTCGAAATCTTTCCCTCCTAGTTCCCTGTGTAAAAAGGAGTTAACAATATCCATTGCTATCAGTTCAGGATAAAAATTTACAACAGTTCCTCCTTCAGCTTCTTAGCCCAGAATGATCTCACATGTGCCAGGGTGCACATAGTGCCTTACCTCTTCATAAGAAACATTTATTTATTAAAAACACACTACAGGGAACGTTGGTTAATAATACTGCCCAAAAAGACATATTGTTGATTGGAAAATTCTATTTTGACATCCAATACTGCTAGAAATCAGAAGGCAAAGAAATAAAAGTATTATCCAATTTTATACAAAATCCCAAAAAGTAAATGTCTTCTGGCAGTTTTGTCTGAGAAGTGATTAACAGCAGAAATAAAACAGAACACAGTTCTACATTCAAATATTAACTAATTGAATGTTAGCAGGTAGAATAAATAAATACATTAATTCCCACATACAACACATTAAATTGAAAGAACGCACTGACTGCACTTTGAACTTTTAAAGTTGGAACAGATGAAATGTCTGAACACCCTCTACCCAGTGTGAAAGTAGATGTGTTTGTAGCTGATGCAGGAAAGCAAATTTATTCCACAGTTTACAATGAACGCTTGCATTCAAATAGTGCCTCTAATTTAGGGAAAATATTTCAAACTCTTTTAAAGTAACATAAATTCCAAGTTACAGTTCAGAAATGAATAATCTGAGGGATGAAAGATACTTGAAACACTCATTGCAGTGACATTGTAAATCTGAACGGACAGTGAGTGAATGAACTCCTAAACTGCCCAGGAAAATGCCATTTGAGGCCAACCAGAATAATGTTAATCTTCTGAAAAGAACAGGAGGAGGAAAGATCTAGGGGTATTAATGAGTGGTTCAAATTCCACTACAGCTGATGGGGGAATAGGAATTTAATGTTAAAAAAAATTATGAAATTCAGCCTCGAATGATGACTATGAATCCATTGCTGATTGTTCAAAGGGAAGGAAACAGCCATGCCTACCTGGTCTGGTCTAGACGTGATTCCAGACCCATCGAAATGTGTTTGGCTCTTACTTTTGGCTCAGGTTATGGAAAAGATGGAGAAGCAATAGGGGAGTGGTGATAGGAGATTTTAATTTTCCCAACATTGACTGGGATACACTTAGCGTCAGAGGTCTGGATGGAGTAGAATTTGTAAGAAGCGTCCAAGCGAGTTTTCTAGATCATTATGTCAATAGTCCGACGAGGGAAGGGGCCATATTGGACCTAATATTGGGGAACAAGCCAGGACAGGTTATAGAAGTTGCGGTGAGGGTTTTCTTTGGGAACAGTGACCACAACTCAAAGTTTTAGAATACAAGTAGATAAAGAAGAGAGTGGTCCTAAGGGAAGAGTACTAAACTGGGCTAAGGCCAATTATATCAAAATTAGGCAGGAGCTGGGAAGTGTGGATTGGACACAGCTATTTGAAGGGAAGTCCACATTTGATATGCGGGAGGCTTTCAAAGATAAGTTAAAGATAGTGCAGGATAGGCATGTCCCATTGAAGACAAAAGATAGGAAAGACAAGATTCATGAACCATGCATGACAGGAGAAATTGTATGACTAGCCAAGAGGAAAAGGGAAGCGTACATAAGGTCTAGGCAGCTAAGAACAGAATGGACCCTGGAGGAATATTGGAAGAGTAGGACAAGTCTTAAACAAGCAATCAAGCGGACTAAAAGGGGTCATGAAATAGCTTAAGCGAGCAGAATAAAGGAGAATCCCAAAGCATTTTATTTTTATATAAGAAGCAAGCAGGTAACTAGAAAAAGGATTGGTCCACGAAAGGATAATGAAGGAAGGCTGTGTGTTGAACCTGAGAGAATGGGTGAGATTTTGAATGATTACTTTACATCATAAGCATCCAAGGAGCTGGAAAATCGATGGTTTGGGCAAAAGCCCTTCATCAGGAATAGAGGCCTGCATCTGCAGTCCTCACTTCTGCCTACTTTGCATCAGTTTTCACTGAGGAGAGGAACATGATGAATGTTGAGGTTAGACAAATAAGTTTGATTAGCCTGGATCACGTTGACATAAGTAGGGAAGATGGGTTGGGTAGGCGAGAGGTTATTCAGGTGGACAAATCCCAAGGACCGGATGGGATCTTTCCTAGGTTGCTGAGGGAGGCGAGAGAGGAAATAGCTGGGGCACTGACAGATATCTTTGTGGCATCCTTAAACGCAGGTGAGGTGCCACAGGACTGGAAGGTTGCTCATGTTGTCCACCTGTACAAGAGTAGTAGGGATATTCTGGGCAATTACAGACCAGTGAGCCTGACGTCAATGGTGGGAAAGTTGCTAGAGAGGGTATTGAGGGATAGGATCTACTTATATTTAGAAAAGAATGGGCTTATCAGTGATTGGCAACATGGTTTTGAGCAGGGGAGATCATGCCTTACCAACTTAATAGAATTCTTTGAGGAAGTGACCAAGTTGATAGATGAAGGAAGGGCTGTTGATGTCAAAAGCATGGGTTTTAGTAAGGCGTTTGATAAGGTTCTCCATAGTAAACTAACAGAGAAAGTGAAGTCACATGGTGTGCATAGTTTTCTAGCTAGGTGGATAAAGAATTGGTTGAGCAACAGGAAACAGAGATTAGTAGTTGAAGGGAGTTTCTCGAAATGCAAAAAGTTGACCAATGGTGTTCCACAGGGGTCAGCGTTGGGGCCACTGTTGTTTGTGATATACATAAATGATCTGGAAGAGAGCACTGTTGGTATGATCAGCAAGTTTGCAGATGACACGAAGACTGGTGGAGTAGCAGACAGCATACGGGACTGTCAAAGAATACAGGAAGATATAGATAAACTGGAGAGTTGAGCGGAAAGGTGGCAGATGGAGTTCAATCCAGACAAATGTGAGGTGATACATTTAGGCAAGTCTAATTCTAGAGCAAATTATACAATGAATGGAAGAGCCTTGGGAAAGGTTGATGAGCAGAGAGATCTGGGTGTGCAGGTACATTGTACTCTGAAGGCTGCTGCACAGGTGGATAGAGTGGTCAAGAAGGCTTGCCTTCAATGGACGGGGTATTGAGTACAACAGCTGGCAAGTCATGTTAAAATTGTACAAGATATTAGTACAGCCACATTTAGAATACTGTATACAGCTCTGGTCGCAACATTACCAAAAGGATGCGGACGGTGCAGAGAAGATTTACGAGGATGTTGCCTGGTATGGAACGTGCTAGCTATGAAGAGAGGTTGAGCAGGTTACGTTTGTTTTCATTAGAAAAAAGGAGATTGAGGGGGGACCTCATTGAGGTTTACCAAATCATGAAGGGGATATATAGGGTGGATAGAGACAAGCTTTTTCCCAGGGTGAAGGATTCTATAATGAGAGGTCACACTTTCAAGGTGAGAGGCAAAAAGTTCAAGGGGGATACATACGGCAAGGACTTCACACAGAGTATGGTGGGTGTCTGGAATGCATTGCCAGCAGAGGTGGTAGAGGCAGGCATGGTAGATTCATTTAAGATGCATCTGGACAGATGCATGACGAGGTGGGGCACAGAGGGATATGGATGTTAAGGAATTGGCGACAGGTTTAGACAGTAGATTTGGAATGGGTCAAGCTTGGAGGGTCGAATGGCCTGTTTCTGGACTGTAAATTTTCTTTGTACTTTGTTCTTAACTGCCCTCTGAGCAATTACAGATTGCCTACAATTGGGTCAGTTTGCTCACAAGCTTTCTACTAATATTTTTATAAGGAATCACACAGCAACAAACACAGGAGAGAAGAAAGCAATGTATACAGGAACAGCTCACAATAGACAATAGGTGCAGGAGTAGGCCATTCTGCCCTTGAGCCTGCACCACCATTCAATATGATCATGGCTGATCATCCTTAATCAGTATCCTGTTCCTGCCTTATCTCCATATCCCTTGATTCCACAATCCTTGAGAGCTCTATCCAACTCTTTCTTAAATGAATCCAGAGACTGTGCCTCCACTGCCCTCTGGGGCAGAGCATTTCACACAGCCACCACTCTCTGGGAGAAGAGGTTTCTCCTCATCTCTGTCCTAAATGGTCTACCCCGTATTTTTAAGCTGTTTCCAATTCAGAAAGTGAGAGCAATTAGGGAGTTGCTCAGGTGCCTTTCAGATTAGGCTACGGTTGGGAATGCCTTTGCTAGGGAAATGATTGGGAAACATCTTTTGACAGACAGAATTAGGAGACTTTTCCTGAGGATGGGAGTTCCATCTACCGGTTCTGTAGTAGGGTCTATGGCTATGTGAAGCAGAGAAATCAGCTTAAAGAATGTTGGGCATGGTTGGGGGGGTGGGATTGAGGGGGGTTACGGAGACTGCAAAATGAAGGTGGAGAGAAAAGGAGTATGAAAATTGTCTGTGGGAGGGGAAGGGTCGAAAAGAGGACTGTGAGGGCACAAAGAGGCTGAAAATGAGCATGAAAGAAAGGGGCTGAAAACCATTTGAAACAGCAATGGAAGTTACCACGGTGAGAAAGAGAGGCTAATGGAGTCAGACATTTTACACTATCAAAAAAGAAAATACAGTCAACTGGGATCCACTAGAACTTTACTGCGATAATGAATTCTTTGCAAATTAATATGGAATTTCTTGTTTACGGTTGAAACAACTGCGTAGAGAGGAGGAAAACCTTATAGCCTTCTTGACCTGACAACCACACTTCCCTAAAGTTGAATTCACCAGTTTTGAAATCTCCATCTCCCGCCACCCCATCACATCCCAGATCCAACACTCTGACTTGGCACTGCCCTCTTGATCTGACTTACCTGTCCTCCTTCCTTCTCACCTATCCGCTCCACACTTTCTACCAAAGTATCACAATCAGTTCCTACTTTGCCCATCTTTCACCATGCCACCTACATTTTACCAATCCCTACACCCCTCTCCCTGTTTATTTGTCTGACCCTTTTCCCCAGTGCTGAAGGGTCATGCCTCAAACGTTGACTCTCTTGCTCTTCAGTTGCTGCCTGACCAGCTGTCCCTTTTCCAGCAACACACTTTATCAACTCTTGCTTATGGTTGTGCAAGTTCAGGAACTACTACCATACTTAGAAAATATGTTCTGAATGTAATTCACACTGTGTTAATTGGTAAATTTAAATTTGTGTTTGAGATTTGAGATGCAGTAAAAAAAAACTAGTAACTACTTGTTTAAATGTTCCTGTTGTTTTTATATATGTGATGGAAAAGTGTTAGCTATGACCTCATTAATTTGTGGAAGATATCTTTCGGGTTACAGAATTTTATATGGAGAAGGGTAGAAGAGTTACGTTGGAAAAAAAAATTGTTGCCAGCCTCTTCCCTTGCACCAATCTCAGTACTGTGGTATCGAGAAAATTAATGTTTTCAATTTATGTTGCAACCTTAACGACAGAGTGTTGACTGTAATTGAAGAAATTGGCGAATTCTAATTCTCTTTCTGGGTGTGTCCAAATTTGAGTTCAGTAGTAACTAAAATAACTGAGTCCAGTTACTACATGGCAACGTCACCCATTTAAATAAGTGATTGAAATTGAAAAAGTAGCCCTCAGAAAAATATCAAGAGGTGTCCTCAAAATAAGAACCAATAAAAAAAATTGCTTTCACAAATCTTAAAGAGTACCACTTAATGTATTACCAGCATATTTTTCTTCAATTCACATTTCTCATATATATTTTACATATTGAGTAACCATACATACACTTATTCCTCTTTGTTTGAAGTCAGTTTAACCCCCTCAACTACCGTTCTGTTCAATCATGAAGTGTCATGTTACTTGAAACCTGATTATTCTTTGTGCCTAGAATGAAATATAGAAGCTGAGCAGCCCCAGAGAAGACGCTTGCACTTGTTTCTTTTCCCCCTAATTGATAGTAAAAAGTCATTTCTAGTTAGTCACCTTGCTAAGAAAAGAAAGAATAGTTAGATATGTATTACAATGTAGGCAATTTGCAATAATTTGCCAATCTGACAATGAGGAGAAAATCAAAACTTACTTTGAAAGAATTGGATTCCAGTCAGTGGGTTATGACTCTCAAATTGTAAGCTGGAAGTAGTGTCAGTGCTGGAGTTACAAAAACTGGCAGCTTACTGCAACGATGCATTGCCAGGCTCAGATCTGAAGTATCCAGTCATCTGCCATCTTTCTTCCCACCAAGTGGGATGGCACGGTGGCAGTGGTTCGCACTGCTGCCTCACAGTGCTAGAGACCTGGGTTCAATTGCTGCCTCATTCCTGCACATTCTCCCCGTGACTGCGTGGGTTTCCTCCGGGTGCTCCAGTTTCCTCCTACAATCCAAAAATGTGCAGGTTAGGTGGACTGGCCATACTAAATTGCCCATAGTGTTAGGTGAAGGGGTAAATGTAGGGGAATGGGTCTGGGTAGGTTGTGCTTCGGCGGGTTGGTATGGATTTGTTGGGCCGAAGGGCCTGTTTCCACACTGTAAGTAGTCTAATCTAAAGCCTTCATGACCCTTTAGCACTTTTAAATTATTTATGCCATCTGCACATCTCACAGTGTGCAAATTCTGTGGATAGACATAAAAGAAAAAAAAATTGAAAAAGTAGAAAATATATTAGAGTCATAGAGATGTACAGCATGGAAACAGATCCGTCAGTCCATGTCCATGTCGACCGGATATCCCAACCCAATCTCGTCCCACCTGCCAGCACCCGGCCCATATCCCTCCAAACCCTTTCTATTCATACACCCATCCAAATGCCTCTTAAATGTTGCAATTGTACCAGCCTTCACATCCTCTGGCAGCTCATTCCATACACGTACCACCCTCTGCGTGAAAACGTTGCCCCTTAGGTCTCTTCCCCCTCTCACCCTAAAGTTATGCCCTCTAGTTCTGGAAACCCCTATACCAGGGAAAAGACTTTGTCTATTTATCCTATCCATGACCCTCATACTTTTGTGAACCTCTATAAGGTCACCCCTCTGCCTCTGACGCTACAGGGAAAACAGCCCCAACCTGTTCAGCCTCTCCCTATAGCTCAAATCCTCCAACCCTGGCAACATCCTTGGAAATCTTTTCTGAACCCTTTCAAGTTTCACAACATCTTTCCAAAAGGAAGGAGACCAGAATTGCATGCAATATTCCAACAATGGCCTAACTAATGTCCTTTACAGCCCCAACATGACCTCCCAACTCCTGTACTCAATACTCTGACCAGTAAAGGAAAACATACCAAACGCATTCTTCACTATCCTATCTACCTGCGACTCCACTTTCAAGGAGCTATGAACCTGCACTCCAAAGTCTCTTTGTTCAGCAACACTCCCTTGGACCTTACCATTAAGAGTATAAGTCCTGCTAAGATTTGCTTTCCCAACATGCAGCACCACGCATTCATCTGAATTAAATTCCATCTGCCACTTCTCAGCCCATTGGCCCATCTGGTCAAATCCTGTTGTAATCTGAGGTAACCCCCTTTGCTGTCCACTACACCTCCAACTTTGGTGTCATCTGCAAACTTACTAACTGTACCTCTTATGCTCACATCCAAATCATTTACGTAAAATGACAAAAAGTGGAGGACCCAGCATCGATCCTTGTGGCAATCCACTGGTCACAGGCCTCCAGTCTGAAAAACAACCCTCCATCACCACCCTCTGTCTTCTATCTTTGAGCCAGTTCTGTATCCAAATGGCTAGTTCTCCCTGTATTCCACGAAATCTAACCTTTTAATCAGTCTCCCATGGGGAACCTTGCCGAACACCTTACTGAAGTCCATATATATCAGATCAACCGGTCAGGTTCACTGGTCTATAGTTCTCTGGCTTGTCTTTACCACCCTTCTTAAACAGTGGCACCACGTTTGCCAACCTCCAGTCTTCCGGCACCTCACCTGTGACTATTGATCTTACAAATATCTCAGCAAGAGGCCCAGCAATCACTTCTCTATTCAACAGCAGAGCTAATATATTGAGGCTAACTAATAGACACACAGTTGAAAGAACAGAGAAAAGTGAGGTCTGAGGAAATAGAATCACGATCACAGGAGCTCTCTGTCGACTCACATTACAAAGAGGGATTGCTTGAACAAGACAAATAGAGACACCATACTATCGAGCACAGGACACCTTCACAGCAAATCTCCCACTTGAATCTATAATCTGTGAAAAGGTAATCAGCACCTGGAAATACTCAAACTCTGGGAAGGAAATCAAGAGTTTGATCTCTTCAGGAATGGGGAAGCAATGGAAAGGGCAGGTAAGGTTTGAAAGTGTGTGGGAGGTGCAAAGCATGGGAGCCATGGCAGAGGAAGAGGAGCAGTAGGCATATGGGGAAGCAGGGAAGGAGCAGAGACCTCATGGGGAGCGGAGCAGAAAGCAGAAATTAAGGGCAGCCAGGTGCAGTGTCTGGGCAGCAGGAGGATTGGGGATAGGGAGAGTGGTGTGAAGGAGAGGATTTAGGGAGCTGAGAGACAATACTTCAACTCTCAGTTCCGCTCTGCTGAGGACATCCAGGTTCTGGGCCTCCTTCATCACTATCCCCTTACCACCTTTCCCTGGAGAAAGAAGGCCTCATTTTCCACCTTGGGACTCTTCAATTCCATGGTATCAATGTGGGTTCCACAAGTTTCCTCATTTCCCCTTGCCTTACCGCAACTCCGAACTTCCAGCTCAGCATCTTCCTTATGACCTGTCCATCTGCCAATCTTCCTTCCTACCTATCCGCTATACCCTCACCTCCGACTATCATCTTTACCTCCCACCCCCATCCACCTATTGCACTCTCAGCTACTATGCGCCCAGCCCCACTCCCCACCCACCCATTTATCTTTCCACCACCGAGGCTCCCAGCCACACTCCTGATGAAGGGCTTTTGCCTGAAACGTCGATCTTCCTGCTACTCGGATGCTGCCTGACCTGCTGTGCTTTTCCAGCACTACTCTAATTTTGACATAATCTCCAGCATCTGCAGTACTCGCTTTCGCCTAGCAGTGAGACAGGCAGGTGGTGCGGAGGAAGCCCAAGGGGCAGGAGCTTTGGGATGCATTGGAGGCTTTAGGGGAAAGGGCCAACAGAGGAACAGATGCAGGCATGCAGTGGAATGGTCACTTGGACAGGGACAATGGGAGGGGCTGGAGATATGGGGGAAGCCGTGAGCAGAGCTGGCAAGGGGATGGGTGCGTAGGAGGGTAGGTAGCAGTTTGAGGAAGCAGTCAAAAGACAGGGTCTGTAGCAGTGAGGTCAGGTGGGGCGAGGAAGTGAGCTGGTTAAGAGACAGAGTGACAGCGCAAGGTGGGCAGCAGGAAGAGGAGGAAAGCGGGGAAGGGGGTAGACAGTGGCAGGTACGAAGGTGGTTGCAAGAGGAGAGAGAGCAGCAGCGACAGTGATGGGGGTAGGGAGAGAGACACAGGAACACGGGCAGAATCAGTGGTCAACAGGGGACAGAATCAGTGGTCAATAGGGGACAGAATCAGTGGTCAACAGGGGACAGAATCAGTGGTCAACAGGGAGCAGGGGCAGAGGTGCGGAGATGGGCCTGGCAAATAAGGCAAAGTAGAGGGGCAGTGACCTGGGAGGGGAAGGTACAGCTGGACGGGAAGGGGAAGGGGAACGGGCAGGCGGGGGTAAAGGGGGGATTGGACGGATAGGGGAGCAATAGGACTAAAAACAGGACCAAGGGATACTTCCGGTGACGTTAACCATCTTCGCCATTGTGCTTTCACAATGCCCACGCGTCACGTGGTCACCGTCGGTTGCTGAAGCGAAAAGACCTGCCCCTCTGACCGTACTCTCACGGCGCCTGGCCCACGCGCGGACACACACTTGACCCCAATCCAAACCATTGACAACCCTCACTCTGGAGGCCTCGCCGCTTCGCTGCAGCAGCGCCTGTCACGCTGCGGGCTAACGGAACGCCGACCCACCGACCTCTGGCGGCGTTGATCGTCACCGGCTTCAGTTCGGTGCCAAGGTTGCGGACGGAAGGGCCAGCACCTCCGGAACGCGGCGTAGTGACATCATCGCGTAACGACGTATGACGTCGGAGCGTGTGGAGCTGTCAATCAAAGTAACTCGGCTCATTGTTCATTCATCGTTCCTCCAGGTTGGCATCTGATGGGAGCACAAGACAGCACACATGCAGGATAAGGTTGTCACGCTCTCTGTACCTGTCCGATCAAAACATTCTCATTCCTCCAAAGCATCTGTGATTGCCGAACGGTTAAGGCGTTGAACTTGAAATCTAATAGGTTTTCTTCTTGCAAGTTCGAGCCCAGAAAAGTGGTATCATTGAAGAGCAATTCTGACCAGAATAAGATCAGCCATGATCAGGCTAAAAAGCCTCGAAGGGCTGAATTGCCTTTGACCGCTCCTAATTCCGAAGCACGCCTCTTTCAAGTGAAATTCGAGAATGAATTTTGAATGCTTTTGCAGAATATGAGCTAATCCGCTCTCTGTTTCAACGATAGAAAGAAGTTATCTTTATGTAGCTGCATAACACGGATCGATTTCTCACTTCACGAAAGTAATGCAGATTCGAGACCAGTTTGTGCTGCTGGTCGTATTCGCTCTCAAAAGGTCACACTCTCAATGCAACCTTTCTCCTAACATCGGGCAAATATCCCACTTACTTGTCTCTGTGACTCATGCACATAAACCTCGCGTACAGACACCCGTCTGTGTTCTTGCAGTTAACTCATGTTCCCTGAAAAGTGTCATTTGCTGATGCTTGGCGGTAGAATCTCAGCTGTTGGCACCTGGCGGCATTCGCAACTGAGAACCCATTTGTGGGACCTGAATTGCATTCCCGATAGAGATCAATTGTAGAGACCTGGCTCCTTCTGAAAAGAGATCTGGCTGTGTGCACTTGGCTATATTCCCAATACAGATCTACATTTCCATATAACTGTACCTGCTGGTACTTGATCGTGTTACCTAAAATGAGCACCTGTCAAAACGTACTTAAATTCGCGGCATAGTGACGACTTCCAGCGTCTGAAAGACCTTAGCCTGAAGTCTGATTTGAAAAGTTACCAGTTTCGGTTGCTAATGCTAATTTAACATAGAACCAGAGAGATTGAGAAAATGAATCACAGTAAAATGAGTTCTTTGCTCAGGAACACGTGGAATAATGCACAACTAGTTAAAAACACCCGTCGTAGTCGGCAGGATTCGAACCTGCGCGGGGAGACCCCAATGGATTTCTAGTCCATCGCCTTAACCACTCGGCCACGACTACTCACAGTCGTGCCTTTAAAAGTTGAGAAATTGAAGTCTTATAGATCGTTTTACATTTTTGACATGTTTCAAGGGTGCTGCGCTGACATGAAACTTCACAAGATATTTGAACATAAATTTTCATCTGAAAATAACTGTCCTTGCTTTATCCCTGCCTTATAATACCTGGCAGGGGTTTTTAACGCGATAACAGCAAATTACTAGCGGTGTTTGCTGCTCTAATTTTCATAAAATTAAATAATCACATCGGAAAAAAAAATGTGATTAATTTGACCTAACCGAGAGGGCCTTTTAGTTAAAATTCCAGAGAATGATTCAGGTCCCAAATCCGGAGGGTGGACAAAGAGACAAAGATATGGAAACTGAATGAGAGAGAATGAGCTCACTTGAAACAATGTGACATTCTGAAATGTATAGGAGAATGTGAGGACTGCAGATGCTGCAGATCAGAGAAGAGAGGGGGTCAGGGGGCTGAGTTCAGTATAGTTGCCATTACAAAAGAGAAAGTGCTAGAAAAGCTAAAAGGTCTTAAAATTGATAAATCTCCTGGTCCCGATAGGATACATCCTAGAGTTCTGAGAGAGGTGGCTGAGGAAATAGCGGACGCATTGGTTAAGATCTTTCAAAAGTCACTGGAGTCAGGGAAAGACCCGGATGATTGGAAGATCGCTGTTGTAACCCTCTTGTTCAAGAAATCATCAAGACAAAAGATGGAAAATTATGTGCCAATTAACCTAACCTCAGTTGTTGGTAAAATTCTAGAATCCATCATTAAGGATGAGGCTTCTAAATTCTTGGAAGAGCAGAGTCTGGTTAGAATAAGTCAACATGGATTTAGTAAGGGGAGGTCGTGTCTGACAAACCTGATGGAATTGTTTGAAGAGGTGACAAGTAGGTTAGACTAGGGAAACCCAGTGGATTTCGTCTATCTCGACTTCCAAAAGGCCTTTGATAAGGTGCCACACGGGAGACTGCTGAGCAAGGTGAGGGCCCATGGTGTTTGAGGTGAGCTACGGTATGGATTGATGATTGGCTGTCTGATAGAAGGCAGAGAGTTGGAATAAAAGGTTCTTTTTTGGAATGGCAGCCGGTGACAATGTTGGTGCCACAGCTGTTCATATTATATATTAATGATCTGGATGAAGGGACTTGGGCATTCTAGCGAAGTTTGCCGATGATACAAAGTTAGGTGGACAAGCAGGTAGTACTGAGGAAGTGGGGAATCTACAGAAGGATCTAGACAGTGTGGGAGAGTGGTCCAGGAAATGGCTGATGGAATTCAAATTGAGCAAATGTGAGGTCTTGTACTTTGGAAAAAAGAATAAAAGCATAGACTACTTGCTAAACGGTGAGAAAATTCGTAAAGCCAAAGTACAATGGGATCTGGGAGAGCTAGTAGAGGATTCTCTAAAGGTAAACATGCAGGTTGAGTCCATGATTAAGAAACCAAATGCAATATCGTCAGTTATCTCAAGCGGGTTGGAATATAAAAGCAGAGATGTGCTACTGAGACTTTATAAAGCTCTGGTTAGGCCCCATTTGGAGTATTGTGTCCAGGTTTGGTCCCACACCTCAGGAAGGACATACTGGCACTGGAGTGTGTCCAGCGGACACTCACATGGATGATCCCTGGAATGGTAGGTCTAACATACGAGGAACGGTTGAGGATCCTGGAATTATATTCATTGGAGTTTAGAAGATTAAGTGGAGATTTAATAGAAACTTACAAGATAATACATGGCTTGGAAAGAGTGGACACTAGGAAATTGTCTCCGTTAGGCGAGGAGACTAGGACCCGTGGACACTGCCTTAGAATTAGAGGGGGTCAATTCAGAACAGAAATGCGGAGACATTTCTACAGTCAGTGGGCTTCATTGCCGCAGAATGCAGTGGAGGCCAGGACGCTAAATGTCTTCAAGGCAGAGATTGATAAATTCTTGATGTCACAAGGAATTAAGGGCTACGGGGAGAATGCTGGTTAGTGGAGTTGAAATGCCCATCAGCCATGAATGAATGGCGGAGTGGACTCGATGGGGCGAATGGCCTTACTTCCACTCCTATGTCTTATGACCTTATGGAGAGTGTGGTGCTGAAAAAGCACAGCAGATCAGGCTGCACTGGAATCGACGTTTAGGGCAGAAGCCTTTTATCATGAAGGGCTCCACCCAAGTCATCAATTCTCCTGTCCCTCAGGTGCTGCCTGACCTGCTTTGCTTTTCCAGCACCGCATTCTTGACTCTGAAATGTATAGGAGAAAGTGAGGACTGCAGGTGCTGAAGATCATAGATGAAAATGTGTTGCTGGAAAAGCGCAGCAGGTCAGGCAGCATCCAAGGAGCAGGATAATCGACGTTTCAGGCATGAACCCTTCTTCAGGAATGAGGAGAGTGTGCCAAGCAGGCTAAGATAAAAGGCAGGGAGGGGCGTTGGAAATGCGATAGGTGGAAGGAGGTTAAGGTGAGGGTTATAGGACAGAGTGGTGGTGGGGGCGGAGAGGTCAGGAAGAAGAGAGCAGGTTAGGAAGGTGGTGCTGAGTTCGAGGGTTGGGACTGAGACAAGGTGGGGGGAGGGGAAATGAGGAAACTGGAGAAATCTGAGTTCATCCTTTGTGGTTGGAGTGTTCCTCGGTGGAAGATGAGACACTCTTCCTCCAGCCATCATGTTGCTATGGTCTGGCGATGGAGGAGTCCAAGGACTTGCATGTCCTTGGTGGAGTGGGAGGTGGAGTTGAAGTGTTGAGCCACGGGGTGGTTGGATTGGTTGGTTGGTTGGTCCGAGTGTCTCAGAGGTATTCTATGTAACATTCCATAAGTCGGCGGCCTGTCTCAAGAGAAGGCCACATTGTGTGCAGCGGATGCAGTAAATGAAAAGTGTGAAGGTGCAAGTGAATTTGTGGTGGATATGGAAGGATCCCTTGGGGCCTTGGAGGGAAGTAAGCGAGGAGGTGTGGGTGCAAGTTTTGCATGTCTTGTGGTTGCAGGGGAATGTGCCGGGAGTGGAGGTTGGGTTGGTGAAGGGTGTGGACCTGACAAGCGAGTCACGGAGGGAGTGTTTTTTTTGGAACGCTGATAGGGGAGGGGAGGGAATTATATCCCTGGTGGTGGGGTCTGTTTGGAGGTGGCGGAAATGATGATGGATGTTGTGATGTATATGGAGGTTGGTGGGGTGGTAGGTGACGACTGGTGGGGTTCTGTCCTTGTGGCGATTGGAGGGGCGGGACTCAAGGGAGGAGGAACGGGAAGTGGAGGAGATGTGGTGGAGAGCATCATTGATCACGTCTAGGGGGAAATTGTGGTCTTGAAGAAGGAAGCCATCTGGGTTTTACGGTATTGGAACTGGTCCTCCTGGGAGCCGATGCAGCGGAGACGAAGGAATTGGGAATATGGGATGACGTTTTTACAGGGGGCAGGGTGAGAGGAGGTGTAGTCTAGGTAGCTGTGGGAGTCGGTCGGTTTATAATAAATTTCCTTGTTGATATGGTCGCCTGAGATAGAAATGAAGAGGTCTCGGAAGGGGATGGAGGAGTCTGAGATGGTCCAGATAAATCTGAGGTCGGGGTGAAAGGTGTTGGTAAAGTGGATGAACTGTTCAACCTCCTCATGGGAGCATGAGGCAGCGCTGATACAGTCATCGATGTAGCGGAGGAAAAGGTGGGGGTGGTGCCAGTGTAACTGCAGAAGATGGACTGTTCCACAAATCTTATGAAGAGGCCGGAATAGTTGGGGCCCATGTGGGTGCCCATGGTTACTCCTTTGGTTTGGAGGAAGTGGGAGGATTAGAAAGAGAAGTTGTTCAGAGTGAGGACCAATTCAGTCAGTCGAAGGAGGTTTTCATTGGAAGGGTACTGGTTGGTACGGCCGGAAAGGAAGAAATGGAGGGCTTTGAGTCCTTCATGATGGGGGATGGAGGTGTACAGGGACTGGATTTCCATGGTGAAGATAAGGCGTTGGGGACTGGGGAAGCAAAAATCATGGAGGAGGTGGAGGGTGTGTGTGGTGTCCCGAACGTAGGTGGGGAATTCTTGGACTAAGAGGGACAGGACCGTGTCGAGGTATGCAGAAATGAGTTCTGTGGGGTAGGAGCAGGCTGTGACAATGGGTCAGCCGGGGCAGTCAGGTTTGTAGATTTTTGGCAGGAGATAGAAATGGGTGGTGCGGGGTTCTGGGCATGAGGTTGGAGGCGGTGGATGGGAGATCCCCTGAGGTGATGAGATTATGCATGGTCTGGTCGGTGATGGTTTGGTGGTGGGAGGTGGGGTCATGGTCAAGGGGGCAGTAGGAGGAGTTGGCAATTAGCCTCAGCGGAGTAAAGGTTGGTGCACCAAACTACTACCATGCCTCCCTTGTCTGCAGGTTTGATAGTAAGGTTGGGGTGGGAACGGAGGGAGTGGAGGGTTTCACGATTCCAGCTCTTTGGCCATTCAGGAAGATATGAATTGCTTCCATTGTCACGAATTTGAGATGTCCCAGAGCGCCTTCAGGCATGCGGTCAATAATTTGTGAGGAATACGTCGATTCTGCATGTGCCAAAGTATCATCTTCGGAAAAACAGATAATTATGCAATTACTACACATGCCATTATTTATGAGCTGCAAATATAGCAGATATGAAAATTAGTTGAATTTTAAACTGATTGCTCAGTTGGAAATTATATCCACCAGGAAACAACAATGGCGTATGAGAAAAGGAAATGTTTAGAGAAACAAATATTCGCCTATTACATAATAACGTTTAGAACATTTAAATGGAAAAATGTCAGAAAAACTAAATTATCACCCTATGTCTATCCCCACGCAGAAAGAGCAAGGGTGGTCGATTAGATTGCTCTGAAGGCTACTGATGCCAGCCTGCATTCAGCCTACAACAGAAAACAAATCAATGGCTATCCTTCAGCTTTACACAAATTTGATCTACAACTGCTGCAAATACACAGCAGCACTGACAACATCATGAATCCAAAAAAGAGTTACGCTTTTAAACTGGTATCCTTCCATTAGAATTATAAAAATAATCTGCCAGATCTGCTCAGTATTTCCATAATTTTCCATGTTTTGTCTCTCCCATCTTCAAAGGAGTAATGTGAGTCTACATCTGAAGCAGCCATGCATACAATCAATAGTTTGAGCTGTTATACAAAAGAGAAGAACTGTAGGAAATTCTCCAACAGTTCTCAAAGAATTAAAAATGTGCTGACAAGTTGAAGGTTTAAAAAGTCAACATACACCTAGCCCCTAAAGTGGTAGTATTGATTGTTAATTACCCCTGAGTGCAAGGTGTTCAAAAAAGTTCAGGAAGGAAGGAAAGAAGGACAATTGGTCAAATTGGCATCATGTCTCGCAAACTTGATTGATGAGGGCAACACAGTGGATGTGATCTGTATGGACTTCAGGAAGACATTTGACAAGGTTCCCCATGGAAGACTGGTTAGTAAGGTTAGATCTCATGGAATACATAGAACATAGTTCAGAACAGGCTTATCTATGGATTGTTTAAATTTCTAAAATGTGGCTGAGTTGGCTACATTAGCAAGTAGGGCATTCCATGCCCTTACCACTCTCTCTGTAAAGAACCTGCCTCTGACATCTGTCTTAAATCTATCACCCCACAATTTGTAATTATGCCCCTTCGTACATGCTGGTATCATCATCCTTGGAAAAAGACTTCCACTGTCTACCCTATCTAATCCTCTGATTATCTTATATGTCTCTATCAAATTCCCTCTTCACCTTCTTCTTGGCAATGAAAACAGGTTCAAATCTCTCAGCCTTTCCTAATAAGACCTTCCCTCTTAACCAGGCAACATCCTGGTAAATCTCCTCTGCGCCTTTTCCAATGCCTCCACATCCTTCCGAAATATGGGGACCAGAACTGTACACAATATTCCAAGCGTGGCCGCACTAGCATTTTGTATAGTTGCAGCTTAAAAATGACAAACAGCAGTGGTCCTAAAACAGATCCTTGTGGCACACCACTAGTAACTAGACTCCAGGCTGAATATTTTCCATCAACTGCCACTCTCTGCCTTCTTTCAGAAAGCAAGTTTCTAATCCAAACTGCTAAATCGCCTTCAATTCCATGCCTCTGCATTTTCTCCAGCAGCCTACCATGTGGAACATTATCAAAGGCCTTACTGAAGTCCATGTATACCACGTGAACTGCCCTATCCTCATCTACATGCTTGGTCACCTTCTCAAAAAAGTCAATGTGGTTTGTGAGACACGACCTGCTCTTGACAAAACTATGTTCACTATCTGAAATCAAATTGCTGCTTGATAGATAATTATAAATCTAATTTCTTATAATCCTTTTCAAAGCCTTTCCTACAACAGAAGCATGGCTCACTGGTCTATGATTACCTAGGTCATTCCTACTGCCCTTCTTGAACAAGGGCAACACATTTGCAATCCTCCAGTCCTCTGGTACCAAATTTGTAGACAATGACGAGTCAAATGTCAAAGCCATAGGCTCTGCTATCTCCTCGCTAGCTTCCCAGAGAGTCCTCGGATAACTCCCATCCGGCCCAGTGGACTTGCCTGCTTTCATTCCATCTAGAATTGATACCACCTGTTCAGAACTAAACACGATCATTTCTAGTCTAATATCTCGTACCTCATTCTTCTCCTCGACAATATTCTCCTTTTCCTGAGTGAACACCGATGAGAAATGGTCGTTTCGCAACTCTCCGATCTCCACAGGGTCAACACTCAACTTCACACTTTTGTCTTTGACTTGCCCTATTCCTACCCTAATCAGCTTTTATTCCTCATATACCTAACGAATGCTTTAGGGTTCATCTTTATTCTATTTGCTAAAGACTGCTTGTGTCCTTTCTTTGCTCTTCTTAACTCTCTTTAAATCCTTCCTAGCTTATCTGTAACTCTCCATCGCCTTATCTGAACAATGTTGCCTCATCAACACATAAGCCTCCTTCTTCTTCGTAAAAAGACATGCAATTTCTGTTGTAAACCACGGTTCCCTTACCTTATCACTTCCTCCCTGCCTGACAGGGACATAGATATCAAGGACATGCAATATCTGTTCCTTAAACAAGCTCCACATTTCCATTGTCTGTGTCCCCTGCATTTTGCTACCCCATTCTATGCATCCTAATTCTTGCCTAATCGCATTATAATTGCCCTTGCCCCATCAATAACTCTTGACCTGTGGCATGTACCTATCCCTTTTCATCGCTAAACTAAACTGAATTATGGTCAATCTCTTCAAATTGCTCACCTACAACTAAATCAAACACTGGCCTGGTTCATTACCAAGCACCAGATCCAATGAGGCCTCACTGCTTGTAGGCCCTTCGACGTACTGTTTCAGGAAACCCTCCTGTACACATTGGACAAAAACAGATCCATCTGACGTTCTGGAGTTATAACATTTCCAGTCAATGTTGGGGAAGTTAAAGTCCCCCACAATGACCACCCTGTTCCTTTCACTTCTACCCAGAATAATTTTGCTATTCCTCTCTTCCACCTCCCCAGAACTCAGGGAAGGACTATAAAAAAAACTCCAAGCAGCGTGACCTCTCATTTCCTTTTTCTAACCTCAGCGCACACGAGAAGAGTCCTCATCAAAAGTTCTCTCAGCCCCTGTTACACTATCCTTGACTAACAAGGCCACGCCTCCGCCTCTTTTACCACCTTGCCTGTTCTTAATGAATGACCTAATCCCTGGAACCTGCAACATCCATTCATCACCCTGCTTATTCGCGTCTCCAAAATGCCCACACCATCAAAGTCCCAGGTACCTATCCATGCTGCAAGCTCACCTACCTTATTATGGATACTTCTGACGTTGAAGTAAACACACATCAAACCATTTCTCTGTCTGCTGGGACATTTCTGCGACCCTGAAAACCTGTCCCTGTCCTTCCTACTCTCAGCCTCCTCTGCACTGCAACTACACCTCGGTTCCCATTTCCCTGCTGAGCTAATTTAAAGGTAAAATCAATGACTGCAGATGCTGGAAGCCAGATTCTGGAGTAGAGTGGTGCTGGAAAAGCACAGCAGTTCAGGCAGCATCCGAGGAGCAGGAAAATCAACGTTTCGAGCAAAAGCCCTTCATCAAGAATCCAGGAGCTAGTTTAAATCCAACCGAATAGCACCAGCAAATTTCTCACCCAAGATGTTAGTACCTCTCTGGTTCAAGTGAAGACCGTCCTGTTTGCAAAAGTCCCACCTTCCCCAGAATGAGCCCCAATTATCCAAGTATCTGAAACCCTCCCTCCTGTACCATACTTGCAGCCACGTGTTCAGATGATATCTCTCTCTATTCCTTGCCTCGCCCGTGGTACAGGTAACAAACTAGAGATAGCAACTCTGTTTGTTCTAGCTCTCAGTTTCCGCCCTACCTTCCTGAAATTCTGCCTTACATCCCTATCCCTCTTTCTACCTGTGTCGGTGGTACTTACGTGGACAACGACTTGAGGCAGGTCATCCTCTCACTTCAGGACCCCAAAGATACGATCCGAGACATCACGGACCCTGGCACCTGGGAGGCAACACACCCAACATGAGTCTCGTTCGCTCCCAAAAAACCTTCTATCTGAGCCTCTAAATGTTGAGTCCCTAAAGACGAACACTCTCCTCCTTTCCCTCCTTCCCTTCTGTGCAACAGGGACAGGCTCTGTGCCAGAGACCCACTGGTAAGATGTCCCCCTCAACAATATCCAAAACTGTATGCATGTTTTTTCATGGGGAACGGCCTCAGGGGATCCCTCCAGTGATTGTCTTTTTATACCCCTTCGAACAGTCACCCAGCTTTCTTCGTGGAGATGAAGGGCTTTTGCCTGAAACGTTGATTTTCCTGCTCCTCGGATGCTGCCTGAACTGCTGTGCTTTTCCAGTCACTTGGGTACAGAACTGGCTCAAAGGTAGAAGATAGAAGGTGGTGGTAGAGGGTTGTTTTTTCAGAATGGAGACCTGTGACCAATGGACTGCAACAAAGATTGATCATGGATTCACTACTGCTTATCATTTATATAAATGATTTGGATGTGAGAAAAAAGGGGTATAGTTGGGAAGTGTGCAGATGACACCAAAATTGGAGGTATAGTGGACAGCAAAGAAGGTTAATTCAGAAGACAACGGGATCTTGATCAGATGGATCAATGGGCTGAGAAGTGGCAGATGGAGTTGAATTTAGATAAATGTGAGCTGCTGCATTTTGGGAAATCAAATATTAGTCGGACTTATACACTGAATGCAAAGGTCCTATGGAGTGTTGCTGAACAAAGAAACCAAGAAGTGCAAGCTCATAGCTCCTTGAAAGAGGAGTGGCAGGTAGATAGGGTAGTGAAGAAGGTATGCTTTATTTTATTGGTCAGAGTATTGAATACAGAAGTTGGGAGGTCAGATTACAGCTGTACGGGACATTAGTTAGGCCACTGTTGGAATATTGCATGCAATTCTGTTCTCCT
Organism: Hemiscyllium ocellatum; assembly: GCF_020745735.1. Lineage (NCBI taxonomy): Eukaryota > Metazoa > Chordata > Chondrichthyes > Orectolobiformes > Hemiscylliidae > Hemiscyllium > Hemiscyllium ocellatum. Next base: position 32,805,399 of record NC_083435.1, read on the forward strand.
TCCTATCGGAAAGGTGTAGTGAAACTTGAAAGGGTTCAAAAAAGATTTACAAGGATGTTGCCAGAGTTGGAGGATTTGAGCTATAGGGAGAGGTTAATAGGCTAGAGCTATTTTCCCTGGAGCGTCAGAGGTTGAGGGATGACCATATAGAGGTTTACAAAATTATGAGGGGCATGGATAAGATAAATAAACAAAGTCTTTTCCCTGGGGTCGTGGAGTCCAGAACTAGAGGGCATAGATTTAGGGTGAGAGGGGAAAGATATCAAAGAGACCTAAGGCCCAACGTTTTCAGGCAGAGGCTGGTACATGTATGGAATGAGCTGCCAGAGGAACTGATGAAGGGGAGTGCAATTGCAATATTTAAAAGGCACCTGGATGGGTATATGAAAAGGAAGGGTTTGGAGGGGTATGCGCCAGGTCCTGGCAGGTGGGACTAAATTGGATTGGGATGTCTGGTCAGCGTGGACGAGTTGGACCGAATGGTCTGTATCCATGCTGTACACTCGACGTCATTGGAATTCTGTGGATGAGGAGAACATCGAACTGATGAAATAGGACAACATAGGAGTTTCAAAGACAACATCTGGCGAAAGATAGAGACTAAAAAGTGTTCAGTGACACTGAACAGTCCAATTGAGAGATCAGCTGATCTGGAAAGTGAACAAATTGTGAACACAGCTCATACCGAGAAAGCCAATGACAACATTTTGTATCATAGTTCAGGATTGTTAAGGTGATTGAAGCATCTTATTTAGATATGACTGACCATATTTCCACATAATTGCACATAGCAAAATCATTCAGACCTCCAAATTTTATAGACGTTGAGTTGCTGCTTATTGATTCTCCCATGCTGACCAACATTAAAAATAAGTGGTTTATCAAACCTGTCATCACGAATATCTATCAACGCCCAATAATTCTGACTCAGTGATCTATGAGCTAATTTGAACACGTTGGCACTTCTTTCTTTCTCTTAATTTAAGTTAGTGTCATCATTCTTTCTTCCAAGTATACACTGACGCATTTTCCCTCATACTCCAAATTCAATATGATGCTCGTTCCTCCACCCACGGTTTTATATGGACATTCTATCAAGTTCCTTCATTTTCAATTTATTCTGTTCCTTCCTTGTCTTCAGGAGCAAGAAATGTCATCACAGATGATTCTCTGATTATGACATGCATTTTAACAATGCTTTTGATAAGGCCTCACATGGAGAAGTTAATTGCAAAAATTGAAAGATTTGAAATTTGGGGGGATATTCTGATATGGATTTGAATTAGTTGGCAAACTAAATAAGAATGGAATCAAACTGTCTATTTTTTCTCTCGCTGATGCATTGATTAACAGTATATTGCTGCAAAATAAAACTAAGTGGTGTTTGAGTGAGGAAGATAAATGGAAGCATCAGGGCATTCTAGAAACATTGCACATGCAAGCAAGGTGATGTAGCGCAGTGTGAATAAGTAATCATGCAAACTGATGTGAAAACAGAAAGGTGGCTTCTTATTTAAATATTATATATTGGGAAACATAGCCTTTCATTTAGGACCTGGGTGTCTTTACAGAACAGTCAATGAAAATATAGATATAGAGACTAACATGGAATTCTGCCTCCACTTTTGATCTCCCCGCCTTAAAGAGGATGCACTTACCAGATAGGGAGTACAGGAGCACTTGAAATGGCAGTATTGTCACTTAAGAATAGATTGGCTCAGCTAGTTATGTATCCACTTGAGGTTAGAAAAATGGAACAGAATCTGATTGAAATGCATAAAAGTCGCACAGGAATAGAGAGAGAGTAGCTGAATGTTTTCAATCTGGTTGCAGAGTATCGAACGAGGAATCGAGACTTAGTATAGAATATCGAACATAGAACAATACAATGCAGAACAGGCCCTTCGGCCCTCAATACGAACTAATCTAACCCTACACTATCGCATCATCATCCATATTCTTAGCCACGGACTGTTTAAATACGCCTAATATGACTGCGTTAACTACAGTACCAGGCAAGTCATTACACAACTTAAAGGCACTCAAAGACCGAATATCCACGGCTCACTGTAGTGGAGAATTGTAAAACTTCTCAAGGCTTAGACTAAAATTAAATAGTCCTCATCGTGGTCATAAATCAAAATACCTTATTTTGAAATTGTACTCGACTGCTTCTAGATTCAGTAAGGAGGTAACACCATTTAAATCTGCTATCCTGTTTATCTCTTCAAATATTTTGCAACTTTCCATAAGATTACCTGTCATGTTTGAAGCTGTAGAAAATTAAGGCCGGATTTCCTCAATTTCAATTCACAGGACAAACGCCCATCTATTGTGTCAAGCCTAATGAACATTCTTGGTATTCCTTACACCGTAATAGTATCTTTCCTAAATTGAGGACTGTATCTCAAGTCCGGTCTAATCGGGCAACCATACATTGGAACTAAGACTTCTTTCTCGTGCCCTAAAATCCTTCAGCTGGAAAGGTTGGCATTCTGCAGCGTTCACAACAGATTTCTGAAACTGCTGCGAGACATCAATGACTTATTAAAAACCACGCCAAGCTGCATTTCTACAAGTCTGTGCATCAGACATTCTACATCAATCAGTTCTCAAGCTGTTACCTTCGACAAAATAATCTACACATCTTTGCAATTGGCAAGTATGATGAATTCAAATAGTTGCTATTTATTAAATCATGAGGGGCACAGATAGAGTCTAGAAGGTATTTTTTTCCCGCTGGTGAGGGAACCCAAAACTAGAAGCATAGGTTTAAAATGAGACGGTAAAGATTTAAAGGGCATCTTTTTCATGCCTGTCTCGTATGAGCTGCCAGAGAAAGTGGTGGAGACTGGTACAAATGCAAGACTTAATGGCACCTGGATGGGTATATGAATAACATGGATTTAGCGGGATGTAGGGCAAATGTTTACAAATGAGAACAGATTAATTTAGGATATCTGCTCAACATGTTCAAGTTGGACCGAAGGTTCGTTTTCCTTGCCGTATTGCTCTATGACCTGATGACTCGAGAACAACCACAAATAGAATGCAATTGAATTCCGCCAAACCGGTTTCCAGCTCCAACTCTTCGGTCAATCTTATTCTCTTATACTCACAAGTTCTTTAGATGATGTCCGGACATAAGAGTTTCATTCCTGGAACTATTCCTGTAAATCGGTTCTGCATTCGTTCTAACTTCGATAACTTTCCTCTCATGTACGCCAGTGTTTAGATAATTTTCATGTACATTTCTGACATCCTATTGCGCTGAATATTAAAACTCAGCGGCATATCCACTTCGGGACCAGGTACTGGACAATTTAGTCGACATCGATCGGAAATGCGGATACGATGAGGCAAATGGCTTGTTTTCGTGTGGTGTAAATTCGGTAACTGTGTAAGTCCTACAAAGAGTCATTTCCGCAAGTTCAGCTCTGTCAGAATCCAGGTTGCGATGAGCGCCTGTCAACCTGAAAAGGTGACGTTTGCCTGGGTCTCTGCAAAGGATTTGGTAAAATTCATTGCGTCCTGACAATTTGTTCTTCCAACAACTTACATGTTTCATGGATTCGGTTGTTTCACTATGAAAATTATGTATGCTGACAGAGCTGTGATGGCCGAGAGGTTAAGGCGTTGGATTCGAAATCCAATGGGGGTTCCCTGCGCAGGTTCGAGTCCTGCTCACAGCGTTGATTCCTTTGGAAGTCGCCGCTTTATGGTTATTGAATAAATTGCAGCCAGAGCTTCACATTTCATTCGAAGTCAATTTTCGATTGCAAACAATCAGAAGTAAATTGAAAACTGAACAAGCCAGCGAAAAGAAAAAAATATATGTCGAGAGAGGAAACAAAAACATCAAAATCCAACATGAGTAAATTTCAATGCAAGTAGAGAATAATCGTGAAATTTGAATGTTCGGATGGGTGGGAAGCAAGGTAAAACAGGTAACTGCAAAGGATGCATGCTTCATTTTCTACGATCTGATGAATGACAAGCTGAGATGATATTTCAGACCCACAATTTGGGATTATTCCACATTATCATTGTCACAGAGTCATACAGATGTGCAGCAAGGAGACAGACCCCTTGGTCCAATTCGTCCATGCAGACCAGATATCCTAAACTAATCTATTCCCATTTGCCAGCACTCGGCCTTTATCCCGCTAAACACTTCTTATTCACAAAATCATCCAGGTTGCTTTTAAATGATTGAATTGTACCAGACTCCACCACTTCCTCTGGCAGCTCCTTCCATGCACATACCACCCTCTGCGTGAAAAAAGGTGTCCCTTAGATTCCTTGAACAGCTTTCAACTCGAATCCTAAACATATGTTTAGATTTGGACTTCACCACCCGAGGGAAAAAAAATCTATTCTATCTACCTTATTCATGTTCATCGTGATTTCATAAACCTCTATAAAGTCACCCCTCAGCCAGCCCTAGCCTATTCAGCCACTCCCTACCGCTCAAATCCTCCAACCCAGGGAAAGTCCCTGTCAATCTTTTGTGAACCTGTTCAAGTTTCGCGACATGCTTCTGATAGGAACGAGACCAGAATTGTATGCAGTATTCCGAAAGTGACTTAACCAGTGTCCTGTATAGTCGCATCATGATCTCCCAACTACAATACTAATGCTCTCACCAACGAAGGGAAGAATATTAAGCACGTTCTTCACTATCCTATCAACATGCGACTCTGCTTTGAAGAAATTATGAAGCTTCACTCCACGGTCTCTTTGTTCAGCAACACTTCCAAAAACCTTGCCATTAAATATAGATCTGTAAAAAATCACAGTGGACAATCGGTGTTCCCGGAACGAGTCCCCAGTTTTGCGCTAGATCACTCTGATATGGAGGAGACCACACCAGGAGCAACAGATACAGTATATCAGGTTTGAGGAAATCCAGGAAAATCTCTAGTAGATTGGAATAAGTCTTTGGGGCCTTGGAGGGTGATAAGAGACAGTAGAGTAAATGAGAGCGCGAGGAGAGGAGCTTATTTGTCATTTCTACCATATACATCTGACACAATAAAAAGAAGGCAATGTTGCTTCATGACCAAATTGCTATTTGAACACACAGTCTACACGACAGTACAGTCATACACAAGACAGCTTAAATTGCATAAAAAGTGCATGCAAGACAGCGCAGTTATTCCTGACAAGTCAAGACAATAGATTCAATGGTGGACAAATTACAATGTAACATGGAATGATCGTTAATAAAATATTATTTTAGCAGCCATTCAATACATCATCCAAAAATTTCAAATGGAAGAGAGTGTGATCATACAGTGTCAAGAAATCTGATGGCTGAGGTGAAGAAACTTTTGCAGAGTCTGACTGTGAGTGATTGAATGCTCTGCTTACTTTTGCCAGATGGCAGGAGTGTGAAGAATTTGAATCAAATATCTGTGGGGTCGTCCACCATGCTGTTGGCCTTGCAGATGCAGCGTGTGGTGAAGATGTCTGTAGAGAAGAGATGAAGATTTCAACAAAGGCAAATTACTGCAGATGCTGGAATCTGAAACCAAAAGAGAAAATGCTGGAAAATCTCAGCAGGTCTGGCAGCATCTGTAAGGAGAGAAAAGAACTGACGTTTCGAGTCTAACTGGCCCTTTGTCAAAGCTAAACAAAAGTGAAAAATAGGGAAGCATTTATACTAGGCTGAGAGAAGGTGAGTCATGGCTCCAGAAACAAAGGTAGCAATAAATTGGAACTGAGGAAGGAAATATGGCTGTGGAAGCGAGTAGATAGTAAATTTAGCAAATTTATTGCTATATTTGCTTCTGAAGCCATGACTCACCTTCACTCAGCCTAGCATAAATACCTCCCTATTTCAAGGATCGTCTCAGGTGTCCTCACGACCCGTTGTCAGGTCTTATGATTCAAGACAGTGCAATTCCGAACCAAGCAGTGATGCAGCTGCTCAGCGTATTCTCAATTAACCCTGTTTAGAAGGTGGTGAGGACAGGAGCTTTCCTCAACCTCCGCAGACAGCAGAGACGCTGCTGGGCTTTCTTGGCTATGAAGGCCGTGTTGAATGACCAGGTGAGATTATCTGCTAGATGATTGCAACGAAATTTGGTGCGCTTTACAATCTCCACGGAGGAGCCATCGACATCCAGCAGAGAGTGATCGCTCTGTGCCCTCCTGAATCAACAGCCATCTCTTTCGTTTTGTCCACGTTCATAGACAGTTTGTTGGCTCTGCACTAGTCTGTTAGCACAGCATCTTCTCTCTGTATGCTTGTTCTTCATTCCTGTGATTAAGACTCACCACCGCAGTGTCAACAGTGAAGATAATAATAGAATTTCCGTTGGACATCAATGCTCAATCGTATGAACGCAGGGTGAACAGCAGTCGACTGAGCACACAGCCCCGCGGTTTCCCCGTCATCAGTGTGATGATTTTGAAGATGCTGTTCCCAATCCGGGCTGTCTCAGGTGTCCCAGTCATTAGGTCCAGGGTCCAGTTATAGAGGAACGTATTCAAGCGCAGTGCACTCAGCTTTCCAAACAGGCGCTGACGAATGATACTGCTGAATGCAGAACTGAAGTTAATGAACAGTAATCTGATGTAGGTGTCCTTCTTCAACAGGTGGGTGAGGGCCAGATGCAGGGTGGTGGAGATAGCATCATCTGTTGAGTGGTTGGAATGATGCATACACTGCAGAGTGTCCAGGGAAGGTGGGTTGGGGCGGTGGGCAGCAGGCTCCTAATATGCCTCATCACGGGCCTCTCGAAACAATTCATGATGTTTTGTGTTCATGCAACTGGACAGTAGTCATTGAGGCAAGAAACTGAAGAATTCTTAGGCACAGGGACGATGGTAGTTGCCTTGAAGCACGTTGGATCTATGACACAACTCAGAGAAATGTTAAATATGTCCAAGAGAACGTCCACCAGCACGTCAGAGCATTCTCTGAGCATTCTGCATGCGATGTTATGTGGACCAGTAGTCTAATGTGGGTTGACTCTGCATAGAGTTTTCCTCACGTCAGTCGTGATAAGACTCAAAACCTAGTCATTGGGAGGCGAGATGGTCCTCCTAGCTTCCACATCATTTCATGCCTCAAACCATGCAAATAAGTTATTCAAATTATCCGGGAGGGTGGATATCACCAGCACAAGCAGGTGATGCTATGCTGTGGCTGTTGGTGGTCTTACTACTCTTCTACATGCTCTGCATATTGCCACTATCTTGAAAAAGGTTGTATATTCTCTGTGCGTATGCAAACTTTGACTCTTTGATAGTCCATGATTACCATCTATAGTTGCCTAAAGGGGTGTCTTGGTGAATATGTGCACGAAAATTATAGCCTCAATCAGCACATTTTAAAATAGAATAATTACAGTGCGGAACAGGTCCTTCGACTCCACAAGTCCACACCATCGCTGCAAAGAGTAACCCAATCAGAACGCATTCCCCTACCCCATTATCCTGTATTTACACCTGACAAATTCACATAACCAACACATCCTTGAAAACTGTGGCGAATGTCACATGGCCAGTTCTGCCATTCTGCACATCTTCAGATTGTGGGAGATTCTTACACCATCATGGACACGAAGTTCAGGCGCAGGAAAAAGAATATAATGAAATGCTTCAACGAACCATTTCGCATTCACTACGTCTGAGTTATGACAAAAGGCGTGCTTGACATTTTGTTCTTGTGACGGTGACTAAAAATGAACGACTTACTTTTCTTGATGCACACTCCCAATTTCTTCAGAATACAACCTTTTTGCAAGATGTACTTAGGATTGAAAAATACAAAAAAAACACTTTCTTTCAATGTCTGCTTCACTCCATGGACATCTGTCCACAAATTCCCTTATTGTTTCGTGCAATATTTTAAAGTAACGCTTATTTTCAATGCTGACAATGTCCATTCTGCTGTCACGCTGGTGAGTGGAGGTACCTGTTATTATTTCATCATTTGATTCACCAGAGTCATTTAGGGTGGCGGATCAGCTACAATATAACGCCAGATCCACACGCATCTCATTCAAACTCAATGTCCTCTGAGCAACTAGGATGTATTATAATTGATATAGGATGTGACCTAGACAGTGACATAATCATCCCATGAATGATTTTTTTGAAAATCAACAGTGAGACGTTAGCGAATGGAATACACGAGATGGAAATTGTCCTGCAAACAAAAACGACTGAGGCATTCAAGAGGGAATTGGGTATGATATGTATAGAAATAGAGTGCAAAGTTACGGTGAAAAATCAGTAGTTATTCATGAGGTAATAATTCTCATTTAACAATCGCTACCAGGTACGTTTCAGAGGAGGCTCACTAGAATGTTCCCAGGAATGAAAAGCTTCACACATGGGGAACGTTTGATGACTCTGCGTCTATACTGGATGGAGTTTAGAAGAATGAGGGGTATCTCATTCAATGATAAAGAATACTGAATGGCCAAGGCAGAGTAGATGTTGGAAAGATGTTTGCATTTTTCGGATAGACTGGTACCCGATTACGTAGCTTTAGGGTAAAGTGAAGACGTTTTTGAACGGAGTGAAGGAGAAACCTTTTCAGACAAAGAGTGGTGAATCAAGGGAATTCATTGTCACAGAAGGCGATAGAAGCCATGTCATTGAGTATATTTAAGACTGAGGCAGGTTAATGAATAATAATGTGAATCAGGATTACGGGGAGAAGGCAGGAGACTTGGATTGAGAAAATGATCAGCCATGATTGAAAGGAGGAGCAGACCCAATGGGTTTAATTTCGTAATTTCTGCTTCTATACCTTATGGTCTAAGATATATAGAATGTCGTCCTTTTCCGCCATAAAAATGGTGTGATTCTATGATCTGTGCCTTCAGTCCAATCGCTCCTTTTCTCTGTCTGACGACATGCGCTCCGAAGTATTGTTAACTTATGGAAGGTCAGAGATAGCTTTGTTTGGCAACATCTGTGATGATTCTTGGCATGCAATCAATGTTACCAGAACTCTGGAACCTTGTTCGCAGGGCAGTTTTAAGCATATGAGACATGGTCTTTATATTTACTGACAAAATGGAAAAAAAAACGTTGAATTAATTTTATCGATAAAAATGTGTTTTAGGGACCAACGGAAGAGCCCTGCATGAGAGAGAATGTTAGGCAAAACTGAGAACTGCAGATGCTGGAGTCCTGATGAAGGGCTTTTGCCTGAAACATTGAATCTCCTGCTCCTCGGATGCTGCCTGACCTGCTCTGCTTTTTTGCACCACTCTGATCGAGAAAGAATGCTGTCAACGGAGCAGGTTCACTCTGAATGAAGTATCTTTGGAGTGCCCGCAGGTACGTAGGGAAAAGACAGAAGAGCACGAGTGGGCGAGTTATTCTGGAAATCCTGCTCCACTATTTAAGTTGACCACGGGTGCTCGAACACGCCTAAGCCTTCTACAGGCATAACCACATACATATACAGACCGTTGTTAATTAGAAAACAAACAAACACAACTTTAAAGACACTCAAAGACCGAATATTCAAAGCTCACTGTAATGGAGAATTGCAAGACTTCTTAAAGCTCAGACTAAAATCAAATAATCCTCATTGTGTTCATAAATCACAATACCTTATTTTAAAATTATGTCTATATTCCTTCATGAGGGAATACAATTTAATTGCGCAATCCTATTTATCTCTTCAAATATTTTGCAACTTTCTTTGAGATGACCTGTCATGTTCTGTAACTGTAAGAAAATTAAAGGCCAGATTTGCCCAATTGTAATTCACAGGACAAATGCCCATCTATGCTGTCAAGGCTAATGAACATTCGTGGTATTCCCTGTACGACAATAGCATCTTTCCTAATTTGAGGATTATAAATCCCCATACTGTACTCGAAGCGCGGTCTAACCGCCCTACCATACATTGGAAATTAGACTTCTTTCTCGTGGCCTAACATCCTTCAGCTGGAAAGGTTCGCATTCTCCAGCTTTCACAACAGATTTCTGTAACTGTTGCTAGACTTCAATGACTTATTAAAAACGACGCCAATGTGCACTTCTCCAGGTCTGTACATCAGATTTTCTATATCAATTACTTTTCAGGATGTTACCTGTGAAGAAATAATCTACGCACCTTTCCCACCTGACAAGTGTGATAAAGTCAATTAGTTACTATTTAATAAATCATGAGGGAAATGGATAGACTGAGCGGACAATGTGACGGAACCCAAAACTAGAGACCATAGGTTTAAAATTACATGGTAAAGATTTAAAAGGGAACTAAGGGGCAACTTTTTCACATGGGTCTAGAATGAGCTGCCAGAGAAAATGATGGAGACTCGCACAACTGCAAAATTAATGATATCTGGATGGTTATACGAGTAAAAAGGGTTTAGAGGGATGTCGGCCAAGTGTTGACAAAATGGGACCAGATATATTTAGGAAATCTGTTCAGCATGTTCAAGTTGGACCGAAGGTTGGTTTTCCATGCTGTATTGCTGTATGATATGATGACTCCAGAACAACCGGAAAAAGAACGCGAATGACTCCCGTCAAATTGGGATCCAGTTCCAAATCTTCGGTCAATCTTCCTCTCTTATACTCACAAGTTCTTTACCTGATATCAGAATTTAAGAGTTTCATTTTTGCAACCATTCCTGTAAATCGGGTCTGCATTATTTCTAATTCCTTTATCTTTTCTCTAATGTGGTCCAGTGTTTTGGTACTTAGAGTGGATGTTTCTGATGATCATATTGCGCTGAATATTAAAACTCAGTAGCATTTGTGCTTCGGGACCAAGTGCGTGACAATTGAGTCAAAGTCGATTAGAAGTACAGACACAATGAGTCAAAGGACTTCTTTTCGTGTGCTTTCAATTCCGTGAATCTATAACTCAATGGAGAGTTATTCCAGCAGGTTCAGCTATGTCAGAATCCAGGTGTCAGACCCACAATTTTCCATTATTCTACATTTATACAGTCACACAGTCATACTGATGTTGTGTAAGGAAACATACCCCTCAGTCCAATTCGTGCATGCAGACCATATATCCTAACCTAAACTATTTCCATTTACCAACACTCAACCTATATCTCGCTAAACACTTCTTATTCATAGAATCATCCAGTTGGCTTTTAAATGCTTTAATGTTACCAGCCTCCACCACTTTCTCGTCAACTCTTTCCATGCACACACCATTCTCAGGTTCGTTGGACAACTTTCAACTCTAACCCTAAACATAGGCCATTTAGTTCTGGACTCCCAACCAAAGGAAAAGGCGTATTCTATTTGACAGGGTAAAGATTTAAAACGGACCTCAGGGACAACTTTTTCATGCCTGTCTGATGTGGTGGAGAAAGTGGTGGAGTCTGGTACAACTGCAAGATTTAATGGCATCTGGTTGGGAAGGTCAGTTACAAGGATGTAGAGGGACATGGGCCAAATGTTGGCCAATGGGAGCAGATTAATATAGGATATCTGTCCAGCATGGTCAAGTTGAACCAAAGGGTCGTTTTCCGTGCTGTATTGCTGTATTGCTGACTGACTTGATGGCGCTAAAACAACCACAAAAAGAATGCAAGTGAATCCTTCAAAATGGTTTCTAGTTCCAAATCTTTGGTCAATCTTATACGCAAAACTTCGTTAGCTGTTGTCAGAATTTCATTCCTGGAACCAATTCGGTAAATTGGTTTTGCATTCTTTCTAATTTCTATATCTTTTCTCTAATGTGCTCCAGTGATTAGTTACTTAGAATGGACATTTCTGATATTATATTTTGCTGAATATTAACACGAATGAGATTAGTAAAGGATTAGGCACTCTGGAGGCAAGAAGCATGTTTCTGCTGATGGGTGAGTCACGAACCAGAGGACACACTTGAAAAATAAGGGGTAGGCCCCTTAGAACAGAGTTGAGGAGAAACTTCTCCACCCAGAGAGTGGGGTGTGTGTATGGAATGCTCTGCCCCAGAAGACTGTGGAGGCCAAGTCTTTGGATACTTTCAAGAAAGAGTTGGATAGAGATCTCAAGGATAGTGGAATCAAGGGTTATGGGGGTGAGGCAGGAACAGGATACTGATTGAGGATGATTAGCAATGATCATAATTAATGGTGGTGCGGGCTAGAAAGGCAGAATGGCCTACTCCTACACCTATTGTCTATTAAAACTCAGCGGCATATCCACTTCGGGACCAGGTGCTGGACAATTTAGTCAATATCAATCGGAAGTGCGGACACAACGACTTGTTTTCTTGTGGTGTAAATTTCGTGACTCTATAAGTCAACGAAGTGTCATTCCCGCACGTGCAGCTGTGTCAGAATCCAGGTTGTGATGAAAGCCTGTCAACCTGAAAAGGTGACGTTCGTTGGGTCTCTGCAAAGAATTTGGTGAAATCATTGCGTCTTCACGAATTGTTCTGATATCAAATTATACGTTTCATGGCTTCGATTGTTTTAGCATGAAAATTCTGGCCGAGCGTGCTACTGTGATGGCCGAGTGGTTAAGTCGTTGGTTTCGAAATCTTGTAGGATTCTCCTACGCAGGTTCGAATCGTGCTCACAGAGATCTAGTCTCTTCTTCATGTTTTGGATATGTTGGAACCTGAGCTTTGTGATTAATTTAGTGTTCGATTGGAAAGAATGAGAAGTAATTTCAAAACTGACCAAGTCATCGAAAAAAATAAATTATATGTCGCGACACAAAAAAAAAAGCCACTAAATTCCAACATGAGTGAGTTTGAACGCAAGTAAAGAACTATCGTGAAATTTGAATGTTCGGGCTGGAATGAAGCAAAACAAGAAGCAATGCAAAACATGTAACTGCAAACGACGAATGCTTCATTTTCTACGACCTGTTGAAAGACAAGCTGAGATAATATTTCCGACCCACAATTTGTGATTATTCCACATTAATAGAGTCACAGAGTCATACAGATGTAGAGCAAGGAAACAAAACCCTCGGTCCAATTTGTGCATGAAGACCAGATATCCTAACCTAATTTATTCCAATTTGTCAGCACTCGCCCTATATCCCGCTAAACACTTCTTATTCATAGCATCATCCAGGTTGGTTTTAAATGATTTTATTGTACCAGCCAACACCACTTCCTCTGGCAGCCGCTTCCATGCACGTACCACCCTCTGCATGAAAATGTCCCTTAGGATCCTTGTACAGCTTTCAACTCTAACTCTAAACATATGCCCTTTAGTTTTGGATTCCACCACCCGAGGGACAAGACCTATTCTGTTTACCCTACTCATGTCCATCATGATTTTATAAATCTGAATAAAGACACGCCTCAGTCTTCGATTCTCCAGGGAAAACAGTCCCAGCCTCTTTTCAGCTTCTCCCTATAGCTCAAATCCACCATACCTTGGAACATTCCTGGCAATCGTTTGTGAAGCAGTTCAAGTTTCACAACATTCTTCTGATAGGAAGGAGATAAGAACTGCACACAATATGACAACAAAGACCTAACCAGTGTAATGTATAATAGCATCATAATCTCTCAATTCAAATACTCAATGCTCTGAGCAATGAAGGTAAGAATACTAAACACCTTCTTCACAAACCTATCTAACATGCAACTCAACTTTCAAGGAATTATGAATCTGCACTCCAGGGTCTCTTTGTTCAGCAACACTTCCCAAAACCTTGCCATTAAGCGTGGATCTGGAAAAAGCACAGCGGACCATAGATGTTCCCTGAACGAGTCCCCAACTTTGCGCTCCGTCTGAAATGGAAATGACCACATTAAGAGCAACAGATGCAGCCTTTGGGTTTGAGGAAATCCAGGGAAATCTCTCGTGGGTTCCAATAATTCTTTGGGGCCTTTGCGAGTGATACGAGAGAGAGAGTAAAGTCGAGAGAGAGAGTTGAGGAGCTTTATTTGTCAGTTCTACCATATACATCTGCTGCAATAGAAAGGTGGCAATATTGCTCGAGGAAGAAATTGCTATTTGACACACACTCATACACAGGCAGCTTAAAGTGCATAAAATGTGCAAAACATGCAAGTCAGCACAATAATTCCTGACAATACAAGACAATAGATACAATGGTGGACAAATTGCTGTGTAACAATGAATGATTTTTAATAAAATATTGTTTTACCCGCCATTTAAAACGTCATTAGGAAGTGTCTTTACCTTCTTTTTGATATATGAAAGAAATGGAATTCTGAAACGTACCAAAATTCACAGGGTTTACATGTCTTTCTCCTCCTTTGTCTCTCTGCTTGCTTGTGTTGGTTTGTATATATTTATTAGACAAGATCACTTACAGTGTGGAAACAGGCCCTTCGGCCCAACAAGTCCACAACGACCAGCCAAAGCACAACACACCTGTACCCCTACATTTACCCCTTACCTAACACTACTGACAATTTAGCCTGGCCAATTCACCGGACCAGCACATCTTTTGGACTGTGGGAGGAAACCGGAGCACCCAGAGGAAACCCACACAAACACGGGGAGAACGTGCAGATTCCACACAGTCAGTCGCCTGAGAGACAGCAGTGCTAACCGCTGTGCCACCGTGCCGTCCACAAAGACTTCAGACACTATGCTGAATGGGAGCGACTGACAATTCTTGCCAGTGAATTAACTTTATTTGTTATAGCCACCACCATTTACTCCAAACGCAAGTATACTTGTCCCATTTGCTGCATCTAAGCTTCTACGAGATATATCACGAACAATGGGCAATTCAAATGTGTTTTAATTTTACGAGATCAAATGACTGCTCACTTCTGGCATTAGGCCAGGAAACACATTGACAATGATAATCTTTCCTATCAATCTCACACTGTTCCTTTGCAAAACAGTCACTAAGACAAATTTCATGCTTTTATTTCCCTCATGTGTATCACACACAGAAAAAAAATGTTGATAATGTGTGACTGGAAAAGCTCAGCAGGTCAGGCAGCATCCAAAAAGCAGGAGAATCGACGTTTTGGGCATGAGCCCTTCTTATATGAGGCACTCTTCCTCCAACCATCGTGTTGGTATGGTCTGGCGGTGGAGGAGTACAATGACCTGCATGTCCCTGGTGGAGTGGGAGGGGGAGTTGAAGTGTTTAGCCACCGGGTGGTTGGGTTGGTTGGTCTGGGTGTCCCAGAGGTGTTCTCTGAAACGTTCCGCAAGTAGGCGGCCGGTCATCCCAATATAGAGGAGGCCACATCGAGTGCAGCTGATGCAGGAAATGATGTGTGTGGAGGTGCAGGTGAATTTGTTGCGGGTATGGAAGGATCTCTTGGGGCCTTGGAGGGAAGTAAGGGGGGAGGTGTGGGCGCAAGTTTTGCATTTCTTGCGGCTGCAGGGGAAGGTGCCGGGAGTGGAGGTTGGGTTGGTGGGGGGTGCGGACCTGACCAGGGAGTCACAGAGGGAGTGGCCTTTTCGGAATGCTGATAGGGGAGGGGAGGGAAATATATGTCTGTTGGTGGGGTCCGTTTGGATTTGGCGGAAATGACGATGGATGTGGGGTGGTAGGTGAGGACCAGTGGGGTTCTGTCCTGATGGCGATTGGAGGAACAGGGCTCCAGGGCGGAGGAGCGGGAAGTGGAGGAGATGCGGTGGAGGGCATCGTCGATCACGTCTGGGGGGAAATTGTGGTCTTTGAAGAAGGAGACCATCTGGATTGTACAGTATTGGAACTGGTAGTTGTACAGTCCTGTGACAATTTGAGTCAGCAATATACCATCTGAAATCTTGTGTCTTCCCTCGCCTGGACAGCACTATGAACCGTGGCGAATTTGCAAGCCAAATCGTTTACCTCCAAAGTCATTTTCTTTCACTCTTCTCTTCCTTCACCTCCCCTTCCCTGTTGCTGCCGTTGTACTAATTGACGGGCTTTCTTTGTAATTCATTCAATGTTAAATGAAACAAAAAGATACAACTATTCAAAAAGACTGCTTGAAAGAAGGCTAACATTGTTTTCTCATTCAATTGTGTTCACTTGAGCTATACTCATTTTCAAATTCGTATGAATATCCCTGGTATGTTTTGCTCATGGGCAGAATAGAATTAATTGGATTCTTCCACCTTATATCTAGAAGGTGATGACGGTACATCTTGACATAAATTTTGCTCAGCAGCAACAGACATTTCACAAATGAACCAAAGAATAGTCATACACACGGATGGACACACTGTTACACAAACGCACCCGCACTCACACAGACCTTCTCTCATACAAAGGCAATCGCAATCGTACTCTCTTACAGGGATATACTGTATTCCCCCAAATTTGCACTCTGTCAAGGACACACTCTCACACAGTTACGTGCACTCAGAAACATATGCTGTCACACACATACTCGCCTTCACACTTAAGAACTCTCCATCTCAAGCACGCTCACTCTCTCTGAAAAGCGCGCACACGCACAGACTCCCTGTCTCTTTCTGAAACACACACCCACCGTCTGGCACGTACGCTCTCTCTCTCGCACACACATTCTCAAACACACACACACATTCATGATATTATATATATATTTTAAACAATCCAACTCCCCACATTCTTTTAAATTGCAATGGACGTAATTCTGGCGTACTCAGTCTCTCCTCATGAGCCAAATCCCGAATCAAACAAGTGAACGTCCTCTGCACCTCCCCACGTGCCAGTGCCAGGACATTCTTTCTCACGGAAGGAGACCAAAGCTGCAGGAAACACTCTAAGTGTGCCTCAATCGCAGACTAACCTCCCTGCTTTTAAACACAACCCATCAGCAATGATGGACTGAATTCCATTTGTCTTCTTTATTATCTTTGATACCTACACCAAGCTTCTGATAATAATGCAAGAGACATCAAAGCCCTTCTGCACTGCAACACCCTGTAACTATTATACAATCACATCTACTAGTCAGTTGTCCGACGTCCTGGTAATGCCTTCATAGAATCCCAGTGGATATGTTCAGCATGACGTGCCTTTCATGAAACCGAAATGTGTTAGCCCAATGGGACAATTTCTATCCAGATATCATGCTATTTCATCCTTGATAATGCATTCACACATGTTTCCCAATACAGAATTTACACTACTCAATGTAACATTCCCCATATATTGTCTATCTCGCCTTTGTACTAGTGCCAAGCTTGCTGTTTTCCAAATTGCTGGTACTGCCCTAGAGTCCAGGGAAATTTCGAAAATTACTGCAAAAGATTCTTTTAGTTTTTTTCAAATCCACACATGCATTTCATCAGTGTCAGGAGACTAGTCTAACTCCAGTTCCGTTATCTTGCCCATAATTATCTCCTTGCAAATTGCTAGCAAGTTACTCGTGCCCTCCAATGTTAAGACTGGCACAAAGTCCCTGTTCGATACCTTGACCATGTTCTCATGCCCCTTTACGAAATCATTCTTCTCATTAACCAGGACAGAGGCTTACTTTCACCACTCTGTCTTAATCTGATTTTTACTGAAATATTTGCTAGCAGTCTTTATATTTTGAGCGAGTTATTCTCATAGTCCATCTGACTTTTCTTCATAGCTTACGTTTAGTTTGTTGATACCCTTCAACATTTTCCAAATCCTCTAGTTTCTTGCTGGTCTTTGTCACTTTGCATGCCGTCTTCTTTAATTTGACAGCCTTATTAACTTATTAACTTCGACATTGGTGGTAGATAACCGTTTTTGTACAGTCCTTCCTTTCACGGGTACATAATTTTGCTGACAACGTTCAAAAATGGCTTCAGTAGACCTCTACTATTTGTGATCAGTCCATGCATAAAGTATTTGCTCTATTTTGCTCTACATTGACCAAGTCCTCCAGCACCCTGTTGTAGTCTCATTTGTTTAAGCACAGGACTCTGGTTTTAGATTTTATATTTACCCTTTCCATCTGTATTCTAAATTCACTCATACTCTGATGGCTACTTCTAAGAGGAAAGCGAACTTTTAGATTGTCAATTATTCCTGTCTCATTACACAGGGCCAGATCTTGGATAACTTGCTCTGCTCTCAGTTCCATAGCATGCTTTTGAAGTAAACTATCGTGGGTTCATCCAATGAACGTCTCCTCAAGCACGACGAAGGGTACTGTCAACGTGAAAACGGAACTTATAAACAGAGCCACATGGGTTCCAAAAATGCATGAGCAGCAAGTGATGGAAAAATCTAAATCATTCCTGTAACAACGTAACAGATCCAAAATCTGCTGTTGTCGCAAATCCTGCGGTGAATTGAAGTGGGAAAAGCATTCTGTGAAAGTAGAACATTTTCAGATGTGATTGACAAGTGGTTAAGGCGTCGGGCTAGCAATACAATTGGGTCTACCCAAGAGACTCGAGTTCTGCTCGCTGCCGTCTTTTCAGGAGTGCCGTTTTTTTTTTCCAGACCTTCATCCTGTACGGTTTTGAGAGCAACCATTTACACCTGCCAGAATAACTTACAGAACGTTTACAGATCAAAGTATTGTTTCAAAGTGTGATTTGCCCAACCGAGGAGAAGTTCTGAAGAAGGCTCACTGTTGTCGAAAGGTTAATCCTGTTTATCCTGTATAGAACTGCTGAGTGTCTCCAGGAATTTCGCTCTTTCTTTGCCTCAGACGTCCAGCAACCACACAGTAGTCTGTTTTGCTTTATTGATCTAGCATTGTCAGCAAACTTGTTTCAATCCCGAGCACTCTTTTGCAAGCTCACTGGAAAGTCGCAGATCGAAAGGATTTCACAGAATTTGCAAATCATCGTGATCTCTGGGAGATCCTTATGAACAGATGTCCGGATAATTAAAATAGAGATCGCTGGCTCACAACAATATGTTGATAATTGTAAAGGTTTCTAAACTCCCCGATTTATTTTGGGAGGTGTAAGTTATCGAAGGTTTAAATATGATCTGTATGTAAGAATACTAGTGAGGGAGGGTTATGTCGTTTTTTGGCTAGTTGTTGTTCATGTATCGTGGTGGCTAGTTTTCTGCTTATTAAGACCCTATACAGAAAACAAGCAAAACTAATGCAATTTTAAAAATACCGTGCAAGGCCTGTAACAAACAATAGTTTGGACAAACAGGCAGAAAACTAGCCACCAGGATACATGAACGCCAAATAGCCACAAAATGACGTGACCCTTTGTCACTAGTATCCTTACATACAGATAAGGAAGGGCACCGCTTTGACTGGGACAACGCATTCATTCTCGGACAAGCCAAACAATGACAGGCAAGAGAATTCTTAGAAGTATGGCATTCCAACTGGAACTCTATCAACAAACACATCGAGTTAGACCCCATCTACAAAATTCTGGAAGTGATCTCACAACAGGAAATAACATCACCAAAGGAAATAACATCACCAACCCAAAGAAACACAAACATATCAATAGAAATCAGGAATTAGGAACAGTGCTTCTCCTGAGGCGCACTGAAACTGTTACCGAGTAGGGTGAGGAAATGTCTGGAAATGACCCTTCCGGCTCAGCTGGTAAAACTACATTTAGAACCTCAACCTGAGCTACAAGTCTTCTCAAAACGCACTCATAGCTAGCATTGATTGCTTTATATGAGTTAATGAAGCTCGCAGAACAGTATTTTTCACTGTTTCCTAGTGGATAGTGGGCTAGATTCGCGGTCAAGAAGCTTCCTTCTGCAATGCTAGTGGCATAATTCCCTCTGAAGTGCATTTTAATATATTAAATTATGCAGTAATCCCTCAAGCAATATTAGCATAATATTGTCAAACTTTATTACCACATCTAACTTCTTTCAATCCTCTGTGGATTTTAGAAAATAAAGTACTTCACGTTCACAATCTTGTGAGCCATAGACAACTTTGAGATTAAACTTTTCATACAGGCCCGTTGTCATCAGGTGCTCATTCCGGATATAGCAAATGAAAAATGTTCATAGATATGAAACGAAAGTTCCCGTGGTTCTATGCAATTCTGAACTTCTTATTTTGAAACCTGCTGAATGTATATTTTTGGCTAGCATTACAAAAGCGAGTAAAAGTGACCAATCTTCCCAAAAGCAAATCATTGCACATGCTGGAGTTTTGAAAAAAAAGTACAATTGCAAGTCAATCTGAGTAGATTCTGTCAGCATTTTGTCATACCACATGGTTGGTAAAATGCTCCGCAGAGTACATGGTAAGCGTCTAACGACCAATGAAATATAATGCACGAAATGCTTAATCCAACAACCTGGAATTAAACCTTTCATAAAAATGCGCCCATACCGCGTCAGCGATCTACAGACAGTGTTGTCTTCATGTAGTTTCTTAGGATTGTTCTTCAAATCGGACCCACCTTTGGACCTGAGGAGTGAGCCAAGGATCGAGCAATGACAGTCATTCAAAATGTAATAATCGTTGGGCAGTAAAGGATAATAGGGAAGTTTCCTTGCGAATTACACGGGAGACAGAATCCATTTCAACAAGGAGAGACTGTTGATCGGTAAACTGACTTCATGCACTTTCCATACTTCAACCTGAGTACAGTGATTAGTATCCACACCTGTCATGCAGCAAACGGGGCTCCCATCCCCGACGGTGAGATTATTGGTTTCATGCAAACCATATGGCTCACCTTGGACAATTGATGCAGTTAAAAACAATTTAAAAGAAATAAGAAAAAGTTTTAAATTCGCAGTACGAGTTTTATTTTCCTTTGGTTAAAAATCAATTCAACATTAATAGGTCAGCATACCGAGTTCCTTCTGAGCGACTCGCTGGTGAAATACAAATATTTTTGTATTTGTCCGTTGTTGAGAGCTGGACTACTGTGATGTTAAGTATGCAAGCATTTAAATAACATATATGTGCTGACATCTTTCAAATAAATTATCAGATAAGTTGAAGACCTTGGCGAATCTCTGCAGCTCTGGCAGAATCTGTGGACAGGGAACAGAATCAACATTTCCCTTCCTGTATGTTGGATCTGCAATTCAATTCAGCAGTGAGTTTTGAGCATTTTCCGTGTTTGCTTACGTTTCCATTACCCACAATATCTTTTATTAAATCAAAGAAATTTGAGGATACCAAAGAAGAGTTTCCAAAGAAATAATTACTTTCAATTAAGCTCTTTGAACAGCTGATGTGTCTTTTTTTTTCCCTTCAGATGTGCAAGTAATAAAGTAAGTAAAGTCCACAACTACCTACCTGTTTGGAAAGTTCTTCGAATGTTCCTTAGACTGTGAGTAAAATAAAACATAATTGTCACTTGATTTTACGACGTGTTAACGCTCTGAACTTCATCTACAACTTTGAGATAACTTATGTTTCATTTCCACTCTGCCAATTCATTTCACTCACTGCATATGTCTCGGTGTATTTGTCCAAACCCATTTGTTCCAACGAGAGGGGTATACTGTACATGACGAATGAAATCCCAGTGGATTTCATTTTGATGCCAAAGTGCTTCTATGTGTGTGCTGAATCTATCTGTATGGACACGTGGGAGTGCTTATTTCTTTTTTTTTGTCTGCGTATGTGTGTTTAATGAGTTCAGACAAACACAGAGAGATGTCATTGAAACACGTAACTTTCAAAATACCTAAGGTTGACGCAGAAAGCATGTTCCCGATGAAGTAGTTCAGATCCAGAGGTAAAAACATTAAGTTCAGTGTCCCAAATCGAGTCTTTATTTTCTAAAAGCTGTCCCCTGGCTCAAGGAGACCCTGTCCTTAATTTTCTTTTGGAGGGGGAATACACCGGGCTGGGTTCCAATCAGTCAGGCTTCGTGCCATGATGGAAAGAATTTTGGGAGGCCTTATGTTTCTATGTAAACTGCTGAGACTTCAGCCTAAATTAGTCATGTTTTGGAAGTGACCTGTATAATGAAAGGGGAGCGGCCAGCTCTCTAGCTCAGCTGAGCAATTTTAGTTCAGTCTTAAACTGGCGACAAGTTCTACAGGGAGCTTGTGGAAACCATCTCTCTCTGTCTCTCTCTCTATCTATCTGTTTCTATCTCTCTCTCTCTCTGTCTCTGTGTCTCTGTCTCTGTCTCTCTCTGTCTCTCTCTGTGTCTCTCTCTCTCTCTCTTCTGCCCTACAACTTCAACTTCATAATGTGTTCCATTGATACTAATTTCTGATGCGAGTTTGATTATTGGGAATGTTGTGTACATTCGGAACAGCATAATTATGTCTACATGGATAGGTTGAATTCTGTTGGCGTTCTTTTCTCTGTTCTTTGTGTTACACTGAGTAATTTTATGAATGAATGTTTGACTGTTTTGAAATCTGGTAGGTATCCTAGCCAAGTTAATTCGGGTAATATTCACTGCGCACTTACCAAAACAAATAGAAATGTCATGGGCTGAGCTGCCTGCTAAAGAATAATTCGAGTGGTCTGGCTTATTCTATATATGAGTTGAAATTTCTTCACTCAGAAAATGGTAAGCCTGAGGGATTCGTTGCCACAGAAAGCACTCCTGGCCAAAACACTGCATGGTTTTAAGAAGACATTGGCCATCGCGCTTTTGGCTGAAAATATAATTGAAATTGAGAAAGGTGATAACACGCTGGTGAATTGGATGATCATAAGGAACGACAAAGCAGGTTCTGAAATTGGCTCCTATCTGCTCCCTTGATATCTTTCTAAGCTTCCAGAAACAGCTTCATAGCTCGAGTTCGTGAAACTGTTCATCACAGCAACATTCAGGACTGGGTATTTGACGTAGCTGCTGTAAAGTAATTCTGCGACAAGTCGCTTACAGCCAGTACAATGGCCGAGGGGTAACTAGGACTTGAAATCCCACGGGGTTTTCCTGGAAGGTCGGCGCATAGCTCACAGTGTGTTTCGCTTTCGTGTTTTACTACATCCCATTATTCTCACTGCTTCAACTTTTGCCTGCCTTAAACCTAACTGAAAAGTTTTAGATCTAACTATAGGTGTGAAGTGAGAACTATCCATTTGAGGAGAAGTTCTGAAAAAACTTCACTGATCTCCAAAGATTAATTCTGTTTTTCTGCCTGGATCATCACCAGAAACGTCTGTGATTCTTTGTGCCTGATTTCTAACAACACCACAGTAAGTCATTTCATTTCATTCAACAGGCATTGTTGGAATATCAAACGCATTTGTCAGCTAACTGGAAAGCTACAGATGATAAGATTTCGAGAGAATTTGCTAATCCATCATGAACTCTGAGGGGTCGTTGCTAGCATTTGTCCAGCGATTGTCAGTTTACAACAGTGCTGTGATAACTGCGGGGTATGTCAACTTCCCCGATATTAATTGACAGAACCAACTTTTCAAGGGCACGGTTGGTGCACAATACTTAAAGCAAAACAGAAAAATCTTCCAATCTCAAACATACTTCGTTAGCTCACTGGAAAGACGTAGATGATTTTAGGTTGCCTGATATTAATTGGGAGGCGTAAATTGTCAAAGGCATGATGAGAGAAACGTTTTCCAGCAAATTTGTAGAAAGTCCTACAAGTCCTACAGGTCGGTATCTAATTTTATGAAATGAAGCTGGAGAGTTCGAGGAGTGGAGTTGCAACGAGTGTACATTTAAATAAAAATGGCCATTGCTCAGATAGAGTTATGCCATTGTTGGAAAATGAGAAAGACTGACCAGAAATAAATGTTGTGAAATGAGGCATGCTGGAATTCAGATGATAAGGCGGGAACTGACTAAAGTCAGCTGGGAGCTGCAGCTTGTATGAGGACAGCCTTCATCAAATCATTCAGTGTCTTTAAAACTGATACTGTTCCGCTAAAAGCCAAGGGCAGGAACAAGTCCAACGAATGAGAGAAATCTGCAGAATAGATAAGATTGTTTGATTACATCAATTAGGGAAACAAAGATGTTCAGGAGTGAAAAAAAGAAACACGAATGCTATAGAAAATGAAGTGGTGGATATTTGACCAGAAAAAAAACTGGAGTAGGGTGAACATCATCGAACAGCAAAGCAGGTAATGATAGATTCTTTACACAGAAGATTTAACCGCACATAAAACATACTCTTCATGTTAGAAGATATCAATAGCACTCCAAATTTGACAGTACCAATTGGGAAAAGAGGCAGCACGACAAAATAAACACGATCAAGAAGATTACAATAAAATATCAGGAAGTCAATTCGACTGTAAGCTAATAGATCTTTCAGACAGAAATACAGAATTCAGGATAGACACAGCAAAATATCGGTCATTGGAAATGTAAGTAGGTCTGCTGCAAGGGACGTAATAGTTGAAGATTTAAAAATACACTGCATAACCAAGGCGAAAATAAGGACTGCAGATGTTGGAGAGTCATCGTGGAAAAGTGTGGTTGTGGAAAAGCACAGCGGGTCAGGCATACGAGGAGCAGTAGTTTCAGATATAAGCCCTTCATCAGGAATGTGCGGAGAAGGGTGCTAGGAAATCAACAGGGGTGACGGTGGGTCTGGGCGGAAGGCAGCAGGGGAGGTGAAAGGTGAATGTAAGTTAAGGTGATCGCAATAGGTCGGTGGAGAGGGGGCAAAGTGAAGCGGGGGGAGAAAAATTGACAGGTCGGATAGGTCAAGAGGGCAGTGCCAGGTTGGACGGTTGGATCTACAATGTAGTGAGTGGAGGGGGGATTTAGAAACTAGTGAAGTCGATGGTGTTTCGTGTGGCTGAAGTGGCCCATGGTGGAAGATATGACGTTCTTCCTCCAGGCAACAGGTGGCTTTGAATTGGCAGTAGAGAAGGCCTGACATGCCCCGATAAGTGGCTGATGTTTAATGTTTGAAAATGCAATGAGATTCGAATACATTAGTTCTCAAATTCTTGACTGTATTTAAAATTTCACTCAGTCCATGTGAATATTATCATAAGCAGAATCACAATCCGTAGGTTTCACTATCGTGGTTTGCGTAAAACATATTTGTCACCTAAACTTTTCTTGGAATAGCAAAAACAAAAATTAAATAGGTATTTTTGCTCCGTCTCTCTGTCGATTGTTACAAAATGTCCCAGAGCCCAACGCAACGATTCCCACCCCCACCACCCCACCCCACATACCCAAGCGAGACACCACACCTGTCTCTGTTTGGTTAAAATCGCAATCTGATGATCTGATCAGATTCTTTGGTTGTCGAATGGTGAAACTCCATTCATCACTTACTTTCATGATTTGATTTGATGACGATTATGGGAAGCAATTAGTAAGGTTGAGTTGAGGCCAAGATGACATCAGCCATGATAGTAATAAACAGCAAAATCCCTACTCCTGAAATCTTACATTCTGAGCTTTTATGCCACAGATGAAGTGACCTTTATCTGAAATTATTACTTTTTTCAGCTATGTATGTATTTCAGAAACTATTTGTGGCAACGTGTGATTGATTTTGTAATTTCATAATTCTATTATCACTGATAATATAAATTCACTAAAAGCATACGGGTAGATCGATATTTCACCTTTTATGCATCGTTTATTACACATTTTGTTGCTCTGTATAAATGAACTGGTTTCGACTTTGTGTTTGCCAATAAGAATTCGCAATCTTCTGCATCAGTTTTATTTTTTTTGCTTTTAATCACAATTTCATTAGAATGAGGTTCTCAGTATTTATAATTAACTTTATTTTTTCTCCTTCATAGTGTTGTTGGCGATGATAACAAGACCATCATTTGATGCTCCTTTCTAAATGGTCCTGAATCGAACAACCATGCATAATATAATGATGCTTGGAAATTGATGATGGTTGGTGAGCCTTCTGGGTCTGAATAACAACGTAACTTCGTAGCTGTATGTTTGATTTTAATGCAATACTCGCTGCATTTGACATTGCCAACCTGAGGATGCTGCTACAAAATGAGCAAACATTGTGATTCTTAATTTGTGATGATGAAGTGAGCAACACAGTTGTGCTGGTTAAAAATTACACAGCTTGTAGAAACGACCCTGATACTGGCATCAAATAATTGAACGACCAATAAAGAAGAATATGCTTAATATTAACAATGAGTTACATTTCTCCTCTCCGAATCGGAATATTGAGCAGTCATGAAATGAGCAAAGCTTCTTTCTATGTATCAATTGACTTGAACCTGGAATGCACTGCTGTAGATAGCGGACAAACAAATTCAATGATAGCATAGCAACGTAATCTGAATCATAATTTGAAACTGTAAAACACTGAAGGAAAAGAAATGAAAGGGTGTGTGTGCAATTGGATGAATTAGATTAGTTGTGAATAGATCTATAATAAGCAGATTAATGATAAACATTGGAAGGCGCAAGACACATTGAAGATCAGAAAATTGTTCCATGCGGCTGCCACTACAGAAGCGAACTGTAATGTTCTTGGAATGTATAGAGGTCTGACCTAAATGCTCTCTGCAATAGAACTATTCCTATGAGGATGACAAAGTGGAACACACACACACATACACACACACACGCACACACACACCTTTTCATACCTTTTGATTTTAACGCTGGACCTTCCCGACTTTCTTCGCAGTATAGTGCTCAGTAATCCTTCCTACAACCTATGAATGTAGAGCTCAATTCCCCAATGAGGATTTAGCTTTTGCATACCTGTTGTCTTTTCGAACAATACAGTGGATAAGGTAACATAATTAAACGTTCATAGTTTTCCCCTCTCAGTCCAATTGCTCTCACCTTGAGGTCAATTTTATTTAAATAGATCAATGTGGGTCTGTTCTTCTGGATGACTTGCAGAGGGAAAATATCAATAACGCCGTAACTGACTATTCTTGAACCTTGGGCGGAGGATGATAGCTGTGTTTCCATTTCAAAGTTCAACACATGTTGACATCTGCTGTGTCTGGGTCTCCCAAACCAAAGATGCTTATAGATGTGACTGAGAATACCAAATTACACGCAATGCTTTCCAAGCTGATACAGCATCTGTTGAAACTGCACTTTATTTCTAAATTTCCGCTGCCAGTACATTGTGGGGAAAAGTCGAAATCACGACAGACACTGGAAACGCTTCTGAGTGATACCAAGATTATAAAATGTAAACGAAAAGAGAGCAATTTTGTCCTTTGCAATTTCATTATGCTGAATTGTAGCCTGTAATTGCGTCCACGATTTTGATTGAGCAAGAATTTTTTTCCAATCCGCCAGTTCTTTCTGTCTCTGCAAGTGCGTCAGCCTCTTCCTCCACTCTCCGAGCCATTTTTTTCCTGTATTGTTTTCTGCAACAGGAATAGACAGTTTAGGTTGGTGTTACATCGAAGTTCTCACAGTTCATTTGCTGTTCCCAAAGTATGTGCAGGCCACTTCTTCGTCTGTTTGGTGCTTCGTCTTCTCCCTCTCACATGGAACACCAGTTATTTATGAATCTGGGGGACATTACTACGATTCAGTTTAAATGCATGCATCTCCTTAGGTAAGTGAATTTACGAAGAGCAAGGTTAATGGTTACAATTACACTTCAGTATGATCCTAGCCGCATAGCCACTTGATTTTACTGGGTCAAAATGTAATCAGCATGGAACAGTTATTGTATGCGAGTGCTTACGCTTCAACACTGGCAATTTCACCAAGTCTTAGGTTATATAATAAACTTTTCCCTTATCTGAAGCATAGTTTTTGGCACATTCCCTTGGAACATACGTCATCTTAAGCAGAATAACGTTGCACAAATTTCAAAACCACGAACTGTTGTTTTCGTCTCTCTGTGGTTCAGTGGTCACGCGTTTATAATTCTTCATTGCAAACTATGACAAAATGCAGACAATCCTTTTCCTGTTTCGATGCAGTGTACCAGTCGGTCGGAAATGTTTAGTTTATAAAATGAATGAATGCGTCAACTTTGAACGGTTGCAATTGCTGAAATATTGATCTCTAGGCTTCAAACTTCGAGCCGCCTGCCTCCGATCGGATTCTTTAAGCTGTCAACGTGATCTTTTTCACAAGAAATGAGATGGATTTCAGACCTCACAACCGACATTGTGAGAATAGAAAACATGAGGAAAATATTTGTTTACATGAGGATTGTTTCAAACCCTGGATACACTATAACAGAATGTGGCAGACAAATTGAAACATGGATTTTCAGAAGTGTTATAAACCAAAGTTCGGGTTGAAAATTTGAAGAAAACAGACGATTAAAACGCCGTATGATTATGTTGCAATGTGGTGTGAAATCAAATAAATGAGGAGAGTCAAAAGCAAGATCAAATCAGACTCTCTGTTTCTTCCATATGGTCCAGTGGTTAGGATTCAGCCCTCTCACTGCTTCAGTCCGGCTTCCATTTTCGCTACTATTACAAAAGTGAACTGCAATGCTCATTGAAAATGCACGAGATATTCTCCTAAATTACTCACTGCACGAGCAATATTCACTTCTCCGCAACTGAGAAAACTTAATATTTATTCTCATTCCCTTTGAACTTAATGGGGACACAGCATGAAAGTGCTGTTTCCTCGGTAGTCTACTGTTTAGTATTTCTCCCCAGAATGTCAAAGACCGCAGTTCACCTCATCCCGGATGGAGAATTGAAGTTTTGATTTTGAAAACTCCGTGCTTTGCAGACTTGTGAGACCTCTGTTTGTCCATTTCCGTGTATCTGTAGATGTCTATATTTGTATCTGTGTATGTTTGCGCCTACATAATACGTTCAGCTTAAGGGCCGATGAAACAATTCAAACACTCGTCTGCATTATGTGCATTCCTCAATTTCACCTAGGGCTGATCGGGTATGAGATTTTTTTTTAGATTAGACTTACAGTGTGGAAACAGGACCTTCGGCCCAACAAGTCCACACCGACCCGCCGAAGCGCAACCCACCCATACCCCTACATTTACCCCTTACCTAACACTACGGGCAATTTAGCTTGGCCAATTCACCTGACCCGCACATCTTTGTGACTGTGGGAGGAAACCGGAACACCCGGAGGAAACCCACGCAGACACGGGAGAATGTGCAAACTCCACACAGTCAGTCGCCTGAGTCGGGAATTGAACCCGGGTCTACAGGCGCTGTGAGGCAGCAGTGATAACCACTGTACCACCGTGCCGCCCAAATGGTCAATTGAACAGGTATTTGAAATAATACAGGGTTTGGAATTTGCGGTACCAAATCAGCATTTTGTACCTAAAACAACGTTTCAATACTCACATTTAATTCTTTAGATGATATTAAAACATCTATTGAATGTGCATGTTGATTTTTCTGCTTGACTGCCTTTAACACAGCGCGAAAATTTCAAACATCTCTGCCCAACACATCGAACATAAAGTGCTGGTACGTCATCTTGAAAGGCCCACTTGCTTATTTCTATATCTGAAAATATCCTCTGATTTTCCAACATGTCCAATTCATTAGTTGAAACGAACTAAGGAGAGAGTATGAGGGATGACAGATGAGGGAAAGAAGATAAACTGAAAGGCAGGAGAGGGATGCACGCATTGCAGGGGTCTACTATGCCATCCTATCTCAAACAAGTTGCTGTTTTTGAAAATGTGGGGAGTGATGAGCACTCAGGAAATCCAGCACTGACAACCATGTTTCTAATGCTGTGTCTTGCATTATAGTAACAAAGTTTTGCCAGGTTCCAAGCGTTCCCTTGTGATAGGGCACCCACTAGTCAGAGGCACTGACAGACATTTATTTTGCCAACAGTGAGGTATCAGACTGGTGTTTTTTGTCCCTGTTGCCAGGATCGAAGGTGTGTCAGAGAAATTGCAGAATATGTTCAAAAGCGAGAGGAATCAGCAGGAGGTTTTTGTGCATATTTGGAAACAATGGCATATGAAGAGGGAAGGTCGAGATTCTGACAATATTATGTAAGAAGATAGGTTGGAATTAGAAAAGGACATGCTCACATGAGCAATATCTGGATTTTTTCTGGTGCCAACAGCTAGTGCGGGTAGGAATCCAAGTACACAGCAGATGAATATGTTGCTGAGAAGCAGTTGCAGGGGAGAGGGATTCACATTCTTGAAGAAGTGGAATCTCAGTCACGGTTATAAATAAATTGTATAAGAAGGAAGTATTTCACCTGAATTGGGAAAGGACTAATATTCTGTCGGAGAGTTTTATCAGATTTGCTGGAGATGGGTTGGGAGGATGGACTCATTGAGACATTCAGGAAAGATAACAGTCTGAGGGTGACACAGTTGGGAAAAGAGGAATGTCAAAAATTCGGAACAACACATAAAACGATGGCGGAGAGATAAATGAAACTGAATTTATTTAAATTCAAGATGCTGAAGAGGTAATGCAGATGAATTGGCGGCATGGTTGGGATCATGGGTGTGGGATATCATAGTACTTACTCTCCGTGATGGACAGGACTTTCATGTTAGTCCTCAAGGATATAGCTGTTACTTAAAAATAGAAAGGGATGCAAAAGAGATAGGAGTCTGGCGTTTATGGTTAATAACATCATCATGCAATGCTTAGGGAGGATATTCCTGGAAATGTGTTCGAGAAAGTTATTTGAATGGAATTGAGAATATAGGGATCATCACCCTATTGGAATTGAAGTCTCGACCACGAAATCGTCAGCAGGAAATTGAGAAACGAATTTGTAACGAAGTCTCAGTTATCTATGAGAATAATAGGTTGGTTATTGTAGCGGATTTTAACTATCCAAACATAGGCTGGGACTGCCATCATGCTAAGGGCTTGGATGGAGTGGAAATTGGTAAGTGTGCACGAGAAAATATTCTGATTCAGTATGTGGATATACTTGCAAGAGAAAGTGCAAACTTTGACCTGTTTCTTGGGCAATAAGTCAGGGTAAGTGACTGATATGTCGATGAGTGAGCAGTTTGTGACTCGCAACCATAATTCAATTAGTTTTAAAATAGTGGCAGAAAAGGATATAGCGTATCTAAAAAGTTAAAAGTCTGAATTGGAGAAACGCTAACTTTAGTGATATTAGGCAAGAACTTTGAAAAGTTGATTTGGAGTGGATATTCGCAAGTAAATGTACAGGTCAAAAATCAGAACCCTTCAAAAATGAGATTCCCTGCAGCTTGGTAAAAAGCCCGTTCGGACCAATCAGTCCACACCGACTCTCTGAAGAGGAAAACACCCACATCCATTTCCATCTGACGAATGCACCTAACACTATCATCAATTTAGCATGCCAATTCACCTGACGTGCACACCTTTTAATTGTGTGAGGAAAATGGAGCACAAGGGGAAAACCCACACAGACTCGGGAAGAATGTGCAAACTGCACACGGACAGTTGCCTAAGGCTGGAATTGAACCTGTGAGGCGGCAGTGCTCACTTCTGAACCACCATGCCACGGTACAATGAGAGTTCAGAGACAACATGTCCATATTAGGTAGAATAGCAAGGCTTATATTTGTAGGGAACTTTGGAAGACGAGAGAAATTGAGTTTCTATTGAAGGAAAGGAAGGAAACATCTGTCAGGTATGGACAGCAAGGATTGAGTGAATCCCGAGAAAAGTACAAAGGCAGTTGGACCATAATTAAAAGGGAGACATGAAACAACTTTGGAAAAATGTTTTTTAAGGAGAGTCTAGTGGAATTGCAAACTATGTTAAGGGCAAAAGGGTAACTAGGGAGAGAACACGCCTCCTTAAAGATCAGCAAGGCCACTATGTGTTGAGTTGCATGGGCTGGGGTCTATACTAAATGAGCAATTTTTATAATTGTTTACTGTGGAGAGGAATATGGAAGATAAAGAAGGTCGGGAAATACGTAGAGACATCTTGAAAAAGTCCATATTACAAAGAAGATCCTGGATATCACATAACACATATCCTTGGGACCTAATCAGGTATCTCGTGCAGCTCAGCAGGAAGACTGGAGGTTCGCAACATTGTACTAATGTTTAAGAAAATTGCCAGGATAAAGCCAGGGAACCATCGACTTGTGAGCCTGACATTGGCGGGCAAGATTTTGAAGAGAATCCTGAGGGATAGGATTAACATGTATTTGTAAAGGCTAGGCCAGATTAGGGATAGTCAACGTGGCTTTGTGCGTAGTGCACCGTGTCTCAACAACTTGGGCGGCACGGTGGCACAGTGGTTAGCACTGCTGCCTCACAGCGCCTGTAGACCCGGGTTCAATTCCCGCCTCAGGCGACTGACTGTGTGGAGTTTGCACGTTCTCCCCATGTCTGCGTGGGTTTCCTCCGGGTGCTCCGGTTTCATCCCACAGTCCAAAGATGTGCGGGTCAGGTGAATTGGCCAAGCTAAATTGCGCGTAGTGTTAGGTAAGGGGTAAATGTAGGGGTATGGGTGGGTTGCGCTTCGGCGGGTCGGTGTGGACTTGTTGGGCCGAAGGGCCTGTTTCCACACTGTAAATCTAGACTAGTCTAAAAAAACTTGACTGAGTCTTTTTGAAGATATAGTGAAGAGAAAAATTGAGGAACGAGACGTGAATGTGATCTATATGGACTACAGTAAGGAATTAGACTAAGTCTCTCGTGGCAGACTGGTTAGCAAGGTTAGAACGCATAGAATACAGACAGAACTAGTTATTTGGATACAAAACTGGCTCAAAAGTGCGGTAGTGGAGTGTTGCTGTTTTGACTGGGGGCCTGTGACCAGCCGTGTGCTACAAGGATTGCTGATGGGTCCACTTTTGTTTCTTTTATTTAAAAAAAATGAAAGTGAAAATAGGCGGTCTTGTTATCAAGTTTGCAGATAACATTAAAATTGAAGGTGCACTGGAGAGAGAAAACGATTACCTCCGATCCTGATCAGATTGGCCAATGGGCTGATGGATTTCAATTTAGATCAATGTAAGATGCTGCTTTTTGAAAATGAAAATCAGGGCAGGATTAATGGAAAGTGTCTGGGGAATGTTTCAGAGTTAAGTGACCTTGGATTTCAGTTTCATATTTCTTTAAAAGTGGAGTCGCAGCTGGATAGGAGAGTGAAGAAGGCTTTTGGTATGCTTGCCTTTATCGATCAGTGCATTGAGTATTGCAGTTGGGAGGTCATATAGCGACTGTACAGGGCAATAGTTCGTTCACTTCTAGAACATTGCGAGCAATTATGGTCTCCCTCCCACAGGAAAAATGCAAACTGGGAAGGTTTCAGAAATGATTGGCGAGGCAATTGGCAGCATTAGAGTGCTTGAAGTACACGAAGAGGAGCTATGTTCCTGGAATGCCAGAGGCTGAGGCATGTTCTGCAAGAGTTTTATCAAGTCATGACGGATATGGAAAGCATAAATCAGGAAAGCCTTTTTTTATTTGTGTGTTGGTGAAATCCAAAACTAGTCTGCGTAGTTCTAACGTGAGAGGAAAATGATGTAAACGGTGCGTAAGCGGCAACGTTTTCATGCAGAGTTGAGGCATTGAATCAGATGCCAGAGAAATTTGTGGAGGCCAGTATGATTTCTTCTTTTAAAAGGCATATGGATGCGTATATGAATAGCAGGGTTCAGAGGGTATTTGAAAATTCTGGTAAATCGGTCTGGATTTATACAGGATGACTGGTCAGCAGGGACGAGTTGGACTGAAGTATTTGTTTCTGTGTTGTATATCTCACTGATTATGTGACTCTAAGTATAGTAACACGTTTGACGTTGTGGTATGATACAATGTGGAACTTTGTGCATAGCCAACTCCTTACTTTCGAGGTTAATTTATTTACCTGCTACCGGGCCTGGAAGCCGGAATCCCTATCATTGAGTTCACCTTTATTTGCTGTTGATAGTGATAACCACATTAATCAACTTGAAGCTACTAAGAATGACTGTGAATGAATAATGCAGAATTGTTTACGCTATTGTGGAGACTTTTCTTGTTTAGACGTCAATTCCACGTCAAATGAATCATTATTGGGTAATATTGTGAACCCATGGTACGAGGCCAAATGCTGACACTTGTGTTTTTCCATCGTTGAGTGCTCGACGAATGAGCTTCTACTTGAGCAGCTTTTGAAAGTTCAATGTGTTTTAACATCCAATCAGTCTGCAGCAAAGAGATCCATTTTATTTCTGGATATAATATCAACAATCCATATTTATCTGTGAGGCGGGAAGCACTTAGATCGGTCTGGAAGCCGGGAAAGGCCAATGTTTGGTAAAGTTTTGTAGCTTCTTCAGTTTACAACATGCAAAGTTTATGAACTCTATCGAAATGTATGAGTTTCCAGATGTGTTACTATTAGTTTAGGCTGCCATTTTCTCTCTATCCCTGCATACATCGCAGTTTCTTTCCCCCTACCCTCTCTCGACCTTCTAGATCGCTATTTCAATAAAACCGCTCTGTCTACGTTGGGTAACAACGTTGATATGTTCACTGATGTCATGTTCTTCTAAAACTTCTGGAGGAGATCATAAGGTAATTGTTTGTTTCTTGTTAGTGTAGTGGTGAACGTTCATGTTTCACAAATGAATTACATTTAATTGCACGCAAGAGTTTTGCAACAGTTAGCATGGAGAGCTGTCTTCCGTATGCATCTAATATTGCAGACAAATACAGGGTTAATGTTTATGCTCTCACTCAGAATCTTCTTCAATGCTTAATAGCTTCACTTGAATAGGCCAGCATTTTCATTCAACATGAAATGGTTGTTCGAGCCGAAGAGCTGACTCCAAACAGTGGAGATGTAACCGTATTTGGAATCCTCTACGAAAGACAAACCTTTTCTTTTCACTTTAGGATTCGTGACTCACGTAAATTCGGCACCTTTTGACACCATGAGTTGCTTTCCTTTACTTTATTCGTCTGTTTGTGTACAAAGTTATTCTCGAGGAACTGAACATAAAACAAAACAAATTCGAGAATTTGTCTATTCGCCTGTCCTTTTTCCCTTCCCCAACGTCCGACAGTTTGACCAATCCATATTGTCTGCCTGTCTCTATGCTTATTCACTAACAAAGTGCTCCTGTCCGGAAGCGTTAACACAATTTTCCTTTGCAAGGGCATTGCCATAAACAGGTAAGTGCTCATTGTGTTTCCTCTTTGTTCTAAAATCAGAGTCCCATTGCTTGATCTCAAAGGACACGCTGTGTTTTGCTTCCCGTGAAAATGGATGAAAAGTACACATTCAAAACCAGAGCAAAATTTTTGTTTCGTGTCTGTACATACATTAACACGTGTGTCTCCAGTCGATCCAACACTTTCTCTGTCTATTCTGTAGTCATGATACTCTTTGGCGTTTCCTTATTGTTTTTATGCAGTTTACTTTTGTTTCACACTCGCTATTCGCACTCTCATTCCTTTTTGTAAAAGGTCTACATTTTTGAAACTTCTCTAGGGCATCTAGAATATGCTCCAGTCAGATATAGTCTAGGTTAAGGATTTTTCATCAGTAAACGAACAAAAGCTTATAGAGAAAACGCAGAAAGGTAAAGTTAAGGATTGGCAGATCATTGAATCGGGGAATGATTCCGATTCGCTGAATGACCGATTTTTTCTCATTTTTCTTATGTTCCAATAACTTATATATCTAATATAAATACCTGTTCTGAATAGTAGACTTTAAACTAATTAGGCAGTGAGAATGGAATGATGAGCCAGTCGTAGCCAGTTAGTCTCAATGGCGCACAATAAAGGGAAATGGAAAGTGCTGCAATGCAGTATAGAAGATCAATAAGACAAGTTAGATCAAGAGAATGTTTTGAAGCATACCTCAGATTAAAGTGCATGTATATGAATGCACAGAGTATTATAATTTCATCGATGATTTACGGGCTCATATTGTCATATACGGATATTGTGACGATGGAAGAGATCTGATTCAAGACAGGACATGACAATTTGCTCAATATTAGTGAAAGCAAGGCGTTTACAATGGGTAGGAAAGGATAAAGAGTGGAGTTAATGGTCAACAGAGCATTGCAGTGCTGGAGAAGAGGAAACATCAGGGTCTTAATTTACAGAATTAATTTGGTAAGACATGAGGAGAAAGAAAGTATTGGAAAGAGCAGCAGCATCGGTGAAGACCTGCAGATCTGAAGTCAATATCACCGAGGAGTGGACAGGATGAGGAACCCATCTCGGCATTGAGAGACAGAGCGCATCTGATGTGCAGTAGGACCGGAGTAAAACTATCATGGAGGTGAATATCGTCAGGAAACGTACTAAATAGCAATGTGAGGGTGAGACCATCAGTGGGAGCAGCTTGTGAGAACATGAGTATGATTACGGACAGCACAACATCTGAATAATAATACTGGGTTTTGAGGCACTGACTGAGCCAATTGGAAGAATTTATCAGCACAGCAAGGCTCATCTGAAATCGAACAAGAAGTTGCAAATCAAATCAGCCACAAATGATCAGTTGACTGGTATGTCGCTTGATTTTTTTTCTCCGACTTTATTGTTGGAATAGAGAAGATAAGATTTGAATATATTTTCATTTTAATGTTTAAAACATTTACCTACTTCTAATACATTTATTTTCAGAGTATATTAACTATGGTAGTGGAAGTCAGGACTTTTCTTTGCACGATCTGTGGAGTGTGAGAAATCTTAAAAGCCCTTGGAAGTCCGAATGAACGAATACACAGGAATTTCTCGTGTTTTGACTAGTTCTGCTAAAGTGATGGATGGAGGCAAGTCTCTAAATGGCAGGATATTATCTTTCTCTATGATCACCCGACTAATTACAAAAGGGTGGTCAGAGAACGAATTGTTCATTGCCAGTCAGAAAAAGGGGCAGCCTGGAAAGATCCATGGCGCATCTCACTCAATAATGTTTTGCTGTCATCGATATCAGTGATGGTGACAATTCTTCTGGGGAGTTCAGCCCCTGCACATTTGCGCTATAGAGAGTAATAAAGACTAAAAGAGAAAGGGCCAAAATAATGTGCAGTACATTTGGTTGTTTTGTTTTGGAGCATGGACGTGACAAAAAGGACGTGCAATGGGGCGAAGGTCAAGGATGTCAACAAACAGCGAGAGAGCATCCTGATTGGGCAGCACAAACATTCAGGTATTTTAATTCACAAAAAAACAATAAGACATAGATACAAACAAGGCGGTGCACTGCAATGAGAAATAAGGATCTAGATTGAATAACAGGGCCGCATTGTTGGACTCTCCAGATTACACAATTCGAACCTTGTCAATGGTGATAGAAATAGGCAAATGGGCTAGACAAATGACGTAACATCTTTCGGAGTCTGGATCACTGAGTCCCCAATTGGGAAGATGGGTTGTGTACTAATCTGCTGCCCTGCATCAAAACCGGCAAGAAACCAAACAGATGCTGTTGTTGTTATCGAGGATTTCTGCGGAATGGGAAGAGTTCCTGATACAATTGGTGGGGAAATAGCAATACAATTTGATGGAGAGAAGGGGTCCGTAGTAGAGGTAGAGTAGAGGGCAATAGAAAATCAAGTAGAGAAGAGAAACAACTCTATCCAGTTGGCAGAATATAGAAAGTCAGGTTAAAGCACAATCATGCATGGCGAAGCTGGATGATGTTTAATTTAAACGAATGGAAAATAGATGCATTGTACATGTTGAGAAACACGTCACATTATGACATAGTAGCTACAGGTTGAGCGTGGGACAGGACAATATTCCAGATTATAGAAGCTTGTGGACTGACGGGTTCGAGAAAGAAAAATACTGAGTGAATAACAGGCTAGTGAAAAAGACACTAGGATGAAGATTAACCTTGATTTCGCGGAATGATGGAGAAAGCTTCATAGGCAGAATGTCTTGACTTGGCTCTAAAATTTTAGAGTCTTAAACAGTGTAGTCACTGAAGTCCGAACCAAATCCTCTGACTGCTCCCACTCATGGTGTCTTTCTGCACCATTTAATTGTATTATTTTATTTTGCCATTGGAAATGTAGTTATATGAAACTCGGCAATCTCTCACAAATGACAAGAATGTTCACATTCCTACAAATGTAGTTCTTACTGTGAAGGTTAAATAAACATCTTTGCAAGTTGTGTTTACAACTTCAGTGTCTGTTATGTCGATTGTCCAGCGAATGTATTTTAACGCATTTTAAGCATCAATAATATTCTTGAGAAAGGCTACGGGTGCAAAATTTTTGATGTTTTAAGTTCTTCCATTTATGAATCTGTGAAACATTTTGCTATGCAGCAAGTGGTCGTGGGATCTTCATTCGTGCAGAAATCATTTCCTGCGTTGAGTGTGCACTGAACTTTCAAATATACAAAACCTAATTACAGGCATTAATGATAAAGACAAAACCCATGTTATCCGATAGTCGGAAATGATCTCATGTCCTAACATGTGCGAAAGAAAGCACATTTTACGCATATAGTTGTATACGAAGTAGCATTCATAAAACACTGATGATGTGTCCATGAACTATTTCCGTATTTTTGGGAACTTGCTGCATCCGTATTAATGGTGCACGTGGTAGCTTTGCGTGTCTTGCGTTTGTGGAAGATGCAATCACTGAGTTTCTTTACCACTGAGTAGAGCATTTAAGTCAACATCCAAGACTCCCCCATAAGCCAAGCTACATATGCTGTGTTGTAT
The DNA here is from genome assembly GCF_020745735.1 of Hemiscyllium ocellatum. Lineage (NCBI taxonomy): Eukaryota > Metazoa > Chordata > Chondrichthyes > Orectolobiformes > Hemiscylliidae > Hemiscyllium > Hemiscyllium ocellatum. The sequence goes on from NC_083435.1 coordinate 32,843,659, forward strand.
AAAGAAAACAAACCCACTAGGGCTCACTGCAGAGTATAAAGAAAAGGGATTGTGTCTTTAAGACTCCGGTTAGTCCAGTTTTGATGAGAAGTGTAATGGTGACAATTGATCCCTGATTAAAGAACGCCGTTAATTTTAACTTACTATCCATACGCTGTCATTGCACTAACGCAAAGTAAGTTTTGCAGATGAGTTTCACCTGCATGTTGCCAGTTGGCTGGATTGTTGGGTTACAGAACAGTGTGATGCCAATAGCGAAGGTTCAATTCCCATCACCGCTTTGAGGTTACCATGAAGCGTTCTCCTTCTCAAACTCTTCCCTTGCCTGAGTTCTCGTGGTCCTCAGATTAATTCGTAACCAGTTGCTTCTCTCTCCATTGAGAGTGCATATCCTATTGTCTGGTAAAACTATGGCCACACGCAGCAGTTCTGTTGGAGTATTTCAGTTATGTCGAGAGACTGTATAGCTTTGATGTTTTTTAAAATGATGTAATGTTAGTGGCGGGATACATAATTGAGGCGTATACAATGATGGGGAGAACAGACAGGGTGGATAGCTAACAGCTATTGTCATTTTAAGAGTCATTAGCACGTGGCTACGATATAAAAATAAGAGCCAGGTGAATTTGATCCTTTTTTTACTCAATTAGTGAAATTATAGAACGCAATCCCAGGAATGGCAGTAAAAGTGAGTGTTATCACAAATTTGAATTGCATGTGAATGTACTTTTGAAATGTGAAAATTCCAAAACCCATAGACCAAATTCTTGGAAGTTACATTGTTGTAGGTGGATTGGCACAGATTCAGTGGCTGAAAGGCACCTTCCTGTATATGATTCTATGAACGCACATTTATAACTTGCGAGGCTGTGTTTCATTTATACAAAGTACTGGTGAGACTGCACCTGGAGTACCCTGTGCAGTATCATTCACTCTATTTATGGTAGAACGGTAAAATATCGCAAGTAGTACACAAAACATCCGCTAGTGTCTGGGATGAACAAATTGCCTCCCGAGGAAAGGCAAGACAGTCGAGGCCCTTACGCTCTGGGATTTAGACGACTCACTGATGAGTTAATTGAAACATCCAAAATGCAGAGAGGGCATAGTTATTTTTATGTTGGAAGCATATTTCATCTTGTGGCAGAATCCAAAACCTGGAGTAATAGTTTTAAAATAAGGTGTCCCCAATTTAAAACAGAGATGAGGGAACATTTTCTGTTTCCTTCAGATGTTTGTCATTAATTCTAATTCCATACTTTCTGTATAAGTAGTGCGTGAGAATTTCAGATATTTTTATATGCCGATTTCGATATTCTTGATTACTAAGGGGATGGCAAATTATTGATAACTTGCAACGATATAGAGTCTTGATTAAAATTAGATAATCCATGGAATTATTTAATTGTTGGAACACGTTTGAATTTTCAAGAGACATACTTTTGTACATTCTTAATATGGTCACATGAACGGGAAGAGGTAAAGGTGTTTCATTAGTTAGTGTAAATGATGTCATTCTGCATATGCAATGCAGTGTCCCTTGAGAACTTTTGTTTCATTAAAAAGGGCATCTTTTACTTGTGTTTTGTAATGTTATTTTATTCAGGGCAGCGTCTCCGGAACAAATAGGCATCTGCTGGTGGAGGGAGAGTGTGAGCGAGAATGGACAAAAGATATCTATTTAAGTTTCAAATATATATTTTTCTTTTCAAAGTGGAGAAGATCTATTATCCCCTACTCGCTGCCGTTGCAATTCCGCGTAAATCTTTACATCTTTCAGTTATACCTTGTTTTACGTCATTATATAGGTAGACTAAAATGTTAGTCGTTCATGGGATACAGGCAACTCTCTCTGAGACATAATCTACATTGCATCACTATTTGTTAAATGTAGACAGAATTTGAGGAGTGATTAGTCATATTACTTCCAGCAGTATTCCTAATACCTGAAATCATCTTGCAGCTGCAGTGCTTTGTGCCAAGTGCAGTTCAGTTAATTGCCATTAGTAGTACTCAGGATTTCGTATTGGGGATTCAGAAATTGTAACCCAATTGAATGCTATGAGGTAATGGTTTCCTTTGGTCTTAATAGAATTTCTCATTACATTGCAAGTCTCCGCCAAAATTATATATTGCCTCGGATATGCTATGTTTGGATATAATAAGCTACTGTATCTGAAGAGTTGTATATGTTGCTGCAACTATGAGAGAAAGATCGATATGGCAGAGTGGATCGTGTCCTTACCCCTGAGACAGTCACCCTGGGCTCAAGTCCACTTGATCCCGAGGAGTGTCATAACGTCACTGAAATGGTGGATTGCAAATGCCAAGCCTGCGAAATTTGAAGAACGTTGTACACAGTGATAACCTTCAACAATCAGATATACGAACAAATCAACGAAACACCCATGGGATCACCAGTCTCGGGACTCATAGCAGAGGCAGTTATGCAAAGGTTAGAACAAACAGCCCTACAACAAATTCAACCCAAACTCTGGGTCAGATATGTCGATGACACTTTCGTAATCATCAAAAACACAGAAATAGAAAAAACGCACCGGATCATCAACGCCACACTCACAGGCATCCGATTCACGAGAGAAGTAGAAAAGGATAGCCAACTCCCATTCCTAGACGTGATAGTACAGAGAACACCGAACGGAGAATTCACCACAAGGGTACACAGGAAAACAACACACACAGACCAAGTCCTAAACTATGAAAGTAACCGCCCCAGCACACACAAACGAAGCTGCATCAGGACACTATTCAAAAGAGCTACAACACACTGCAGTACACCAGAACTGCGAAAAGAGGAAGAGGAACACCTATACAAGGTATTCGCCAAAAACGGATACCCGCGCAACTTTATCAACAGATGCCTAAGAGATAGACCACGGAACGAGGACATGCCACAACCAAAAGGACTAGCCACACTACCATACATCAGGAGCGTTTCAGAACTGACAGCCAGACTACTGCGACCCCTGGGACTCATAACGGCACACAAACCAACAGCCACGCTCAGACAACAACTTACCAGAACAAAGGAGCCAATACCCAACATGACCAAAACTAATGTAGTTTATAAAATACCATGCAAGGACTGCACAAAACACTATATAGGACAAACAGGAAGACAGCCAACAATCCGCATACATGAACACCAACTAGCTACGAAACGACACGACCAGCTATCCCTAGTAGCCACACACTCAGACAACAAGCAACATGAATTCGACTGGGAAAACACTACTATCATAGGGCAAGCCAGACAGAGAACAGCCAGGGAATTCCTAGAGGCATGGCATTCATGCACAAATTCCATCAACAGACACATCGACCTGGACCCAATATACCAATCACTACAGCGGACAGCTGAAACTGACACCCGGAAGCGGCAAGGACAGACCACTATAAATGCCGGAAGAAACATCAAAGAAGCGCTTCGCTGGAGGCTTCCCAGCACTGATGATGTCTCCTAGCCAGGGGACGAAACGTTTGCAACAAAAACTTCCAGCTCGGCGAACAGAACCACTACAATTATCGTGGTCCTGACATTGACACTTCAAGCTCATTTGGAAAAATACCGTATGTTTTTGAAACTGTTATCAATGTTCACGAGTCATTGTAAATATGTTTAATTGAATATCAACAGCTTCTTCACTTTTTCGCATCTAACCTATCTCCAAATTTCTAATGAAATGATGTCTGTTAGAAAATGGGCAAACGTACTTAAATCTGCTTAACTTCCTGTTTATAATTGTGTTTAGGCTGTAGGAGTGAATCATTTTCCTGCAGTAAGACCCGACTCCAAGCCAGAAAAAAATCTCACAGTTTGCAACTGACCAACTAAACAATGACTGACAGATGTTTTTAACGTGATGCCTCAATCTTCGAAAGTGCAGAAGCGAATGTTTTTACGCTTCTGGTCTCATTGTCACCGTGCGTCCTTGCAGAGAAAATCATTGGCTGTTTACCTTTCTTCCAAATTTCAGTCTGGTAAAACAGTTCAAGACAAGCAAGCTATCCACAGAATGAAGTCACTTGGTCATGAGCATGAACAAGCTGTTATGGTGACTTGCCATTCGTAATCTGGAATTTTTGGATAATTACAAGTAAAAAGAAAAGGATCTGAAGCTCCCATAGCTTAGTTCTTTTTTGTACATTTTTGGACAACGGACACTGCCCTGTTGTCGCCTTAGAATTTTCAGGTATTTTGAGCTCTGTTTTATTGAAGCATAAACCTATTAGTAAACAATGCCATTTACTTGAGCATTTATTTTCTGTCATGCATTATTTACTCTTAACTAACACAGGAGAAAGTGAGGTCTGCAGATGGTGGAGATCAGAGCTGAAAATGGGTTGCTGGAAAAGCTCAGCAGGTCAGGCAGCATCCAAGGAACAGGAGATTCGACGTTTCGGGCATAAGCCCTTCTTCAGGAATTCATAAGCCCTTCATTGCTGCCTGACCTGCTGCGCTTTACCAGCAACACATTTTCAGACCTAAACTAACACGTACAAGTAAAAGAAAATGTATGTTTCCAGTGCAGAATCCTGAAAAAATAGGCAGTTTAGTTAATTTCTCAATTCAGTAATATATTTGCAAGACAAAATGAGGACTCATACTGATATTTTCTTCACAGAATATGTATAATTTCCTATTAATTATCTTCCTTGCAGTGAACATACTGACGATTTTCGTCCTGATCCGTGGCAAGTGTGGTCTCTCCAACGGTATTACTTGTTATCTGGTCGCCATGGCAGCAGCCGATATATTCATTGTAGACATCGATCAATATTGAGACAGATTCCAATTGTTTACGAGGAACAATTTATTTTTGTGTACTCGATCTCTTTGTGCAATATCCATGCTGTGCTTCTCTATGCAGTCACAGATTGTTCCATCTGGTTCACTGTTTCATTTACCATGGATCGATTCGTAGCTATTTGCTCCTAGAAACTGACAACTAAGTATTGTCGGCAGAAAACAGTGGCTATTATTCTCGGAGCAGTGATTGTGCTGAGTTGTTTAAAGAATACTGCCTGGTATTTCATGTTCACCGACCAGTATTGGCTTTACAATGCACCCTGGTTTCGAGGTAACAGTGCATGTTCTGCAATCACAGTTTTGGGGAACAATTGAGTTTTTGCACCACATCCTCACTCCATTTGTACCCTTTATTTTCGTTCTGTCACTGAATGTTTTAACTGTTAAAAACATTGTTGTGGCTAGCAAAGGTCGCAGGAGACTAAGATGCCAAAATAATAGATATAGTCCCAAGGACCCACAGATGGAAAACAGAAGAAAATCCATAATTTTACTTTTTGTAATCTCGGGAAATTTCATATTATTATGGTCTATGTTTGTGGTGTGTTCTATCTGGGATCGAATGTGGGAGATGGGTTATAGGTCTCTATATCTCCCGTATTTTGTGCAGGAATTGGGCTTCATGATGCAGCTTCTGAGTTGCTGCACGAACACTTGCATCCATGCTCTAATTCAGACGACGTTTCGAGAGCAACTGATTGAAATGGTGACGCATCCATTTGTGTGCTTTCGAAAAGTAATTAAATTATGAAATATTTCATCCATTAAAGTGATATTGCTTTTATTTTAATGAACGATCCTTCATATTGATATCACTGACTAAGTTAGCAATTGCACACTCACTCACTCGGGGAAAATGAAAACTGCGTATTGTACAAGATGCATGCAGACTCTGAAGATATGGAATCACCCCACCAGACTCAAAAACAACAGGAAACTTTTACCAGAACATTTCTTCAGTCAATTATATAGTGAACTGTTGACAAAGCACAACATAAATGGCGATCATTTTAACTTAAAGGCTAGGGCATTTGCCTCGTTTGTCAGCTTCTGCATGGTTTACTCTTTTATTTCCTGTCGAGAAATTGAGACTGTCAGTAACATTGAATACTCCCACGCTATTTAGTAATCCATGGCGAGATGAATAGAAAGGCAGTGACAAAAAAAAGACGTCTATCAATGTTCCATAAGAATATTAAGAACAGTAGAAGTTGCAAATATGAACTGAGAATTTTTGTCAACTTAGTTTAGCGTCTTTCTTTGATTCTGACCACTGAGAAATTCATTATCAGTTAGAACAGAAAATATTGAAAAGAGACTTGCATCATGTGGAAACATGAATATACAGAGAGTTGTTTTGTGTTTTTGAGGGAGGCGCACTTTACTTGCTGGTCATCAAACTATCGCAACATTTGAAGATTTCAATGGAAGTCTTCTGGCAAATTGGATGCTGAGAAGTAGGTGGTGTGTATTGAGCGAATACAAAATTAAAGCAACCCTCATTCATTAATGTGGCCGAGTGGTTATGGCAATGGATTGAAAATACTCTGGGGTTTGCACAGTGGTGATTAAACCCTCAAGGTAAACTTTGGGACAGGCAGCAACAGGTGAGACGACAGGTGGCACCACCACACTGCTCACATGTGCACGCGCAGACCCTTTCTCAAACACATATGGTCGCACCCATACTCTATGGCAGGGATATTGTGTACTCCCTCACACAATTTTTCAAGCACACACACATACACTGACGTTTGCACACACCCACACTCCCTCCCTCTCACTCTCTCGAACAACCACGCATCCTCACTCTCTCTCTCACACATATTTTCACATACACACACTCGTACACATACACACATATACACACACGCATGTGCACACACGCACATAAATATTTGGGGTGAATTTGTATTTGCAGGCACTCTTTATTTTGCTTAAAAACACACAATTTATACGCAGTCGAGGTGGCAGTTAAAAAAAACATACTTTGGAAATAAAACCAGTCTGACTTCCGGTTCAGGTATAAACAGTCTTACCTGAAACGTCGATTTACCTGCTCCTTAGATGCTGCCTGATTTTCTGGGCTTTTCCAACACCACCCTCTCAACTTTAAACTACAGCACCTGCAGTCCTCACTTTCGCCCAAAATTGAAACTTGACGTCATACCTGAAATGTATTGTCTGCTCGAGGTGTCACCCTTAATTTATGAGGAGTAATCTTGGGACAGAGACCAAAATAATTCTTGGATTTACATATTAATTAACCGAATATTGCACCTCCATTGTAATGGATTACAGACTTTATAGCCACTTAGATTTGTTTGATGCATTCGCTTAAGTTGCATGACCCTTTTACATATTACTTGTAAATTTTGTATCCGATGCATTCTCTCTCACTAGTAGCTTGCGGGTGGAGCGGGTCTCCGAAAGTATGCAGTTTCAAGTGAATCCTTTGGGATCAAAATGGCGTCTGCTAGTCCATCCAACAACAATAACTTAAATTTATACACTATCATTAATATAGATACTGTAACACATCGGTTCCAATCGTGTAAATATTCATGGTTCATATGTTAGCAAACTGACTGCGGTGTGAATGAGTTACTCTGAATACATGTGTGCATCTGTATTGAGTATCAAGATCCAAAACCGAAAGCAAAACAAAACGAAAATAAGAAAAAGGAAAGGGCAAAAAACCGAAACAAATGCAAAGTAAATAAGCAACGAGGAACGACCGGATTTCCTTCAGTGAATCTTTGGAAGCATTTCGCTTGATGTAAACTCACGGACTGATATCCCAGTTCTGTAAATGCGCACGCAGAGACAAACACAGGGACAGGGTTATATAGGGAGAAATATTGATACAGATGGAACAGCAAAGCTGGAAATGGATAATTAGGGATGAATACACAAGTCGATAAAGTATTAGCTGCAAAAAGCACGGCAGGTGCTGTATACTTTCCAGAGGCACACTTTATCGACTCTTGTCACTCCAGCATCTGCGGTTCTCACTGTCTTCCATGAACACAGCTGATCAAGGCGAGATAGCGACCTTCTGAACGTGCAGCACTCCACTCGCTCCGCTACAAACCCCGTTCACCGTCAAACCAACTGACTGGTGGTAGTCTGAAGGATGGACCTTTATATCACAGAGGCCAAATGCCAACTCTCCAGCACCACATCCTACCTCCCCCTTGCCCACGATGCACCGTGATCCTTTATGGGCAAATCCACGACACCATCAGTGCCCACTGACTCTGGAGATCTACTGTCTACTGCCTCCAAACTCATCGTACTCCTGTCCCACACTGCCCATTTCTACCTGCTCCTTAAGATTCACAGACCCACAACAGTGGCCGACCTATTATCTCAGCATGCTGCTTCCCCACCGAACTCATCTTGTCCTCCCTCGACTCCATCATCTCCCGGAAGTTCAGGCATTTCCTATTGACATCCGTGTCACCACCCACGCCTTCCATTTCTTCAACAAATTCCAGTTTCCCGGTCCTCAGCACGATCTTTTCACTATGAATGTGCAGTCCTTAAACACATTATATTGGAAATTTCTATTTTGACATCCAATACTACTAGAAATCAGAAGTCAAAGGAAAAGAAGTATTAACCAATTTTATACAATACCCCAAAAAGTAAATGTCTTCTGGCAGTTTTGTCTGAGAAGTGATTAACAGCAGAAATAAAACAGAACACAGTTCTACATTCAAATATTAATTAATTGAATGTCAGCAGGTAGAATAAATAAATTCCCACATACAACACATTAAATTGAAAGAATGCACTGACTGCACTTTGAACTTTTAAAGTTAGAACAGATGCAATGTCTGAACATCCTCTACCCAGTGTGACAGCAGATGAGTTTGTAGCTGATGCAGGAAAGCAAATCTATTCCAAAGTTTACATTGAATGCTTGCATTCAAATAGTGCCTCTAAATTAGGGAAAATAATTCAAACTCTTTTAAAGTCACATAAATTCCAAGTTACAGTTCAGAAATGAATAATCTGAGGGATGAAAGATTCTTCAAATACTCATTGCAGTGACATTGAAAATCTGAATGGACAGTGAGTGAATGAACTCCTAAACTGCCCAGGAAAATGACATTTGAGGCCAGCCAGAATAATGTTAATCTTCTGAAAAGAACAGAAGGAGGAAAGATCTAGGGGTATTAATGAGTGGTTCAAAATCCACCACAGCTGATGGGGGAATAGGAATTTAATGTTAAAAAAAATTATGGAATTAAGCCTCGAATGATGACTATGAATCCATTGCTGAATGTTCAAAGGGAAGGAAACTGCCATGCCTACCTGGTCTGGTCTAGACGTGATTCAAGACCCATCGCAATGTGTTTGGCTCTTACTTTTGGCTCAGGTTATGGAAAAGATGGAGAGGCAATAGGGGAGTGGTGATAGGAGATTTTAATTTTCCCAACATTGACTGGGATACACTTAGCGTCAGAGGTCTGGATGGAGTAGAATTTGTAAGAAGCGTCCAAGCGAGTTTTCTAGATCATTATGTCAATAGTCCGACGAGGAAAGGGGCCATATTGGGCCTAGTATTGGGGAACGAGCAAGGACAGGTGATAGAAGTTGCGGTGAGGGTTTTCTTTGAGAACAGTGACCACAACTCAAAGTTTTAGAATACAAGTAGATAAAGAAGAGAGTGGTCCTAAGGGAAGAGTACTAAACTGGGTCAAGGCCAATTATGTCAAAATTAGGCAGGAGCTGGAAAGTGTGGATTGGATGCAGCTATTTGAAGGGAAGTCCACATTTGATATGTGGGAGGCTTTCAAAGATAAGTTAAAGATAGTGCAGGATAGGCATGTCCCATTGAAGACAAAAGATAGGAAAGACAAGATTCATGAACCATGCATGGCAGGAGAAATTGTATGACTAGCCAAGAGGAAAAGGGAAGTGTACGTAAGGTCTAGGCAGCTAAGAACAGAATGGACCCTGGAGGAATATTGGAAGAGTAGGACAAGTCTTAAACAAGCAATCAAGCGGGCTAAAAGGGGTCATGAAATAGCTTAAGCGAGCAGAATAAAGGAGAATCCCGAAGCATTTTCTTTTTATATAAGAAGCAAGCAGGTAACTAGAAAAAGGATTGGTCCACTAAAGGATAATGAAGGAAGGCTGTGTGTTGAATCTGAGAGAATGGTTGAGATTTTGAATGATTACTTTGCGTCATAAGCATCCAAGGAGCTGGAAAATCGAAGGCTTGGGCAAAAGCCCTTCATCAGGAATAGAGGCCTGCATCTGCAGTCCTCACCTTTGCCTACTTTGTATCAGTGTTCACTGAGGAGAGGAACATGATGAATGTTGAGATTAGACAAATAAGTTTGATTAGCCTGGATCACGTTGACATAAGTAGGGAAGATGGGTTGGGTAGGCGAGAGTTTATTCAGGTGTACAAATCCCAAGGACCGGATGGGATCTTTCCTAGGTTGCTGAGGGAGGCGAGAGAGAAAATAGCTGGGGCACTGACAGATATCTTTGTGGCATCCTTAAACACACGTGAGGTGCCAGAGGACTGGAAGGTTGCTCATGTTGTTCACCTGTACAAGAGTAGTAGGGATATTCTGGGCAATTACAGACCAGTGAGCCTGACGTCAATGGTGGGAAAGTTGCTGGAGAGGATATTGAGGGATAGGACCTACTTATAGTTACAAAAGAATGGGCTTATGAGTAATACACAACATGGTTTTGAGCAGGGGAGATCATGTCTTACCAACTTAATAGAATTCTTTGAGGAAGTGACCAAGTTGATAGATGATGGAAGGGCTGTTGATGTCAAAAGCATGGGCTTTAGTAAGGCGTTTGATGATGTTCTCCATAGTAAACTAACAGAGAAAGTGAAGTCACATGGTGTGCATAGTTTTCTAGCGAGGTGGATAAAGAATTGGTTGAGCAACAGGAAACAGAGATTAGTCATTGAAGGGAGTTTCTCGAAATGGAGAAAGGTGACCAATTTTGTTCCACAGGGGTTAGCATTGGGGCCACTGTTGTTTGTGATATACATAAATGATCTTGAAGAGTGCATTGTTGGTATGATCAGCAAGTTTGCAGATGACACGAAGACTGGTGGGGTAGCAGAAAGCATACGGGACTGTCAAAGAATACAGGACGATATAGATAAACTGGAGAGTTGGGCGGAAAAGTGGCAGATGGAGTTCAATCCAGACAAATGTGAGCTGATTCTTTTAGTCAAGTCTAATTCTAGAGCAAATTATACAATGAATGGAAGAGCCTTGGGAAAAGTTGATGGGCAGAGAGATCTGGGTGTGCACGTCCATTGTACCCTGAAGGGTTCTGCACAGGTGGATAGAGTGGTCAAGAACGCTTGCCTTCATTGGACAGGGTATTGAGTGCAACAGCTGGCAAGTCATGTTAAAATTGTACAAGATTTTAGTACAGCCACATTTAGAATACTACATACAGTTCTGGTCGCCACATTACCAAAAGGATGCGGATGGTGCAGAGAAGAGTTACGAGGATGTTGCCTGGTATGGAACGTGCAAGCCACGAAAAGTGGTTGAGCAAGTTAGGTTTGTTTTCATTATAAAAAAGAAGATTGAGGGGGGACCTCATTGAGGTTTACAAAATCATGAAGGGGATATATAGGGTGGATAGAGACAAGCTTTTTCCCAGAGTGAAGGATTCTATAATAAGAGGTCACACTTTCAAGGTTAGAGGTGAAAATTTCAAGGGGGATACATACGGCAAGTACTTCACACAGAGTATGGTGGGTGTCTGGAATGCATTGCCAGCAGAGGTGGTAGAGGCAGGCATGGTAGATTTATTTAAGATGCATCTGGACAGATGCATGACGAGGTGGGGCACAGAGGGATATGGATGCTAAGGAATTGGCGACAGGTTTAGACAGTAGATTTGGAATGGGTCATGCTTGGAGGGCCGAAGTGACTGTTCCTGGGCTGTAACTTTTCTTTGTACTTTTTTCTTAACTGCCCTCTGAGCAATTACAGATTGCCTACAATTGGGTCAGGTTGCTCACAAGATTTCTACTGATATTTTTATAAGGAATCACACAGCAACAAAGACAGGAGAGAAGAAACCAATGTATAGAGGAACAGCTCGCAATAGACAATAGGTGCAGGAGTAGGCCATTCTGCCCTTCGAGCCTGCACCACCATTCAATATGATCATGGCTGATCATCCTTAATCTCCATATCCCTTGATTGTACAATCCTTGAGAGCTCTATCCAACTCTTTCTGAAATGAATCCAGAGACTGTGCCTCCACTGACCTCTGGGGCAGAGCATTTCACACAGCCACCACTCTCTGGGAGAAGAGGTTCCTCCTCATCTCTGTCCTAAATGGTCTCGCCCCTATTTTTAAGCTGTGTCCAATTCAGAAATTGATAGCAATTAGGAAGTTGCTCAGGTGCCTTTCAAGTTAGGCTACGCTTGGGAATGCCTTTGCTAGCGAAATGATAGGGAAACATCTTTTGACAGACAGAATTAGGAGACTTTTCCTGAGGATGGGAGTTCCATCTACCGGTTCTGTAGTAGGGTATATGGCAATGTGAAGCAGAGAAATCAGCTTAAAGAATGTTGGGCATGGTTGGGGCGGGGTGGGGTTGAGGGGGGTTACGGAGACTGCAAAATGAATGTGGAGAGAAAATGAGTCTGAAAATTGTCTGTGGGAGGGGAAGGCTCTACAAGAGTACTGTGAGGGCACAAAGAGGCTGAAAATGAGCATAAAAGAAAGGGGCTGAAAATCATTTGAAACAGCAATGGAAGTTACCACGGTGAGAAAACGAGGCTCATGGAGTCGGACATTTTACACCATCAAATAAAGAATACACAGTCAACTGGGATGGACTAGAACTTTATTGCGATAATGAATTATTTGCAAAGTAATATGGAATTTCTTGTTTATGTTTGAAACAACTGAGTAGAGAGGAGGAAAACCTCACAGCCCTCTTGACCTGACAACCACACTTCCCTAAAGTTGAATTCACCAGTTTTGAAATCTCCATCTGCCCCCATCCTATCACATTCCAGATCCAACCTTCGGACTTGGCACTGCCCTCTTGACCTGATTAACCTGTCCATTTTCCTTCTCACCTATCTGCTCCACACTTTCTACCAAATTATCACAATCAGTGCCTACTTTGCCCAACTTTCGCCATGACACCTACATCTTTCCAATCCCTACACACCTCTCCCTGTTTATTTCACTGATTCTTTTCCCCCTCACATGTACTGAAGGGTCATGCCACATACATTGACTCTCTTGCTCTTCAGATGCTGCCTTACCAGCTGTGCCTTTTCCAGCATGACACTTTATCAACTCTTGTTTATGGTTGTGCAAGATCAGGAGCTACGACCATACTGAGAAAATATGTTCTGAATGTAATTCACACTGTGTTAATTGGTAAATTTAAATTTGTGTTTGAGATTTGAGATGCAGTAAAAAATGTAGTAACTACTTGTTTAAATGTAGTAACTACCTGTTGTTTTAGATATGTGACCTCATTCATTTGTGGAAGATATCTTTCGGGTTACAGAATTTTATATGTAGAAGGTTAGAAGAGTTATTTTGGAAAATAAAATTGTTGGCAGCCTCTTCCCTTGCACCAATCTCAGTACTGTCGTATCCAGAAAATTAATGTTTTCATTGTATGTTGCAACCTTAAAGATAGAATGTTGAATGTAATTAAAGAAATTGGTGAATTCTAATTCTCTTTCTGGATGCATCCAAATTTGAGTTCAGTAGAAACTAAAATAACTGAGTCCTGTTACTCCATGGCAACATCACCCATTTAAATAAGTGATTGAAATTGAAAAAGTAGCCCTCGGAAAAATATCAAGAGGTGACCTCAAAATAAGAACCAGTAAAAAAAATTGCTTTCACGAATCTTAAAGAGTACCACTTATTGTATTACCAGCATATTTTTCTTCAATTCACTTTTCTCATATATATTTTACATATTTAGGAACTATATATACACTTATTCCTCTTTGGTTGAAGTCAATTTAACCCCCTCAACTACCGTTCTGTTCAATCATGAAGTGTCATGTTACTTGAAACCCGATGATTCTTTGTGCCTGGAATGAAATATAGAAGCAGAGCAGCCCCAGAGAAGATGCTTGCACTTGTTTCTTTTCCCCCTAATTGATAGTATGAAGTCATTTCTAGTTAGCCACCTAGATAAGAAAAGAAAGAATAGTTAGATATGTATTACAATGTAGGCAATTTGCAATAATTTGCCAATCTGACAATGAGGAGAAAAGCAAAACTTACGTTGAAAGACTTGGATTCCAGTCAGTGAGTTATGACTATCAAATTGTAAGCTGGAAGTAGTGTCAGCGCTGGAGTTACAAAAACTGGCAGCTTACTTCAACGATGCATTGCCAGGCTCAGATCTGAAGTATCCAGTTACCTGCCATCTTTTTTCCCACCAAATGGGTTGGCATGTTGGCACAGCAGTCAGCACTGTTACCTCGCAGTGCCAAAGACCTGGGTTCAATTCCTGCCTCAGGTGAGACTCTGTGTGGAGAAGGAGACCAGAATTGCATGCAATGTTCCAACAGTGGCCAAACCAATGTCCTGTACAGCCCCAACATGACCTCCCAACTCCTGTACTCCATACTCTGACCAATAAAGGAAAACACACCAAACGCCTTCTTCACTATCCTATCTACCTGCGACTCCACTTTCAAGGAGCTAGGAACCTGCACGCCAAGGTCTCTTTGTTCAGCAACACTCCCTTGGACTTTACCATTAAGAGTATAAGTCCGGCTAAGATTTGCTTTCTGAGAAATGCAGCATCGCACATTTATCTGAATTAAACTCCATCTGCCACTTCTCAGCCCATTGGCCCATCTGGTCAAATCCTGTTGGAATCAGAGGTAATCCCCTTTGCTGTCCACTACACCTCCAATTTTGGTGTCATCTGCAAACTTACTAACTGCACCTCTTACGCTCACATCCAAATCATTTATGTAAAATGACAAAAAGTAGAGGACCCAGCATCGATCCTTGTGGCAATCCACTGGTCACAGGTTTCCAATCTGAAAAATAACCCTCCATCACCAACATCTGTCTTCTATCTTTGAGCCAGTTCTGTATCCAAATGGCTAGTTCTCCCTGTATTCCATGATATCTAACCTTGCTAATCAGTCTCCCAAGGGGAACCTTTCCAAACGCCCTACTGAAGTCCATATAGATCACAGCTACTGCTCTGCCCTCATCAATCTTCTTTGTTACTTCTTCAAAAAACTCAATCAAGTTTGTGAGACTTGATTTGCCACGCACAAAGCAATGTTGACAAAACCCAATGAGTCTTTGCCTTTCCAAATACATGTACGTCCTGTCCCTCAGGATTCCCTCCAAATATTTGCCGACCACTGAGATCAGGCTCACCAGTCTATAGTTCTTGTCTTTACCGCCCTTCCTAAACAGTGGCACCACGTTTGCCAACCTCCAGTCTTCCGGCACCTCACCTGTGACTATCGATCTTACAAATATCTCAGCAAGAGGCCCAGCAATCACTTCTCTATTCAACAGCAGAACAAATGTATTGAGGCTAACTAACAGACACACAGTTGAACGAACAGAGAAAATTGAGGTCTGAGGAAATAGAATCACGATCACAGGAGCTCTCTGTCAACTTACATTACAAAGAGGGATTGCTTGAACAAGACAAATAGAGACACCATACTATCGAGCACAGTACACCTTCACATCAACTCTCCCACTTGAATCTATAATCTGTTAAAAGATAATCAGCACCTGGAAATCAAACTCTGGGAAGGAAATCAAGAATGGGGAAGCAATGGGAAGGGCAGGCAAGTTTTGAAAGTGAGTGGGAAGTGCAAAAAATGGTAGACGAAGAGGAGCAATAGGCATGTGGGGATGCAGGGAAGGAGCAGAGAGCTCAAGGGGAGCGGAGTAGAAAGCAGAAAGCAGAAATTAAGGACAGCCAGGTGCAGTGGCTGGGCAGCAGGAGGATTCGGGATAGGGATGTGAAGGCGAGGAGTTAGAGAGCTGTGAGACAATACTTCAACTCTCAGTTCCGCTCTGCTGAGGACATCCAGGTTCTGGGCCTCCTTCATCGTTATTCCCTTACCACTTGACGCCTGGAGGAAGAAGGTCTCATTTTCCACATTGGGACCACTCAATTCCATGGTATCAATGTGGATTTCACAAGTTTCCTCATTTCCCCTCCCCTCACCGCAACTCCGAACTTCCGGCTCAGCGGCGTCCTTTATGGCATGTCCCATTTGCCAATCTTCCTTCCTACCTATCCGCTACACCCTCACCTCCGGCTATCATCTTTATCTCCCACCCCCATCCACCTACTGCACTCTCAGCTACTATGCTCCCAGCCCCACAGCCCACCTACCCATTTATCTTTCCATCACCGAGGCTCCCAGCCACACTCCTGATGAAGGGTTGTTGCCCGGAACGTCAATTTTCCTGGTACTCGGATGCTGCCTGACCTACTGTGCTTTTTCAGCACTACTCTAATTTTGACACAAATCTCCAGAATCTGCAGTGCTCGCTTTCGCCTAGCAGTGAGACAGGCAGGTGGTATGGAGGAAGTGCAAGGTGCAGGAGGTTTGGGATGCATTCGAGGCTTTAGGGGAAAGAGAAAACAGAGGAACAGGTGCAGGCATTCAGTGGAATGGTCACTTGGACAGGGACTAGAGATATGGGCAAAGCAGTGAGCAGAGCTGGCAAGGGGATGGGTGCTTAGGAAGGCAGGTAGCAGGCAAGTTTGAGGAAGCAGTCAAAAGACAGGGTCTGGAGCAGTGAGGTCAGCTGGGGCAAGGAAGTGAGCAGGTTAAGAGACAGAGTGACAGCGCAAGGTGGGCAGCAGGAAGAGGAGGACAGTGGCGAAGGGGTAGATAGTGTCAGGTACGAAGGTGGTTGCAAGAAGAGAGAGCAGCAGCGACAGTGATGGGGGTAGGGAGAGAGACACAGGAACACGGGCAGAATCAGTGGTCAACAGGGGACAGAATCAGTGGTCAACAGGGAGCAGGGGCAGAGGTGCGGAGATGGGCCTGGCAAATAAGGCAAAGTAGAGGGGCAGTGACCTGGGAGGGGAAGGTACAGCTGGACGGGAAGAGGAAGGGGCAGATTGGATCGATTGGGGAGCGATAGGACTGAAACAGGACCAAGGGATACTTCCGGTGACGTTAACCATCTTCGCCATTGTGCTTTCACAATGCCCACGCGTCCCGGGGTCACCGTGGGTTGCTGGAGCGAAAAGAGCTGCCGCTCTGACCGTAGTCTCACGGCGCAAGGTCACTCCGCGGCACACACTTGACCCCAATCCAAACTCTTGACAACCCTCACTCTGGAGGCCTCGCCGCGTCGCTACAGCAGCGCCTGTCACGCTGCGGGCTTTCGGTACGCCGACCCAACGACCTCGGACGACGTTGATCATCACTGGGTTCAGTTCGTTGCCAAGGTTGCGGATGGAAGTGCCAGCACCTCCGGAACGCGGCGTGGTGACATCATCGCGTAATGACGTAATGACGTTGAAGCGTGAGGAGCTGTCAATCAAAGTTACTGGGGCTCATTGTTCATTTATCATTCCTCCAGGTTGGATTCTGATGGCAGCACAAGATAGCACACATGCAGGATAAGGTTGTCGCGCTCTCTGTACCTGTCCGATCAAAAACTTCTCCTTCCTCCAAAGGATCTGTGATTGCCGAATGGTTAAGGCTTTGAACTTGAAGTCTGATAGGTTTTCTTCTTGCAAGTTCGAGCCCAGGAAAGTGGTATCATTTAAGAGCAATTCTGATCAGAATAAGATCGCCATGATCAGGCTAAAAGGCCTCGAAGAGCTGAATTGCCAATGACCGCTCCTAATTCCGAAGCACACCTCTTTCATGTGAAATTCGAGAATGAATTTTGATACTTTTGCAGAATATGAGCTAATCCGCTCTCTGTTTCAACGATAGAAATAAGTTATCTTTATGTAGCTCCATAACACGGATCGATTTCTAACTTCACGAAAGTAATGCAGATTCGAGACATGTTTGTACTGCTGGTCGCATTCGCTCTCAAAAGATCACACTCTCAATGCAACCTATCTCCTAACATCGGGCAAATATCCCACTAACTTGTCTCTGTGACTCACGCACATAAACCTCGCGTACAGACACCCGTCTGTGTTCTTGCAGTTAACTCATGTTCCTTGAATTGTGCCATTTGCTCATGCTTGGCTGTAGAGTCTCAGCTGTTGGCACCTGGCGGTATTCGCAACTGAGAACCCATTTGTGGCACCTGAATTGCATTCCAGATAGAGATCAATTGTAGAGACCTGGCTCATTCTGAAAAGAGATGTGGCTCTGTGCACTTGGCTATATTCCCAATACAAATCTACATTTCCATATAACTGTACCTGCTGGTACTTGATCGTGTTACCTAAAATGAGCACCTGTCAAAACATAGTTAAATTCTCGGCATAGTGACGACTTCCAGCGTCTGAAAGACCTTAGCCTGAAGTCTGATTTGAAAAGTTACCAGTTACGGTTACTAATGCTAATTTAACACAGAACCAGAGTGATTGTGAAAATGCGCTGAAAATGTGTTGCTGGAAAAGCGCAGCAGGTCAGGCAGCATCCAAGGAACAGGAAATTCGACGTTTCGGGCATAAGCCCTTCATCAGAATTGTGAAAATGAATCACCATAAAATAAGCTCTTGGCTCAGGAAGACGTGGAATGAAACACATCTGGTTGGAAACAATTACTGGTTACCGTAGTCGGCAGGATTCGACCCGGCGTAGGCAAACCCCGATGGATTTCTAGTCCATCGTCTTAACCACTCGGCCACAACAACTCATGGTGTCCTAGCAAAAGGTTGGGAAATTAAAGTCGTATAGATCGCTTTACATTTTTGACATGTTTTCAGGGAGTTGTGCTGACATGAAACTTCACGAGATATTTGAACTTAAATTTTCATCTGAAAATAACTGTCCTTGCCTTATCCCTGTCTTATAATACCTGGCAGGGATTTTTAACCGCTATAACTGCAAATTACTAGCGGTGTTTGCTGCTCTAATTTTCATAAAATTAAACAATCACATCGGAAAAAAAATGTGATTAAATTGACCTACCCGAGAGGGCCTTTTAGTTAAAATTCCAGAGAATGATTCAGGTCCAGAATCCCGAGGGTGGACAAAGAGACAAAGATATAGAAACTGAATGAGACAGAATGAGCACGGTTGAAACAATGTGGCATTTGGACTCTGAAATGTATAGGGCAAAGTGAGGACTGCAGATGCTGCAGATCAGAGAAGCGAGGGGGTCAGGGGGCTGAGTTGAGTATGGTTGCCATTACAAAAGAGAAAGTGCTAGAAAAGCTAAAAAGTCTTAAAATTGATAAATCTCCTGGTCCCGATAGGATACATCCTAGAGTTCTGAGAGAGGTTGGTGAGGAATTATCGGAGGCATTGGTTAAGATCTTTCAAAAGTCACTGGAGTCAGGGAAAGTCTCGGATGATTGGAAGATCGCTGTTGTAACCCCCTTGTTCAAGAAAGGATCAAGACAAAAATGGAAAGTTATAGGCCAATTAGCCTAACCTCGGTTGTTGGTAAAATTCTAGAATCCATCATTAAAGATGAGGTTTCTAAATTCTTGGAAGAGCAGAGTTTGATTAGAACAAGTCAACATGGATTTAGTAAGGGGGGGTCGTGTCTGACAAAACTGTTGGAATTCTTTGAAGAGGTGACAAGTAGGTTAGACCAGGGAAACCCAGTGGATGTGGTCTATCTAGACTTCCAAAAGTCCTTTGTAAGGTGCCACATGGGTGATTGCTGAGCAAAATGACGGTCCATGTTGTTCGAGGTGAGCTATTGGTATGGATTGAGGATTGGCTGTCTGATGGAAAGCAGAGAGTTGGGATAAAAGTTTCTTTTTTTGGAATGGCAGCTGGTGACAAGCGGTGTCCCGCAGGGTTCAGTGTTGGGGCCCCAGCTGTTCACATTATATGTTAATGATCTGGATGTTACAAAGTTAGGTGGACAGGCAGGTAGTACTGTGGAAGTGGGGAGGCTACAGAAGGATCCAGACAGTTTGGGAGAGTGGTCCAGGAAATGGCTGATGAAATTCAAATTGACAAATGCGAGGTCTTGCACTTTGGAAAAAAGAATAAAAGCACAGACTACTTTCTAAACGGTGAGAAAATTCGTAAAGCCAAAGTACAAAGGGTTCTGAGAGTGCTAGTCGAGGATTCTCTAAAGGTAAACATGCCGGTTGAGTCCATGATTAAGAAAGCGAATGCAATGTTGTCAGTTATCTCAAGAGGGTTGAAATATAAAAGCACAGTTGTGCCACTGAGACTTTTTAAAGCTCTAGTTAGGCCCCATTTGGAGTACTGTGTCCAGTTTTGTCCCCACACCTCAGGAAGGACATACTGGCACTGGAGCATGTCCAGCGGAGATTCACATGGATGATCCCCGGAATGTTAGGTCTAACATCTGAGGAATGGCTGAGGATCCTGGGATTGTATTCATTGGAGTTTAGAAGATTAAGGGGAGATTTAATAGAAACTTAAAAGATAATACATGGCTTGGAAAGGGTGGACGGAAGGCAAGGACAATAGGACCCGTAGACACAGCCTTAGAATTAGAGGGGGTCAATTCAGAACAGAAATGCGGAGACATTTCTTCAGCCAGAGAATGTTGGGCCTGTGAAATTCATTGCCGCAGAGTGCAGTGGAGGCAGGGACGCTAAATGTCTTCAAGGCAGAGATTGATAAATTCTTGATGTCACAAGGGCTACTAGGAGAATGCTGGTTAGTGGAGTTGAAATGCCCATCAGCCATGATTGAATGACGGAGTGGACTCGATGAGCCGAATGGCCTTACTTCCACTCCTATGTCTTATGGTCTTATGGAGAGTGTGGTGCTGGAAAAGCACAACAGATCAGTCAGCACTGGAATCGATGTTTAGGGCACAAGCCTTTTATCATGAAGGGCTCTACCCGAATCATCAATTCTCCTGTCCCTCGCGTGCTGCCTGACCTGTTTTGATTTTCCAGCACCGCATTCTCGACTCTGAAATATATAGGAGAAAGTGAGGATTGCACATGCTGGAGATCAGAGCTGAAAATGTGCTGCTGGAAAAGCGCAGCAGGTCAGGCTGCATCCAAGGAGCTGGAGAATCGACGTTTCAGGCATGAGCCCACCTTCAGGAATGAGGAGAGTGTGCCAAGCAGGCTAAAATAAAAGGTAGGGAGGAGGGAGTTGGGGGAGGGGCGTTGAAAACGCGATAGGTGGAAGGAGGTTAAGGTGAGGGTGATAGGCCAGAGTGGGTGTGGGCTCGGAGACGTCAGAAGAAGATTGCAGATTAGGAAGGTGGTGCTGAATTCGAGGGTTGGGACTGAGACAGGGTTGGGGGGGTGGGAAAATGAGGAAACTGGAGAGATCTGAGTTCATCCCTTGTGGTTGGAGGGTTCCTCGGTGGAAGATGAGACACTCTTCCTCCAGCCATCATGTTGCTATGGTCTGGCGATAGAGGAGTCCAAGGACTTGCATGTCCTTGGTGGAGTGGGAGGTGGAGTTGAAGTGTTGAGCCACGGGGTGGTTGGGTTGGTTGATTGGTCCGGGTGTCCCAGAGGTATTCTATGAAACGTTCCGCAAGTAGGCGGCCTGTCTCAAAAGGAGGCCACATTGTGTGCAGTGGATGCAGTAAATGATGTGTGTGGAGGTGCAGGTGAATTTGTGTTGGATATGGAAGGATCCCATGGAGCCTTGGAGGGAAGTAAGGGGGGAGGTGTGGGCGCCAGTTTTGCATTTCTTGCGGTTGCAGGGGAAGGTGCCGGGAGTGGAAGGTGGGTCGGTGGAGGGTGTGGACCCGACAAGCGAGTCATGGAGAGAGTGTTTTTTTTTGGAACGCTGATAGGGGAGGTGAAGGAAATATATCCCTGGTGGTGGGGTCTGTTTGGAGGTGGCGGAAATGATGACGGAATGGGTGATGTATATGGAGGTTAGTGGGGTGGTAGGTGAGGAGCAGTGGGGATCTGTCCTGGTGGCGATTGGAGGGGCGGGGCTCAAGGGAGGAGAAGCGGGAAGTGGAGGAGATGCGGTGGAGAGCGTCATCGATCAAGTCTGGGGGGAAATTGCGGTCTTTGAAGAAGGAGGCCATCTGGGTTGTACGGTATTGAAACTGGTCTTGCTGGGAGCAGATGCAGCGGAGACGAAGGAGTTGGGAATATGGGATGACGTTTTTACAGGGACAAGGGTGGGAGGAGGTGTAGTCTAGGTAGCTGTGGGAGTCGGTCGGTTTATAGTAAATGTCCGTGTTGATACAGTCACCCGAGATAGAAATGGAGAGGTCTCGGAACGGGAGGGAGGAATCTGAGATGGTCCAGGTAAATTTGAGGTCGGAGTGGAAGGTGTTGTAAAGTGGATGAACTGTTCAACCTCCTCATGGGAGCATGAGGCAGCGCCGATACAGTCATCGATGTAGCGGAGGAAAAGGTGGGGGTGGTGCCAGTGTAGCTGCGGAAGATGGACTGTTCCACAGATCCTACGAAGAGGCCGGAATAGCTGGGGCCCATATGGGTGTCCATGGCAACTCCTTTGGTTTGGAGGAAGTGGGAGGATTAGAAAGAGAAGTTGTTCAGAGTGAGGACCAATTCAGTCAGTTGAAGGAGGGTGTCAGAGGAAGGGTACTGGTTGGGGCGGCAGGAAAGGAAGAAGCAGAGGGCTTTGAGTTCTTCATGATGGGGATGGAGATTTACAGGGACTGGATGTCCATGGTGAAGATAAGGCGTTGTGGGGACTGGGGAAGTGAAAATCATGGAGTTGGAGGGCGTGTGTGGTGTCCCAAATGTAGGTGGGGAGTTCTTGGACTAAGAGGGGCAGGACCGTGTCGAGGTACGCAGAAATGAGTTCTGTGGGGCAGGAGCAGGCTGAGACAATGGGTCAGCCGGGGCAGTCAGGTTTGTGGATTTTTGGCAGGAAATAGAAACTGGCGGTGCGAGGTTGTGGGACTTTGAGGTTGGAGGCAGTGGATGGGAGATCCCGTGAGGTGATTAGATTATGAATGGCCTGATAGATGATGGTTTGGTGTTGGGAAGTGGGGTCATGGTCAAGGGGGCCATAGGAGGAGGTGTCCGCAAGCTGGCGTTTAGTCTCAGCAGAGTAAAGGTTGGTGCACCAAACTACTATCGTGCCTCCCTTGTCTGCAGGTTTGATGGTAATGTTGGGGTTGGAACGGAGGGAGAGGACGGTTTCATGATTCCAGCTCTTTGGCCGTTCAGGAAGATATGAATTGCTTCCATTTTCAAGAATTTGAGATGTCCCAGAGCACCTTCAGGCATACGGTCAATAATTTGTGGGTAATGCGTCGATTCTGCAGTTGACAAAGTATCATCTTTCGAACAACAGATAATTATGCAATTACTACACATGCCATTATTAATGAGCTGCAAATATAGCAGATATGAAAGTTAGTTGAATTTTAAACTGCTCAGTTGAAAATTATATCCACCAGGAAACAACAATGGCGTATAAGAAAAGGAAATGTTTAGAGAAACAAATATTTGCCTATTACAGGAGAACGTTTAGAACATTTAAATGGAAAAAATGTCACAAACACTAAATTATCACACTGTGTCTATCCCCACACAAAAAGAGCAAGGGTGGTCGGTTAGATTGCTCCGAAGGTTCCTGATGCTAAGCTGCGTCCAGCCTACAACAGAAAACAAATTAATGGCCATCCTTGAGCTTTACACAAGTTTGATCTACAGCTGCTGGAAATACACAGCAGCACTGACAACATCATGAATCCAAAAGAGAGTTACACTTTTAAACTGGTATCCTTCCATTAAAATTATAAAAAAATCTGCCAGATCTGCTCCGCAATTCCATAATTTTCCATGTTTTGGCTCTCCCATCTTCAAAGCAGTAATGTGAGTCTACATCTGAAGCAGCCATGAATACAATCAATAATTTGAGCTGTTATACAAAAGAGAAGAACTGTAGGAAATTCTCCAACAGTTCTCAAAGAATTGAGAACGTGCCTACAAGTTGAATGTTTAAAAGGTCAACATACACCTAGCCCCTAAAATGGTAGTTTTGATTGTTAATTACCCCTGCGTGCAAGGTGTTCAAAAAAGTTAGGGAAGGAAGGAAAGGAGGACAATTGGTCAAATTGGTATCATGTCTCGCAAACTTGATTGATGAGGGCAATGTGATCTGTATGGACTTCAGTAAGGCATTTGACAAGGTTCTCCATGGGAGACTGGTTAGTAAGGTTAGATCTCATGGAATATAAAGAACATAGAACAATACAGCACGGAACAGGCTGATCTAAGGATTGTTTAAATCTC
This sequence comes from Hemiscyllium ocellatum, assembly GCF_020745735.1. NCBI lineage: Eukaryota > Metazoa > Chordata > Chondrichthyes > Orectolobiformes > Hemiscylliidae > Hemiscyllium > Hemiscyllium ocellatum. The sequence goes on from NC_083435.1 coordinate 32,867,823, forward strand.
TCTCGTGTGGCTGAGTTTGCTACATTAGCAAGTAGGGCATTCCATTTCGCTGTCTGCCAGCACATTTCTGTGAGCCTGAAATCCTGTCCCTGTCCTTCGTACTCTCAGCCTCCTGTGCACTGCAACTACACCTCGGTTCCCATCCCCCTGCTGAGCTAGTTTAAAGGTAAAATCTATGACTGCAGATGTTGGAAACCAGATTCTGGAGTAGAGTGGTGCTGGAAAAGCACAGCAGTTCAGGCAGCATCTGAGGAGCAAGAAAATCAACGTTTCAGGCAAAAGCCCTTCATCAGGGATACAGGAGCTAGTTTAAATCCTACCGAATAGCACCAGCAAATTTCCCACCCAGGATATTAGTAAACCGTTGGTTCAAGTAAAGACCGTCCTGTTTGTAAAAGTCCCACCTTCCTCAGAATGAGCCCCAATGAACCAAGTATCTGAAACCCTCCCTCCTGTACCATACTTGCAGCCACGTGTTCAGCTGATGTCTCTCCCTGTTCCTTTCCTCGCTATCACGTCGTACGGGTAACAAACCAGAGATAACAAGTCTGTTTATTCTAGCTCTCAGCTTGCACCCCAGCTCCTTGAAATTCTGCCTTACATCTCTATCCCTCTTTCTACCTGTGTCGTTGGTACTTACATGGAAAATGAATTGAGGCTGGTCACCCTCTCACTTCAGGACCCCAAAGATACGATCTGAGACATCACGGACCCTGGCACCTGGGAGTCAACACACCCAACATGAGTCTCGTTCGCTCCCAACAAACCTTCTATCTGAACCTCCAAATGTTGAGTCTCTAATAACTAACACTCTCCTCCTTTCCCTCCTTCTCTTCTGTACAACAGGGACAGGCTCTGTGCCCACTTCATGCCACTGGTAATTTGTCCCCCTCAACAATATCCAAAACGGTATGCATGTGTTTCATGGGGAACGGCCACAGAAGATCCCACCACTGATTGTTATTTTTTTCCCCTTCGAAGAGTCACCCAGCTTTCTTCGTGCAGGGAGTACTAGCCATTTGGATACAGAACTGGCTCAAAGGTAGAAGATAGAGCGTGGTGGTGGAGGGTTGTTTTTCAGAATGGAGGCCTGTGACCAATGGAGTGCAACAAGGATCGGTCATGGATTCACTATTTTTCATTAGTTATATAAATGATTTGGATGTGAGCAGAAGTGGTATGGTTGTTAAGTTTGCAGATGACACCAAAATTGGAGGTATAGTGGACAGCAAAGAAGGTTAATTCAGATGACAACGGGATCTTGATCAGATGGACCAATGGGCTGAGAAGTGGCAGATGGAATTTAATTTAGATAAATGTTAGCAGCTGCATTTTGGGAAAACAAATATTAGCCGAACTTATACACTGAATGCAAAGGTCCTATGGAGTGTTGCTGAACAAAGAAACCTAGAAATGCCGGTTCATAGCTCCTTAAAAGAGAAGTGGCAGGTAGATAGGGTAGAGAAGAAGGTGTTTGGTATGCTTTCTTTTATTGGTCAGAGTATTGAGTACGGAAGTTGGGAGGTCAGGTTACGGCTGTACGGGACATTAGTTAGGTCACTGTTGGAATATTGCACGCAATTCTGGTCTCCTTCCTATCGGAAAGATGTAGTGAAACTTGAAAGGGTTCAGAAAGGATTTACAAGGATGTTGCCAGGGTTGGAGGATTCGAGCTATAGCGATAGGTTGAATAGGCTAGCGCTGTTTTCCCTGGAGCGTCAGAGGCTGATGGATGGGATTATAGAGATTTCCAAAATTATGAGGGTCATGAATAGGATAAATAAACAAAGTCTTTTCCCTGGGGTCGTTGAGTCCAGATCTAGAGGGCATAGGTTTATGGTGAGAGGGGAAAGACATCAAAGATATCTAAGGCTCAAAGTTTTCACGCAGAGACTGGTACATATATGGAATGAGCTGCCAGAGGAACTGGTGAAGGGGAGTGCAATTGCAACATTTAAAAGGCACCTGGATAGGTATATGAAAAGGAAGGGTTTGGAGAGGTATGGGCCAGGCCCTGGCAGATGGGACTAGATTGGATTGGGATGTCTGGTAAGCGTGGACGTTTTGGGCCGAATGGTCTGTTTCCATGCTGTACACTCTACGACATCGGGATTCTGTGGATGAGGAGAACATCGAACTGATGAAATAGGACAACATAGGAATTTCAAAGACAACATCTGGTGAAAGGTAGAGACTAAAAAGTGTTCACTGACACTGAATAGTCCAGTTGAGAGGCCAGCTGATCTGGAAAGGTGAACAAATTGTGAACACAGCTCAAACTGAGAAAGCCAATGACAACATTTTGTATCATTCTTCAGGATTGTTAAGATGATTGTAGCATCTTATTTAGATATGACTGACCATATTACCACATAATTGCACACAGCAAAATCATTCAGACCTCCAAATTTTATAGACGTTGAATTGCTGCTTATTGATTTTCCCATGCTGACCAACATTAAAAATAAGTGGTTTATCAAACCTGCTATTACGAATATCTATCAATGCCTAATAATTCTGACTCAGTGATCTATGAGCTAATTTGAACACGTGGGCACTTCTTTCTCTTAATTTAAGTTGGTGTCTTCATTCCTTCTTCCAAGTATACACTGACGCATTTTCACTCATACGCCAAATTCAGTGTGATGCTCGTTCCTCCACCCACGATTTTATATGGACATTCTATCAAGTTCCTTCACTTTCAATTTATTCTGTTCCTTCCTTGTCTTCAGAGCAAGAAATGTCATCACAGATGATTCTCTGATTATGACATGCATTTTAACAATGCTTTTGATAAGGCCTCACATGGAGAAGTTAATTGCAAAAAATTGAAAGATTTGAAATTTGGGGGAATATTCTCTTATGGATTTGAATTAGTTGGCAAACAAAAACAAAATGGAATCAAACTGTCTATTTTTTCTCTGGCTGATGCATTGATTAACAGTATATCGCTGCAAAATAAAATTAAGTGTGGTTTGAGTGAGGAAGATAAATGGAAGCATCAGGGCTTTCTAGAAACATTGCACATGCAAGCAAGGTGATGTAGTGCAGTGTGAATAAGTATGCATTTATGCAAACTGATGTGAAAACAGAAAGGTGGCTTCTTATTTAAATATTATATATTGGGAAACATAGCCTTTCATTTAGGACCTGGGTGTCTTTACAAACCAGTCAATGAAAATATAGATATAAAAATTAGACCTGGAATTTTGCGTACAGTTTTGATCTCACCGCCTTACAGAGGACGCATTTACCAGATAGGGAGTACAGGAGCACTTGAAATGGCAGTAAAGTCACTTAAGAATAGATTGGCTCAGCTAGGTATGTATCCACTTGAGCTTAGAAAAATGGAGCAGAATCTGATTGAAATGCATAAAATTCTCACAGGAATAGAGAGAGAGTAGCTGAATGTTTTCACACTGGTTGCAGAGTATCGAACGAGGAATCTAGACTTAGTATTGTACATCGAACATAGAACAATACAATGCAGAACAGGCCCTTCGGCCCTCAATGTGAACTAATCTAAGCCGACATTATCGCATCATCATCCATATTCCGATCCACGGACTGTTTAAATACGCCTAATGTGACTGAGTTAACTACTGTACCAAGCATGGCATTACACAACTTAAAGGTACTCAAAGACCGAATATCCACTATAGTGGAGAATTGTAAAACTTCTCAAGGCTTAGACTAAAATTAAGTAGTCCTCATCGTGGTCATAAATCGCAATACCTTATTTTAAAATTGTACTTGACTGCTTCTACATTCAGTAAGGAGGTAACACAATTTAAATCCGCTATCCTGTTTATCTCTTCAAATATTTTGCAACTTTCCATGAGATTTCCTGTCATGTTTGAAGTTGTAGAAAATTAAGGTCGGATTTCCTCAATTTCAATTCACAGGACAAACGCCCATCTATTGTGTCAAGCCTAATGAACATTCTTGTTATTCCTTACACCGCAATAGTATCTTTCCTAAATTGAGGACTGTATCCCAAGTCCGGTCTAATCGGGCAACCATACATTGGAACTAAGACTTCTTTCTCGTGCCCTAAAATCCTTCAGCTGGAAAGGTTGGCATTCTGCAGCATTCACAACAGATTTCTATAACTGCTGCGAGACATCAATGACTTATTAAAAACCACGCCAAGCTGCATTTCTACAAGTCTGTGCATCAGACATTCTACATCAATCAGTTTTCAAGCTGTTACCTTCGACAAAATAATCTACACATCTTTCCCACCTCGCAAGTATGATGAAGTCAAATAGTTGCTATTTATTAAATCATGAGGGACACAGATAGAGCCTAGAAGATATTTATCCCGCTGGTGAGGGAACACAAAGCTAGTAGCATAGGTTTGAAATGAGAGGGTAAAGATTTAAAAGGAACCTAAGGTGCATCTTTTTCATGCCTGACTCGAATGAGCTGCCAGAGAAAGTGGTGGAGACTCTTACAACTGCAACACTTAATGGCATCTGAATGGGTATATGAATAACATGGATTTAGAGGATTGTAGGGCAAATGTTGGCAAATGAGACCAGATTAATTTAGGATATCTGCCCAACATGGTCAGGTTGGACCAAAGGTTCGTTTTCCGTGCTGTATTGCTCTATGACTTGATGACTCGAGAACAACCACAAATAGAATGCAATTGAATTCCGCCAAACCGATTTCCAGCTCCAACTCTTCGGTCAATCTTATTCTCTTATACTCACAAGCTCTTTAGATGATGTCCGGACATAAGAGTTTCATTCCTGGAACCAATCCTGTAAATCGGTTCTGCATTCTTTCTAACTTCTATAACTTTTCTCTAATGTGCGCCAGTGTTTAGGTCATTTTCATGGCCATTTCTGATATCACATTGCTCTGAATATTAAAACTCAGCGGCATATCCACTTCGGGACCAGGTGCTGGACAATTTAGTGTATATAGATCGGAAATGCGGATACGGCTAGACAAATGGCTTGTTTTCGTGTGGTGTAAATTCGGTATCTAAGTCCTATAAAGTCATTTCCACAAGTTCAGCTGTGTCAGAATCCAGGCTGCGATGAGCGCCTGTCAACCTGAAAAGGTGACTTTCGCCTGGGTCTCTGCTAAGGATTTGGTAAAATTCATTGCGTTCTGACAATTTGTTCTTCCAACAGCTTACATGTTTCATGGATTCGGTTGTTTTACTATGAAAATTATGCATGCTGACCGAGCTGTGATGGCCGAGAGGTTAAGGCGTTGGATTTGAAATCCAATGGGGGTTCCCTTCGCAGGTTCGAGTCCTGCTCACAGCGTTTATTTCTTTGGAAGTCGCCGCTTCATTCATATGGTTAAGAAACAGAAGTAATTTGAACATTGAACAAATCATCGAACAGAACAAATTATATGTCGAGGCAGAAAAAAAAGCAACAAATTCCAACATGAGTAAGTTTCAATACTTTGGTCCGGTTATTGGAGCCTGAGCTTCACGTTTAGTTCAAAGTCAACTTTCGTTTGTAAAGAATCAGAAGTAATTTGTAACTTGAACAAAGCATCGAAAAGAATAAATTACATGTCGAGACAGAAAAAAATAACATCAAATTCCAACCTGATTAAGTTTCAATCCAAGCAAAGAATAATCGCGAAATTTGAATGTTTGGATGGGAATGAAGCAAAATAAAAAGCAATGCAAAACATGTAACTGCAAAGGATGAATGCTTCATTTTCTACGATCTGTTGAATGACAAGCTGAGATAATATTTCAGACCCACAATTTGGGATTATTCCACATTATCATTGTCACAGAGTCATACAGATGTGGAGCAAGGAGACAGACCCCTTGGTCCAATTCGTCCATGCAGACCAGATATCCTAATCTCAACTATTCCCATTTGCCAACACTCGGCCTTTATCCCGCTAAACACTTCTTATTCTTAAAATCATCCAGGTTGCTTTTAAATGATTGAATTGTACCAGACTCCACCACTTCCTCTGGCAGCTCCTTCCATGCACATACCACTCTCTGAGTGAAAAAGGTGTCCCTTAGATTCCTTGAACAACTTTCAACTCTAATCCTAACCATATGTTTAGTTCAGGATTCCACCGCCCGAGGGAAAAAAAATCTATTCTATCTACTGTATTCATGGTCGCCATGATTTCATAAAACTCTATAAAGTCACCCTTCAGCCAATCCTAGCCTATTCTACCACTCCCTACCGCTCAAATCCTCCAACCCAGGGAACGTCCCGGTCAATCTTTTGTGAACCTGTTCAAGTTTCGTGACATGCTTCTGATAGGAAGGAGACCAAAATTGAATGCAATATTCCGAAAATGACCTAACCAGTGCCCTGTATAGTGGCATCATGATCTCCCAACTACAATACTAATGTTCTGACCAGTGAAGGGATGAATATTAAGCACCTGCTTCACTGTTCTATCTACATGCGACTCTGCTTTGAAGAAATTATGAAGCTGCACTCCACGCTCTCTTTGTTCAGCAACACTTCCAAAAACCTTGCCATTAAGTGTAAATCTGTAAAAGATCACAGTGGACAATAGGTGTTCCCTGAACGAGTCCCCAGTTTTGCACTAGATCACTCTGATATGGAGGAGACCACACCAGGAGCAACAGACGCAGTTTTGAGGAAATCCAAGCAAATCTCTAGTAGATTGGATTAAGTCTTTGGGGCCTTGGAGGGTGATAAGAGACAGTAGAGTAAACGAGAGAGCGAGGAGAGGAGCTTATTTGTCATTTCTACCATATTCTTCTGACACAATAAAAAGAAGGCAATGTTGCTCCATGACCAAATTGCTATTTTAACACACAGTCTACACGACAGCACAGTCATACCCAGGGCAGCTTAAAGTACATAAAAAGTGCATGCAAGACAGCGCAGTTATTCCTGACAAGTCAAGACAATAGATACAATGGTGAAAAAAAATTACAATGTAAAATTGAATGATCGTTAATAAAATTGTATTTTAGCAGTCATTCAAAACATCATCCCAAAATTTCAAATGGAAGAGAGTGTGATCATACTGTGTCAAGAAATCTGATGGCTGAGGTGAAGAAACTTTTGCAGAGTCTGACTGTAAGTGATTGAATGCTTTGTTTACTTTTGCCAGATGGCAGGAGTGTGAAGAATTTGAATCAAAGATCTGTGGGGTTGTCCACAATGCTGTTGGCCTTGCAGATGCAGCATGTGGTGAAGATACCTGTAGAGGAGAGATGAAGATTTCAATAAAGGCAAATTACTGCGGATGTTGGAAAATCTCAGCAGGTCTGGCAGCATCTGTAAGGAGAGAAAAGAGCTGACGTTTCGAGTCTAACTGACCCTTTGTCAAAGCTAAAAAAAAGGGGAGAAGTAGGGAAGTATTTATACTAGGCTGAGAGAAGGTGAGTCATGGCTCCAGAAGCAAAGGTAGCAATAAATTGTGACTGAGGAAGGAAATACGGCTGTGGAAGCGAGTAAATTTAGCAAATGTATTGCTACATTAGCTTCTGGAGCCATGACTCACCTTCTCTCATCCTAGTATGAATACCTCCCTCTTTCAGCGATCGTCTCAGGTGTCCTCACTACCCGTTGTCAGGTCTTATGGTTCAAGACAGTGCAATTCCAAACCAGGCCGTGATGCAGCTGCTCAGCGTATTCTCAATTAACCCTGTTTAGAATGTGGTGAGGATAGGGGGTGTCAGATGGGCTTTCCTCAACCTTCGCAGACAGCAGATACGCTACTGGGCTTTCTTGGCTGTGAAGGTCGTGCTGAGTGATCAGGTGAGATTATCTGCCAGATGGATGCAACGAAATTTGATGCTCTTTCATGCCTCAAACCACGCAAATAAGTTATTCAAATCATCCGGGAGGGTGGATATCACCAGCACAAGCAGGCCATGCTATGCTGTGGCTGTTGATGGTCTTAATACTCTTCTACATGCTCTGCATATTGCCGCTGTCCTGAAAAAAGGTTGTATATTCTCTATGCGTATGCAAGCTTTGACTCTTTGATGGCCCATGATTACCATATATAGTTGCCTAAAGGGGTGTCCTGGTGAATATGTGCACGAAAATCATAGCTTCAATTATCAATTTTTAAAATAGAATAATTGCAGCGCGGAACAGGTCCTTCGATCCCATAAGTCCAGACAATCGCTGCTAAGAGTAATCCAATCAGACACATTCCCCTACCCCATTATCCTGTATTTACACATGACAATTACATTTAAACAACACATCCTTGAAAACTGTGGGGAATGTCACATGGCCAGTTCCGCTAAACTGCACATCTTCAGGTTGTGGGAGATTCTTACACCATCATGTACGAGAAGTTCAGGCGCAGGATAAAGAATAGAATGAAATGCTTCAATGAACTATTTCGCACTCACTACGTCTGAATTATGACAAAAGGCGTGCTTGACATTTTGTTCTGGTGACGGTGACTCAAGTAGGAAAGAATGAACTGAGCTACCATGCAGAAAGACTTATTTTTCTTGATGCACACTCCCAGTATCTTCAGAATATAACCGTTTTGCAAGCTGTACTTAGGATTTAAAAAAAACACATTCTTTCAACATCTGCTTCACTGCACAAATTCCCTTCTTATTTCCTGCAATATTTTAAAGTAACGCTTATTTTCAATGCTGGCAATGTCCATTCTGCTGTCACGCTGGTGAGTGGAGGTACCTGTTATTATTTCATCATTTGATTCACCAGAGTCATTTAGGGTGGCGGATCAGCTACAATATAACGCCAGATCCACACGCATCTCATTCAAACTCAATGTCCTCTGAGCAACTAGGGATGTATTATAAACGCTGACCTAGACAGTCACATAATCATCCCATGATTTTTTTTTTTTTGAAAATCAACAGTGAGACGTTAGGGAATGGAATACACGAGGTGGAAATGTCCTGGAAACAAAAACGACTGAGGCATTCAAGAGGGAATTGGGTAATGATATGGACAGAAACAGTGTGCAAAGTTACGGCGAAAAATCAGTAGATATTCATGAGGTAATAATTCTCATTTAGCAATCGCTACCAGGCACGTTTCAGATAAAGCTCACTAGAGTGCTCCCAGGAATGAAAAGCTTCACACATGAGGAACGTTTGATGACTCTGTGTCTTTGGGACCAACGGAAGAGCCCTGTATGAGAGAGAATGTTAGGCAAAACTGAGAACTGCAGATGCTGGAGTCCTGATGAAAGGCTGTTGCCTGAAACGTTGAATGTCCTGCTCCTCGCATGCTGCCTGACCTGCTCTGCTTTTCTGCACCACTCTGATCGAGAGAGAATGCTGTCAACGGAGCAGGTTCACTCTGAATGAAATATCTTCGGAATGTCCGCAGGTAAGTAGGGAAAAGACAGAAGAGCACGAGTGGGCAAATTATTCTGGAAATCCTGCTCCACTATTTAAGTTGACCACGGGTGCTCGAACACGCCTAATCCTTCTACAGGCATAACCACATACATTTTCAGACCGTTGTTAATTAGAAAACGAACAAACACAACTTTAAAGACACTCAAAGACCGAATATTCAAAGCTCACTGTAATGGAGAATTGCAAGACTTCTTAAAGCTCAGACTAAAATCAAATAATCCTCATTGTGTTCATAAATCACAATACCTTATTTTAAAATTATGTCTGCCTGCTTCTATATTCCTTCACGACGGAACACAATTTAAATGCGCAATCCTGTTTATCTCTTCAAATATTTTGCAACTTTCGATGAGATGACCTGTCATGTTCTGAAACTGTAAGAAAAATTAAGGCCAGATTCGCCCAATTGCAATTCACAGGACAAATGCCCATCTATGCTGTCAAGGCTAATGAACATTCGTGGTATTCCCTGTACGGCAATAGCATCTTACCTAAGTTGAGGATTATAAATCCCCGTACTGTACTCCAAGTGCGGTCTAACCGCCCTACCATACATTGGAAATTAGACTTCTATCTCGTGCCCTGAAATCCTTCAGCTGGAAATGTTGGCATTCTCCAGCTTTCACAACAGATTTCTGTAACTGCTGCTAGACTTCAATAACTTATTAAAAACGACGCCAGTGTGCATTTCTACAAGTGTGTACATCAGACTTTCTACATCACTTACTTTTCAGGATGTTACCTGTGAAGAAATAATCTACGCACATTTCCCACCTGACAAGTATGATAAAGTCAATTAGTTAGTATTTATTAAATCATGAGGGAAATGGATAGACTGAGCGGACAATGTGAGGGAACCCAAAACTAGAGACCATAGGTTTAAATTAAAGATTTAAAAGGGAACTAAGGGGCAACTTTTTCACATGTGTCTAGGATGAGCTGCCAGAGAAAACGATGGAGACTCGCACAACTGCAACTTTTAATGATATCTGGATGGTTATAGGAGTAAAAAGGGTTTAGAGGGATGTCGGCCAAGTGTTGACAAAATTGGACCAGATTAATTTAGGATATCTGTTCAGAATGGTCAAGTTGGACCGAAGGTTGGTTTTCCATGCTGTATTGTCGTATGACATGATGACTGCGGAACAACAGCAAAAAGAACGCGAATGACTCCTATCAAATTGGTTTCCAGTTCCAAATCTTCGGTCGATCTTCCTCTCTTATACTCACAAGTTCTTTACCTGATATCAGAATTTAAGAGTTTCATTTTTGCAACCATTCCTGTAAATTGGTTCTGTATTATTTCTAATTCCTTTATCTCTTCTCTAATGTGGTCCAGTGTTTTGGTACTTAGAGTGGATGCTTCTGATATCATATTGCGCTGAATATTAAAACTCAGCAGCATATACGCTTCGGGACCATGTGTTTGACAATTGAGTCAAAGTCGATTAGAGGTACAGACGCAATGAGGCAAAGGACTTCTTTTCGTGTGGTGTCAATTCCGTGAATCTATAACTCAATGAAGAGTTATTCCAGCAGGTTTTGCTCTGTCAGAATGCAGGTGTCAGACCCACAATTTTCGATAATTCTACATTTATACAGTCACAAAGTCATACTGATGTTGTGCAAGGGAACATGCCCCTCAGTCCAGTTCGTGCATGCAGACCAGATATCCTAACCTAAACTGTTTCCATTTACCAACACAATGCCTATATCTCGCTAAACACTTCTTATTCATAGAATCATACAGGTGGCTTTTAAATGCTTTTATGTTACCAGCCTCCATCACTTCCTCGTCAGCTCTTTCCATGCATACACCACTCTCAGGTTCCTTGGACAACTTTCAACTCTAACCCTAAACATAGGCCCTTTAGTTCTGGACTCCACGAACCAAAGGAAAAGGCTTATTCTATTTGACAGAGTAAAGATTTAAAACGGACCTCAGGGACAACTTTTTCATGCCTGTCTGCTGTGGTCGAGAAAGTGGCGGAGCCTGGTACAACTGCAAGATTTAATGACATCTGAATGGGAAGATCAGTCACAAGGATGTAGAGGGACATGGGCTAAATGTTGGCAAATGGGGCCAGGTTAATATACGATATCAGTCCAGCATGGTCAAATTGAACCAAAGGGTCGTTTTCCGTGCTGTATTGCCGTATTGCTGACTGACTTGATGACGCTAGAACAAGCACAAAAGGAATGCAAGCGATTCCGTCAAAATGGTTTCCAGTTCCAAATCTTCAGTCAATCTTCTACACAAAACTTTGTTAGCTGATGTCAGAATTTCATTCCTGGAAACATTTCGGTAAATCGGTTTTGCATTCTTTCTAATTTCTATATCTTTTCTCTAATGTGCTCCAGTGATTAGTTACTTAGCATGGAATTTCTGATATTATATTTTGCTGAATATTAAGACGAATATGATTATTAAAGGATTAGACACTCTGGAGGCAAGAAGCACGTTTCAACTGATGGGTGAATCGCGAACCAGAGGACACACTTTAAAAATAAGGGGTAGGCCACTTAGAACAGAGTTGAGGAGAAACTTCTTCACCCAGAGAGTGGTGGGTGTATGGAATGCTCTGCTCCAGAAGGCTGTGGAGGCCAAGTCTCTGTATACTTTCAAGAAAGAGTTGGATAGAGATATCAAGGATCGTGGAATCAAGGGCTATGGGGATGAGGCAGGAACAGGATACGGATTGAGGATGATCAGCAATGATCATAATGAATGGTGGTGCGTGCTAGAAGGGCAGAATGGCCTACTCCTACACCTATTGTCTATTGTCTATTAAAACTCAGCGGCATAGCCACTTCGGGCCAGGTGCTGGACAATTTAGTCAATATCAATCGGAAGTGCGGACACAATGAGGCAAATGACTTGTTTTCGTGTGGTGTACATTTGGTGACTCTATAATTCAATGAAGAGTCATTCCCGCAAGTTCAGCTGTGTCAGAATCCAGGTTGTGATGAAAGCCAGTCAACCTGAAAAGGTGACGTTCGTTGGGTCTCTGCAAAGAATTTGGTGAAATCATTGAGTCTTGACGAATTGTTCTCACATCAACTTATATGTTTCATGGCTTCGATTGTTTTAGTACGAAAATTGCTAGCACTGCGACTTTCTGTGATGGTCGAGAAGTTAAGGCGTTGGTTTCAAAATCCAACCGGGATACTCTGCGTAGGTTCGAATCCTGCTCTCAGTTATATTTTCCCTGCTTCATGCTTTGACATTTGGATATGTTGGAGCCTAAGCATTGTGGTTACTTTAATGTTTGATTGCAAAGAATCAGAAGTAATTTCAAAACTGACCAAGTCATCGAAAAAAATAAATTATATGTCGTGACATAAAAAAAAGCCACCAAATTCCAACATGAGTGAGTTTGAACGCAAGTAAAGAACTATCGTGAAATTTGAATATTCGGGTGGGAATGAACCAAAATAAGAAGCAATGCAAAACATGTAACTGCAAACGACGAATGCTTCATTTTCTACGATCTGTTGAAAGACAAGCTGAGATAATATTTCCGACCCACAATTTGTGATTATTCCACATTAATAGAGTCACAGAGTCATACAGATGTAGAGCAAGGAAACAGACCCCTCGGTCCAATTTGTTCATGCAGACCAGATATCCTAACCTAATTTATTCCCATTTGTCAGCACTCGCTCTATAACCCGCTAAACACTTCTTATTCATAGCATCATCCAGGTTGCTTTTAAATGATTTTATTGTACCAGCCAACACCACTTCCTCTGGCAGCCGCTTCCATGCACATACCACCCTCTGCATGAAAATGTCCCTTAGGATCCTTGTACAGCTTTCAACTCTAGCTCTAAACATATGCCCTTTAGTTTTGGATTCCACCACCCGTGGGACAAGACCTATTCTGTTTACCCTACTCATGTCCATCATGATTTTATAAACCTGAATAAAGACACGCCTCAGTCTTCGGTACGCCAGGGAAAACAGCCCCAGCCTTTCTTCAGCCTCTCCCTATAGCTCAAATCCTCCATACCTGGGAACATTCCTGGCAATCGTTTGTGAAGCAGTTCAAGTTTCACAACATTGTTCTGATAGGAAGGAGATAAGAACAGCACACAATATGGCAACAAAGACCCAACCAGTGTCATGTATAATAGCATCATTATCTCTCAATTCAAATACTCAATGCTATGAACAATGAAGGTAAGAATACGAAGCACCTTCTTCACAAACCTATCAAACATGCAACTCAACTTTCAAGGAATTATTACTCTGCACTCCAAGGTCTCTTTGTTCAGCAACACTTCCCAAAACCTTGCCATTAAGTGTGGATCTGGAAAAAGCACAGAGGACCATAGATGTTCCAAGAACGAGTCCCCAACTTTGCGCTGCGTCTGAAATGGAGATGACCACATTAAGAGCAACAGATGCAGTAAATCAGTTTTGAGGAAATCCAGGCAAATCTCTAGTGGGTTCCAATAATCATTTGTGGCCTTTGCGAGTGATACGAAAGAGTAGAGTAAAGTAGAGAGAAAGAGAGTTGAGGAGCTTTATTTGTCAGTTCTACCATATACATCTGTTGCAATAGAAAGGTGGCAATATTGCTGAGGAACAAATTGCTTTTTGACACACAGTCATACACAGGGCAGCTTAAAGTGCATAAAATGTGCAAAACATACAAGTCAGCACAATAATTCCTGACAAGACAAGACAATAGAGACAATGGTGGACAAATTGCAACGTAACAATGATTGATCATTACTAAAATATTGTTTTAGAAGCCATTTAAAACGTCGTCCAACAACTGCAAATGGAAGAGAGTGTGATTATTCAGTGTCAAGAAATCTGATAGTTTATGTGAAGAAACCTTTGTAGAGTCCGGCTGTGAGCGACTGAATGCTATGCTAACTTTGGACAGATGGCAGGACTGTGAAGAATTTGAATCAAAGATCTGTGGGCTCGTCCACAATGCTGCTAGCCTTGCAGACGCAGCTTGTGGGGAAGATGTCTGCAATGGTGAAATGAAGATTCCAATGATCGTCTCAGCTGTCCTCACTACCGGTTGTCATGTCTTATGATTGAACACTATGAAATTCCGAACCAGGCAATGATGCAGCTGCTCAGCGTATTCTCAATTAACCCTCCGTAGAATGTGTTGAGTTTAGCGGGCATCAGATGGGCTTCCCTTAACCTACGCAGACAGCAGAGACCCTGTTGGGCTTTCTTGGCTTTGAAGGTAGAATTGAATGATTAGGTGAGATTATCTGCCAGATGGATACAAAGAAATTTGGTGTTCTTCACAATCTCCACGGGGGAGCCATTGACACCCAGCAGAGTCTGATTGTTTTGTGCTCTCCTGAAGTCAACAACCATCTCTTTCCTTTGTTCCAAGTTCATAGACAGGTTGTTGGCTCTGCAGTAGTCTGTTGGCCAGAGCATGTTCTGTCTGTATGCTTGCTCTTCATTGCTGTGATTGAGACCCACAACCGCCATGTCAACAGTGAACTTAATAATATAATGTCAGTTGGATATCAATGCCCAATCGCGTGAAAGCAGGGTGAACAGCAGTCAACAGAGCACACAGTCCCGGGTTTCCCCGTGCTCAGTGTGACGATTTTGAAGATGGTCTTCCTAATCCGTGTTGTCTGAAGTCTCCCAGTCATTAGGTCCAGTGTCCAGTTACAGAGGAATGCATTCAAGCCCAGCACACTCAGCTTTCCAAACAGGTGCTGATGAATGATACTGTTGAATGCAGAACTGAAGTCAATGAAGAGTATACTGATGTCGGTATCCTTCTCCACCAGGTGGGTGAGGGCCTGGTGCAGGGTGGTGGAGATGGCATTTTCTGTTGAGCAGTTGGAACATTGTGCAAACTGCAGAGTATCCAGTGAAGGTCAGTTGGTGCGGTGGGCAGCCTTTCAAAACAATTCATGATGTTTAGTGTTAATGCAACGGGGCAGTAGTCATTGAGGCAAGACACTGAAGATTTCGTCGCACATGGACGTTGGTCGTGGCCTTGAAGCACTTTGGAACAATGGGACAACTCAGGTGAATGTTAACACGTCTAAGAGAACATTCATCGGAACGTCAGAGCGTCCTCTGAGCATTCTGCGTGGGATGTTATGTTGGCCAGAAGTCTTATGTGGGTTGACTCTGCATAGAGTTTTCCTCACGTCAGGCGTAATAAGACTCAACACCTGGTCATTGTGAGAGGAGACGGTCTTCCTCACTTGCACATAATTTCATGCCTCAAACCATGCATAGAGATAGTTCAATTCATCTGTGAGACAGGCATCACCAGGACAAGCAGGCAATGTTATGCTGTGGTTGGTGATGGTCTTAATACTCTTCTACATGCTCTGCATATCACCGCCGTCCTGATAAAGGCTGCATATTCTCTGTGCATATGCATGCTTTGCCTCTTTGATGGCCTATGACTATCTCTAGCTGCCTGAGAGAATGATGAATTAATGTCGTATAGATTGCATTTACTTATTGTTCATGTTTCCTGGTAACTGTTCTAAAATCAAATTTCACAAGATATTTGAACATGAATATTCATCTTAAAATAACTACTCTCGAGTAATTCCGGTCTTGAATTATCTGGCAGGGATGTTTAATGCAATAACAGCAAATTATTAGCGGTATTTGCTTCTCCGCATTTCATGCAGTTACACAGTCAAATCGTGGGAAAAAAACTGTGATTGCAAAGATCTACCCGAGAGAATTTTTAAAAAAAATTCCAGACAGCGATTCAGGGTGGACAAAGTGACGAAGACAAAGAATGAAAATGAGATAAATGAGCTCGGTTGAATCATTGCGACATATAGACCATGAAATGTTTTGGCACATTTCATGATTTCTTCCCTTTAACGTTTCAGGATATGAGGAATTGTTTCCATTGTCACGAATTTGCGAGTCCCCAGAGTGCCTTAATACATGCGGTCATTAATTAGGGGGAATTGCACCAATTCTGCAGCTGCCAAAGTAGCATCTGAGGAATAATATATAATTATGCAGATCTTTTAAAAAAAGTTTTAATACATATGCCATTAATTATAAGCTGCAAGTATATTAGATGAAAAAATTAGGCGAGCTTTGAACTGATTGCTCAGTTGAAGATATATAGTCCAGGAACCAATACTAACGTATATGGAGAGGAAATTAATAGAAAAGCAAATATTCGCCTATTGCAGACAGAGACAGGAGAACATCTGGAATTTGGAAATATCAAAAAAAAACCTGAATTATCACTATGTGCCTATTTTCATAGAGAAGGAGCAAGGAGTGATGGATTAGGTTGCTCTGAACGCTATTGATGCATGCCAGAAAAGAAAAGCTGTTAAAATCGACAGGATTTGAAATCTGCTTCAAGTATTTGACAAGATTTTTATGTTCATATAATATTTATGCCTGTGCATGTTTTGGATACCATTTTGTCATGTGCTAAATCTGCAGTTTCTTTGATTACTCAATGACTAAAGACAAGAGCATCCAACTAGTCAAAAATGTTTTCGAGTGTCTTGAAGTCACGAGAATTAGAAAGTGTCTTTACCCTCTTTTTGATATATGAAAGGAATGGAATTCTGAAACGTACCGAAATTCACAGCATTCACATGACGTTCTCCTCCTTTGTCTCTCTGCTTGCGTGTGCTGGTTTGTATATATTTATTGTCAGAGACTTCAGACACTTTGCTGAATGGGAGCAACTGACAATTCTTGCCAGTGAATTAACTTTATTTGTTATAGCCAACACCACTTACTTCAAAAGTAAGTAGACTTGTCCCATTTGCCTTCACCTGCTTCCCACCTCAGCTTCACCTAACCATTCGCTAGAATGTCCTTCTGCAAAGTATTACACGGTCAGCTGAAGTTGTTCCATGTCTGGTAAATAAAAAATAATCAATCACATTTCGTCGAGCTTCGTCAATTTTGAAGACAACTTAACTCATTAACAGTTGTTTTTCTCTAGCGTCAGCACATCTTCGGACAAAGTAATGAATATTCACACATATTCACCAACGATGAAAGAGCACGAAGTTTCTGAAGCAGTAAAGTTCTTAGAGAACTTACTTTAAGTCAATCAGTATTCCATCCGTACTAATTGCAATCTACACTTTGTATTTAAACACAGAGTCTTGCAATACTTGGTGCTGTGTTCCCTTTATGACTGCTGTTTCTTCTTTAGAGGCTCATTAGGGCATCTGGAACTTCAAGTTTTCTTTTCACATATACAGGACATTATGCAAGGTATGGGCCTTATTGCATCCATGAATGTATCTGCTGCGAAGGTGAACATAGACCACCTTTACCAATTTGTCCCTTGCCCTGTGCATTTGTTTTAACTCCTTCATTAGTCCTCTAAATTTTTATTCTGACTCTATGAAAACATAACGTTTAAAAATCAAGCGAGCAGCAGAATATTTGTCGGTTTGATTTCTTTTGCATTATCTTTTTAATGCTTGATTTAGTCATTTCCTCGTCAGAATAGTAGATAACATCCCTTCCATTCCGAGGGACACCGGAATTCAATTCCCTGACGAGACGCGTTATGATATTGCGTTTTAGGCTTTTCTTGTACTTAAATTCTGATGCAACTTTTAATAATGCGACAGGAAGAAATTATAAGATTAAAAATACGTGCTGCATCTAAGCTTCTCCGAGATATATCACGAACAGTGGACAATTCAAATGTGTTTAAATTTTACGAGATCAAATGACTGCTCACTCCAGGCATTAGGCCATGAAACAGATTGACAATGATCATCTTTCCTATCAATCTCACACTGTTCCGTTGCAAAACAGTAGCCAACACAAATTTCATGCTTTAATTTCCCTCATGGCTATCATACATAGAAAGAAAATGTTGAAAATGTGTTGCTGGATAAGCGCTGCAGATCAGGCAGCATCCAAAGAGCAGGAGAATCGAAGTTCCGGGCATGAGCCCTTCTTCCATGAGGCGCTCTTCCTCCAGCCGTCGTGTTGCTATGGTCTGGCGATGGAGGAGTCCAAGGACCTGCATGTTCTTGGTGGAGTGGGAGGGGGAGTTGAAGTGTTGAGCCACTGGTTGGTTTGGTTGGTTGGTCTGGGTGATCTCTAAAACGTTCTGCAAGTAGGTGGCCTGTCTCCCTAATACAGTGTAGGCCACATCGGGTGTAGCAGATGCAGTAAATGATGTGTGTAGAGGTGCAGGTGAATTTGTGGCGGATGTGGAAGGATCCCTTGGGGTCTTGGAGGGAAGTAAGGAGGGAGTTGTGGGCGCAGGTTTTGCATTTCTTGCGGTTGCAGGGGAAGGTGCCGGGAGTGGAGGTTGGGTTGGTGGGGTTGGGGGGGGCGGTGTGCGGAGTAGAGAGTGGTCTTTTCGTAACGCTGATAGGGGAGGGGAGGTAAATATATCTCTGGTGGTGGGGTCCATTTGGAGATAGCGGAAATTACGATAATACGATGTAAATGGAGGTTGGTGGGGTGATAGGTGAGGACCAGTAGGGATCTGTCCTGGTGCCAATTGGAGGGACGGGGCTCAAGGGCGGAGGAGCAGGAAGTGGAGTAGATGCGGTGTAGGGCATCGTCGATCACTTCTGGGGGGAAATTGCGGACTTTGAAGAAGGAGACCATCTGGGATGTACGGTATTGGAACTGATGGTTGTACAGACCGGTGACAATTTGAGTCAGCAATACACCATCCGAAATCTTGCGTCTTCCCTCACCTCGACTGCACTATGAAGCGTGGCGAATTTGCAAGCCAAATCGTTTACCTCCAAAATCATTTTCTTTCACTCTTCTCCCTCTTCACCTACCCTTCCCTGTTGATTATACTGACTGAAGGGCATTCTTTGTAATTCATTCAATGTTAAATGAAGCAAAACGATGCAACTATTCGAAATTACTCCTTGAAAGAAGGCTAACATTGGCTCCTGGGATGAATGAATGTTTTCTCATTAAATGGTGGTCACTTCAGCTATACTCATTTTCAATTTCGTATGAACATTCCTGGTATGTTTTGCTCATTGTCGGAATAGAATTAATTGTATTCTTCGAACTTATATCTAGAAGGTGATGCCGATACATCTTGACATAAATTTTGCTCAGCACCAAGAGACATTTCGCAAAAGAACCAAAGAATAGTCATACACAGGGATGGACACACAGTTACACAAACGCACACGCACTCACATAGACCCACTTTCATACAAAGGCAGTCGCAATCGTACTCTCTTACAGGGATATAACTTATTCCCTCAAATTTGCACTCTGTCAAGGACAGAATCTCACACACTTACGCGCACTCAGACACATATGCTGTCACACACATACACGCCTTCACACTTAAGAACTCTCTATCTCAAGCACACTCACTCTCTCTGAAGAGCGCGCACACGCACAGTCTCCCTGTCTCTTCCTCAAACATACACCCACCGTCTGGCATGTACGCTCTCTCTCCCTCACAAACATGCTCAAACACACACACACATTCATGATATTATATATATATATATATATATATATATATATATAATCCAACTCCCCACATTCTTTTAAATTGCAATGGACGTAATTCTGGCATACTCAGTCTCTCCTCTTAAGCCAAATCCCGAATCAAACAAGTGAACGTCCTCTGCACCTCCCCCCGCGCCAGTGCCAGGACGTTCTTTCTCACGGTAGGAGACCAAAACTGCAGGCAACACTCTAAGTGTGCCTCACTAGCAGCCTAACCTCCCTGCTTTTAAACACAACCCTTCAGCAATGATGGACTGAATTCCATTTGTCTTCTTAATTAACTTTGATACCTGCACCAAGCTTCTGTTAATAATGCAAGAGACATCAAGGCCCTTCTGCACAGCAGCACGTTGTAACTATTGTACCATCACATCTACTAGTCAGTTGTCCAACTTCCTCGTAATGCCTTCATAGAATCCCAGTAGATATGTACAGGATGACGTGCCTTTCATGAAACCGTGCTGTGTTAGCCCAATGGGACTATTTCTATCCCGATATCATGCTGTTTCATTCTTGATCATACATTCACACGTTTCCCAATGCAGAATTTACACTATTCAATGTATCATTCACCATGTCTTGTCCATCTCGCCTTTGAACTAGTGTTGTCACGCTTGCTGTTTTCCAATTTGCTTGTACTGCCCTCGAGTCCAGGGAAATTTCGAAAATTCCCGCAAAAGATTTTTTTTAGTTTTTTCAAGTCCACAGATGCATTTCATCAGGGTCAGGAGACTTGTCTAACTCTAGTTCCGTTTCTTGCCCATAATTATCTCTTGGCAAATTGCTAGCATGTTGCTCGTGCCCTCCAATGTTAAGACTGGCAGAAAGTCCCTGTTCGATACCTCGACCATGTTCTCATGCCCCTTTACTAAAACATTTTTCTCATTAAACAGGACAGAGTCTTACTTTCACCACTCTGTTTTAAATTGTTTTTTACAAAAATATTTGCTATCAGTCGTTATATTCTGAGCGAGTTATTCTCATAGTCCATCTGACTTTTCTTCATAGCTTATATTTAGTTTGTTGATACCCTTTAACTTTTTCCAAATCTTCTAGTTTCTCGCTGGTCTTTGTCACTTCGCATGCCA
Source organism: Hemiscyllium ocellatum (assembly GCF_020745735.1). Classification (NCBI taxonomy): domain Eukaryota; kingdom Metazoa; phylum Chordata; class Chondrichthyes; order Orectolobiformes; family Hemiscylliidae; genus Hemiscyllium; species Hemiscyllium ocellatum. The sequence continues at coordinate 32,888,734 of NC_083435.1, forward strand.
TCTTCTTTAATTTGCCAGCCTCCCTTACTAACTTTCACATTGATGGTTGATAACCGTTTCTGTATAGTCCTTCCTTTCACGGGTACATAATTTTGCTGACAACGATCAAAAAATGGTTTCAGTAGACCTCCACTATTTGTGAACAGTTCATGCATAAAATATTTGCTCTATTTTGCTCTACATTGACCAAGTCCTCCTACACCCTGTTGGAGTCTCATTTGTTTAAACACAGGACTCTGGTTTTAGATTTTATATTCACCCTTTCCATCTGCATTCTAAATTCATTCATACTCTGATCGCTCCTTCTAAGAGGAAGCCTTACTGTTAGATTGTTCATTATTCCTGTCTCATTACACAGGGCCAGATTTTGGATAGCTTGCTCTTCCCTCAGTTCCATTGCATGCTTTTGAAGTATAAGATCGTGGGTACATCCAATGAACTTCTCCTCAAGCACGACGAAGGGTACTGTCAACTTGAAAACGGAATTGATAAACAGAGCCACATGGATTCCAAAAAGCATGAGCAACAAGTGATGGAAAAACCTAAGTCATTCCAGTAACAACGTAATAGGTCTAAGATCTACAGTTGTCGCAAATCCTGCGGTGAATTGACGTGGGAAATGCGTTCCGTGAAAGTAGAACATTTTCAGATTTGATTGCCAAGTGGTTAAGGCGTTGGGCAAGCAATACAATTGTGTCTAGCAAGAGACTCGAGCTCTGCTCGCTGCCGTCTTTTCAGGAGTGTCGTTTTTTTTCGCAGACCTTCATCCTGTACGGTTTTGAGAGCAACCATTTACACCTGCCAGAATAACTTACTGAACATTTGCAGATCAAAGTATTGTTTCAAAGTGGGATTTGCCCAAACGGGGAGGAGTTCTGAAGAAGGCTCACTGTTGTTGACAGGTTAACCCTGTTTCTCCTGCATACAACTGCTGAGTTTCTCCAGGAATTTCGCTCTCTCTTTGCCTCAGATGTCCAGCAATCCCACATTAGTCTGTTTTGCTATATTAATCTAGCATTGTCAGCAAACTTGATCCAGTCTCGAACACTCATTTGCAAGCTCACTGGGAAGTCGCAGATCAAAAGGATTTCACAGAATTTGCAAAGCATATTGATCTCTGGGAGATCCTTATGTACAGATGTCCGTATAATTAAAATAGAGATCGCTGGCTCACAACAATATGTTGATAACTGTATAGATTTCTAAATTCCCCGATTTATTTTGGGAGGAGTAAGTTGTCGAAATTTTAATTATGATCTGTATCTAAGAATACTAGTGTGTGGGGAGGGGAGGTGGGGGTCGTGCCGTTTTTTGGCTAGTTGTTTTTCGTATATGCTGGTGACTCGTTTTCTGCTTATTAAGACCTTATACAGAAATCAAGCAAAACTAATGTAATTTACAAAATACCGTGCAAGGTGTGTAACAAATATTAGTTTGGACAAACAGGCAGAAAACTAGCCACCAGGATACATGACCGCCAACTAGCCACAAAATTACGTGATCCTTTCTCACTAGTATCCTTACATACAGATAAGGAAGGACACCGCCTTGACTGGGACAACTCATCCATTCCCGGACAAGACAAACAATGACAGGAAAAGAATTCCGAGAAGCATGGCATTCCAACCAGAACTCTATCAACAAACACATCGAGTTAGACCCCATCTACAATATTTAGGAAGTGATCTCACAACAGGAAACGACATTACCAAAGGAAATAACATCACCAACACAAAGAAACCCAATCATATCAATAGAAATCAGGAATTATAAGCAGTGCTTCGCTTGCGGCGCACTGAAAATGTTACCTAGTAGGGTGACGAAACATCTGAAAATGACCCTTCCAGTTCAGCAGGTAACCCTACATTTACAACCTCAACCTGAGCTACAAGTCTTCTCAAAGCTCACTCATAGCTACCATTGATTGCTTTATATGTGTTAATGAAGTTCTCAGTACAGTATTTTCCACTATTTCCTACTGGATAGTGGGCTGGATTAGATTAGATTGGATTACTTACAGTGTGGAAACAGGCCCTTCGGCCCAACAAGTCCACACCGACCCGCAACCCACCCATACCCCTACATTTACCCCTTACCTAACACTATGGGCAATTTACCACGGCCAGTACACCTGACACGCAGATTTTTGGACTGTGGGAGGAAACCGGAGCACCCGGAGGAAACCCACGCAGACACGGGGAGAACTTGCGAACTCCACTCAGTCAGTCGCCTGAGTCGGGAATTGAACCCAGATCCCTGGCGCTATGAGACAGCAGTGCTAACCACTGGGCCACCGTTTACGATCAAGAAGTCCCCTTCTGCAATGCTCGTGGCATATTTCCCTCTGAAGTGCATTTTAATATATTAAATTATGCAGTAATCCCTCAAGCAATATTAGCATAACATGGCCAAACTTTATTACCACATCTAACTTCTTTAAATCCTCTGTGGATTTTAGAAAATAAAGAACTTCACGTTCACAATCTTGTGAGCTCCAGACAATTTAGAGATGAAAATCTTCATACAGGCCCATTGTCATCAGGTGCTCAATCCGGATATAGCAAATCAAAAATGTTCATGGATATGAAAAGAAAGTTCCCGTGGTTATATGCAATTCTGAACTTCCTATTTTGAATCCTGCTGAATGTATATCTTCGGCTAGCATTACAAAAGCGAGTAAAAGTGACCAATCTTCCCAAAAGCAAATCATTGCACATGCTGGAGTTTTGAAGAAAAAGTAAAATTACAAGTCAATCTGAGTAGGATCTGTCAGCATTTTGTGATGCCACATGATTGGTAAAATGGTTCGCAGAGTAGACGGTAGGTAAGCGTCGAACGACCAATGAAATTTAATGCACGAAATGCTTAATACAACAATCTGGAATTAAAACTTTCATAAAAATACGTCCTTATCGAGTCAGTGATCTGCAGGCAGTGGTGTCTTCTTGTAGTTTCTTAGGATTGTTCTACAAATCCGACCTACCTTTGGACCTGGGGCGTGAGCCGAGGATCGAGCAATGACAGTAATTCAAAATGTCATGATTGTTGTGCAGTGAAAGGTAATTGGGAAGTTTGAATGCGAATTACAAGGGAGACAGAATTCATTTCAACAAGGAGAGATTATTGCTTTGGCGTGATAAACTCCGTGCTTTCTAAACAGCTGAAATTAAAACGTTGCACTGCTCGCTATAAATTTTATAAACCTGTATGGCAACACTGTTTTAATGGATTACTGTGGGTCATTCATTTTGGTCGACGGGCTGCAGTGAACTACTAACAGTTTTGCACCTGCCTCTTGTTGAGCGGCAATCGAGTAAGATTTGAACTTTGCAGGCTTCTGAAAATTCAAACGCTTTGGAGGTCTGCTGAAACTGGGTTAAGTAAGAGAAATATATTCGTTAAAAAAAGCTTGATAATTATCAGCAGTTCCTGATAAGTTATTTCAGAATCGGAAGAAAAAACGGTAAGAGTGAAGAAACTGCACTCTCCTCAATATGGGAAACACCGCATTAGTGCTCTGAAAGAGTAGATTCGATTATTTGTAGTGCAGGCTGATCATAATTTTAGTTGCAAGCTGGATTTTTCTGTTGCATGTTCATGATCCTGGTAAAGATAACAACGTGCCTTCATGTTGGAAGACAACTGTTGCTCTCACACATTTTGTTCGGTAAACTGACTTAATGCACGTTCCATACTTCAACCTGAGTATAGTGATTAGTATCCCCACCTGTCATGCAGCAAACGGGGTTCCCATCCCTGACTCGGAGATTATTGGTTTCATGCAAACCATATGGCTCACATTGGACAATTGATGCAGTTGAAAACAATTTAAAAGAAATAAGAAGAAGTTTTAAATTCGCAGTACGAGTTTTATTTTACTTTACTTACAAATCAATTCAACATTAATAGGTCAGCATACGGAGTTCCTTCTAAGCGCCTCTCTGGTGTAATACAAATATTTTTGTATTTGTCCATTGTTGAGAGCTGGACTACTGCGTTGTTAAGTATGCAAGCAATTAAATCGCATATATGTGCTGACATCTTCCAACAAAAAAATCAAATAATTTGAAGACCTTGGCGAATCTCTGCAGCTCTGTCAGAATCTGTGGACAGGGAACCAGATCAACATTTCCCTTCTTGTATGTTGGATCTGCAATTCAATTCGGCAGAGAGTTTCTAGCATTTTCCGTGTTTGCTTATGTTTCCATTATCCACAATATTTTTTATTAAATCAAAGAAATTTGAGGATATGAAAGAAGAGTTTCCAAAGACATAATTAATTTCAATTAAGCTCTGTGAACAGCTGCTGATGTTGTGTCTTTTTTTTTCCTTCAGATATGCAAGGAGTCACGGTGGCACAGTGGTTAGCGCTGCTGCCTCACAGCGCCAGAGACCCGGACTCAATTCCCACCTCAAGGCGACTGACTGCATGGAGTTTGCACGTTCTTCCCGTGTCTGCGTGGGTGTGCTCTGGGTGCTCCGGTTTCCTCCCACTGTCGCTGTGCGGGTTAGGTGAATTGGCCATGCTAAATTCCCCGTAGTGTTCGGCAAGGGTAATTGTAGGGGTATGGGCGGGTCGGTGTGGGCGTGTTGGGCCGAAGGGCCTGTTTCCACACTGTAAGTAATCTAATCTAAAGTCCACAACTACTGACCTGTTTGGAACGTTCTTCGAATGTTCCTTAGATTTTGAGTAAGATAAAACCTATAATTGACACTTGCTTTTATGACGTGCTAACGCTCTCAACTTCAACAACTACAACTTTGCGATAACTTATGTTTCATGTCCACTCTGCCACTTCACGCACTGCATATGCCTCAATGTATTTGTCCAAACTCATTTGTTCCGACGAGAGGGGTATACTGTACATGAGGAATGAAATCCCAGTGGATTTCATTTTGATGCCAAAGTGTATCTATGCGTGTGCTGAATCTATCTGTATGGACACGTGGGAGTGCTCTTTTTTTTTTCGCCTGCGTACGTGTATTTAAAGACTTCAGACAAACACAGGGAAATGTCATCGAAATCGATAACTTTCAAAATAGGTAATGTTGACGTAGAAAGCATGTTCCCGATGAAGGAATTCAGATCCAGAGGTAAAAAAAAATAAGTTCAGTGTCCCAAATCTATTCTTTATTTTCTAAAAGCTGTCCCCTGGCTCAAGGAGACCCTGTCCTTAATTTTCTTTTGGAGGGGTAATACACCGGGCTGGGCTCCGATCAGTCAGGCTTCGTGCCATGATGGAAAGAATTTTGGGAGGCCTTATGTTTCTATGTAAACAGCTGAGACTTCAGACTAACGTAGTCATGTTTTGGAAGTGACCTGTATAATGAAAGGGGAGCGATCAGCTCTCTAGCTCAGCTGAGCAATTTTAGTTCAGTCTTAAACTGGTGACAAGTTCAACAGGGAGCTTATGGAAACCCTCTGTCTTGGTGTATCTCTCTCTCTCTCTCTTTCTATCTCTCTGTCTCTCTGTCTCTCTTTCTCTCTCTCTCTCTCTCTCTCTCTCTCTCTCTCTTGCCCTTCAACATCAACTTCATAATGTGTTCCATAGATACTAATTTCTAATGCGAGTTTGCTTATTGGGAATGTTGCGTACATTCGGAACAGCATAATTATGTCTACTTGGACAGGTTGAATTCGGTTGGCATTCTTTACTCTGTTCTTTATTTTCCACTGAGTAATTTTGTGAATAAATGTTTGACTGCTTTCAAATCTGGTAGGTATCCTAGCCAAGTTAATTCGGGTAATATTTACTGCGCACTTACCAAAACATATAGAAATGTTATGGGCTGAGCTGCCTGCTAAAGAATGATTTGAGTGGTCTGGCTGAGTCCATAATATGAGTTGAAATTTCTTCACTCAGAAAATGGCAAGCCTGAGGGATTCGTTGCCACAGAAAGCACTCCTGGCCAAAACACTGCACGGTTTTAAGAAGACGTTGGTCATCGCGCTTATGGCTGAAAACATAATTGAAATTGAGATAGGTGATAACGCGCTGGTAAGTTGGATGATCATAAGCAATGACAAAGCAGGTTCTGAAAGCAGATTGGCTCCTATCTGCGCTTACTTGATATCTTTCTGAGCTTCCAGAACAGCTTCATCGCTCGAGTTCGTGAAACTATTCATCACAGCAACATTCAGGACTCGGTATTTGACGTAGCTGCTGTAAAGTACTTCTGCGACAAGTCATTTACAGCCAGTACAATGGCCGAGAGTTTACGGTGAAGGACTTGAAATCTCACGGGGGTTTTCCGGCGAAAGTCAACGTATAGCTCACAGTGTGTTCTGAAAAAAGCTTCACTGATCTCCAAAGATTAACTCTGTTTTTCTTCCTAGATCTTCACCAGAAACTTCTGTGATTCTTTGTGCTTGATTTCTAACAACGCCGCAGTAAGTCATTTCATTTCATTCAACAGGCATTGTTGGAATATCAAACGCATTTTTCAGCTAACTGGAAAGCTACAGATGATACGATTTCGAGAGAATTTACTAATCCATCATGAACTCTGAGGGGTCGTTGCCAGCATTTGCCCAGCAATTGTCAGTTCACAACAGTACTGTGATAACTGCGGGTTATGTCAACTTCCCCGATATTAATTGACAGAACTAACTTTTCAAGGGCTCGGTTGGTGCACAATACTTAAAGCAAAACAGAAAAATCTTCCAATCTCAAACATACTTCGTTAGCTCACTGGAAAGACGTAGATGATTTTAGGTTGCCTGATATTAATTGGGAGGCGTAAATTGTCAAAGGCGTGATGAGAGAAACGTTTTCCAGCAAATTTGCAGAAAGTCCTACAAGAGAGGGACAGGTCGGTATATAATTACATGAAATGAAGCTGGAGAGGTCGAGGAGTGGTTTTGCAACGAGTGTACATTTAAATAAAAATGGCCATTGCTCAGATAGAGTTATGTCATTGTTGGAAAATGAGAAAGACTGACCAGAAATAAATGTTGTGAAATGAGGCATGCTGGAATTCAGATGATAAGGCGGGAACTGACTAAAGTCAGCTGGGAGCTGCAGCTTGTATTAGGACAGCCTTCATCAAATCATTCAGTGTCTTTAAAACTGATACTGTTCCGCTAAAAGCCAAGGGCAGGAACAAGTCCAACGAATGAGACAAATCTGGAGAATAGATAAGATTGTATGATTACATCAATTAGGAAACATAGATGGTCAGGAGTGAAAAAAAGAAACACGAATGCTGCAGAAAACAAAGTGGTGGATATTTGACCAGAAAAAAACTGGAGTAGGGTAAACATCATCGAACAGCAAAGCAGGTAATGATAGATTCTTTACACAGAAGAATTAACCGCACATAAAACGTACTCTTCATGTTAGAAGATATCATCAGCACTCCAAAATTGACAGTACCAATTGGGAAAAGAGGCAGCACGACAAAATAAACACGACAAAGAAGATTAGAATAAAATATCAGGAAGTCAATTCGACTGTAAGCTAATAGATCTTTCAGACAGAAATACAGAATTCAGGATAGACACAGCACAATATCTGTCATTTGGAATGTAAGTAGGTCTGCTGCAAGGGACGTAATAGTTGAAGATTTAAAAAGACACTGCATAAACAAGGCGAAAATAAGGACTGCAGATGTTGGAGAGTCATCGTCGAAAAGTGTGGTTCTGGAAAAGCACAGCAGTTCAGGCATCATACGAGGAGCAGTAGTTTCAGACATAAGCCCTTCATAAGGAATGTGCGGGAAAGGGTGCTAGGAAATCAACAGGGGTGACGTTGGGTCTGGGCGGAAGGCAGCAGGGGAGGTGAAAGGTGAATGCAAGTTAAGGTGATCGCAATAGGTCGGTGGAGAGGGGGCAAAACGAAGGCGGGGAGGAAAATGGCCAGGTCGGATAGGTCAAGTGGGCAGTGCCAGGTTGGACGGTTGGATCTACAATGTAGTGAGTGGAGGGATGATTTAGAAACTAGTGAAGTCGATGGTGTTGCGTGTGGCTGAAGTGCCCCATGGTGGAAGATATGACGTTCTTCCTCCAGCCATCAGGTGGCTTTGAATTGGCAGTAGAGGAGGCCTGACATGCACCGATAAGTGGCTGGTGTTTAATATTTGAAAATGCAATAAGATTCGAATACATTAGTTCTCAAATTCTTGACTGTATTTAAAATTTCACTCAGTCCATGTGAATATTATCATATGCAGAATCACAATCCGTAGGTTTCACTATCGTGGTTTGTGTAAAACATATTTGTCACCTAAACTTCTCTTGGAATAGCAAAAACAAATCGTTAAAATTAAGTAGGTATTTTTCCTCCGTCTCTCTGTCTATTGTTACAAAATGTCCCAGAGCACAACGCAACGATTCCCACCCCCACCACCACACCACACATACCCTAGCGAGATACCACACCTGTCCCTGTTTGGTTAAAATCGCAATCTGATGATCTGATCAGATTCTTTGGTTGTCGAATGGTGAAACTCCATTCATCACTTACCTTCATGATTTGATTTGATGACGATTATGGGAAGCAATTAGTAAGGTTGAGTTGAGGCCAAGATGACATCAGCCATGATAGTAATAAACAGCAAAATCCCTACTCCTGAAATCTTACATTCTGAGCTTTCATGCCACAGATGAAGCGACCTTTATCTGAAATTATTACTTTTTTTCAACTTTATATGTATTTCAGAAACTATTTGTGGCAACGTGTGATTGATTTTATGATTTCTATAATTCTATTATCAATGATAATATAGCTTCATTAAAAGCATACGAGTAGATCGCTATTGCACCTTTTATGCATCGTTTATTACACATTTTGTTGCTCTGTATAAATGAACTGGTTTCGACTTTGTGTTTGCCAATAAGAATTCGCAATCTTCTGCATCAGTTTTTTTTTCTTTGTTTTTAAGCACAGTTTAATTAGAATGAGGTTCTAAGTATTTATAATCAACTTCATTTTTTTTTCCTTCATAGTGTTGTTGGCGATGATAACAAGACCATCATTTGATGCTTCTTTCTAAATGGTTCTGAATCGAACAACCATGCATAATATAATGATGCTTGGTAATTGATGGTGGTTGCGTGAGCCTTCTGGGTCTGAATAACAATGTAACTTAGTAGCTGTATGTTTGATTTTAATGCAATACTCTCTGCATTTGACATTGCCAACCTGAGGATACCGTTTCAAAAGGAGTAAACATTGTGACTTCTTAATTTGTGTTGATGAAGTGAGCAACACATTTGTGCTGGTTAAAAATTACACAGCTTGTAGAAACGACCCTGATACTGGCATCAAATAATTAAACGACCAATAAAGAAGAATATGCTTAATATTAACATTTCTCCTGTCCGAATCGGAATATTGAGCAATCATGACATGAGCAAAGCTACTTTCTATGTATCAATTGACTCGAATCTGGAATGCACTGCTGTAGCTAGCGGACAAACAAATTCAATGATAGCATTGCAACGTATTCTGAATCATTATTTGAAACTGTAAAACACTGAAGGAAAAGAAATGAAAGGGTGTTTGTGCAATTAGATGAGTTAGATTAGTTGTGAATAGATCTATAATAAGCAGATTAATTATAAACATTGGAAGGCGCAAGACACATTGAAGATCAGAAAATTGTTCCATGAGGCTGCCAGTACAGAAGCGAACTGTAATGTTCTTTGAATGCAGAGAGGTCTGACCTAAACGTTCTCTGCAACAGAAATATTCCTATGGGGATGATAAAGTGGAACACACACACACACACACACACACACACACACACACACACACACACACACACACACACACACACACACACACACACACACACACACCTTTTGATATTAACGCTGGGCCTTCCCGACTTTCTTCGCAGTATAGTGCTCGGTAATCCTGCCTATAACCTAGGAATGTAGAGCTCAATTCCCCAATGAGGATTTAGCTTTTGCACACCTGTTGTCTTTTCAAACAATACAGTGGATAAGGTAAAATAATTAAACGTTCATAGCTTTCCCCTCTCAGTCCAATTGCTCTCACCTTGAGGTCAATTTTATTTAAATAGATCAAAGTGGGTCTCTCCTTCTGGATGACTTGCAGAGGGAAAATACCAATAACGTCGTAACTGACTATTCTTGAACCTTGGGCGGGAGGATGATAGCTGTGTTTCCATTTCAAAGTTCAACACATGTTGACATCTGCTGTGTCTGGGTCAACCAAACCAAAGATGGTTCTCGATGTGACTGAAAATACCAACATACTTACACGCAATGCTTTCCAAGCTGATACAGCATCTGTTGAAACTGCACTTTATTTCTAAATTTCCGCTGCCAGTATATTGTGGGGAAAGTTCGAAATCACGACCGACACTGGAAATGCTTCTGAGTGATCCCAAGATTATAAAGTGTAAATGAAAAGAGAGCAATTTTGTCCTTCCCGATTTCATTATGCTGAATTGTAGCCTGTAATTGCGTCCACGATTTTGATTGAGCAAGTATTTTTTTTCCAATCCGCCAGTTCTTTCTGTCTCTGAACGTGCGTCAGCCTCTTCCTCCACTCTCCGAGCCATTTTTTTCCTGTATTATTTTCTGCAACAGGAATAGACAGTTTAGGTTGGTGGTACATCGAAGTTGTCACAGTTCATTTGCTGTTCTCAAACTATGTACAGGACACTTCTTCGTCTGTTTGGTGTTTAGTCTTCTCCCTCTCACATGGAACACCTGTTATTTGTTAATCTGGGGGACATTACTACGATTCAGTTAAAATGCACACATCTCCTTAGGTAAGTGAATTCACGAAGAGCAAAGTTAATGGTTACAATTACACTTCAGTATGATCCTGGCCACTTGAATTTACTGGGTCAAAATGAAATCAGCATGGAACAGTTATTGTATGCGAGTGCTTACGCTTCAACACTGGTAATTTCACCAAGTCTGAGGACATATAATAAAATTTTCCCTTATCGGAAGAATAGTTTTTGGCACATTCCCTTGGAACATACGACATCTTTGGCAGAATCACGATGCACAAATTTCAAAACCAGAACTGTTGTTTTCGTCCTCTCTGTGGTTCAGTGGTCATGCGTTTATAATTCTTCATTGCAAACGATGAAAAAATGCAGACAATCCTTTTCCTGTCTCGATGCAGTGTACCAGTCGGTCGGAAACGTTTAGTTTATAAAATGAATGAGTGTGTCAACTTTGAACGTTTGCAATTGCTGAAATATTGATCTCCAGGCTTCAAACTTCGAGCCGCCTGCTTCCGAGCGGATTCTGTAAAGCTGTCAACGTGATCTTTTTCACAGGAATTTAGATGGATTTCAGACCTCACAACCGACATTGTGAGAATAGAAAACATGAGGAAAATATTTCTTTACGTGAGGATTGTTTCAAACCCTGGATACACTATAACAGAATGTGGCAGACAAATTGAAACATGGATTTTCAGAAGTCTTATTAACCAAAGTTCGGATTGAAAACTTGAAGAAAACAGACGATTAAAACGCCGTGTGATTATGTTGCATTGTGGTGTGAAAGCAAATAAATGAGGAGAGTCAAAAGCAAGATCAAATTAGACTCTCTGTTTCTTCCATATGGTCCAGTGGTTAGGATTCAGCCCTCTCACTGCTTCAGTCCGGCTTCCATTTTCGCTACGATTACAAAAGTGAACTGCAATGCTCATTGAAAATGCACGAGATATTCCCCTAAATTACTCACTGCATGAACAATATTTATTTCTCCGCGGCTGAGAAAGCATAATATTTAGTCTCAGTCCCTTTGAACTTAACCGGGACACAGCTTGAAAGTGCTGTTTCCTCGGTAGTCTACTGTTTAGTATTTCTCCCCAGAATGTCAAAGACCGCAGTTCACCTCATCCCGGATGGAGAATTGAAGTTTTGATCTTGAAAACTCCGTGCTTTGCAGACTTGCGAGATGTCTGTTTGTCCATTTCCGTGTATCTGTAGGTGACTATATTTGTATCTGTGTATGGTTGTGCCTACGTGCTACATTCAGCTTGAGGGCCGATGAACCAATTCGAACACTTGTCTGAATTATGTGCATTCCTCAATTTCACTTTGGGCTGATCAGATCTGAGTTGAAATGGTCAATTGAACAGGCATTTGAAATGATACAGGGTTTGGAATTTGTGGTACCGAATCAGTATTTTGTACCTAAAACAACGTTTCAAAACTCACATTTAATTCTTAAGATGATATTAAAACATCTATTGAATGTGTATTTTGATTTTTCTGCTTGACTGCCTTTAACAAAACGAGAACATTTCAAACATCTCTGCCCAACACGTCGAACATAAAGTGCTGGTACGTCATTTTGAAAGGCCCACTTGCTTATTTCTATTTCTGAAAATATTCTCTGACTTTCCAATATGTCCAATTCATAAGTTGAAACGAAGTAAGGAGGGAGTATGAGGGATGGCAGTTGAGGGAAAGGAGACAAACTGAAGATGCAGTATGGAAGGCAGGAGAGGGAGACACGCATTACAGGGGTCTACTATGCCATCCTATCTCAAACGACTTGCTGTTTTTGAAAATGTGTGGAATGATGAGCACTCAGGAAATGCAGCACTGACAGCCATGTTTCTAGTGCCGTGTCTTGCATTATAGTAACGAATGTATGCCAGGTTCCAAGCGTTCACTTGTGATAGAGCACCCACTAGTCAGAGGCACAGACAGACATTTATGCTGCCAACAGTAAGGTATCAGAATGGTGTCTTTTTTGTCCCTGGTGCCAGGATCAAAGATGTCAGAGAAATTTCAGAATATGTTCAAAACCGAGAGGAATCAGCAGGAGGATTTTGTGCATAATTGGAAACAATGACATAGGAAGAGGTAAGGTCGAGGTTCTGACAATATTATGTAAGAAGATAGGCTGGAATTAGAAAAGGACATGCTCACATAAGCAATATCTGGATTATTTCTGGTGCCACCAGCTAATGAGCGTAGGAATCCAAGGATACAGCAGATGAATTTGTTCCTGAGGTGCTGTTGCAGGGGAGAGGGATTCACATTCTTGAAGAAGTGGAATCTCGGTCTCGGGTATAAAAAAATTGCACAAGAATGAAGTATTCCACCTGAATTGGGAAATGACTAATATTCTGTCGGAGAGATTTACCAGATTTTCTCGGGATGGGTTGGGAGGATGGACACATTAAGACATTCAGGAAAGATAACAGTCTGAGGGTGATACTGTTGGGAAAAAGGGAATGCCAAAAATTAGGAACAACACATAAAATGATGTCGGAGAGATAAATGAAACTGAATTTATTTGAATTCAAGATGCCGAAGAGGTAATGCAGATGAATTGGCGGCATGTTTTGGAGCATGGTTGTGGGATATCATAGCAGTGTTGTGGTTCTGTTCGCCGAGCTGGAAGTTTGTGTTGCAAACGTTTCGTCCCCTGGCTAGGCGACATCATCAGTGCTCTGGAGCCTCCTGCGAAGCGCTTCTTTGATGTTTCTTCCGGTATTTGTAGTGGACTGTCCTTGCCGCTTCTGGGTGTCTGTTTCAGCTGTCCGCTGTAATGGTTGGTATATTGGGTCCAGGTCGATGTGTCTGATGATGGAGTTTGTGGATGAATGCCATGCATCTAGGAATTCCCTGGCTGTTCTCTGTCTGGCTTGCCCTATGATGGTAGTGTTTTCCCAGTCGAATTCATGTTGCTTGTTGTCTGCGTGTGTGGCTACTAGGGATAGCTGGTCGTGTCGTTTCGTGGCTAGTTGATGTTCATGTATGCGGATTGTTAGCTGTATTCCTGTTTGTCCTATATAGTGTTTTGTGCAGTCCTTGCATGGTATTTTGTAAACTACATTAGTTTTTCTCATGTTGGGTTTCGGGTCCTTTGTTCTAGTGAGTCACTATAAAGGGAAAACATAGAGATAGGAGTCTGACGTTTATGTTTAATGATATCATCATGGCAATCCTTAGGGAGGATATTACTGGAAATGCATTCAAGAAAGTTATTTGAGTAGAACTGAGAAGATAGGGATCATCACCTTATTGGAATTGAAGTATAGACCACAAAATCGTCAGCATGAAATTAAGAAACGAATTTGTAATGAAGTCTCAGTTATCTATGAGAATAATAGGTTGGTTATTGTAGCGGATTTTAACTACCCAAACATAGACTAGGACTGTCATAATGCTTAGGGCTTGGATGGAGTGGAAATTAGTCAGTGTGCACGAGAAAATTTTCTGATTCAGTATGTGCATATACTTGCAAGAGAAAGTGCAAACTTTGACCTGTTTATTGGGCAATAAGTCAGGGCAAGTGACTGCTCTGTCAATGACTGAGCACTTTGTGACTCGTAACGATAATACAATTAGTTTTAAAATAGTGGCAGAAAAGAATATAGCGTATCTAAAAAGTTAAAAGTCTGAATTGGAGGAACGCTAACTTTAGGAATATATGGCAAGAACTTTGAAAAGGTGATATGGAGTGGATATTTGCAAGTAAATGTACAGGCCGAAAATCAGAACCCTTCAAAAATAAAATTCCCTACAGATTGGAAACAGACGGTTCGGCCCAATCAGTCCACACCGACTCTCTGAAGAGGAAGAGACCCAAATCATTTTCCCTCTGACGAATGTACCTCACACTAACAGCAATCAAGCATGGCCAATTCACCTGACATGCACATCTTTGAATTGTGGGAGGGAAACAGAGCACTCGGAGAAAAAACACACAGACTCGGGAAGAATGTGCAATCTCCACACGGACAGTTGCCTTAGGCTGAATTTGAACCTGTGAGGCAGCAGTGCTAACCACTGAGTCATCATGCCACCCTACAATGAGAGTCCAGAGACAGCATGTCCCTATTAGGGAGAAGAGCAAGGCTCATGTTTGTAGGGAACTTTGGAAGACGAGAGAAATTGAGTTTCTGTTGATGGAAAGGAAGGAAGCATCTGTCCGGTATAGACAGCAAGGATTGAGTGATTCCTGAGAAGAGTAAAAAAGCAGTAGGACCATAATTAAAAGGTAGACATGAAACAACTTTGGAAAATGTACTTAACAAGAGTCAAGAGGAATTCCAAAATATGTTAAGGGCAAAATGGTAACTAGGGAGAAAACAGGGCTCCTTAAAGATCAGCAAGGCCACTATGTGTTGAATCGCATGGGGTGGGGGCTATACCAAATGAGTAATTTTTATCATTGTTTACTGTGGAGAGGAATATGGAAGATAAGGAAGATCGGGAAATACGTAGACATCTTGAAATAGTCCATATTACAGAGAAGATCCTGGATATCACAAAACACCTAAAGGTGGATAAATCCTTGGACCTGATCAGGTAGTTCGTGCAACTCTGCAGGAAGACTGGAGGTTCGCAACGTTGTACCAATGTTAAAGAAAATTGCCAGGAAAAAGCCAGGGAACCATCGACTTGTGAGCCTGATATTGGCGGGCAAGATTTTGAAGAGAATCCTGAGGGAGAGGATTAACAAGTACTTGTATGGGCAAGGACAGATTAGGGATAATCAACGTGGCTTTTTGCGTAGTGCATCGTGTTCCCAACAACTTGACTGAGTCTTTTTAAAGATACAGTGAAGAGGAAAATTAAGCAACGAGACAGGAATGTGATCTATATGGATTACAGAAAGGAATTCGACTAAGTTTCTCGTGGCAGACAGGTTAGCAAGGTAAGATCACATAGAATACAGACAGAACTAGTTATTTGGATACAAAACCGGCTCAAAAGTGCGGTGGTGGAGTGTCGCTGTTCTAACTGGAGGTCTGTAACCAGCCGTATGCTACAAGGATTGCTGATGGGTCCGCTTTTCTTTCTTTTATTATTAAAAAAAAGAAAGTAAAAATACGCGGTATTGTTATCAAGTTTGCAGATAACATTAAGATTGAAGGTGTACTGGACAGAGAAAACAATTACTTCAGATCCTGATCAGATGGAGCAATGGGCTGATGGAATTCAATTTAGATAAATGTGAGATGCTGCATTTTGGAAAGGAAAATCAGGGCTGTATTAATCAAAGTGTCTGTGATCTGTTTCGGAGTGAAGTGACCTTGGATTGCAGGTTCATAGTTCTTTAAAAGTGGAGTCGCAGCTGGATAGGATAGTGAAGAAGGCTTTTGGTTTGCTTGCCTTTATTGATCAGTGCATTGAGTATTGCAGTTGGGAGGTCATGTAGTGACTGTACAGGGCATTGGTTCGTTCAATTCTAGAACATTGCGATCAATTATGGTCTCCCTCCCACAGGAAAGATGTAAACTCGGAAAGTTTCAGAAAAGGTTGACGAGGCAATTGCCAGCGTTAGAGGGCTTGAAGTATACGAAGAGGAGCTATGTTCCCGAATGACGGAGGCTGAGGGATGATCTGAAAGAGTTTAATAAAGTCATGAGGGACATGGAAAGAATAAATCAGGAAAGCCTTTTTTTCGTGTGTTGGTGAAATCCAAAACGAGTGTGCGTAGATTTAAGGTGAGAGGAAAATGATATAAACGGCACGTAAGAGGCAACGTTTTCATGCACAGTTGACGCGTATAGTATGGAATCAGATGCCAGAGAAATTTGTGGAGGCTGGTACGATTTCATCTTTTAAAAGGCATATGGATGCGTATATGAATGGGTAGGGTTCAGAGGGGTATTTGAAAATTCTGGTGAATCGGACTGGATTTATACAGGATGTCTGGTCAGCAGGGACGAGTTGGCAGAAGTATTTGTTTCTGTGTTGTATATCTCACTGATTCTGTGATTCTAACTATAGTAACACATTTGACGTTCTGGTATGATACAGTGTGGCACTTTGGGCGGAGCCACCTCCTTACTTTCGAGGTTCATTTATCTATGTGCCTCGGTGCCTGGGAGCCGGAATCCTTGACATTGAGTTCACCTTTATTTGCTGTTGATAGTGATAACCACATTAATCAACTTGAAGCTACTAAGAATGACAGAGAATGAATAATGCAGAATTGTTTAAGCTATTGTGGTGACTTTTCTTGCTTAGACGTCAATTCCACGTCAAATGAATCATTACTGGGTCATATTGTGAACCCATGGTACGAGGCCAAATGCTGACATTTGTGTTTTTCCAACATCGAGTGCTGGACGAATGAGCTTCTACTTGAGCAGCATTTGAAAGTTCAACGCGTTCTAACTTCCAATCAGTCTATAGCAAAGAGATACATTTTATTTCTGGATATAATATTAATAAACCATATTTATCTGAGAGGCTGGAAGCACTTTGATCGGTCTGGAAGCCGGGAAAGGCAAATGTTTGTAAAGGTTTAGTGACTTCCTCAGTTTACAACATTCAGAGGTTATGAACTCTCTCTAAATCTATGAGTTTCCAGATGTGTCACTATTAGTTTAGGCTGCCATTTTCTCTCTATCCCTGCATACATCGCAGTTTCTTTCCTCCTACCCCTGACTCTACCTTCTAGATCGCTATTTCAATAAAACCGTTCTGTCTACGTTGGGTAACAACCTTGATATGTTCACAGATGACATGTTCGTCAAAAACTTCTGGAGGCGATCATAAGGTAATCGTTTGCTCCTTGCTAGTGTAGTGGTGAACGTTCATGTTTCACAAATGAAATACGTTTAATTGCCCGCAAGAGAGTTGCAAGAGTTAGCAAGAAGAGCTGTCTTCCGTATGCAGCTAATATTGCAGACAAATACAGGGCTAATGTTTATGCTCTCACTCAGAATCTTCTTCAATGCTTAACAGCTTTACTTGAATAGGCCGGCATTTTCAATCAACATGAAATGGTTGTTCGAGCCGAAGAGCTGATTCCAAACTTTGGAGATGTAACCGTATTTGGAATCCTCTACGAAAGACAAACCTTTTCTTTTCACTTTAGGATTCGTGACTCACGTAAATTCGTCAACATTTGACACCATGAGTTGTTTTCCTTTACTTTATTTGTCTGTTTGTGTACAAAGTTTTTCTCGAGGAACTGAACATAAAAAGAACCAAATCAGAGAATTTGTCTATTCTCCTGTCCTTTTTCCATTCCCCAATGTCCAACAGTTTGATCAATCCATATTGTCTGCCTCTCTCTATGCTTATTCACTAACAAAGTGCTCCTGTCCGGAAGCGTTAACACAATTTTCCTTTGCAAGGTCATTTCCATAAAGAGGTAAGTGCTCATAGTGTTTCCTCATTGTTCTAAAATCACAGTCCCATTGTTTGATCTCAAAGGACACGTTGTATTTTTCTTTCCATGAAAATGGATGAAAAGTACACGTTCAAAAGCTGAGCAATATTTTTGTTTCGTGTCTGTACATACATTAACACTTGTGTCTCCACTCGATCCAACACTTTCTCTGTCCATTATGTAGTCATGATACTCTTTGGCGTTTTCTTATTGTTTTTCTCCCGTTTACTTTTGTTTCACGCTCGCTATTCGCACTCTCATTCTCTTTTTGTAAAAGGTCTACATTTTTGAAACTTCTCTAGGGCATCTAGAATATGCTCCAGTCAGATATAGTCTAGACTAAGGATTTTTCATCAGTAAACGAACAAAAGCTTATAGAGAAAATGCAGAAAGGTAAAGTTAAGGATTATGCCCGAAACGTCGAATTTCCTATTCCTTGGATGCTGCCTGATCTGCTCTGCTTTAACCAGCAACACATTTTCAACTGTGATCTCCAGCATCTGCAGACCTCATTTTTTGCCCGAAAAAGTTAAGGATTGGCAGATCATTGAATCGGGGAATGGTCCCGATTCGCTGAATGACCGATTTTTGCTCATTTTTCTTATGTTCCAATAACTTATATATCTAATATAAATACCTGTGCTGATTAGTAGACTTTAAACTAATTAGGCAGTGAGAATGGAATGATTAGCCAGTCGTAGCCAGTTAGTCTCAATGGCGCACAATAAAGGGAAATGGAAAGTGCTGCAATGCAGTATAGAAGATCAATAAGATAAGTTAGATCAAGAGAATGTTTTGAAGCATACCTCAGATTAAAGTGCATGTATATGAATGCACAGCGTATTATAATTTAATCGATGATTTACGGGCTCATATTGTCATATACGGATATTGTGACGTCTATAGCGATCTGATTCAAGACAGGACATGACAATTTGCTCAATATTAGTGAAAGCAAGGCGTTTACAAAGGGTAGAAAAGGATAAAGAGTGGAGCTAATGTTCAACAGAGCATTGCAGTGCTGGAGAAGAGGAAACATCAGGGTCGTAATTTACAGAATTAATTTGGTAAGACATAAGGAGAAAGAAAGTATTGGAAAGAGAAGCAGCATCGGTGAAGTACTGCAGATCTGCAGTCAATGTCACCGAGGTGTGGACAGGATGAGGAACCCGTCTCGGCATTGAGAGACAGAGCGCATCAGATGTGCAGTAGGACCGGAGTAAAACTATCATGGAGGTGGATAACGTCAGGAGACGTACTAAATAGAAATGTGAGGGTGGGATCATCAGAGAGAGAAGCTTGTGAGAACATGAGTATGATTACGGACAGCACAACATCTGAATAATAATACTGGGTTTTGAGGCACTGACTGAGCCAATTGGAAGAATTTATCTGCACAGGAAGGCTCATCTGAAATCGAACAGCAAGTTGCAAATCAAATCAGCCACAAATGGTCAGCTGACTGGTATGTCGCTTTATTTTTTTCTCCGACATTATTGTTGGAATAGAGAAGATAAGATTTGTATATATTTTCTTTTAAGTGTTTAAAACATTTGCCTACTTCTAATACATTTATTTTCAGAGTATATTAAGTATGGCAGTGGAAGTCAGGACTGTTCTTTGCACGATCTGTAGAGTGTGAGAAGTCTTAAAAGCGCTTGGAAGTCCGAAGGAACGAATCCACAGGTATTTCTCGTGTTTCGACTAGTTCTGCTAAAGTGATGGATAGAGGCAAGTCTCTAAATGGCAGGATATTATCTTTCTCTATGATCACCCGACTAATTACAAAAGGGTGTTCAGAGAAGGAATTGTTCATTGCCAGTCAGAAAAAGGGGTAGCCTGGAAAGATCCATGGCGCATCTCACTCAATAATGTTTTGCTGTCATCGATATCAGTGATAGTGACAATTCCTCTGGGGAGTTCAGCCCGTGCACATTTGCACTATACTCTGGGGTTTGCGCTGTGGTGATTCAAATTCTGCTTTCTGTCATGTGTAGTGATCCCTTCCTACTTTTCAATCGCAATTATTTGTGATGTGCCATGATGAAGGGGGCACTTTGCCAAACGTAATGCATTGAGTTGCATTTCTCTATTTTTTTCATCTGAAGAAAAATTGGCTACAGGTTCAATAGGCATTTCATGTGTTGTATGATTCTGGCAGGAAAGCAAGCAATAACACATATTCAGCCTTGGATCTACGAGTAAACATCGTTCAAGGTAAACTTCGGGACAGGCAGCAACAGGTTAGACTTCAGGTGGCACCACCACAATGCTCACATGTGCACGCACGCGAGTGCGCGAGCGCAGACACATTCACCTCACACAAACACACAGTCACACAGACACTTTCTCAAACACTTATGGTCGCACCAAACTCTATGGCAGGGATATTGTGTACTCCCTCACACACTTTTTCAAGCACACACAAACACACGCTGACGATCACACACACCCACACTCCCTCCCTCTCACTCTCTCGAACAACCACGCATCCTCACTCTCTCTCTTCCACACATTTTCAAATACACACACACGCGCGCGCGCGCGCACACACACACACACACATCTAGACACACGCATGCGCACACACGCACATAAATATTTGGGGTGAATTTGTATTTGCAGGAACTCTTTATTTTGCTTAAAAACACACGATTTGTACACAGAAAAGGTGGCAGTTATAAATAAACATACTTTGGAAATAAAACCAGTCTGACTTCTGGTTCAGGTATAAACAGACTTACCTGAAACGTCGATTTTCCTGCTCCTTAACTGCTACCTGATTTGCTGGGCTTTTCCAACACCACACTCTCAACTTTAAACTACAGCATTTGCAGTCCTCACTTTCGCCCGAATATGAAACTTGACGTCATACCTGAAATGTATTGTCTGCTCGAGGTGTCACCCTCAATTTAGGAGGAGTTATCTTGGGACAGAGAGCAAAATAATTCTGGGATTTACATATTAATTAACTGAATATTGCACCTTCATTGTAATGGATTACAGACTTTATAGCCACTTAGATTTGTTTGATGAATTCGCTTAAGTTGCATGACCCTTTTAACTATGACTTGAAAATTTTGTATCCGATGCATTCTCTCTTACTAGTTGCTTGCCGGGGGAGCGGGTCTCCGAAAGTATGCAGTTTCAAATGAATCCTTTGGGATCAAAATGGCGTCTCCTAGTCCATCCAACAACAATAACTTAAATTTATACACTATCATTAATATAGATACTGTAACACATCGGAACTGTATTGCATCAAGTTCCAATCGTGTAAATATTCATGGTTAATATGTTTGCAAACTGACTGCGGTGTGAATGAGTTACTCTTAATACATGTGTGCATCTGTATCGAGTATCAAGATCCAAAACCGAAAGCAAAACAAAACGAAAATAAGAAAAAGGAAAGGGTAAAAAAAACTGAAACAAATGCAAACTAAATAAGCAACGAGGAACGACTGGATTTCCTTCAGTGAATCTTTGGAAGCATTTCGCTTGATGTAAACTCAAGGACTGATATCCCAGTTTTGTAAATGCGCACGCAGAGACAAACACAGGGACTGGGTTATATAGGGAGAAATATTGATACAGATGGAACAGCAAAGCTGGAGATGGATAATCAGGGATGAATACACTAGTCGATAAAGTATGGCGCTTGGAAAAAGCATCGCAGGTGCTGTATATTTTCCAGAGGCACACTTTATCGACTCTTGTCATTCCAGCATCTGTCTTCCATGAACACAGCTGAGTAAGGCGAGATAGCGACCTTCTGAACGTGCAGCACTCCACTCGCTCCGCTACAAACCCCGGTTCACCA
Organism: Hemiscyllium ocellatum; assembly: GCF_020745735.1. NCBI lineage: Eukaryota > Metazoa > Chordata > Chondrichthyes > Orectolobiformes > Hemiscylliidae > Hemiscyllium > Hemiscyllium ocellatum. The sequence goes on from NC_083435.1 coordinate 32,910,645, forward strand.
TCAAACCCGCTGACTGGTGGTAGTCTGAAGGATGGACCTTTACATCACAGAGGCCAAATGCCAACTCTTCAGCCCCACATCCTACCTCCCCCTTGCCCACGATGCACCGTGATCCTTTATGGGCAAATCCACGACACCATCAGTGCCCACTGACTCTGGAGATCTACTGTCTACTGCCTCCAAACTCATAGTCCTCCTGTCCCACACTGCCCATTTCTACCTGCTCCTTAAGATTCACAACCCAACAACAGTGGCCGACCTAATACCTCAGCATGCTGCTTCCCCACCGAACTCATCTTGTCCTCCCTCGACTCCATCATCTCCCCGAAGTTCAGGCAGTTCCTATTGACATTCTCGTCATCACCCACGCCTTCCATTTCTTCAACAACTTCCAGTTTCCCGGTCCTCAGTACGATCTTTTCACTATGAATGTGCAGTCCTTAAACACATTATATTGGAAAATTCTATTTTGACATCCATTACTGCTAGAAATCAGAAGGCAAAGAAATAAAAGTATTAACCAATTTTATACAAAATCCCAAAAATTAAATGTCTTCTGGCAGTTCTGTCAGAGAAGTGATTAACAGCAGAAATAAAACAGAACACAGTTCTACATTGAAATATTAACTAACTGAATGTTAGCAGGTAGAATAAAAAAAAAATTAATTCCCACATACAACACATTAAATTGAAAGAATGCACTGACTGCACTTTGAACTTTTAAAGTTGGTACAGATAAAATGTCTGAACATCCTCTCACCAGTGTGACAGTAGATGTGTTTGTAGCTGATGCAGGAAGGCAAATTTATTCCACAGTTTAAAATGAACGCTTGCATTCAAATAGTGCCTCTAATTTTGGGAAAATATTTCAAACTCTTTTAAAGTAACATAAATTCCAAGTTACAGTTCAGAAATGAATAATCTGAGGGATGAAAGAGTCTTGACACACTCATTGCAGTGAGATTGAAAATCTGAACGGACAGTGAGTGAATGAACTCCTAAACTGCCCAGGAAAATGCCATTTGAGGCCAACCAGAATAATGTTAATCTTCTGAAAAGAACAGAAGGAGGGAAGGTCTAGGGGTATTAATGAGTGGTTCAAATTCCACCACAGCTGATGGGGGAATAAGAATTTAATGTTAAAAAAAATTATGAAATTAAGCCTCGAATGATGACTATGAATCCATTGCTGATTGATCAACGGAAGGAAACTGACATGCCTGTCTGATCTGGTCTAGACGTGATTCCAGACCCATCGCAATGTGTTTGGTTCTTACTTTTGGCTCAGGTTATGAAAAATATGTGGAGGCAATAGGGTAGTGGTGATAGGAGATTTTAATTTTCCCAACATTGACTGGGATACACTTAGCGTCAGAGGTCTGGATGGAGTAGAATTTGAAAGAAGCGTCCAAGTGAGTTTTCTAGATCATGATGTCAATAGTCCGACGTGGGAAGGGGCCATATTGGACCTAGATTTGGGGAACGAGCCAGGACAGGTGATAGAAGTTGTGGTGAGAGTTTTCTTTTCGAACAGTGACAACAACTCAAAGTTTTAGAATACTAGTTGATAAAGAAGAGAGTGGTCCTAATTGAAGAGTACTAAACTAAGCCAAGGCCAATTATATCAAAATTAGGCAGGAGCTGGGAAGTGTGGATTGGACACAGCTATTTGAAGGGAAGTCCACTTTTGATATGTGGGAGGCTTTCAAAGATAAGTTAAAGATAGTGCAGGATAGGCATGTCCCATTGAAGACAAAGGATAGGAATGACAAGATTCAAGAACCATGCATGACAGGAGAAATTGTATGACTAGCTAAGAGGAAAAGAGAGGCGTACATAAGGTCTAGGCAGCTAAGAACAGAATGGACCCTGGACGAATATTGGAAGAGTAGGACAAGTCTTGAACAAGGAATCAAGCGGACTAAAAGGGGTCATGAAATAGCTTTAGCGAGCAGAATAAAGGAGAATCCCAAAGCATTTTCTTTTCATATAAGAAGCAAGCAGGTAACTAGAAAAAGGATTGGTCCACTAAAGGATAATGAATGAAGGCTGTGTGTTGAACCTTAGAGAATGGGTGCGATTTTGAATGATTACTTTGCATCATAAGCATTCAACGAGCAGGAAAATCGATGGTTTGGGCAAAAGGCCTTCATCAGGAATAGAGGACTGCATCTGCAGTCCTCACTTCTGCCTACTTTGCATCAGTGTTCACTGAGGAGAGGAACATGATGAATGTTGAGATCAGACATAGACGTTTGATTAGCCTGGATCACGTTGACATAAGTAGGGAAGATGGGTTGGGTAGGCGAGAGGTTATTCAGGTGGACAAATCCCAAGGACCGGATGGGATCTTTCCTAGGTTGCTGAGGGAGGTGAGAGAGGAAATAGCTGGGGTACTGACAGATATCTTTGTGGCATCCTTAAACTAAGGTGAGGTGCCAGAGGACCTGAAGGTTGCTCATGTTTTCCACTGGTACAAGAGTAGTAGGGATACTCTGGGCAATTACAGACCAGTGAGCCTGACGTCAATGGTGGGAAAGTTGCTGGAGAGTGTATTGAGGGATACGATCTATTTATATTTAGAAAAGAATTGGCTTATCAGTGATAGGCAACATGGTTTTGAGCAGGGGAGATCATGCCTTACCGACTTAATAGAATTCTTTGAGGAAGTGACCAAGTTGATAGATGAAGGAAGGGCTGTTGATGTGAAAAGCATGGGCTTTAGTAAGGCGTTTGATAAGGTTCTCCATAGTAAACTAACAGAGAAAGTGAAGTCACATGGTGTGTATAGTTTTCTAGCTAGGTGGATAAAGAATTGGTTGAGAAACAGGAAACAGAGATTACCAGTTGAAGGGAGTTTCTCGAAATGGAGAAAGGTGACCAATGGTGTTCCACAGGGGTCAGCATTGGGGCCACTGTTGTTTGTGATATACATAAATGATCTGGAAGAGGGCACTGTTGGTATGATTAGCAAGTTTGCAGATGACACGAAGACCGGTGGTGTAGCAGAAAGCATACGGGACTGTCAAAGAATACAGGAGGATATAGATAAACTGGAGAGTTGAGCGGAAAAGTGGCAGATGGAGTTCAATTCAGTCAAATGTGAGTTGATGCATTTAGGCAAGCCTAATTCTAGAGCAAATTATACAATGAATGGAAGAGCCTTGGGAAAAGTTGATGGGCAGAGAGATCTGGGTGTGCAGGTCCATTGTACCCTGACGGCTGCTGCACAGGTGGATAGAGTGGTCAAGAAAGCATGCCTTTGTTGGACGAGGCATTGAGTGTAACAGCTGGCAAGTCATGTTAAAATTGTACAAGATATTGGTACAGCCACATTTAGAATACTGTACACAGCTCTGGTCGCCACATTACCAAAAGGATGCGGACGGTGCAGAGAAGATTTACGAGAATGTTGCCAGGTATGGAACGTGCTAGCTATGAAGAGAGGTTGAGCAGGTTAGGTTTGTTTTCATTAGGAAAAAGGAGATAGAGGGGGGACCTCATTGAGGCTTACAAAATCATGAAAGGAATAGATAGGATGGATAGAGACAAGCTTTTTTCCAGGGTGAAGGATTCTATAATGAGAGGCCACGCTTTCAGGGTGAGAGGTGAAAATTTCAAGGGGGATACATACGGCAAGTACTTCACACAGAGTATGGTGGGTGTCTGGAATGCATTGCCAGCAGAGGTAGTAGAGGTAGGCACGGTAGATTTATTTAAGATGCATCTGGACAGATGCATGACGAGGTGGGCACAGAGGGTTATGGATGGTTAGGAATTGGCGACAATATTAGACAGTAGATTTGGAATGGCTCGGGCTTGGATGGTCGAAGGGCCTGTTTCTGGACTGTAAATTTTCTTTGTACTTTGTTCTTAACTGCCCTCTAAGCAATTACAGATTGCCTACAATTGGGTCAGTTTGCTCACAAGCTTTCTACTGATATTTTTATAAGCAATCACACAGCAACAAACACAGGAGAGAAGAAACCAGTGTATCGAGGAACAGCTCGCAATAGACAATAGGTGCAGGAGTAGGCCATTCCGGCCTTCGAGCCTGCACCATCATTCAATATGATCATGGCTGATCATCCTTAATCAGTATCGTATTCCTGCATTATCTCCATATCCCTTGATTCCACGATCCTTGAGAGCTCTATCCAAATCTTTCTTAAATGAATCCAGAGCCTGTGCCTCCACTGCCCTCTGGGGCAGAGCATTTCACACAGCCACCACTCTCTGGGAGAAGAGGTTTCTCCTCATCTCTGTCCTAAATGGTCTACCCCGTATTTTTAAGCTGTATCCAATTCAGAAAGTGAAAGCAATTAGGGAGTTGCTCATGTGCCTTTCAGTTTAGGCTACGGTTGGGAATGCCTTTGCTAGGGAAATGATTGGGAAACATCTTTTGACAGACAGAATTAGGAGACTTTTCCTGAGGATGGGAGTTCAATCTAACGGTTCTGTAGTAGGGTATATGGCTATGTGAAGCAGAGAAATCAGCTTAAAGAATGCTGGGCATGTTTAGGGGTGTGGGGTTGAGTGGTGTTACGGAGACTGCAAAATGAATATGGAGAGAAAAGGAATCTGCAAATTGTCTGTGGGAGGGGAAGGGTCTACAAGAGGACTGTGAGGGCACCAAGAGGCTGAAAATGAGCATGAAAGGAAGTGTCTGATAACCATTTGAAACAGCAATGGAAGTTACCAGGGTAGCAAGGGAGCCTCATGGAGTTGTAAATTTTTTTCACCATCAAAAAAAGTATACACAGTCAACTGGGATGCACTAAAACTTTATTGCGATAATGAATTCTTTGCAAATTAATATGGAATTTCTTGTTTATGGTTGAAACAACTGCGTAGAGAGGAGGAAAACCTCACAGCCCTCTTGACCTGACAACCACACTTCCCTAAAGTTGAATTCACCAGTTTTGAAATCTCCATCTCCCCCACACCCTATCACATCCCAGATCCAACCCTCGGACTTGGCACTGCCCACTTGACCTGACTTACCTGTCCATCTTCCTTCTCACCTACCTGCTCCACACTTTCTACCAAAGTATCACAATCAGTTCCTACTTTGCCCATCATTCACCATGACACCTGCATTTTACCAATCCCTACACCCTTCTCCCTGTTTATTTCTCTGACCCTTTGCCGTCTCCCCAATGCTGAAGGGTCATGCCTCAAACATTGACTCTCTTGCTCTTCAGATGCTGCCTGACCAGCTGTGCCTTTTCCAGCATGACACTTTATCAACTCTTGTTCATGGTTGTGCAATTTCAGGAGCTACTACCATACTGAGAAAATATGTTCTGAATGTAATTCACACTGTGTTAATTGGCAAATTTAAATTTGCGTTTGAGATTTGAGATGCAGTAAAAAAAATTAGCAACTACTTGTTTAAATGTTCCTGTTGTTTTATATATGTGACCTCATTCATTTGTGGAAGATATCTTTCGGGATAGAGAATTTTATATGTAGAAGGGTAGAAGAGTTATTTTGGAAAATAAAATTGTTGGCAGCCCCTTCCCTTGCACCAATCTCAGTACTGTCGTATCCAGAAAATTAATGTCTTCATTGTATGTTGCAACCTTAAAGATAGAGTGTTGACTGTATTTAAAGAAATTGGCGAATTCTAATTCTCTTTATGGGTGCATCCAAATTTGAGTTCAGTAGAAACTAAAATAACTGAGTCCTGTTACTACATGGCAACATCACCCATTGAAATAAGTGATTGAAATTGAAAAAGTAGCTCTCAGAAAAAAAATCAAGAGGTGACCTCAAAAGAGGAACCAATAAAAAAATTGCTTTCACAAATCTTAAAGAGTACCACTTAATGTATTACCATCATATTTTCCTGCAATTCACTTTTCCCACATACATTTTACATATTTAGTAACCATATATACACTTATTCCTCTTTGGTTGAAGTCAGTTTAACCCCCTCAACTACCATTCTTTTCAATCATGAAGTGTCATGTTACTTGAAACCCGATTATTCCTTGGACCTGGAATGAAATATAGAAGCAGAGTAGCCCCAGAGAAGATGCTTGCACTTGTTTCTTTTCCCCGTAATTGATAGTAAAAAAGTCATTTCTAGTTAGCCACCTTGCTAAGAAAAGAAAGAATAGTTAGATATGTATTACAATGTAGGCAATTTGCAATAATATGCCAATCTGACAATGAGGAGAAAAGCAAAACGTACATTGAAACAATTGGATTCCAGTCAGTGTCTTATGACACTCAAATTGTAAGCTGGATGTGGTGTCAGTGCTGGAGTTACAAAAACTGGCAGCTTACTTCAACGATGCATTGCCAGGCTCAGATCGAAAGTATCCAGTTATCTGCCATCTTTCTTCCCACAAAATGGGATGGTATGGTGGCACAGTGGTTGGCGCTGTTACCTCAGACTGTCAGAGGCGTGGATTCAATTCCTGCCTCAGGCGGGACTCTGTGTGGAGAAGGAGACTAGAACTGCATGAAATATTCCAACAGTGGCCTAACCAGTGTCCTATACAGTCCCAACTCCTGTACTCCATACTATGACCAATAAAGGAAAATATAGCAAACGCCTCCTTCACTATTCTATCTACCTGCGACTCCACTTTCAAGGAACGATAAACCTTCACGCCAAGGTCTCTTTGTTCAAAAACACGCCCTTGGACTTTATCATTAAGAGTGTAAGTCCGGCTCAGATTTACTTTCTGAGAAATGCAGCACCACACATTTATCTGAATTAAAATCCATCTGCCATTTCTCAGCCCATTGGCCCATCTGGTCAAATCCTGTTGAAATCTGAGGTAATCCCCTTTGCTTTCCACTACACCTCCAATTTTTTTGTCATCTGCAAACTTACTAACTGTACCTCTTATGTTCACATCCAAATCATTTACGTAAAATGACAAAAAGTAGAGGACCCAGCATCGATCCTTGTGGCAATCCACTGGTCACAGGCCTCCAGTCTGAAAAATAACCCTCCATCACCACCCTCTGTCTTCTATCTTTGAAGCAGTTCAGTATCCAAATGGCTAGTTCTCCCTGTATTCCATGAGATCTAACCATGCTAATCAGTCTCCCGTGGGGAACCTTACCAAACGCCCTACTGAAGTCCATATAGATCACATCTACTGCTCTGCCCTCATCAACCTTCTTTGTTACTTCTTCAAAAAACTCAATCAAGTTTGTGAGACATGATTTGCCACGCACAAAGCAATGTTGACCACCCCAATGAGTCCTTGCCTTGCCAAATACATGTACGTCCTGTCCCTCAGGATTCCCTCCAAAAACTTTCCCACCACTGAGATCAGGCTCACCAGTCTATAGTTCTCTGGCTTGTCCTTACCGCCCTTTTAACCAGTGGCACCACGTTTGCCAACCTCCAGTCTTCCGGCACCTCACCTGTGACTATCGATCTTACAAATATCTCAGCAAGAGGCCCAGTAATCACTTCTCTATTTAATAGCAGAACTAATGCATTGAGGCTAACTAACAGACACACAGTTGAAAGAACAGAGAAAATTGAGGTCTGAGGAAATAGAATCACGATCACAGGAGCTCTCTGTCAACTCACATTACAAAGAGGGATTGCTTGAACAAGACAAATAGAGACACCATACTATCGAGCAGAGTACACCTTCACATCAACTCTCCCACTTGAATCTATAATCTATTAAAAGATAATCAGCACCTGGAAATCAAACTCTGGGAAGGAAATCAAGAATGGGGAAGCAATGGGAAGGGCAGGCAAGTCTTGAAAGTGTGTGGGAAGTGCAAAACATGGTAGAGGAAGAGGAGCAATAGGCATGTTGCGAAGCAGGGAAGGAGCAGAGAGCTCAAGGGCAGCGGAACAGAAAGCAGAAATTAAGAACAGCCAGGTGCAGTGGCTGGGCAGCAGGAGGATTCCGGATAGGGATGTGAAGGCGAGGATTTAGAGAGCTGTGAGACAATACTTCAATTCTCAGTTCCGCACTGCTGAGGACATCCAGGTTCTGGGCCTCCTTCATCATTATTCCTTTACCACCTGACGCCTGGAGGAAGAAGGCCTCATTTTCCACATTGGGACCACTCAATTCCATGGTATCAATGTGGATTTCACAAGTTTCCTCATTTCCCCTCCTCTCACTGCAACTCCGAACTTCCGGCTCAGCGTCATCCTTTATAACATGTCCCATCTGCCAATCTTCCTTCCTACCTATCCACTACACCCTCACCTCCGGCTATCATCTTTATCTCCCACCCCCAAACACTTACTGCACTCTCAGCTACTATGCTCCCAGCCCCACAGCCCACCTACCCATTTATCTTTCCATCACCGAGGCTCCCAGCCACAGTCCTGATGAAGAGTTTTTGCCCGGAACGTCGATTTTCCTGGTACTGGGATGCTGCCTGACCTACTGTGCTTTTTCAGCACTACTCTAATTTTGACACTAATCTCCAGCATCTGCAGTACTCGCTTTCGCCTAGCAGTGAGACAGGCAGGTGGTATGGAGGAAGTCCAAGGGGCAGGAGCTTTGGGATGCATTGGAGGCTTTAGGGGAAAGAGAAAACAGAGGAACAGGTGCAGGCATTTAGTGGAACGGTGACTTGGACAGGGACAATGGGAGGGGCTAGAGATATGGCCAAAGCAGTGAGCAGAGCCGGCAAGGGGATGGGTGCTTAGGAAGGCAGGTAGAAGGCAAGTTTGAGGAACCTGTCAAAAGACAGGGTCTGGAGCAGTGAGGTCAGCTGGGGCAAGGAAGTGAGCAGGTTAAGAGACAAAGTGACAGCGCAAGATGGGCAGCAGGAAGAGGAGGACAGTGGGGAAGGGGTAGACAGTGGCAGGTCCGAAGGTGGTTGCAAGAGGAGAGAGCAGCAGCGACTGTGGTGGGGGTAGGGAGAGAGACACAGGAACATGGGCAGATTCAGTGGTCAACAGGGGACAGAATCTGTGGTCAATAGGGGACAGAATCAGTGGTCAACAGGGAGCAAGTGCAGAGGTGCGGAGATGGGCCTGGCAAATAAGGCAAAGTAGAGGGGCAGTGACCTGGGAGGGGAAAGTACAGCTGGACGGGAAGAGGAAGGGGCAGGCGGGGGTAAAGGGGGGATTGGATAGATTGGGGAGCGACAGCACTGAAACAGGTCCAAGGGATACTTCCGGTGACGTGAACGCCCGTCATCATTGTGCTTTCACAATGCCCACGCGTCCCGGGGTCACCGTGGGTTGCTGGAGCGAAAAGAGCTGCCCCTCTGACCGCACTCTCACGGCTCCAGGCCACTCCGCGGACACACACTTGACCGCAATCCAAACTCTTGACAACCCTCACTCTGGAGACTTCACCGCTTCGCTGCAGCAGCGCCTGCCACGCTGCGGGCTAACGGAACGCCGACCCACCGACCTCGGACGACGTTGATCGTCACCGGGTTCAGTTCGTTGCCACGGTTGCGGATGGAAGTGCCAGCATCTCCGGTACGCGGCGTAGTGACATCATTGCGTAATGACGTATGACGTTGGAGCATGAGGAGTTGTAAATCAAAGTTACTGGGGCTCATTGTTCATTCATCATTCCTCCAGGTTGCCATCTGATGGGAGCACAAGGTAGCACACATGCAGAATAAGGTTGTCGTGCTCTCTGTACCTGTCCGAACAAAAACTTTTCCTTCCTCAAAAGCATCTGTGTTTGCAGAATGGTTAAGGCGTTGAACTTGAAATCTAATAGATTTTCTTCTTGCAAGTTCGAGCGCAGAAAAGTGGTATCATTAAAGAGCAATTCTAACCAGAATAAGAAAGCCATGATCAGGCTAAAAGGCCTCGAAGGGCTGAATTGCCAATGATCGCTCCTAATTCCGAAGCACACCTCTTTCAAGTGAAATTCGAGAATGAATTTTGATGCTTTTGCAGAGTATGAGCTAATCTGCTCTCTGTTTCAACGATAGAAATAAGTTATCTTCATGTAGCTCCATAACACGGATCGATTTCTAACTTCACGAAAGCAATGCAGATTCGAGACCAGTTTGTACTGCTGGTCGCATTCGCTCTCAAAAGATCACACTCTCAATGCAACCTATCTCCTAACATCGGGCAAATAACCCACTAACTTGTCTCTGTGACTCACGCACATAAACCTCGCGGACAGACACCCGTCTGTGTTCTTGCATTTAACTCATGTTCCCTGAATTGTGCCATTTGCTCATGCTTGGCCGTAGAGTCTCAGCTGTTGGCACCTGGCGGTATTCGCAACTGAGAACCCATTTGTGGGACCTGAATTGCATTCCCGATAGAGATCAATTGTAGAGACCTGGCTCCTTCTGAAAAGAGATCTGGCTCTGTGCACTTGGCTATATTCTCAATACAGATCTACATTTCCATATAACTGTACCTGCTGGTACTTGATCGTGTTACCTAAAATGAGCACCTGTCAAAACATAGTTAAATTCTCGGCAGAGTGACGACTTCCAGCGTCTGAAAGACCTGAGCCTGAAGTCTGATTTGAAAAGTTACCAGTTTCGGTTACTAATGCTAATTTAACACAGAACCAGAGTGATTGTGAAAATGCGCTGAAAATGTGTTGCTGGAAAAGCTCAGCAGGTCAGGCGGCATCCAAGGTACAGGAAATTCGACGTTTTGGGCATAAGCCCTTCATCAGAATTGAGAAAATGAATCTGAATAAAATAAGTTGTTGGTTCAGGGAGACGTGGAATAAAACACAGCTGGTTTAAAACAGTTAGTGGTTACCGTAGTCGGCAGGATTCGACCCAACGCCGGGAAATGCCAATGGAGTTCTAATCCATCGCCTTAACCACTCGGCCACAACTACTCACGGCAACACCTTGAAAGGTTGGGAAATTAAAGTCGTATAGATCGCTTTACATTTTTGACATGTTTTCAGGGAGTTGTGCTGACATGAAACTTCACAAGATATTTGAACTGAAATTTTCATCTGAAAATAACTATCCTTGCTTTATCCCTGTCTTATAATACCTGGCAGGGTTTTTTTTACCGCTATAACAGCAAACTACTAGCGATGTTTGCTACTCTAATTTTCATAAAATTAAACAATCACATCGGACAAAAAAAATGTGATTAAATTGACCTACCCGAGAGGGCCTTTTAGTTAAAATTCCAGAGAATGATTCAGGTCCAGAATCCGGAGGGTGGACAAAGAGACAAAGATATAGAAACTGAATGAGAGAGAATGAGCTCAGTTGAAACAATGACATTTGGACTCTGAAATGTATAGGACAAAGTGAGGACTGCAGATGCTGCAGATCAGAGAAGAGAGGGGGTCAGGGGGTTGAATTGAGTATGGTTGCCATTACAAAAGAGAAAGTGCTAGAAAAGCTAAAAGGTCTTAAAATTGATAAATCTCCTTACCCCGAAGGGATACATCATAGAGTTCTGAGAGAGGTGAATGAGGAAATAGCGGAGGCTATTGGTTAAGATCTTTCAAAAGTTACTGGAGTCAGGAAAGTCCCGGATGATTAGAAGATCGCTGTTGTAACCCCATTGTTCAAGAAAGCATCAATACAAAAGATGGAAAATTTTAGGCCAATTAGCCTAACCTCAGTTGTTGCTAAAATTCTAGAATCCATCATTAAGTATGAGGTTTCTAAATTCTTGGAAGAGCAAAGCCTGATTAGAACAAGTCAACAAGGATTTAGTAAGGGGAAGTCGTGTCTGACAAAACTGTTGGAATTCTTTGAAGAGGTGACAAGTAGGTTAGACCAGGGAAACCCTGTGGATGTGGTCTATCTAGATTTCCAAAAGGTATTTGATAAGGTGCCACACGGGAGACTGCTGAGCAAGGTCATGGCCCATGGTGTTCGAGGTGAGCAACTGGTATGGATTGAGGATTGGCTGTCTGATAGAAGGCAGAGAGTTGGGATAAAAGGTTCTTTTTTGGAATGGCAGCTTGTGACAAGCGGTGTCCCGCAGGGTTCAGTGTTGGGACCCCAGCTGTTCACATTATATATTAATGATCTGGATGGTACAAAGTTAGGTGGACAGGCAAGTAGTACTGTGGAAGTGGGGAGGCTACAGAAGGATCCAGACAGTTTGGGAGAGTGGTCCAGGAAATGGCTGATGGAATTCAAATTAAGCAAATGCGAGTTCTTGCTCTTTGGAAAAAAGAATAAAAGCATAGACTACTTTATAAACGGTGAGAAAATTCGTAAAGCCAAAGTACAAAGGGATCTGAGAGTGCTAGTCGAGGATCCTCTAAAGGTAAACATGCCAGTTGAGTCCATGATTAAGAAAGCGAATGCAATGTTGTCAGTTATCTCAAGAGGGTTGAAATATAAAAGCACCGTTGTGCTACTGAGACTTTATAAAGCTCTGGTTAGGCCCCATTTGGAGTAGTGTCCAGTTTTGGTCCCCATACCTCAGGAAGGACATACTGGCACTGGAGCTTGTCCAGCGGAGATTCACATGGATGATCCCTGGAATGTTCGGTCTAACATCTGAGGAATGGCTGAGGATCCTGGGATTGTATTCATTGGAGTTCAGAAGATTAAGGGGAGTTTTAATAGAAACTTACAAGATAATACATGACTTGGAAAGGGTGGACGCAAGGAAATTGTTTCCGTTAGGCGAGGACAATAGGACCCGTGGACACAGCCTTAGAATTAGAGAGGGTCAATTCAGAACAGAAATGCGGAGACATTTCTTCAGCCAGAGAATGGTGGGCCTGTGAAATTCATTGCCGCAGAGTGCAGTGGAGGCAGGGATGCTGAATGTTTTCAAGGCAGAGATTGATAAATTCTTGATGTCACAAGGAATTAAGGGCTACGGGGAGAATGCTGGTAAGTGGAGTTGAAATGCCCATCAGCCATGATTGAATGGAGGATTGGATTCGACGGGCCGAATGGCCTTACTTCCACTTCAATGTGTTATGGTCTTATGGAGAGTGTGGTGCTGGAAAAGCACAGCAGATCAGGCAGCACTGAAATCGATGTTTAGGGCACAAGCCTTTCATCAGGAAGGGATCTACCCGAATCATCAATTCTCCTCTCCATCGGGTGCAGCCTGACCTGCTTTGCTTTTCCAGCACCGCATTCTCGACTCTGAAATGTATAGGGGAAAGTGAGGACTGCAGAAGCTGGAGATCAGAACTGAAAATGTGTTGCTGGAAAAGCGCAGCAGGTCAGGCAGCATCCAAGGAGCAGGAGAATCGGCGTTTCAGGCATGAGCCCTTCTTCAGGAGTGAGGAGAGTTTGCCAAGCAGGCTAAAATAAAAGGTAGGGAGGAGGGACTTGGGGGAGGGGCGTTGGAAACGCGATAGGTTGAAGGAGGTTAAGGTTAGGGTGATAGGCCAGAGTGGGTGTGGGCGCAGAGAGGTCAGAAAAAGATTGCAGATTAGGAAGGTGGTGCTGAGTTCGAGGGTTAGGACTGAGACAAGGTTGGGGGTTAGGGAAAATGAGGAAACTGGAGAAATCTGAGTTCATCCATTGTGGTTGGAGGGTTCCTAGGTGGAAGATGAGGAACCCTTCCTCCAGCCGTCGTGTTGCTATGGTGTCGCGATAGAGGAGTGCAAGGACTTGCATGTCCTTGGTGGAGTGGGAGGTGGAGTTGAAGTGTTGAGCCACGGGGTGGTTGGGTTGGTTAGTTGGTCCGGGTGTCCCAGAGGTATTCTATGAAACGTTCAGCAAGTAGGCGGCCTGTCTCAAGAGGAGGACACATTGGGTGCAGTGGATGCAGTAAATGATGTGTGTGGAGGTGAAGGTGAATTTGTGGTGGATATGGAAGGGGGGAGGTGTGGGCGCAACTTTTGCATTTCTGGCAGTTGCAGGGGAAGGTGCCGGGAGTGGAAGTTGGGTTGGTGGAGGGTGTGGACCCGACAAGCGAGTCATGGAGAGATTGTTTTTTTTTTGAACGCTGATAGGTGAGGGGAGGGAAATATATCCCTGGATGTGGGGTCTGTTTGGAAGTGGCGGAAATGATGACGGATGCTGTGATGTATATGGAGATTAGTGGGGTGGGAGGTGAGGACCAGTGGGGATCTGTCCTGGTGGCGATTGGAGGGGCGGGGCTCAAGGGAGGAGAAGCGGGAAGTGGAGGAGATGCGGTGGAGAGCATCATCGATCAAGTCTGGGGGGAAACTGCGGTCTTTGAAGAAGGAGGCCATCTGGGTTGTCCGGTATTGGAACTGGTCTTGCTGGGGGCAGATGCAGCGGAGACAAAGGAGTTGGGAATATGGGATGACGTTTTTACAGGAGCCAGGGTGGGAGGAGGTGTAGTCTAGGTAACTGTGGTAGTCGGTCGGTTTATAGTAAATGTCCGTGTTGATACAGTCACCCGAGATAGAAATGGAGAGGTCTCGGAAGGGGAGGGAGGAGTCTGAGATGGTCCAGGTAAATTTGAGGTCGGGTGGAAGGTGTTGGTAAAGTGGATGAACTGTTCAACGTCCTCATGGGAGCATGAGGCAGCGCCAATATAGTCATCGATGTAGCGGAGGAAAAGGTGGGGGTGGTGCCAGTGTACCTGCGGAAGATGGACTGTTCCACAGATCATACGAAGACGCTGGAATAGCTGGGGCCCATGTGGGTGTCCATGGCAACTCCTTTGGTTTGGAGGAAGTGGGAGGATTAGAAAGAGAAGTTGTTCAGAGTGATGACCAATTCAGTCAGTTGAAGGAGGGTGTCAATGGAAGGGTACTGGTTAGTGCGGCAGGAAAGGAAGAAGCAGAGGGCTTTGAGTTCTTCATGATGGGGGATGGAGATGTACAGGGACTGGATGTCCATGGTGAAGATAAGGCGTTGTGGGGACTGGGGAAGAGAAAATCATGTAGGAGTTGGAGGGGGTGTATGGTGTCCCGAATGTAGGTGGGGAGTTCTTGGACTAAGAGGGACAGGACCGTGTCTAGGTATGCAGAAATGAGTTCTGTGGGGCAGGAACAGGCTGAGACAATGGATCAGCCGGGGCAGTCAGGTTTGTGGATTTTTGGCAGGGAATAGAAATTGGCGGTGCGGGGTTGTGGAACTATGAGGTTGGAGGAAGTGGATGGGAGATCCCCTGAGGTGATGAGATTATGGATGGTCTGGTAGATGATGGTTTGGTGCTGGGAAGTGGGGTCATGGTCAAGGGGGCCATAGGAGGAGGTGTCCGCGAGCTGGCGTTTAGCCTCAGTGGATTAAAGGTTGGTGCACCAAACTACGATCGTGCCTCCCTTGTCTGCAGGTTTGATAGTAATTTTGGGGTTGGAACGGAGCGAGTGGGGGATTTGTCGGTTTCATGATTCCAGCTCTTTGGTCGTTCAGGAAGATATGAATTGCTTCCATTGTCATGAATTTGAGATGTCCAAGAGCACCTTCAGGCATACGGTCTATAATTTGTGGATAATACGTCGATTCTGCAGGTGCCAAAGGATCATCTTTGGAACAATAGATAATTATGCAATTACTACACATGCCATTATTTATGAGCTGCAAATGTAGCCAATATGAAAATTAGTTGAATTTTAAACTGCTCAGTTGAAAATTATATCCTCCAGGAAACAACAATGGCGTATCAGAAAAGGAAATGTTTAGAGAAACAAATATTTGCCCATTACAGAAGAACGTTTAGAACATTTAAATGGTAAAAATGTCAGAAAAACTAAATTATCACCATGTGTCTATCCCCACACAGAAAGAGCAAGGGTGGTCGGTTAGATTGCTCCGAAGGCTACTGATGCTAGGCTGCGTCCAGCTTACAACAGAAAACAAATCAATGGCCATCCTTCAGCTTTACAGAAATTTGATCTACAGCCGCTGGAAATACACAGCAGCACTGACAACATCGTGAATCCAAAAGAGAGTTACACTTTTAAACTGGTATCCTTCCATTAGAATTATAAAAAAATCTGCCAGATCTGCTCAGCATTTCCATAATTTTCCATGTTTTGTCTCTCCCATATTCAAAGGAGTAATGTGAGTCTACATCTGAAGCAGCCATGAATACAATCAATAATTTGAGCTGTTATACAAAAGAGAAGAACTGTAGGAAATTCTCCAACAGTTCTCAAAGAATTGAAAACGTGCCTACAAGTTGAATGTTTAAAAGGTCAACATACACCTGGCCCCTAAAATGGTAGTTTTGATTGTTAATTATCCCTGCGTGCAAGGTGTTCAAAAAAGTTAGTGAAGGAAGAAAAGGAGGACAATTGGTTAAATTGTTATCATGTCTCGCAAACTTGATTGATGAGGGCAATGTGATCTGTATGGACTTCAGTAAGGCATTTGACAAGGTTCCCCATGGGAGACTGGTTAGTAAGGTTAGATCTCATGGAATATATAGAACATAGAACAATACAGCACAGAACAGGCTTATCTAAGGATTGTTTAAATCTCTCTCATGTGGCTGAGTTGGCTACATTAGCAAGTAGGGCATTCCATTTCGTTGTCTGCCAGCACTTTTGTGTGACCCTGAAATCCTGTCCCTGTCCTTCGTACTCTCAGCCTCCTGTGCACTGCAAATACACCTCGGTTCCCATCCCCTGCTGAGCTAGTTTAAAGGTAAATTCTATAACTGCAGATGCTGGAAACCAGATTCTGGAGTAGAGTGGTGCTGGAAAAGCACAGCAGTTCAGGCAGCATCCGAGGAGCAAGAAAAACTACGTTTCGGCAAAAGCCCTTCATCAGGAATACAGGAGCTAGTTTAAATCCAAACGAATGGCACCAGCAAATTTCCCACCCAGGATATTCGTACCCCGCTTGTTCAAGTAAAGACTGTCCTGTTTGTAAAAGTTCCACCTTCCTCAGAATGAGCCCCAATGGACCAAGTATCTGAAACCCTCCCTCCTGTCCCATACTTGCAGCCACGTGTTCAGCTGATATCTCTCCCTAGTCCTTGCCTCGCTGTCACGTGGTACGGGTAACAAACCAGAGACAACAACTCTGTTTATTCTAGCTCTCAGCTTGCACTCTAGCTCCTTGAAATTCTGCCTTACATCCCTATCCCTCTTTCTACCTGTGTCGTTGGTACTTACATGGACAATGAATTGAGGCTGGTCACCCTCTCACTTCAGCACCCCAAAGATACGATCCGAGACATCACGGACCCTGGCACCTGGGAGTCAACACACCCAACATGAGTCTCGTTCGCTCCCAACAAACCTTCTATCTGAACCTCCAAATGTTGAGTCCCTAATAACTGAAAATCTCCTCCTTTCCCTCCTTCTCTTCTGTACAGCAGGGACAGGCTCTGTGCCCCACTTCATACCAATGGTAAGATGTCCCCCTCAACAATATCCAAAACGGTATACATGTGTTTCATGGGAAACGGCCACAGGAGATCCCACCACTGATTCTTATTTTTTCCCCTTCGAAGAGTCACCCAGCTTTCTTCGTGTTGGGAGTACTAGCCATTTGGGTACAGAACTGGCTCAAAGGTCGAAGATAGAGCGTGGTGGACGAGGGCTGTTTTTCAGAGTGGAGGCCTGTGACCAATGGAGTGCAACAAGGATCGGTCATGGATTCACTATTTTTCATTAGTTATATAAATGATTTGGATGTGAGCAAAAGTGGTATGGTTGTTAAGTTTGCAGATGACACCAACATTGGAGGTATAGTGGACAGCAAAGAAGGTTAATTCAGATTACAACGGGATCTTGATCAGATGGACCAATGGGCTGAGAAGTGGCAGATGGAATTTAATTTAGATAAATGTTAGCTGCTGCATTTTGGGAAAACAAATATTAGCCGAACTTATACACTGAATGCAAAGGTCCTATGGAGTGTTGTTGAACAAAGAAACCTAGAAATGCCGGTTCATAGCTCCTTCGGAAAAAAGTGGCAGGTAGATAGGATAGTGAAGAAGGTGTTTGGTATGCTTTCTTTTATTGGTCAGAGTATTGAGTACGGAAGTTGGAAGGTCAGATTACGGCTGTACGGGACATTAGTTAGGTCACTGTTGGAATAGTGCATGCAATTCTGGTCTGCTTCCTATCGGAAAGATGTAGTGAAACTTGAAAGGGTTCAGAAAGGATTTACAAGGATGTTGCCAGGGTTGGAGGATTCAGGCTATCGGGATAGGTTGAATAGGTTAGCGCTCTTTTCCCTGGAGCGTCAGAGGCTGATGGATGGGATTATAGAGATTTACAAAATTATGAGGGTCATGGATAGGATAAATAAATAAAGTCTTTTCCCTGGGGTCGTTGAGTCCATATCCAGAGTGCATAGGTTTATAGAGAGAGGGGAAAGATATCAAAGATATCTAAGGCTCAACGTTTTCACACAGAGACTTGCACATATATGGAATGAGCTGCCAGAGGAACTGGTGAAGGGGAGTGCAATTGCAACATTTAAAAGGCACCTGGATAGGTATAGGAAAAGGAAGGGTTTCGATAGGTATGGTCCAGGTCCTGGCAGGTGGGACTAGATTGGATTGGGATGTCTGGTCAGCGTGGACGTGTTGGGCCAAATGGTCTGTTTCCATGCTGTACACTCTACGACATCGGGATTCTGTGGATGAAGAGAACATCGAACTGATGAAATAGGACAACGTAGGAATTTCAAAGACAACATCTGGCGAAAGGTAGAGACTAAAAAGTGTTCACAGACACTGAATAGTCCAGTTGAGAGGCCAGCTGATCTGGAAAGGTGAACAAATTGTGAACACAGCTCATACTGAGAAAGCCAATGACAACATTTTGCATCATACTTCAGGATTGTTAAGATGATTGTAGCATCTTATTTAGATATGACTGACCATATTTCCACATAATTGCACACAGCAAAATCATTCAGACCTCCAAATTTTATCGACGTTGAATTGCTGCTCATTGATTCTCCCATGCTGACTAACATGAAAAATAAGTGGTTTATCAAAACTACCATCACGAATATCCATCAATGCCTAATAATTCTGACTCAGTGATCTACGAGATAATTTGAACACGTTGGCACTTCTTTCTCTTAATTTAAGTTAGTGTCTTCACTCCTTCTTCCAAGTATACACTGACGCATTTTCACTCATACTCCAAATTCAGTGTGATGCTCGTTCCTCCACCCACGGTTTTATATGGACATTCTATCAAGTTCCTTCACTTTCAATTTATTCTGTTCTTTCCTTGTCTTCAGAGCAAGAAATGTCATCACAGATGATTCTCTAATTATGACATGCATTTTAACAATGCTTTTGATAAGGCCTCACATGGAGAAGTTAATTGCAAAAATTGAACGATTTGAAATTTGGGAGAATATTCTCATATGGATTTGAATTAGTTGGCAAACAAAAACAAAATGGAACCAAACTGTCCATTTTTTTCTCTCGCTGATGCATTGGTTAACAGTATATTGCTGCAAAATAAAACTAAGTGGGGTTTGAGTGAGGAAGATAACTGGAAGCATCAGGGCATTCTAGAAACATTGCACATGCAAGCAAGGTGATGTAGTGCAGTGTGAATCAGTATGCATTTATGCAAACTGATGTGAAAACAGAAAGGTGGCTTATTATTTCAAAATTATATATTGGGAAATATAGCCTTTAATTTAGGACCTGGGTGTCTTTACAAACCAGTCAATGAAAATATAGATATATAGACTAGACCTGGAATTTTGCGTACTGTTTTGATCTCCCCGCCTTACAGAGGATGCACTTACCAGATAGGGAGTACAGGAGCACTTGAAATGGCAGTAATGTCACTTAAGAGTAGATTGCCTCAGCCAGGTATGTATCCACTTGAGGTTAGGCAAATGGAACAGAATCTGATTGAAATGCATAAAATTCTCACAGGAATAGAGAGAGAGTAGCTGGATGTTTTCACTCTGGTTGCAGAGTATCGAACGAGGAATCTAGACTTAGTATTGAACATCGAACATAGAACAATACAATGCAGAACAGGCCCTTCGGCCCTCAATGTGAACTAATCTAACCCTACACTATCGCACCATCATCCATATTCTTATCCACGGACTGTTTAAATACGCTTAATGTGACTGAGTTAACTACAGTACCAGGCATGGCTTCACATAACTTAAAGGTCCTCAAAGACCGAATATCCACGGCTCACTATAGTGGAGAATTGTAAAACTTCTCAAGGCTTAGACTAAAATTAAATAGTCCTTATCGTGGTCATAAATCGCAATACCTTATTTTAAAATTGTACCCAACTGCTTCGAGATTCAGGAAGGAGGGAACACAATTTAAATCCACTATCCTGTTTATCTCTTCAAATATTTTGCAACTTTCCATGAGATTACCTGTCATGTTTGAAGCTGTAGAAAATTAAGGTCGGATTTCCTCAATTTCAATTCACAGGACAAAGGCCCAACTATTGTGTCAAGACTAATGAACATTCTTGGTATTCCTTACACCGCAATAGTATCTTTCCGAAATTGTGGATTGTATCTCAAGTCCGCTCTAATCAGGCAACCATACATTGGAACTAAGACTTCTTTCTCGTGCCCTAAAATCCTTCAGCTGGAAAGGTTGTCATTCTGCAGCGTTCACAACAGATTTCTGTAACTGCTGCGAGACATCAATGACTTATTAAAAACCACGCCAAGCTGCATTTCTACAAGTCTGTGCATCAGACATTCTACATCAATCAGTTTTCAAGCTGTTACCTTCGACAAAATAATCTACACATCTTTCCCACTTGGCAAGTATGATGAAGTCAAATAGTTGCTATTTATTAAATCATGAGGGTCACAGATAGAGTCTAAAAGGTATTTTTTTCCCGCTGGTGAGGGAACCCAAAACTAGAAGCATCGGTTTAAAATGAGAGGGTAAAGATTTAAAAGGAACCTAAGGGGCATCTTTTTCATGCCTGTCTCGAATGAGCTGCCAGAAAAAAGTGGTGGAGACTGGTACAACTGCAAGACTTAATGGCATCTGGATGGGTATATGAATAACATAGATTTAGCGGGATGTAGGGCAAATGTTGGCAAATGAGAAGAGATTAATTTAGGATATCTGCTCAACATGGTCATGTTGGACCGAAGGTTCGTTTTCCGTGCTGTATTGCTCTATGACTTGATGACTCGAGAATCACCACAAACAGAATGCAATTGAATTCCGCCAAACCATTTTTCAGCTCCAACTCTTCGGTCAATCTTATTCTCTTATACTCACAAGTTCTTTAGATGATGTCCGGACATAAGGGTTCTCATTCCTGGAACCATTGCTGTAAATCGGTTCTGCATTCTTTCTAATTTCTACAACCTTTCTCTCATGTGCGACAGTGTTTAGTTAATTTTCATGTACATTTCTGATATCATATTGCGCTGAATATTAAAACTCAGCGGCACATCCACTACGGGACCAGGTGCTGGACAATTTAGTCAACATTGATCGGAAATGCGGATACAATGAGGCAAATGGCTTGTTTTCGTGTGGTGTAAATTCGGTAACTGTGTAAGTCCTACAAAGAAACATTTCCTCAAGTTCAGCTCTGTCAGAATCCAGGTTGCGATGAGTGCCTGTCAAACTGAAAAGGTGACGTTCGCCTGGGTCTCTGCAAAGGATTAGGTAAAATTTATTGGGTGCTAACAATTTGTTCTTCCAACAGCTTACATGTTTCATGGATTCGGTTGTTTTACTATGAAAATGATGCCCACCGATGGCGCTGTGATGGCCGAGAGGTTAAGGCGTTGGATTCGAAATCCAATGGGGATTCCCTGCGTAGGTTCGAATCCTGCTCACAGCGTTGATTTCGTTGGACTTTTTTGGTGCTGTTATTTAATAAATTGGAGCTGGAACTTCACGTTTAATTATAAGTCAATTTTCGATGGAAAGAATCAGAATCAATTTGCAAACTGAACAAGCCAGCGAAAAGAGTAAATTATATGTCGAGACAGGAAACAAAAACGTCAAAATCCAACATGAGTAAGTTTCAATACAATTAAAGAATAATCGTGAAATTTGAATTTTCGGATGGGTGGGAAGCAAGGTAAAACAGGTAACTGCAAAGAATGAATGCTTCATTTTCTACGATCTGTTGAATGACAAGCTGAGATAATATTTCAGACCCACATTTTGGAATTATTCCACGTTATCATTGTCACAGAGTCGTACAGAGGTAGAGCAAGGAGACAGACCTCTTGGTCCAATTCGTCCATGCAGACCAGATATCCTAACATAATCTATTCCCTTTTGCCAGCACTCGTTATTTATCCCGCTAAACACTTTTTATTCACAAAATCATCCAGGTTGCTTTTAAGTGATGGAATTGTACCCGACTCCACCACTTCCTCTGGCAGCTCCTTCCATGCACATACCACCCTCTGAGTGAAAAAGGTGTCCCTTAGATTCCTTGAACAGCTTTCAACTCTAATCCTAAACATATGTTTAGTTCTGGATTCCACCACCCGAGGGAAAAAACCTATTCTATCGACCTTATTCATGCTCGTCGTGATTTCATAAACCTCTATAAAGTCACCCCTCAGCCAGCCCTAGCATATTCAGCCACTCCCTACCGCTCAAATCCTCCAACCCAGGGAACGTCCCTGTCAATCTTTTGTGAACCTGTTCAGGTTTCGCGACATGCTTCTGATAGGAAGGAAACCAAAATTGTATGCAATATTCCGAAAGTGATCTAACTAGTGTCCTGTATAGTCGCATCATGATCTCCCAACAACAATACTAATGCTTTGACCAATGAAGGGAAGAATATTAAGCACGTTCTTGACTATCCTATTTACGTGCGATTCTGCTTTGAAGAAATTATGAAGTTTCACTCCACGGTCTCTTTGTTCAGCAACACTTCCAAAATCCTTGCCATTAAGTGTAGATCTGTAAAAAAATCACAGTGGACAATAGGTGTTCCCTGAACGAGTCCCCAGTTTTGCGCTAGATCACTCTGATATGGAGGAGACCACACCAGGAGCAACAGATACAGTATATCAGTTTTGAGGAAATGTAGGAAAATCTCTAGTAGATTGGAATAAGTCTTTGGGGCCTTGGAGGGTCATAAGAGACAGTAGCTTAAACGAGAGAGCTAGGAGAGAAGCTTATTTGTTATTTCTACCATATACATCTGACACAATAAAAAGAAGGCAATGTTGCTCATGACCAAATTGCCATTAAACACAGTCTACACGACAGTACAGTCATACACACGACACCTTAATGTGCATAAAAAGTGCATGCAAGACAGCGCAGTTATTCATGACAAGTCAAGACAATAGATACAATGGTGGACAAATTACAATGTAACATTGAATGATCGTTAATAAAATATTGTTTTAGCAGCCATTCAAAACATCATACAAAAATTTCAAATGGACGAGAGTGTGATCATACTGTGTCAAGAAATCTGATGGCTGAGGTGAAGAAACTTTTGCAGAGTCTGACTGTGAGTGATTGAATGCTCTGTTTACTTTTGCCAGATGGCAGGAGTGTGAAGAATTTGAATCAAAGATCTGTGGGGTCGTCCACCATGCTGTTGGCCTTGCAAATGCAGCGTGTGGTGAAGATGTCTGTAGAGGAGAGATGAAGATTTCAATAAAGGCAAATTACTGCTGATGCTGGAATTTGAAACCAAAAGAGAAAATGCTGGAAAATCTTAGCAGGTCTGGCAGCATCTGTAAGGAGAGAAAAGAACTGACGTTTCGAGTCTAACTGGTCCTTTATCAAAGCTAAATAAAAAGGATAAATAGGGAAGCATTTATACTAGGGTGAGAGAAGGTGAGTCATGCCTCCAGCAACAAAGGTAGCAATAAATTGCAACTGAGGAAGGAAATATGGCTGTGGAAGCGAGTAGACAGCAAATTTAGCACATTTATTGCTACATTTGCTTCTGGAGCCATGACTCACCTTCTCTCAGCCTAGCATAAATACCTCTCTATTTCAGTGATCGTCTCAGGTGTCCTCACGACCCGTTGTCAGATCTTATGATTCAAGACAGTGCAATTCTGAACCAGGCAGTGATGCAGCTGCTCAGCGTATTCTCAATTAACCCTGTTTCGAATGTGGTGAGGATAGGAGCTTTCCTCAACCTTCGCAGACATCAGAGACGTGCTGGGCTTTCTTGGCTATAAAGGCCGTGTTGAATGACCATGTGAGCTTATCTGCTATATGATTGCAACGACATTTGGTGCTCTTTACAATCTCCACGGAGAAGCCATCGACATCCAGCAGAGTTTGATCGCTCTGTGCCCTCCTGAAGTCAACAACCATCTCTTTCGTTTTTCCACGTTCATAGACAGGTTGTTGGCTCTGCACTAGTCTTTCAGCACAGCATCTTCTCTCTGTATGCTTGCTCTTCATTCCTGTGATTAAGACCCACTACTGCCGCGTCAACAGTGAAGTTAATAATAGAATTTCCGTTGGACATCAATGCTCAATCGTATGAAAGCAGGGTGAACAGCAGTCAACTGAGCACACAGCCCCGGGGTTTCCCCGTGCTCAGTGTGATGATTTTGAAGATGCTGTTCCCAATCCGGGCTGTCTCAGGTGTCCCAGTCATTAGGTCCAGGGTCCAGTTACAGAGGAACGTATTCAAGCGCAGTGCACACAGCTTTCCAAACAGGTGCTGACGAATGATACTGCTGAATGCAGAACTGAAGTTAATGAACAGTAATCTGATGTAGGTGTCCTTCTTCAACAGGTGGGTGAGGGCCAGATGCAGGGTGGTGGAGATAGCATCATCTGTTGAGCGGTTGGAACGATGCACACACTGCAGAGTATCCAGTGAAGGTGGGTTGGGGCGGTGGGCAGCAGGGTCCTAATATACCTCATCACGGGCCTCTCGAAACAATTCATGATGTTTTGTGTTAATGAAACTGGACAGTAGTTATTGAGGCAAGACACTGAAGACTTCTTCGACACAGGGACGATGGTAGTTGCCTTGAAGCACGTTGGAACAATGACACAGCTCAGAGAAATGTGAAAGATGTCCAAAAGAACATCCACCAGCACGTCAGAGCATCCTCTGAGCATTCTGCATGCGATGTTGTGTGGACCAGAAGTCTTATGTGGGTTGACTCTGCATAGAGTTTTCCTCACGTCAGTCGTGATAAGACTCAAAACGTAGTCATTGGGAGGCGAGATGGTCCTCCTAGCTTCCACATCATTTCATGCCTCAAACCACGCAAATAAGTTATTCATATCATCAGGGAGGGTGGATATCACCAGCACAAGAAGGTGATGCTATGCTGTGGCTGTTGGTGGTCTTACTACTCTTCTACATGCTCTGCATATTGCTGCTGTCCTGAAAAAGGTGGTATATTCTCTGTGCGTATGCAAGCTTTGACTCTTTGATGGCCCATGATTACCATCTATAGGTGCCTAAAGGGGTGACTTGGTGAATAAGTGCATGAAAATTATAGCCTCATATAGCACTTTTTAAAATAGAATAATTACAGTGCGGAACAGGTCCTTCGACTCCACAAGGCCACACCACCGCTGCAAGAGTAACCCAATCGGACACATTCCCCTACTCCATTATGCCGTATTTACACGTGACAAATGCACATAACCAACACATCCTGGAAAACTGTGGCGAATGTCACATGGCCAGTTCCTCTCATCTGCACATCTTCAGATTGTGGGAGATTATTACAGCATCATGGACGAGAAGTTCAGGCGCAGGAAAAAGAACCATGGACCATTTCTCACTCACTACGGCTGAGTTATGACAAAAGGTGTGCCTGACATTTTGTTCTTGTGACGGTGACTAAAAATGACCGAGTTACGTTTCTTGATGCGCACTCCAAATTTTTTCAGAATATAACCTTTTTGCAAGATGTACTTAGGATTGAAAAATTAAAAAAAAGCACATTCTTTCAATGTCTGCTTCACTCCATGGGCATCTGTCCACAAATTCCCTTACTATTTCGTGCAATATTTTAAAGTAACGCTTATTTTCAATGCTGACAATGTCCATTCTGCTGTCACGCTGGTGAGTGGAGGTACCTGTTATTATTTCATCGTTTGATTCACCAGAGACATTTAGGGTGGCGGATCAGCTACAATATAACGCCACATCCACACGCACCTTTTTCAAACTCAATGTCCTCTGAGCAACTAGGGATGTATTATAAACGCTGACCTAGACAGTCACATAATCATACCATGAATGATTTTTTTGAAAATCAACAGTGAGACGTTAGCGAATGGAATGCACGAGATGGAAATGTCCTGGAAACAAAAACGACTGAGGCATTCAAGAGGGAATTGGATAATGATATGGATAGAAATAGTGTGCAAAGTTACGGCGAAAAATCAGTAGATATTCATGAGGTAATAATTCTCATTTAACAATTGCTACCAGGCACGTTTCAGAGGAGGCTCACTAGAATGGTCCCAGGAATGAAAAGCTTCACACATGTGGAACATTTGATGACTCTGCGTCTTTACCGGATGGAATTTAGAAGAATGATGGGGTATCTCATTAAATGATAAATAATACTGAATGGCCAAGGCAGAGTAGATGTTGGAAAGGTGTTTGCATTTTTCGGAGAGACTGGTACCCGAGTACGTAGCTTTAGGGTAAAGTGAAGACATTTTTGAACGGAGTGAAAGAGAAACCTTTTTAGACAGAGAGTGGTGAATCAAGGGAATTCATTGCCAAAGAAGGCTATAGAAGCCATGTCATTGAGTATATTTATGGCTTAGGCAGGTTAATGAATAATAATGTGAATCAGGATTACGGGGAGAAGGCAGGAGACTTGGATTGAGAACCTGATCCGCCATGATTGAAAGGAGGAGCAGACCCAATGGCTTTAATTTTGTAATTTCTGCTTCTATACCTTATGGTCTCAGACATACCGAATGTCATCCTTTTCCGCCATAACAATGTTGTGATTCTATGAACTGTGTCTTCAGTCCAATCGCTCCTTTATCTCAGTCTGACTACATGCGCTCCGAAGTATAGTTAACTTATGGAAGGTCAGAGATAGCTTTGTTTGGCAACATTCTGTGATGAGTCTTGTGATGCAATCAACGTTACCAGAACTCTGGAACCTAGTCCGCAGGGCAGTTTTAAGCATATGAGACATGGTCTTTATATTTACTGACAAAAATGGGAAAAAAAATGTTGAATTAATTTTAACGATAAAAATGTGTTTTGGGGACCAACGGAAGAGCCCTGTATGAGAGCGAATGTTAGGCAAAACTGAGAACTGCAGATGCTGGAGTCCTGATGAAGGGCTTTTGACTGAAACATTGAATGTTCTGCTCCTCGGATGCTGCCTGACCTGCTCTGCTTTTCTGAACCACTCTGATCGAGAGAGAATGCTGTCAACGGAGCAGGTTCACTCTGAATGAAGTATCTTTGGAGTGTCGGCAGGTAATTAGGGAAAAGACAGAAGAGCATGAGTGGGCGAGGTATTCTGGAAATCCTGCTCCACTATTTAAGTTGACCACGGGGGTTCGAACACGCCTAAGCCTTCCATAGGCATAACCAAATAAATTTTCAAGCCGTTGTGAATTAGAAAACGAACAAACACAACTTTACAGGCACTCAAAGACCGAATATTCAAAGCTCACTGTAATGGAGAATTACAAGACTTCTTCAAGCTTAGACTAAAATCAAGTAATCCTCATTGTGTTCATAAATCACAATGCCTTATTTTAAAGTTGTGTCTGCCTGCTTCTAGATTCCTTCATGAGGGAACACAATTTAAATGCGCAATCCTGTTTATGTCTTCAATTATTTTGCAACTTTCGATGAGATGACCTGTCATGTTCTGAAACGGTAAGAAAAATTAAGGCCAGATTTGCCCAATTGCAATTCCCTGGACAAATGCCCATCTATGCTATCAAGGCTAATGAACATTCGTGGTGTTCCCTGTACTGTAAATCCCCATACTGTACTCCAAGTGCGGTCTAACCGCCCTACCATAAATTGGAAATTAGACTTCTTTCTCGTGGCCTAAAATCCTTCAGCTGGAAAGGTGGGCATTCTCTAGCTTTCACAACAGATTTCTGTAACTGCTGCTAGACTTCAATGACTTATTAAAAACGACGCCAATGTGCACTTCTACAAGTCTGTACATCAGACTTTTTACATGAATTACTTTTCAGGATGTTACCTTTGAAGAAATAATCTACGCACATTTCCCACCTGACAAGTATGATAAAGTTAATTAGTTACTAATTATTAAATCATGAGGGAAATGGATACAGTGACCGGACAATTTGAGCGAACCCCAAACTAGAGACTATAGGTTTCAAATAAAGATTTAAAAGGGAATTAAGGGGCAACTTTTTAACATGTGTCTGAAATGAGCTGCCAGAGAAAACGATGGAGACTCGCACAACTGCAACTTTTAATGATGTCTACATGGTTATACGAGTAAAAAGGGTTTAGAGGGATGTCGGCCAAGTGTTGACAAAATTGGACCAGATTAATTTAGGATATCTGTTCAGCATGGTCAAGTTGGATCAAAGGTTGGTTTTCCATGCTGTATTGCCGTATGACATGATGACTTCAGAACAACTGCAAAAAGAACGCCAATGACTATCGTCAAATTGGTTTCCATTTCCAAATCTTCGGTCAATCTTCTTCTCTTATATTCACAAGTTCTTTACCTGATATCAGAATTTAAGAGTTTCATTTTTACAACCATTCCTGTAAATCGGTTCTGTATTATTTCTAATTCCTTTATCTCTTCTCTCATGTGGTCCAGTGTTTTGGTACTTAGCGTGGATGTTTCTGATATCATATTGCGCTGAATATTAAAACTCAGCAGCATATACGCTTCGGGACCAAATGTTTGACAATTGAGTCAAAGTCGATTCGACGTGCAGACGCAATGAGGCAAAGGACTTCTTTTCGTGTGGTGTCAATTCCATGAATCTATAACTCAATGAAGAGCTATTCCAGTAGGTTCAGCTATGTCAGAATCTAGGTGTCAGACTCACAATTTCCTATTATTCTACATTTATACGGTCACAGAGTCATACTATGTTGCGGAAGGAAACATACCCCTCAGTCCAATTCGTGCATGCAGACCAGATACCCTAACCTAAACTATTTCCATTTACCAACACTCAACCTATATCTCGCTAAACACTTCTTATTCATAGAATCATCCAGGTGGCTTTTAAATGCTTTAATGTTACCAGCCTCCACCACTTTCTACTCTTTCCATGCACACAGCATTCTCAGGTTCATTGGACAACTTTCAACTCTAACCCTAAACGTAGGCCCTTTAGTTCCGGACTCCACCGAACAAAGGAAGAGGCTTAATCTATTTGACAGGGTAAAGATTTAAAACGGACCTCAGGGACAACTTTTTCGTGCCTGTCTGATGTAATGGAGAATGTGGTGGAGTCTGGTACAACTGCAAGATTTAATGACATCTGGGTGGCAAGATCAATAATAAGGATGTAGGGGGACATGGGCAAAATGTTGGCAAATGGGACCAGATTAATACAGGATATCTGTCCAGCATGCTCAAGTTGAACAGAAGGGTCGTTTTCCGTGCTGTATTGCCGTATTGCTGACTGACTTGATGACGCTAGAACAACCACAAAAGGAATGCAAGCGATTCCATCAAAATGGTTTCTAGTTCCAAATCTTCGGTCAATCTTAAACGCAAAACTTCGTTAGCTGATGTCAGAATTTCATTCCTGGAACCAATTCGGTAAATCGGTTTTGCCTTCTTTCTAATTTCTATATCTTTTCTCTAATGTGCTCCAGTGATTAGTTACTTAGCATGGACATTTCCGATATTATATTTTGCTGAATATTAAGACGAATATGATTATTAAAGGATTAGACACTCTGGAGACAAGAAGCATGTTTCCACTGATGGGTGAGCCGAACCAGAGGACACAGTTTTAAAATAAAGGGTAGGCCACTTAGAACAGAGTTGAGGAGAAACTTCTTCATTCAGAGAGTGGTGGGTGTAAGGAATGCTCTGCCCCAGAAGACTGTGGAGGCCAAGTCTCTGGATACTTTCAAGAAAGAGTTGGATAGAGAGCTCAAGGATAGTGGAATCAAGGGTTATGGGGATGAGGCAGGAACAGGATGCTGATTGAGGATGATCAGCAATGATGATAAGGAATGGTGGTGCGGGCTAGAAGGGCAGAATGGCCTACTCCTACACCTATTGTCTATTGTCTATTAAAACTCAGTGGCATATCCACTTCGGGACCAGGTGCTGGACAATTTAGTCAATATCAATCGGAACTGCGGACACAATGAGGCAAATGACTTGTTTTCGTGTGGTGTAAATTTCGTGACTCTATAATTCAACGAAGAGTCATTCCCGCAAGTGCAGCTGTGTCAGAATCCAGGTTGTGATGAAAGCCTGTTAACGTTGACGTTCGTTGGGTCTCTGCAAAGTATTTTGTGAAATCATTGTGTCTTGCAGAACTGTTCTTACATCGTTATGTTTCATGGATTCGATTGTTTTAGTGTGAAAATTGACACCAAATGCGCAGCTGTGATTGCCGAGAGGTTAAGGCGTTGGTTTCGAAATCCAGCGGGGGTTCCCGGCGCAGGTTCGAATCCTGCTCCCAGCGATATAGTATCCTCTTACTGCTTTGAATTTTGGATATGTTGGAGCCTGAGCTTTGTGATTAATTTAATGTTCGATTGGAAAGAATCAGAAGTAATTTGAAAACTGACAAGTCATCGAAAAAATCAATTATATGTCGCAACACAAGAAAAACCCCACCAAATTTCAACATGAGTGAGTTTGAACGCAAATACAGAACTATCGTGGAATTTGAATATTCGGGTGGGAATGAAGCAAAATTAGAAGCAATGCAAAATATGTAACTGCAAACGATGAATGCTTCATTTTCTACGATCTGTTAAAAGAAAGGCTGAGATAATATTTCCGACCCACAATTTGTGATTATTTCACATTAATAGAGTCACAGAGTCATACAGATGTAGAGCAAGGAAACAGACCCATCGGTCCAATTTGTACATGCAGATCAGATATCCTAACCTAATTTATTCCCATTTGTCAGCACTCGCCCTATATCCCGCAGAACATTTCTTATTCATAGCATCATCCAGGTTGCTTTTAAATGATCTTATTGTACCAGCCTACACAACTTCCTCTGGCAGCCGCTTATATACACGTCCCACCCTCTGCATGAAAATGTCCCTTAGGATCCTTGTACAGCTTTTAACTTTAACTCTAAACATATGCCCTTTAGTTTTGGATTCCACCACCCGAGGGACAAGACCTATTCTGTTTACCCTACTCACGTCCATCATGATTTTATAAACCTGAATAAAGACACGCCTCAGTCTTCGATACTGCAGAGAAAACAATCCCAGCCTCTCTTCAGCTTCTCCCTTTCGCTCAAATCCTCCACACCTGGGAACATTCCTGGCAATCGTTTGTGAAGCAGTTCAAGTTTCACAACATTCTTCTGATAGGAAGGAGATAAGAACTGCACACAATATGGCAACAAAGACCTAACCAGTGTCATGTATAATAGCATCATAATCTCTCAATTCAAATACTCAATGCTATGAACAATGAAGGTAACAATACTAAACACTTCCTTCACAAACCTATCAAACATGCAACTCAACTTTCAAGGAATTATGAATCTGCACTCCAAGGTCTCTTTGTTCAGCAACACTTCCCAAAACCTTGCCATTAAGTGTGGATATGGAAAAAGCACAGCGGACCATAAATGTTCCCTGAACGAGTCCCCAACTTTGCGCTGAAATGGAGATGACCACATTAAGAGCAACAGATGCAGTAAATCGGGTTTGAGGAAATCCAGGCAAATCTCTAGTGGGTTCCAATAATAATTTGGGGCCTTTGCGAGTGATACGAGAGAGTAGAGTAAAGTAGAGAGAGAGAGAGAGTTGAAGAGCTATATTTGTCAGTTCTACCATATACATGTGCTGCAATAGAAAGGTGGCAATATTGCTTGAGGAACAAATTGCTGTTTGACACACAGTCATACACAGGGCAGCTTAAAGTGCATAAAATGTGCAAAACATGCAAGTCAGCACAATAATTCCTGACAAGACAAGACAATAGAGACAATGGTGGACAAATTGCAACGTAACAATGATTGATCATGAATAAAATATTGTTTTAGCAGCCATTTAAAACGTCGTCCAACAACTGCAAATGGAAGAGAGTGTGATTATTCAGTGTCAAGAAATCTGATAGCTTATGTTTAAAACCTTTGTAGAGTCTGGCTGTGAGCGACTGAATGCTCTGGTAACTTTTGACAGATGGCAGGACTGTGAAGAATTTGAATCAAAGATCTGTGGGCTCGTCCACAATCCTGCGAGCCTTGCAGACGCTGCTTGTGGGGTAGATGTCTGTAATGGTGAGATGAAGATTCCAATGATCGTCTCAGCTGTCCTCACTACCGGTTGTCAGGTCTTATGATTGAAGACGATGGAATTCCGAACCAGGCAATGATGCAGCTGCTCAGCGTATTCTCAATCAACCCTCCGTAGAATGTGTTGAGGTTAGCGGGCGTCAGATGAGCTTCCCTTAACCTACGCAGACATCAGAGCCGCTGTTGGGCTTTCTTGGCTATGAAGGCAATATTGAATGATCAGGTGAGATTATCTGTCAGATGGATGCAAAGAAATTTGGTGTTCTTCACAATCTCCACGGGGGAGCCATTGACACCCAGCAGAGTCTGATTGTTTTGTGCTCTGCTGAAGTCAACAACCATCTCTTTCCTTTTGTCCAGGTTCATAGACAGGTTGTTGGCTGTGCACTAGTCTGTTAGCCAGAACATCTTCTATCTGTATGCTTGCTCCTCATTCCTGTAATTGAGACCCACAACCGTCATGTCAACAGTGAATTTAATAATATAATTTCGGTTGGACATCAATGCCCAATCGTGTGAAAGCAGGGTGAACAACAGTCAACAGAGCACACAGTCCCGTGGTTTCCCCGTGCTCAGTGTGATGATTTTGAAGATGATGTTCCTAATCCGTGTTGTCTGAAGTCTCCCAGTCATTAGGTCCAGGGTCCAGTTACAGAGGAACATATTCAAGCCCAGCACACTCAGCTTTCCAAACATGTGCTGATGAATGATACTGTTGAATGCAGAACTCAACAGTACGAATGAAGTCAATGAAGAGTAATCTGATGTCGGTATCCTTCTTCGCCAGGTGGGTGAAGGCCTGGTGCAGTGTGGTGGAGATGGCATTTTCTGTTGAGCAGTTGGAACATTGTGCAAACTGCAGAGTGTCCAGTGAAGGTGAGTTGGGGCGGTGGGCAGCCTTTCAAAACAATTCATGATGTTTAGTGTTAATGCAACGGGGCAGTTGTCATTGAGGCAAGACACTGAAGACTTCGTCGGCACATGGACGATGGTCGTGGCCTTGAAGCACTTTGGAATTATGGCACAACTCAGGGAAATGTTAAAATGTCCAAGAGAACATCTACCCGCACGTCAGAGCATCCTCTGAGTATTCTGCGTGGGATGTTATGTTGGCCAGAAGTTTTATGTGGGTTGATTCTGCATAGAGTTTTCCTCACGTCAGGCGTAATAAGACTCAACACCTGATCATTGTGAGAGGAGATGGTCTTCCTCATTTCCACATCATTTCATGCCTCAAACCATGCATAGAGATTGTTCAATTCATCCGGGAGACGGGTATCACCAGGACAAGCAGGCAATGTTATGCTGTGTTTGGTGATGGTCTTAATACTCTTCTACAAGCTCTGCATATCGCCGCCGTCCTGATAAAGGCTGCATATTCTCTGTGCGTTTGCATGCTTTACCTCTTTGATGGCCCATGACTACCATCTCTAGCTGCCTGACAGAATGATGAATTAATGTCGTGTAGATCGCATTTACTTATTGTTCATGTTTCATGGTAACTGTTCTAAAATCAAATTTCACAAGATATTTGAACATGAATATTCATCTTAAAATAACTACTCTCCCTTAATTCTGGTATTGAACTCTCCGGCAGGGATGTTTAATGCAAAAACAGTAAATTACTGGCGGTATTTACTTCACTACATTTCATACAGTTGCACAGTCAAATCGTAAAAAACAAAGCTGTGATTGCAATGATCTACCCGACAGAGACTTTTTTTTAAAATTCCAGTCAGCGATTCAGGGTGGACAAAGAGACGAAGACAAAGAACGAGAATGAGATAAATGAGCTCGGTGAATCACTGTGACATATAGACCTTGAAATGTGTCGACACATTTCACGATTCCTTCCCTTTAACATTTCAGGATATGAGGAATTGTTTGCATTTTCACGAATTTGCGAGGCCCCAGAGTGCCTTAATACATGTGGTCATTAATTAGGGGGAATTACGCCAATTTTGGTGCTGCCAAAGTAGCATCTTAGGAATAATATATAATTATGCAGTTTTTTAAAAAATAAATGTTTTAATACATATGCCATCACTTATAAGCTGCAACTATATTAGATATAAAAATTAGGCGAACTTGAACTGATTGCTCAGTTAAAAAATATATAGTCCAGGAACCAATACTAACGTATATGGAAAGGAAATTATTAGCAAAGCAAAGATTCGCCAATTGCAGACAGAGACAGGAGAACATCTAGAATTTGGAAATGAAGAAATGTCAAAAAAAAACCCTGAATTATCACTATGTGCCTATTTTCACAGAGAATGAGCAAGGAGTGATCGGTTAGGTTGCTCTGAACGCTGTTGATGCATGCTAGAAAAAAAAGCTGTTAAAATCGAAAGGATTTGAAATCTGCTTCAAGTATTTGACAAGATTTTTATATACATATAATATTTATGCCTGTGCATGTTTTGGATACCATTTTGTCATGTGCTAAATCTGCAGCTTCTTTGATTACTAAATGACTAAAGACAAGAGCATCCAACTGGTAAAAAGTCACGAGAATTAGGAAGTGTCTTTACCCTCTTTTTGATATATGAAAGGAATGGAATTCTGAAACGTCCCGAAATTCACAGCGTTTACATGACATTCTCCTCCTTTGTCTCTCTGCTTGCTTGTGCTGGTTTGTGTATATTTGTTGTCAGAGACTTCAGACACTATGCTGAATGGGAGCGACTGACAATGCTTGCCAGTGAAATAACTTTATTTGTTATAGCCACAACCACTTACTTCAAAAGCAGTGGACTTGTCCCATTTGCCTTCACCTGCTTACCACCTCAGCTTCACCTAACCATTCGCCAGAATGTCCTTCTGCAAAGCATTACACATTCAGCTGACGTTGTTCCATGTCTGGTAAATGAAAATAACAATCAATCACGTTTCGTCGTGCTTCGTCAATTTTGAAGGCAACTTAACTCATTAACAGTTGTTGTTCGCGAACGTCAGCAGATCTTCGGACAAAGTAATAAATATGCAGTCATATTCACCTAGGATAAAAGAGGACGAAGTTTCTGAAGCAGTAAAATTCTCAGACTACTTACTTTAAGTCAATCATTTTTCCATCCGTACTAATTGACATCAAGATTTTGCACTTAAATTCAGAGCCTTGCAATAGTTGGTGCTCTGTTCCCTTTATGACTGCTCTGTTTCTTCTTTAAAGGCTCATTAAGGTATCTGGAACTTCAAGTTTTCTTCTCACATATACCGGACATTATGCAAGGTATGGGCCTTATTGCATCCATGAGCGTACCTGCTGCGAAGGTGAACGTAGGCCACCTTTACCAATTTGTCCCTTGGCCTGTGCATTTGTTTTAACTCCGTCATTCGCCCTCGAAATTTATATTCTGACTCAATGAAAACATCACGTTTAAAAATCAATCGAGCAGCAGAACATTTGTCGGTTTGATTTCGTTTGTGTTATCTTCTTAACGCTTGATTTCGTCATTTTAGCGTTAGAATAGTAGATAACATCCCTGCCAGTCCGAGGGATACCGGAATTCAATTCCCTGACGAAACGTGTTATGTTATTGCGTTTTCAGCTTTTCTTGTACTTAAATTCTGATGCAACTTTTAATGATGAGACAGGAAGAAATTATAAGATTAAAAATACGTGCTGCATCTAAGTATCTACGAGATATATCACGAACAGTGGACAATTCAAACGTGTTTTAATTTTACGAGATCAAATGACTGCTCACTCCTGGCATTAGGCCATGAAACAGATTGACAATGATCATCTTTCCTATCAATCTCACACGGTTCCGTTGCAAAACAGTCACTAAGACAAATTTCATGCTGTTATTTCCTTCATGTGCATCACACACACAAAGAAAATGTTGATAATGTGTTACTGGAAAAGCGCAGCAGGTCAGGCAGCATCCAAAGAGCAGGAGAATCGACGTTTCGGGCATCAACCCTTCTTCTATGAGGCGCTCTTCCTCCAGCCATCGGGTTGGTATGGTATGGCGGTGGAGGAGTACAAGACCTGCATGTTCTTGGTGGAGAGGGAGGGGGAGTTGAAGTGTTTAGCCACGGGGTGGTTGGGTTGGATGGTCCGGGTGTCCCAGAGGTGTTCTCTGAAATGTTCCGCAAGTAGGCGGCCTGTCTCCCCAATATAGAGGAGGCCACATCGGGTGCAGTGGATGCAGTAAATGATGCGTGTGGAGGTGCAGGTGAATTTGTTGTGGATATGGAAGGATCCCTTGGGGCCTTGGAGGGAAGTAAGTGGGGAGGTGTGGGCGCAAGTTTTGCATTGCTTGCGGTTGTAGGGGAAGGTGCCGGAAATGGAGGTTGGGTTGGTGGGGCGTGCGGACCTGACCAGGGAGTCACGGAGGGAGTGGTCTTTTCGGAACGCTGATAGGGGACGGGAGAGAGATATATGTCTGGTGGTGGGGTCCGTTTGGAGGCGGAGGAAATGGCGACGGATGATACTATGTATATGGTGGTTGGTGGGGTGGTAGTTGAGGACCAGTGGGGTGGCGATTAGAGGAACTGGGCTCAAGGGCGGAGGGGTGGGAAGTGTAGGAGATGCGGTGGAGGGCATCGTCGATCACGTCTGGGGAAAATTGCGGCCTTTGAAGAAGGAGACCATCTGGGTTGTACGGTATTGGAACTGGTGGTTGTACAGTCCTGTGACAATTTGAGTCAGCAATATACTATCCGAAATCTTGCGTCTTCCCTCACCTCGACTGTACTATGAACCGTGGCGAATTTGAGAGCCAAATCATTTACCTACAAAATCATTTTCTTTCACTCTTCTCCCTCTTCGCCTACCCTTCCCTGTTGCTGCCGTTGTACTGACTGACCGGCATTCTTTGTAATTCATTCAATGTTATATGAAACAAAAAGATACAACTATTCAAAAAGACTGCTTGAAAGAAGGCTAACATTGGCACATGGGATAAATGAATGTTTCTCATTCAATAGTGGTCACTTGAGCTATACTCATTTTCAATTTCGTATGAACATCCCTGGTATGTTTTGCTCATGGGCAGAATAGAATTAATTGAATTCTTCCACCTTACATCTAAAAGGTGATGCCGATACATCTTGACATAAATTTTGCTCAACAGCAAGAGACATTTCACAAAAGAACCAACGAATATATATACACACGGATGGGCATACTGTTACACATTCGCACATGCACTCACACAGACCCTCTCTCATACAAACGCAATCGCAATCGTACTCTCTTGCAGGAATATACCATATTCCCTCATATTTGCAGTCTGTCAAGGACACACTCTCACACAGTTACGTGCAGTCAGACACATATGCTGTCACACACATACATGCCTTCACACTTAAGAACTATCCATCTCAAGCACACTCACTCTCTCTGAAGAGCGCGCACACGCACAGTCTCCCTGTCTCTTCCTCAAACACACACCCACCCTCTGGCACGTACGCTTTCTCTCTCGCACAAACATTCTCAAACACACACACACACATACACACATTCATGATATTATATATAGAAAGAAAATAATCCAATAATCCTACTCCCCACGTTCTTTTAAATTGCAATGGACGTAATTCTGGCGTACTCAGTCTCTCCTCATAAGCCAAATCCCGAATCAAACAAGTGAACGTCCTCTGCACCTCCACCCGCGCCAGTGCCAGGACATTTTTTCTCACGGAAGGAGACCAAAGCTGCAGGAAACAGTGCAAGTGTGCCTCACTAGCAGACTAACCTCCCTGCTTTTAAACACAACCCTTCAGCAATGATGGACTGAATTCCATTTGTCTTCTTTATTACCTTTGATACCTGCACCAAGCTTCTGTTAATAATGCAAGACACATCAAGGCCCTTCTGCACTGCAGCACCCTGTAAATATTGTACAATCACATCTACTAGTCAGTTGTCCAACGTCCTCGTAATGCCTTCATAGAATCCCAGTAGGTCTGTTCAGCATGACATGCCCTTCATGAATCCGTAATGTGTTAGCCCAATGGGACAATTTCTATCCAGATATCGTGCTATTTCATACTTGATAATGCATTCACACATGTTTCCCAATGCAGAATTTACACTATTCAATGCAACATTCCCCATGTCTTGTCTATCTCGCCTTTGAACTAGTGTTGTCACGCTTGCTGTTTTCCAAATTGCTGGTACTGCCCTTGAGTCCAAGGAAATTTCGAAAATTACCGCAAAAGATTCTTTTTTAGTTTTTTTCAAATTCACAGATGCATTTCATCAGTGTCAGGAGACTTGTCGAACTCCAGTTCCGTTATCTTGCCCATCATTACCTTCTTGCCAATTGCTAGCATGTTACTCGTACCCCCCAATGCTAAGACTGGCACAAAGTCGATACCTCGACCATGTTCTCATGCCCCTTTACTAAATCATTCTTCTCATTAAACAGGACAGAGGCTTACTTTCACCACTCTGTTTTAATTAGGTTTTTTTACTGAAATATTTGCTATCAGTCTTTAC
The DNA here is from genome assembly GCF_020745735.1 of Hemiscyllium ocellatum. Taxonomy (NCBI): domain Eukaryota; kingdom Metazoa; phylum Chordata; class Chondrichthyes; order Orectolobiformes; family Hemiscylliidae; genus Hemiscyllium; species Hemiscyllium ocellatum. The sequence goes on from NC_083435.1 coordinate 32,949,269, forward strand.
ATTTTGAGCGAGTTATTCTCATAGTCCATCTGACTTTTCTTCATAGCTTAAGTTTAGTTTGTTGATGCCCTTTAACATTTTCCAACTCTTCTAGTTTCTCGCTGGTCTTTGTCACTTTGCATGCCGTCTTCTTTAATTTGACAGCCTCCCTTAATAGCTTCGACATTGATGATAGATAATCGTTTCTGTACAGTCCTTCCTTTCACGGGTATATAATTTTGCTGTCAACGTTCAAAAAATGGCTTCCATAGACCTCTACTATTTGTGAACAGTCCATGCATCCAGTATTTGCTCTATTTTGCTCTACATTGACCAAGTCCTCCAACACCCTGTTGTAGTGTCATTTGTTTAAGCACAGGACTCTGGTTTTAGATTTTATATTCACCCTTTCCATCTGTATTCTAAATTCACTCATATTCTGATCGCTACTTCTAAGAGGAACGGGACCTATTAGATTGTCAATTATTCCTGTTTCATTAGACAGGGCCAGATCTTGGATAACTTGCTCTGCCCTCAGTTCCATTTTATGTTTTTGAAGTTAACTATCGTGGGTTCATCCAATGAACTTCTCCTCCAGCACGGCGAAGGGTACTGTCAACATGAAAACGGAATTTATGAACAGAGCCACATGGGTTCCAAAAAGCATGAGCAGCAAGTGATGGAAAAACCTAAATCATTCCAGTAACAACGTAACAGATCTAAAATCTGCTGTTGTTGCAAATCCTACGGTGAATTGAAGTGGGAAATGCATTCTGTGAAAGTAGAACATTTTCAGATGTGATTGACAAGTGGTTAAGGCATCGGGACAGCAAAACAATTGGGTCTACCCAAGAGACTCGAGCTCTGCTAGCTGCCCTCTTTTCAGGAGTGTTTTTTTTTGCAGATCTTCATCCTGTAGGGTTTTGAGAGCAACCATTTACACCTGTCGGAATAACTTACTGAACGTTTGCAGATCAAAGTATTGTTTCAAAGTGGAATTTGCCCAACCGAGGAGAAGTTCTGAAGAAGGCTCACTGTTTCGAAAGGTTAACCCTGTTTCTCCTGCATAGAACTGCTGAGTTTCTCCAAGGAATTTCGCTCTTTCTTTGCCTCAGACGTCCAGCAACCACACAGTAGTCTGTTTTTCTTTATTGATCTAGCATTTTCAGCAAACTTGTTTCAATCCCGGGCACTCCAAGCTCACTGGAAAGTCGCAGATCGAAAGGATTTCACAGAATTTGCAAATCATCGTGACCTCTGGGAGATCCTTATGAACAGATGTCCATATAATTGAAATAAATATCGCTGGCTCACAACAATATGTTGATAATTGTATATGTTTCTAAATTCCCCGATTTATTTTGTGAGGTGTAAGTTATCGAAGGTTTAATTATGATCTGTATGTAAGAATACGAGTGAGGGAGGGTCATGTCGTTTTTTTTGGCTAGTTGTTGTTCATGTATCCTGGTGGCTAGTTTACTGCCTTTTAAGACCCTATACAGAAAACAAGCAAAACCAATGCAATTTTAAAAATACCGTGCAAGGCCAGTAACAAATAATAGTTTGGACAAACAGGCAGAAAACTAGCCACCAGGATACATGAACACCAACTAGCCACAAAATGACGTGACCCTTTGTCACTAGTATCCTTACATACAGATAAGGAAGGGCACCGCTTTGACTGGGACAACGCATTCATTCTCAGACAAGCCAAACAATGACAGGCAAGAGAATTCCTAGAAGTATGGCATTCCAACCGGAACCCTATCAACAAACACATCGAGTTAGACTCTATCTACAAAATTCTGGAAGTGCTCTCACAACAGGAAATGACATTACCAAAGGAAATAATATCACTAACCCAAAGAAACCCAAACATATCAATAGAAATCAGGAATTAGGAGCAGTGCTTCACCTGAGGCGCACCGAAAATGTTACATAGTAGAGTGACGAAACGTCTGGAAATGACCCTTCCAGTTCAGCAGGTAACCCTACATTTAGAACCTCAACCTGAGCTACAAGTCTTCAAAATTCACTCAAAGCTTGCATTGATTGCTTTATATGTGTTAATGAAGTTCGCAGTACAGTATTTTTCACTGTTTCCTAGTGGATAGTGGGCTGGATTCGCGGTCAAGAAGTTTCCTTCTGCAATGCTAGTAGCATATTTCCCTCTGAAGTGCATTTTAATATATTAAATTATGCAGTAATCCCTCAAGAAATATTAGCATAATATGGTCAAACTTTATTACCACATCTAACTTCTTTAAATCCTCTGTGGATTTTAGAAAATAAACTTCTTTACGTTCACAATCTTGTGAGCCACAGACAACTTTGAGATGAAAATCTTCATACGGGCCCGTTGTCATCAGGTGCTCAATCCGGATATCGCAAATGAAAAATGTTCATAGATATGAAAAGAAAGTTCCCGTGGTTATATGCAATTCTGAACTTCCTATTTTGAAACCTACTGAATGTATATTTTCGGCTAGCAATACAAAAGCGAGTAAAAGTGACCAATCTTCCCAAAAGCAAATCATTGCACATGCTGGAGTTTTGAAAAAAATGTAAAATTTCCAGTCAATCTGAGTAGTATCTGTCAGCATTTTGTGATGCCACATGATTGATAAAATGGTTTGCAGAGTAGATGGTAGTTAAGCGTCTAACGACCAATGAAATATAATGCACGAAATGCTTAATACACCATCTGGAATTAAACCTTTCATAAAAATGCGCCCTTACCGGGTCAGTGAGAAGCAGACAGTGTTGTCTTCATGTAGTTTCTTAGGATTGTTCTTCAAATCCGACCTATCTTTGGATCTAAGGAGTGAGCCAAGGATCCAGCAATGACAGTAATTCAAAATGTAATAATCGTTGTGCAGTAAAGGATAATTGGGAAGTTTGCTTGCGAATTACACGGGAGACAGAATTCATTTCAACAAGGAGAGCTTATTGCTTTGGCGTAATAAACTCCATGCTTTCTAAACAGCTGAAATTAAAACATTGCACTTCTCGCTATAAATTTTATAAACCTATATGGCAGCACTGATTTAATGAATCAGTGTGGGTCATTCATTTTGGTCGACGGGCTGCAGTGTAATAATAACATTTTTGATCCTGCCTCTTGTTGAGCGGCAATCGAGTAAGATTTGAACTTTGCAGGCTTCTGAACATTCAAACGCTTTGGAGGTCTGCTGAAATTGGATTAAATAAGAGAAATATATGTTGATTCGTTCAAAAAAAAGCTTTATAACTATCTGCAGTTCCTGCTAAGTTATTTCAGAATCGGAAGAAAAAACGATAAGAGTGAAGAAACAGCATTCTCATCAATATGGGAAACACCGTATTAGTGCTGCTGAAAGATTAGATTCAATTATTTGTAGTGCAGGCAAATCATAGTTTTAGCTGCAAGCTTGATTTTTCTGCTGCATGTTCATGATCCTGGTAAAGATAACAATGTGCCTTCATGTTGGAAGACAATTGTTGCTCTCACACATTTTGATCGGTAAACAGACTTAATGCACTTTCCATACTTCAACCTGAGTATAGTGATTAGTATTCCCACCTGTCATGCAGCAAACGGGGCTCCCATCCCCGACGGGGAGATTATTGTTTTCATGCAAACCATATGGCTCACATTGGACAATTGATGCAGTTGAAAATAATTTAAAAGAAATAAGAAAAAATAAATAAATTCGCAGTACGAGTTTTATTTTTCTTTGGTTGCAAATCAATTCAACATTAATCGGTTAGCATACGGAGTTCCTTCTAAGCGACTCGCTGGTGTAATACAAATATTTTTGTATTTGTCCATTGTTGGGAGCTGGACTGCTGCGATGTTAAGTGTGCAAGCATTTAAATAGCATATATGTGCTGACATCTTTTAAAAAAACATCAGATAAGTTGAAGGCCTTGGCGAATCTCTGCAGCTCTGGCAGAATCTGTGGACAGGGAACCAGATCATCATTTCCCTTCCTGTATGTTGGATCTGCAATTCAATTCGGCAGAGTTTCTAGCATTTTCCGTGTTTGCTTATGTTTCCATTATCCACAATATTTTTTATTAAATCAAAGAAATTTGAGGATATGAAAGAAGAGTTTCCAAAGAAATAATTAATTTCAATTAAGCTCTTTGAACAGCTGCTAATGTTGTGTCTTTTTTTTCCTTCAGATGTGCAAGTAATAAAGTAAGTAAAGTCCACAACTACCGACCTGTTTGGAAAGTTCTTCGAATGTTCCTTAGACTGTGAGTAAGATAAAACATAATTGACACTTGATTTTACGACGTGCTAGCGCTCTCAATTTCGCCTACAACTTTGAGATAACTTATGTTTCATTTCCACTCTGCCAATTCCTTTCACTCACTGCATATGCCTCGGTGTTTTTGTCCAAACCCATTTGTTCGGACGAGAGGCGTATACTGTACATGAGGAATGAAATCCCAGTGAATTTCATTTTGACGCCAAAGTGTATCTATGCGTGTGCTGAATTTATCTGTATGGACACGTGAGAGTGCTCATTTCTTATTTTTTTCGCCTGCATATGTGTATTTAAAGACTTCAGACAAACACAGGGAGATGTCATCGAAATCCATAACTTTGAAACTAGGTAACGTTGACGCAGAAAGCATGTTCCCGATGAAGGAGTTCAGATTCAGAGGTAAATAAAATAAGTTCAGTGTCCCAAATCTAGTCTTTATTTTCTAAAAGCTGTCCCCTGGCTCAAGGAGACCCTGCCCTTAATTTTCTTTTGTAGGGGTAATACACCGGGCTGGGCTCCGATCAGTCAGGCTTCGTGCCATGATGGAAAGAATTTTGGGAGGCCTTATGTTTCTATGTAAAGAGCTGAGACTTCAGACTAAAGTAGTCATGTTTTGGATGTGACCTGTATAATGAAAGGGGGGCGGTCAGCTCTCTAGCTCAGCTGAGCAATTTTAGTTCTGTCTTAAACTGGTAACAAGTTCAACAGGGAGCTTATGGAAACCCTCTTTCCCGGTCTATCTCTCTCTCTCTCTCTCTCTTTCTATCTCTCTCTCTCTGTCTCTCTGTCTCTGTCTCTGTCTCTGTCTGTCTGTCTGTCTCTCTCTCTCTCTCTTCCGCCCTTCAACTTCAACTTCATAATGTGTTCCATTGATGCTAATTTCTAATGCGTGTTTGCTTATTGGGAATGTTGCGTACATTCGGAACAGCATAAATATGTCTACTTAGATAGGTTGAATTCTGTTGGCATTCTTTACTCTGTTCTTTGTGTTCCACTGAGTAATCTTGTGAATAAATGTTTGACTGCTTTGCAATCTGGTAGGTATCCTAGCCAAGTTAATTCGGGTAATATTTACTGCGCACTTACCAAAACATATAGAAATGTTATGGGCTGAGCTGCCTGCTAAAGAATGATTTGAGTGGTCTGGCTGAGTCCATAATATGAGTTGAAATTTCTTCACTCAGAAAATGGCAAGCCTGAGGGATTCGTTGCCACAGAAAGCGCTCCTGGCCAAAACACTGCACGAGTTTAAGAAGACATTGGCCATCGCGCTTATGGTTGAAATTATAATGGAAACTGAGAAAGGTGATAACACGCTGGTGAATTGGATGATCATAATGAACGAAAAAGCAGGTTCTGAAAGCAGATTGGCTCCTATCTGCACCCTTGATATCTTTCTAAGCTTCCAGGAAAAGCTTCATCGCTCGAGTTCGTGAAACTGTTCATCGCAGCAACATCCAGGACTCGGTATTTGACGTAGTTGCTGTAAAGTAATTCTGCGACAAGTCGCTTACAGCCAGTACAATGGCCAAGGGTTCACGGCGTAGGACTTGAAATTCCACGGGGTTTTCCTGCGAAGGTCGGCGCATCGCTCACAGTGTGTTTCGCTTTCGTGTTTTACTGCATCCCATTATTCTCACTGTTTCAACTTTTGCCTGCCTTAAACCTAACTGAACAGTTTTAGATCAAATTTTCAGTTTGAAGTGAGAACTCTCCATTTCTTGAGATGTTCTGAAAAAAGCTTCACTGATCTCCAAAGATTAACTCTGTTTTTCTTCCTAGATCTTCACCAGAAACTTTTGTGATTCTTTGTGCCTGATTTCTAACAACGCCGCAGTAATTCATTTCATTTTGTTCAACAGGCATTGTTGGAATATCAAACGCATTTGTCAGCTAACCGGAAAGCTACAGATAATAAGATTTAGAGAAAAGTTTCTAATCCATCATGAACTCTGAGGGGTCGTTGCCAGCATTTGCCCAGCGATTGTCAGTTCACAACAGTACTGTAATAACTGCGGGGTATATCAACTTCCCCGACATTTATTGACAGAACCAACTTTTCAAGGGCTCGGTTGGTGCACAATACTTAAAGCAAAACAGAAAAATCTTCCAATCTCAAACATACTTCGTTAGCTCACTGGAAAGACGTAGATGACTTTAAGTTGCCTGATATTAATTGGGAGGCGTAAATTGTCAAAGGCATGATGACAGAAACGTTTTCCAGCAAATTTGTAGAACGCCCTACAAGAGAGGGACAGGACGATATCTTATTTCATGAAATGAAGCTGGAGAGTTCGAGGAGTGGAGTTGCAACGAGTGTACATTTAAATAAAAATGGCCATTGCTCAGATAGAGTTATGTCAATGTTGGAAAATGAAAAAGACTGACCAGAAATAAATGTTGTGAAATGAGGCATGCTGGAATTCCGATGATAAGACAGGAACGGAATAAAGTCAGCTGGGAGCAGCAGCTTGTATTAGGACAGCCTTCATCAGGTCATTCAGTGTCTTTAAAACTGCTACTGTTCCGCTAAAGGCCAAGGGCAGGAACAAGTCCAGCGAATGAGAGCAATCTGAAGAATAGATAAGATTGTTTGATGACATCAATTAGGGAAGCAAAAATGGTCAGGAGTGAAAAAAAATGAAACACGAATCCTGCAGAAAATGCAGTGGTGGACATTTGACCAGAAAAAAAAACTGGAGTAGGGTAAACATCATCGAACAGCAAAGCAGGTAATGATAGATGCTTTACACAGAAGATTTAACCGCACATAAAACGTACTCTTCATGTTAGAATATATCATTAGCACTTCAAAATTGACAGTACGGATTGGGAAAAGAGGCAGCACGACAAAATAAACACGATAAAGAAGATTAGAATAAAATATCAGGAAGCCAATACGACTGTCAGCTAATAGATCTTTCAGACAGAAATACAGAATTCAGGACAGACACAGCACAATGTCTGCCATTGGGAATGTAAGTAGGTCTTCTGCAAGGGACGTAATAGTTGAACATTTAAAAATACACTGCATAAACAAGGAGAAAATAAGGTCTGCAGATGCTGGAGAGTCATCGTCGAAAAGTGTGATTCTGAAAAAACACAGCAGGTCAAGCATCATACGAGGAGCAGTAGAGTCGTTTCAGACATAAGCCCTTCATCAGAAATGTGCTAGGAAATCAGTAGGGGTGACGGTGGGTCTGTGCGGAAGGCAGCAGGGGAGGTGAAAGGTGAATAAGGTGATCGCAACAGATCTGTGGAGAGGGGGCAAAGAGAGGTGGGAGAATGGACAGGTCGGATAGGTCAAGAGGTCAAGAGGGCAGTGCCAGGTTGGACTGTTGGATCTACAACGTAGTGAGTGGAGGGAGGATTTAGAAACTAGTGAAGTCGATGGTGTTGCGTGTGGTTGAAGTGTCCCATGGTGGAAGATATGACGTTCTTCCTCCAGCCATCAGGTGGCTTTGAATTGGCAGGAGAGGAGGCCTGACATGGCTCGGTAAGTGACTGATGTTTCATGTTTGAAAGTGCAATAAGATTCGAATACTTTAGTTCACAATTTCTTGACTGTATTTAAAATTTCACAAAGTCCACGTGAATATTATCATATGCAGAATCACAATCCGTATGTTTCATTATCGTGGTTTGCGTAAAACATATTTGTCACCTAAACTTCTCTTGGAATGGCAAAAAGAAATCGTTAAAATTAAATAGGTATTTTTCCTCCGTCTCTCTGTCTATTCTTACAAAATGTCCCAGAACCCAACGCAACAATTCCCATTCCCCACCACGCCACCACACACATCCGAAACCATTCCCAAGCGAGACACCACATCTGTCCCTGTTTGGTTAAAATCGCAATCTGCTGATCTGATCAGATTCTTTGGTTGTCGAATGGCGAAACTCCATTCATCACATACTTCTTATGCTTTTTGGACCCATTTTCATGTTTTTATTTGATGACGATTATGGGAAGCAATTCGTAATATTGAGTTGAGGCCATGATGACATCAGCTGTGATTGAAATAAACAGCAAAATCCCTCCTCCTGAAATCTTACATTCTGAGCTTTCATGTCACAGATGAAGTGACTCTTATCTGAAATTATTACTTTTTTGTAGCTATATGTGTATTTCATAAACTATTTGTGGCAACGTGTGATTGATTTTATAATGTCCATAATTCTATTATCACTGATAATATAGCTTCTTTAAAAGTATAAGGGTAGATCGCTACTTCACCTTTTATGCATCTTTTATTACACATTTTGTTGCTCTGTATAAATGAACTGTTTTCGACTTTGTGTTTGCCAATAAGAATTCGCAATCTTCTGCATCAGTCTTTTTTTTTTGTTTTCAGAACAATTTAATTAGTATGAGGTTCTAAGTATTTATAATCAACTTTATTTTTTACCTTCATAGTGTTGTTGGCGATGATAACAAGACGATCATTTGATGCTCCTTTCTAAATGGTCCTGAAACGAAAAACCATGCATAATATAATGATGCTTGGAAATTGATGATGGTTGCGTGAGCCTTCTTGGTCTGAATAACAACGTAACTTAGTAGCTGTATGTTTGATTTTAATGCAATACTCACTGCATTTGACATTGCCAACCTGAGGATACTGTTTCAAAATGAGCAAACGTTGTGACTTCTTAATTTGTGATGATGAAGTGAGCAACACAGTTGTGCTGCTTAAAAATTGCACAGCTTGTAGAAAGGACCCTGATACTGGCATCAAATAATTGAACGGCCAATAAAGAAGAATATGCTTAATATTAACAATGAGTTACATTTCTCCTCTCCGAATCGGAATATTGAGCAATCATGACATGAACAAAACTACTTTCTATGTATCAATTGACTTGAACCTGGAATGCACTGCTGTAGATAGCGGACAAACAAATTCAATGATAACATAGCAACGTAATCTGAATCATTATTTGAAACTGTAAAACACTGAAGGAAAATAAATGAAAGTGTGTGTGTGCAATTAGATGAATTAGATTAGTTGTGAATCGATCTATAATAAGCAGGTTAATGTTAAACATTGGAAGGCGCAAGACACATTGAAGATCAGAAAATTGTTCCATGAATCTGCCACCACAGAAGCGAACTGTAATGTTCTTTGAATGCATAGAGGTCTGACTTAAAAGCTCTCTGCAACAGAACTATTCCTATGGGGATGAGAAAGTGGAACACACACACACACACACATACACGCACGCAGACACACACATCTCACACACACAGACACACCTTTTCATACCTTTTTATATTAACGCTGGACCTTCCTGACTTTCTTCTCAATATAGTGCTCAGTAATCCTGCCTTTAACCTATGAATTTTGAGCTCAATTCGGCAATGAGGATTTAGTTTTGCATACCTGTTGTCTTTTAAAACAAAACAGTGGATAAGGTAAAATAATTAAACGTTTATAGCTTTACCGTCTCAGTCCAATTGCTCTCACCTTGAGGTCAATGTTATTTAAATCGATCAAAGTGGCTCTGTCCTTCTGAATGACTTGCAGAAGGAAAATACTAATAATTCGTAACTTTCTATTCTTGAACCTTGGGCAGGAGAATGATAACTGTGTTTCCATTTCGAAGTTCAACATTTTTTGACATCTACTGAGTCTGGGTCACCCTAACCAAAGATGGTTATAGCTGAGACTTAAAATAGCAACATACATACACGAAATTCTCTCCAAGCTGATATAGCATCTGTTGAAACTGCACTTCATTTTTAAACTTCCGAAGCCAGTACATTGTGGGGAAAAGTCGAAGTCACGACCGACACTGGAAATGCTTCTGAGTAATCCCAAGATTATAAAATGTAAACGAAATGAGAGCAATTTTGTCCTTCTTCACGATTTCATTATGCTGAATTGTAGCCTGTAATTGCGTCCACGATTTTGATTGTGCAAGTATTTTTTCCAATCCGCCAGTTCTTTCTGTCTCTGCACGTGCGTCAGCCTCTTCCTCCACTCTCCAAGCCAATGTTTTCCTTTATTGTTTTCAGCAACAGGAATAGACAGTTTAGGTTGATAGTACATCGAAGTTGTCACAGTTCATTTGCTGTTCTCAAAGTATGTACAGGCTACTTCTTCGTCTGAAATTCATCTCATTTCCTGTGAAAAAGATCACGTTGACAGCTTAACTGAATCATGATTTGAAACTGTACAACACTGAAGGAAAAGAAATGAAAGTGTGTGTGTGTGCAATTAGATGAATTAGATTAGTTGTGAATAGATCTATAATAAGCAGATTAATGATAAACTTTGGAAGGCGCAAGACACATTGAAGATCAGAAAATTGTTCCATGAGGCTGCGATTACAGAAGCGAACTGTAATGTTCTTTGAATGCATAGAGGTCTGACCTAAAAGCTCTCTGCAACAGAACTATTCCTATGGGGATGAGAAAGTGGAACACACACACACGCAAACACACACATCGCACACACAAACACACACACACACACACCCACACACACACACACACACACACACACAGACACACCTTTTGATATTAACGCTGGACCTTCCTGACTGTCTTCTCAGTATAATGCTCAGTAATCCTGCCTTTTGCCTGTGAATTTTGAACTCAAGTCCGATAAGAGAATGTGGCAGACAAATTGAAACATGGATTTTCAGAAGTGTTGTAAACCAAAGTTCGGTTTAAAAATTTGAAGAAAACAGATGATTAAAACGCGGTGTGATTATGTTGCAATTTGGTGTGAAATCAAATAAATGAGGAGAGTCAAAAGCAAAATCAAATTAGACTCTCTGTTTCTTGCATCTGGTCCAGTGGTTAGGATTCAGCCCTCACACTGCTTCAGTTAGGCTTCCATTTTCGCCACTATTACAAAAGTGAACTGCAATGCTCATTGAAAATGCACGAGATATTCTCGTAAGTTACTCACTGCACGAGCAATATTTATTTCTCCGCAGCTGAGAAAGCATAATATTTATTCTCATTCCCTTTGAACTTAATCGGGACACAGCTTGAAAGTACTGTTTCCTCGGTAGTCTACTGTATCATATTTCTCCCCAGAATGTCAAAGACCGCAGTTCACCTCATCCCGGATGGAGAATTGAAGTTTTGATTTTGAAAACTCCATGCTTTGCAGACTTGTGAGACGTCTGTTTGTCCATTTCCGTGTATCTGTAGATGACTATATCTGTATCTGTGTATGTTTGCGCCTACGTCCTACGTTCAGCTTGCAGGCTGATGTAACGATTTGAACACTCGTCTGCATTATGTGCATTCCTCAATTTCACCTTGGGCTTTTCAAACAAAAGCACGTGGTCTTCTCAGTGTTGTTGATCAGATACGAGATGAAATGATCAATTGAACAGGCATTTGAAATGATACAGGGTTTGGCATTCGCGGTACCGAATCAGTATTTTGTACCTAAAAGAACTTTGAATACTCACACTTAATTCTTAAAATGATATTAAAACATCTATTGAATGTGTATTTTGATTTTTCTGCTTGACTGGTTTAACAAAGCGAGAAAATTTCAAAGATCTCTGCCCAACACGTCGAACATAAAGTGCTGGTACGTCATCTTGAAAGGCCTACTTGCTTATTTCTATTTCTGAAAACATTCTCTGATTTACCAATATGTCAAATTCATGAATTGAAAAGAAACTAAGGAGGGAGTGTGAGGGATGGGAGTTGATGGAAAGAAGATAAACTGAAGATGCAGTCTTGAAAGGCAGGAAAGGGATGCACGCATTGCAGGGGTCTACTATGCCATCCTATCTCAAACAAGTTGCTGTTTTTCAAAATGTGGGGAGTGATGAGCACTCAGGAAATGCAGCACTGACAGCCATGTTTCTAATGCCTTGTCTTGCATTATAGCAACGTAGGTATGCCATGTTCCAAGCGTTCCCTTGTGATAGGGCACCCACTAGTCAGAAGCACAGAGAGACATTTATGCTGCCAACAGTGAAGTATCAGAATGGTGATTTTTGTCCCTGGTGCCAGGATCAAAGATGTGTCGGAGAAATTTCAGAATATGTTCAAAACCGAGAGGAATCAGCAGGAGGATTTTGTGCATATTTGGAAACAATGACATAGGAAGAGGTAAGGTCGAGATTCTAACAATATTATGTAAGAAGATAGGTTGGAATTAGAAAAGGACATGCTCACGTAAGCAATATCTGGATTATTTTTGGTGCCACCAGCTAGTGAGGGTAGGAATCCAAGGATACAGCAGGTGAATATGTTGCTGAGAAGCTGTTGCAGGGGAGAGGGATTCACATTCTTGAAGAAATGAAATCTCGGTCTCGGGTATAAATAAATTGTACAAGAAGGAAGTATTCCACCTGAATTGGGAAAGGACTAATATTCTGTCGGAGAGATTTACCAGATTTGCTGGGGATGGGTTGGGAGGATGGACCCATTGAGACATTCAGGAAAGAAAACAGTCTGAGGGTGATACTGTTGGGAAAAGGGGAATGTCAAAAATTAGGAATGACACATAAAACGATGTCGGGGAGATACATGAAACTGAATTTATTTGAATTCAAGATGCTGAAGTGGTAATGCAGATGAATTGGTGGCATAGTTGGGAACATGGGTGTGGGATATCATCGCACTTACAGTCTCCGTGATGGACAGGACTGTCATGTTAGTCCTCCAGGATATAGATGTTACTGAAAAAAATAGAAAGGGAAGCGAAAGAGATAGGAGTCTGACGCTTATGGTTAATGATATCATCATGGCAATCCTTAGGTAAGATATTCCTGGAAATGTGTTCAAGAAAGTTATTTGAATGGAATTGAGAATATAGGGATCATCACCTTATTGGAATTGAAGTATCGATCACTAAATCATCAGCAGGAAATTGAGAATCGAATTTGTAACGAAGTCTCAGTTATCTATGAGAATAATAGGTTGGTTATTGCAGCGGATTTTAACTATCCAAACATAGACAAGGACTGCCATAATGCTAAGGGCTTGATGGAGTGGAAATTGGTAACTGCGCACGACAAAATACTCTGATTCAGTATGTGGATATACTTGCAAGGGGAAGTGCAAACTTTGACCTGTTTCTTGGGCAATAAGTCAGGGCTAGTGACTGATAAGTCAATGAGTGAGCACTTTGTGACGCGTAACCATAATTCAATTAGTTTTAAAATAGTGGCAGAAAAGGATATAGCGTATCTAAAAAGTTAAAAGTCTGAATTGGAGGAACGCTAACTTTAGTGATATTAGTCAAGAACTTTGAAAAGTTGATTTGGAGTGGATATCCGCAAGTAAATGTACAGGTCGAAAATCATGACCCTTCAAAAATAAGATTCCCTACAGCTTGGAAACAGCCCGTTCGGTCCAATCAGTCCACACCGACTCTCTGAAGAGGAAGGCTCCCACATCCATTTCCATCTGACGAATGCACCTAACACTATCATCTATTTAGCATGGCCAATTCACCTGACATGCGCATCTTTTAATTGTGGGAGGGAAACAGAGCACACGGGGAAAACCCACACAGAGTCGGGAAGAATGTGCAAACTCCACACGGACAGTTGCCCAAGGCTGGAATTGAACCTGTGAGGCAGCAGTGCTAACCACTGAGCCACCATGCCACCCTACAATGAGAGTCCAGAGACAGCATGTCCCGATTGGGGAGAAGAGCAAGGCTCATATTTGTAGGGAACTTTGGAAGACGAGAGAAATTGAGTTTCTGTTGAAGGAAAGGAAGGAAGCATCTGTCAGTAATAGACAGCAAGGATTGAGTGAATCCCGAGAAGAGTACAAAAGCAGTTCCTGATGAATGGCTTATGCCCGAAACTTCGAATTTCCTGTTCCTTGGATGCTGCCTGACCTGCTGCGCTTTAATCAGCAACACATTTTCAGCTCTGATTTCCAGCATCTGCAGACCTCACTTTTTATGCAAAGGCAGTAGGACCATAATTAAAAAGGAGACATGAAACAAGTTTGGAAAATGTATTTAAGGAGAATCTAGAGGAATTGCAAAATATGTTAAGGGCAAAAGGGTAACTAGGGAGAGAACAGGCCTCCTTAAAGATCAGCAAGGCCACTATGAGTTGAGTCGCATGGGGTGGGGGCTATACGAAATGAGCAATTTTTATCATTGTTTACTGTGGAGAGGAATATGGAAGATAAAGAAGGTCTGGAAATACGTAGAGACATCTTGAAAAAGTCCATATTACAAGGAAGATCCTGGATATCAAAAAACATATAAAGGTGGATAAATCCTTGGGACCTAACCAGGTATTTCGTGCAACTCGGCAGGAACACTGGTGGTTCGCAATGTTGTACCAATGTTTAAGAAAATTGCCAGGATAAAGCCAAGGAACCATTGACTTGTGAGCCTGACATTGGCAGGCAAGATTTTGAAGAGAATCCTGAGGCTTAGGACTAGCATGTATTTATAAAGGCAAGGCCAGATTAGGGATAGTCAACGTGGCTTTGTGCGTAGTGCATCGTGTCTCAACAACTTGACTGAGTCGTTTGGAACATATACTGAAGAGAAAAATTGAGGAACGAGACGTGAATGTGATCTATATGGACGACAGTAAAGAATTCGACTAAGTCTCTCGTGTCAGACTGTTTAGCAAGGTTAGAACACATAGAATACAGACAGAACTAGTTATTTGGATACAAAACTATCTCAAAAGTGCGGTAGTAGAGATGTTGCTGTTCTGACTGGGGGCCTGTGACCAGTCGTGTGCTACAAGGATTGCTGATGGGTCCACTTTTGTTTCTTTCTTTTATTTAAAAAAAAAGTGAAAGTAGGTGATATTGTTATCAAGTTTGCAGAAAACATTAAAATTGAATGTGTACGAGACAGAGAAAACGATTACCTTGGATGCTGATCAGATGGGCCAATGGGCTGATGGAATTCAATTAAGATCAACGTGAGATGCTGCATTTTGAAAAGGAGAATCAGGGCAGGATTAATGGAAAGTTTCTGGGGAGTGTTTCGGGGTAAAATGATCTTGGATTGCAGGTTCATATTTCTTTAAAAGTGGAGTCGCAGCTGGATAGGATAGTGAAGAAGGCTTTTGGTATGCTTGCCTTTATTGATCAGTGCATTGAGTATTGCAGTTGGGATGTCATATAGCGACTGTACATGGCATTGGTTCATTCACTTCTAGAACATTGCGAGCAATTATGGTCTCCCTCCCACAAGAAAGATGTAAACTCTGAAGGTTTCAGAAAAGATTGACAAGGCAATTGCTTGCGTTAGAGGGCTTGAAGTATACAAAGAAGAGCTATGTTCCTGGAATGCCGGAGGCTGAGGCAGGTTCTGAAAGAGTTTTATAAAGTCATGAGGGACATGGAAAGAATAAATCAGGAAAGCCTTTTTTTTTCATGTGTTGGTGAAATCCAAAACTAGTGTGCGTAGTTCTAAGGTGAGATGAAAATGACATAAACAGCACATAAGAGGCAACGTTTTCATGCAGAGTTGAGGCGTATAGTATGGAACCAGATGCCAGAGAAATTTGTGGAGGCCGGTATGATTTCTTCTTTTAAAAGGCATATGGATGTGTATATGAATAGCAGGGTTCAGAGGGGTATTTGAAAATTCTGGTAAATCGGACTGGATTTATACAGGATATCTGGTCAGCAGGAACGAGTTGGACAAAAGTATTTGTTTCTGTGTTGTATATCTCACTGATTCTGTGACTCTAACTATAGTAACACATTTGACGTTGTGGTATGATACAATGTGGCATTGGGCATAGCCACCTCCTAACTTTCGAGTTTAATTTATTTAGCTGCCGCCGGGCCTGGGAGCCGGAATCCCTGACATTGAGTTCACCTTTATTTGCTGTTGATAGTGATAACCACATTCATCAACTTGAAGCTACTAAGAATGACTGAGAATGAATAATGCAGAAATGTTTAAGCTATTGTGGTGACTTTTCTTGCTTAGACGTCAATTCCACGTCAAATGAATCATTACTGGGTCATATTGTGAACCCATGGAACGAGGCAAAATGCTGACACTTGTGTTTTTCTATTGTCGAGTGCTCGACAAATGAGCTTCTGCTTGAGCAGCTTTTGAAAGTTCAACGTGTTTTAACATCCAATCAGTCTGTAGCAAATAGATGCATTTTATTTCCGGATAGAATATCAACAATCCATATTCATTTGTGAGGCTGGAAGCACTCAGATCGGTCTGGAAGCTGGGAAAGGCCAATATTTGGTAAAGTTTTGTAGCTTCTTCAGTTTACAACATTCAAAGTTTATGAACTCACTCCAAATCTATGAGTTTTCAGATGTGTTACTATTAGTTTCGGCTGCAATTTTCTCTCTATCCCTGCATACATCGCAGTTTCTTTCCCACTACCCCTGTCTCTACCTTCTAGATCGCTATTTCAATAAAACCGTTCTGTCTACGTTGGCAACAACCTTGATATTCTCAGATGACATGTTCTTCTAAAACTTCTGCAGGAGATCATAAGGTAATTGTTTGTTCCTTGCTAGTGTAGTGGTGAACGATCATGTTTCACAAGTGAATTACGTTTAATTGCCCACAAGAGAGTTGGAACAGTTAGCAAGGAGAGCTGTCTTCCGTATGCAACTAATATTGCAGACAAATACAGGGCTAATGTTTATGCTCTCACTCAGAATCTTCTTCAATGCTTAATAGCTTCACTTGAATAGGCCAGCATTTTCAATCAACATGAAATGCTTGTTCGAGCCGAAGAGCTGATTCCAAACATTGGAGATGTAACCGTGTTTGGAATCCTCTACGAAAGACAAACCTTTTCTTTTCACTTTAGGATTTGTGACTCACGTAAATTCGGCACCTTATGACACCATGAGTTGCTTTCCTTTACTTTATTCATCTGTTTGTGTACAAAGTTGTTCTCGAGGAACTGAACATAAAACGAACCAAATTAGAGAATTTGTCTATTCGTGTCTCCTTTTTCCCTTCCCCAATGCCCGACAGTTTGACCAATCCACATTGTCTGCTTCTCTCTATGCTTATTCACTAACAAAGTGCTCCTGTCTGGAAGCATTAAAACAATTTTCCTTTGCAAGGGCATTGCCATAAACAGGTAAATGCTCATAGTGTTTCCTCATTGTTCTAAAATCACAGTCCCATTGCTTGATCTCAAAGGACACGTTGTGTTTTTCTTTACGTGAAAATTGATGAAAAGTACACGTTCAAAACCTTAGCAATATTTTTGTCTCGTGTCGGTACATACATTGACACTTGCGTCTCCACTCTATCCAACACTTTCTCTCTCCATTATGTATTCATGATACTCTTTGGCGTTTCCTTATTGTTTTTCTCCCATTTACTTTTGTTTCACGCTCGCTATTCGCACTCTCATTCCCTTTTTGTAAAAGGTCTATATTTTTGAAACTTCTCTAGGGCATCTAGAATATGCTGCAGTAAGATATAGTCTAGGCTAAGGATTTTTCATCAGTAAGCGAACAAAAGCTTATAGAGAAAACGCAGAAAGGTAAAATTAAGGATTGGCAGCTCATTGAATCGGGGAATGATCCCGATTGGCTGAATGACCGATTTTTGCTCATTTTTCTTATGTTCCAATAGACTTATATATCTAATACAAATACCTGTGCTGAAGAGTAGACTTTCAACTAATTAGGCAGTGAGAATGGAATGATTAGCCAATCGTAGCCAGTTAGTCTCAATGGTGCTCACTAAAGGGAAATGGAAAGTGCTGCAATGCAATATAGAAGATCAATAAGATAAGTTAGATCAAGAGAATGTTTTGAAGCATACCTCAGATTAAAGTGCATGTATATGAATGCACAGAGTATTATAATTTCATCGATGATTTACGGGCTCATATTGTCATATACGGATATTGTGACGATGGAAGAGATCTGATTCAAGACAGGGGACACGACAATTTGCTCAATATTAGTGAAAGCAAGGAGTTTGCAAAGGTAGGAAGGGATAAAGACTGGTCAACAGAGCATTGCAGTGCTGGAGAAGAGAAAACATCAGGGTCTTAATTTGCAGAACTAATTTGGCAAGACATGAGGAGAAAGAAAGTATTGGAAAGAGAAGCAGCATCGGTGAAGATCTGCAGATCTGCAGTCAATATCACCGAGGTATGGACAGGATGAGGGAGCCGTCTTCGGCATTGAGAGAGAGAGCGCGACAGATGTGCAGTAGGACCGGTGTAAAACTATCATGGAGGTGAATATTGTTGGAATAGAGAAGATGAAATTTGTATATATTTTCTTTTGATTATTTAAAACATTCGCCTACTTGTTATACAATTATTTTCAGAGTATATTAATTATGGACGTCAGGACTTTTCTTTGCACGATCTGTAGAGTGTGAGAAGTCTTAAATGCGCTTGGAAGTCCGAATGAACGAATCCACAGGAATTCCTCGTGTTTTGACTAGTTCTGCTAAAGTGATGGATGGAGGCAAGCCTCTAAATTGCATGATATTATCTTTCTCTATGATCACCCGACTAATTACAAAAGGGTGTTCAGAAAAGGAATTGTTCATTGCCAGTCAGAAAAAGGGGTAGACTGGAAAGATCCATGGCGCATCTCACTCAATAATGTTTTGCTGTCATCGATATCAGTGATAGTGACAATTCCTCTGGGGAGTTCAGCCCCTGCACATTTGCGCTATAGAGAGTAATAAAGACTAAAAGAGAAAGGGCCAAAATAATGTGCAGTACATTCGGTTGTTTTGTTTTGTAGCTGTGGACGTGACAAAAAGGACGTGCAATGGGGCCAAGTTCAAGGATGTCAACAAACAGCGAGAGAGCATCCTGATTGGGCAGCACAAACATTCAGGTATTTTAATTCACAAAAAAAAGACATAGATACAAACAAGATGGTCCACTGCAATGAGAAATAAGGATCTAGATTGAATAACAGGGCCGCATTGTTGGACCCTCCAGATTACGCAATTCGAAACTTGTCAATGGTGATAGAAATAGGTAAATGGACTAGACGAATGAATACCTAAAGATTTGACGTAAGACAAAAGATCTTTCGGAGTCTGGATCACTGAGTTCCCAACTGGGAAGATGGGTTGTGCACTAATCTGGTGCACTGTATCAAAGCCGGCAAGAAACCAAACAGATGCTGTTGTTTTTTTACTGAGGGTTGCTGGGGAATGGGAAGATTTCCTGATACAATTGGTGGGGAAATAGCAATTTAATTTGACGGAGAGAAGGGGTTCCGGAGTAGGGGTATAGTAGAGGGTAATACAAAATTAAGTATAGAAGAGAAACAACTCTGTCCAGTTGGCAGAATATAGAAAGTCAGGTTAAAGCACAATCGTGCATGGCGAAACTGGATGATGTTTAATTTAAACGAATGGAAAATAGATACATTGTGTACATGTTGAGAAACACGTCACCTTATGACATAGTAGCTACAGGTTGATCGTGGGACAGGACAATATTCCAGATTTTAGAAGCTAGTGTATTGACGGGGTCTAGAAAGAAAAATACTGAGTGAATAACAGACTAGTGAAAAAGACACTAGGATGAAGATAAACCTTGATTTCGTGGAATGATGGAGAAAGCTTCATAGGCGGAATGTATTGACTCGGCTCTAAAATTTTAGAGTCTTAAACAGTGTAGTCACTGAAGTCCGAACCAAATCGTCTGCACCATTTACTTGTATTATTTGTTTTGCCATTTTCATTGCCATTGGAAATGTAATTATATGGAACTCGGCATTCTCTCACAAATGACAAGAATGTTCACATTCCTGCAATTGTAGCTCTTACTGTGAAGGTTAAATAAACATTTTTGCAGCTCGTGTTTACAACTTCAGTGTCTGTTATGTCCATTGTCCAGCGAATGTATTTTAACGCTTTTAAAGCATCAATAATGTTCTTGAGCAATTTTTGATATTTTAAGTTCTTCTTTTGTGAATCTGTGAAACCTTTTGCTATGCAGCAAAATTTTTGATATTTTAAGTTCTTCCATTTGTGAATCTGTGAAACCTTTTGCTATGCAGCAATTGTGCGTGGGATCTTCATTCGTGCAGAGATCATTTTCTGCGTTGAGTGTGCACTGACCTTTCAGAGATAAAAAAAAACCTAATTACAGGCATTAAAGATAAAGACAAAACCCATGTTATCCGATACTCGGAAATGATCTCATGTCCTAACATTTGCGAAAGAAAGCACATTTTACCCATATAGTTGTATACGAACTAGCATGCATAAAACACTGATGATGGTTCCATCATCTATTTACGTGTTTTTGGGAACTTGCTGCCTCCGTATTAATGGTGCAGATGGTAGCTTTGCGTTTCCTGCGTTTGTGGAAGATGCAATGACTGAGTTTCTTTATCACTGAGTAGAGCATTCAGGTCAACATCCAAGACTCCCCCATAAGCCAAGCTACATATGCGTGTTGCATAAACAAAACAAACCCACTAGGGTTCACTGCAGAGTATAAAGAAAAGGGATTGTGTCTTTAAGACTCCAGTTAGTCCAGTTTAAATGAGAAGTCTAATGGTGACAATTGATCGCTGATTAAAGAATGCCGTTAATGTTAACTTACTATCCATACGCTGTCATTGCACTAACGCAAAGTAAGTTTTGCAGAAGAGATTCACCTGCATGTTGCCAGTTGGCTGGATTGTTGGTTTACAGAACAGTGTGATGCCAATAGCGAAGGTTCAATTCCCATCACCGCTTTGAGGTTACCATGAAGCGTTCTCCTTCGCAAACTCTTCCCTTGCCTGAAGTCTCGTGCTCCTCAGATTAATTCGTAACCAGTTGCTTCTCTTTCCATTGAGAGCGCATATTGTATTGGCTGGTAAAACTATGGTTACACACAGCAGTTCTCTTGGAGCCTTTCAGTTATGTCGAGAGACTGTATAGCTTTGAATTTTTTTAAAATGACGTAATGTTCGTGGCGGGGTACAGAACTGAGGCGTATACAATGATGGGGAAAACAGACAGGGTGGGTAGCTAACAGCTGTTGTCATTTTAAGAGTCACTAGCACGTGGCTACGGTATAAAAATAAGAGCCAGGTGAATTTGATCCTCTTTTTTATTTAATTAGTGAAATTGTAGAACGCAATCCCAGGAATGGCAGTAAAAGTGGATGTTCTCACAAACTTGAATTGCATGTGAATGTACATTTGAAATGTTATAATCCCAAAACCCATAGACCAAATTCTTGGAAGTTACATTGTTGTAGGTCGATTGGCACAGATTCAGTGGCTGAAAGACACCTTCCTGTATATGATTCTATGAACGCACATTTTTAATTTGCGAGGCTGTGTTTCATTTATACAAAGTACTGGTGAGACTGTACATGGAGTATCCTCTGCATTATCATTCACTGTATTTATGGTAGAACGGTAAAATATCGCAAGTAGTATACACAACATCTGCTGGTGTCTGGGATGAACAAATTGTCTCCCAAGGAAAGGCAAGACAGTCGAGGCCCTTAAGCTCTGGGATTTAGACGACTCACTAATGAGTTAATTGAAACATCCAAAATGCAGAGAGGGCTTAGATATTTGTATGTTGGAAGCATATTTCATCTTGTGGCAGAATCCAAATCCTGGGGCAATAGTTTTAAAATAAGGTGTCCCCAATTTAAAACAGAGATGAGGGAACATTTTCTGTTTCCTTCCGATGTTTGTCATTAATTCTAATTCCATACTTTCTCTATAAGTCGTGCGTGAGAATTTCAAATATTTTTAAAGGCCGATGTCGATGTTCTTGATTACTAAGGGGATGGCAAATTATTGATAACTTGCATCGATATAGAGTCTTGATTAAAAATAGATAAACCATGGAATTATTGATTGCTGGAACACGTTCGAAATTTCAAAAGACATACTTTGTACCTTCTTAATATGGTCACATGAACAGGAAGAGGTAAAGTTGTTTCATCAGTTAGTGGAAATGCTGTCATTCTGCATAGGCAATGCAGCGTCCCTTGAGAACTTTTGTTACATTAAAAAGGGCATCTTTTACTTGTGTTTTGCAATGTTATTTTATTCAGGGCAGCGTCTCCGGAACAAATAGGCATCTGCTGGTGGAGGGAGAGTGTGAGCAAGAATGGACAAAAGATACCTATTCAAATTTCAAATATATATTTTTCTTTTCAAAGTGGAGAAGATCTATTATCCCCTACTCGCTGCCGTTGCAATTCCACGTAAGTCTTTACATCTTTCAGTTATACCTTGTTTTATGTCATTTTATAGATAGACTAAAATGTTAGTCGTTCATGGGATACAGGCAACTCTTTCTGAGACGTAATCTACATTGCATCACTATTTGTTGAAGGTAGAGAGACTTTGGGGAGTGATTAGCCATATTACTTCCAGCAGTATTCCTAATACCTGAAATCATCTTGCAGCTGCAGTGCTTTTGTGCCAAGTGCAGTTCAGTTAATTGCCTTTGGTCTTAATCGAATTTCTAATTACATTGCAAGTCTCTGCCAAAATTATGTATTGCCACGGTTATACTATGTTTGGATATAATTAGCTACTGTGTCTGAAGAGTTGTATATGTTGCTGCAACTATGAGAAAAAGATCGATGTGGCAGTGTGGTTAGTGTCCTTACCCCTGAGACAGATCACTCTGGGCTCAAGTCCCACTTGATCCCGAGGAGTGTCATAACGTTCCTGAAAAGGTGGATTGCAAATGCCAAGCCTGCGAAATTTGACGAAGGTTGTACACAGTGATAGTATCAGTATATCTCATGCGGGAGGTCTGGACTAAAGTCTCACCTGCCCTGTAGTTGTGAGATATCATCACTGGACAGAATGATTTGAAAATATAAATATTGGTAATCTACTGCAGGGATTTCGTGGAATTGGGTATGAATGAATGTGAACAGCGACAATCAATACTGAGGCTTCCCTATGGTTCACGTTGACCCCAATTAGGATCGGGTTCCTCGGGGCTACACTAAATTAAATTCTAGCTTAGATTCAAAGTCATTCACTCTTATTTCAAACGCTAAAATTTAACACTTTTGTCCATTCTGATCAAAACTGAAATACTGTTCATATCTGAGTCAGCCTATCGCAACTAAACACAAGTCTATAGCTGATTAATAAGCAAATTGTGTTTGACGTCTCGATTGAAAACCCCTTCTATCACTTTGATGATGATTAAGATGATATTCATGGTGCATCAAATTGCCACCTTAATTATCTCCTGTATTTGTGGACAAAACATCTGTCATCAGGTAAATTCCAGTGTTGTAACTGTTCAAGTGCATACCACAAGTTTGGCAGGAATAAAAGTGTTCTTTAAGATTGTAAGAATGTCGTAAAATCCCAATGCCTTTCCAGTTGCCAATGCCTTCGGACATTTCTTGGTATCATGTGTTGAATACAATTAGAGGATATTTGTCATAAATTATTTTAGCGTCCTGCAGTGGACATTCTAATTAGGATTGTTGCAACTGGCTCAGATTTATTGCTTGTCTTGAGTTACTGATGTTTTCAGTCATAAGGATGTCTGTGCAGTATCTTCACGCATTGTGGTTTTCAGCGGTGTGCAATTGTTCATGACACTGGGGACTGTAGATGTTAGAACCATTATTTACAGAGTTGCTCATGAACAATTTAGGATGGCTCGTCCAACCGACCTGCAAATGCTTGGACTGTGGACGGATTCAAAGCACCTGCAAAAAAAAACATACAACGGTGGAATCAAACCGATTTCCCTTCCGCTTTGAGGCTGCAGTGTTAACCACTGAACCACCATGCTGTCCAAATACGAATTGTGGTTGCATTAATGTCACGAATATCAGGTCAGTGCTGAAATGGTAATGACACTGGGTTAGCAATCTCACAATTCTTACCAAATGCTTTGGATACAAGATAATGAAATTTGTATTCTCCAAAGTACTGGAATCGGGAAAATGTCAAATGAATACCATATAATCGTTTATGAAAAATGTTCATCTATTTTGTAATGCCTGCCAGGAATACTTCTCGAATTCTGTCATCCTGTTTATGTAGTCGAGCGTTTAGAAACTAGACGACAGCAACTTTGTTGACTCTGAATTGTCGTGACAAATGTTGATCCAGTGACACTTAGATAATATGAAGGAGAGAAAACAATAATCGTGGTCCTGACATTGACACTTCAAGCTCATTTGGAAAAATAACGTATGTTTTTGAAACTGTCATCAATGTTCATGAGTCGTTGTAAATATGTTTAATTGAATGCAAACAGCTTCCTCGCTTTTTCGCATCGAACTTTTCTCCAACTTTCGAATGAAGTGTTGGAAAATGGGCAAATGTACTTAAATCTGCTTAACGTTCTGTTTAGGATTGTGTTTATTCTGCAGGAGTGGATCATTTTCCTGCAGTAACACCTGACTCCAAGCCAGAAAACAAATCTCACAGTTTGCAAATGACCAACTAAACAATGATTGACTAATGCATTTAACGTGATGCCTCGATCTTCGAAAGTGCAGAAGCAAATGTTTTTATGCTTCTGGTCTCATTGACACCGTGCGTCCTTGCGGAGAAAATCATTTGCTGCTTTACCTTTCTTCCAAATTTCAGTATGGTAAAATGATTCAAAACAAGCAAGCTATCCACAGAATGAAGTCACTTGGTCAGGAGCACGAACAAGATATTATGGTGACTTGCCATACGTAATCTGGAATTTTTGGATAATTACAAGTAAAAAGAAACGGATCTGAAGCTCCCATAGCTTAGTTCTTTATTTTTACATTTTTGGACAACGGAGACTGTCCTGTTGTGGACCTTAGAATTTTCAGGTATTTTGAGCTCTGTTTTATTGAAGCATAAAGCTATTAGTAAACAATGCCATTTACTTGAGCATTTATTTTCTGTCATGCATTATATAGTCTTAACTAACACATTCAAGTGAAAGAAAATGTATGTTTCCAGTGCAGAATCCAGAAAAAATATGCAGTTTAGTTAATTTCTCAATGCAGTAATACATTTGCAAGACACAATGAGAACTCATACTGATATTTTACTCACAGAATATGTGCAATTTCCTATTAATTGTCTTCCTTGCAGTGAACACACTGACGATTTTCGTCCTGATCCGTGGCAAGTGTGGTCTTTCCAAAGGTATTACTTGTTATCTGGTCGCCATGGCAGCAGCCGATGTACTCATTGTAGTCATCGATCTGATATTGAGACAGATTCCAATTGTTTACGAGGAACAATTTATTTTTGTGTACTCGATCCCTTTGTGCAATATCCATGCTGTGCTTCTCTATGCAGTCACAGATTGTTCCGTCTGCTTCACTGTTGCATTTACCATGCATCGACTCGTAGCTATTTGTTGACAGAAACTGACAACTAAGTATTGCCGGCAGAAAACAGTGGCTACTATTCTCGGAGCAGTGATTGTGCTGAGCTGTTTAAAGAATACTGCCTGGTATTTCATGTTCACCGACCAATATTGGCTTTACAATGCACCCTGGTTTTGTGAGGTGACAATGCATGTTCTGCAATTACAGTTTTGGGGAACAATTGAGTTTTTACACCACATCCTCACCACATTTGTACCCTTCATAATGGTTCTGTCACTGAATGTTTTAACTGTTTAAAACATTGTTGTGGCCAGCAAAGGTCGCAGGAGACTTAGAAGCCAAAATAATAGAGATAGTCCCAAGGACCCTCAGATGGAAAACAGAAGAAAATCCATCATTTTACTTTTCGTAATCTCGGGAAATTTCATATTATTATGGTCTATGTTTGTGGTGTATTCTATCTGGGGTCGAATGTGGGAGATGGGTTATAGGTCTCTATATCTCCCGCATTTTGTGCAGGAATTGGGCTTCATGATGCAGCTTCTGAGTTGCTGCACAAACACTTGCATCTATACTGTAACTCAGACGAAGTTTCGAGAGCAACTGAGAGAAGTGGTGACACATCCATTTACGTGTTTTCGAAAAGTAATTAAATTATGAAATATTTAATCCATGACAGTGGTGTTGCTTTTATTTTAATGAACGATCCTTCCTATTGATATCATAGACTAAGTTAGCAATTGCACACTCACTGGGGCGAAAATGAAAATTGCGTATTGTACAAGATGCATGGAGAGTCTGAAAATATGGAATCACCCCACCAGACTCAGAAACAACAGGAAACTTTTACCAGAACATTATCTCACCAGGCAGTTTCTTCAGTCAATTGAATAGTAAACTGTTGATAAAGCACAGCTTAAATGGCGATCATTTTAACTTAAAGGCAAGGGCATTTGCCTTGTTTGTCAGCTTCTGCATGGTTTACTCATTTATTTCCTGTCGAGAAATTGAGACTGTCAGTAACATTGAATACTCCCACGCTATTTGGTAATCCATGGCGTGATGAATAGAAAAGCAGTGACAACAAAAAGACTTCTATCAATGTTCCGTAATAAAATTAAGCACAGTAGAAGTTGCAAATATGAACTGAGGATTTTTGTCAACTTAGTTTAGCGTCATTCTTTGATTCTGATCACTGAGAAATTCATTATCAGTTAGAACAGAAAATATTGAAAAGAGATTTGCATCATGTGGAAACATGAATATAAAGACAGTTGTTTTGTGTTTTTGAGAGAGGCACACTTTACTTGCTGGTCACCCAACTATTGCAACATTTGAAGATCTCAATGAAAGTCTTCTGGCAAATTGGATGCAGTGAAGTAGGTGGTGTGTATTGAGCGAATACAAAATTAAAGCAGCCCTCATTCATTAATGTGGCCGGGTGGTTATGGCAATGAATTGGAAATACTCTGAGGTTTGCGCCGTGGTGATTCAAATCCTGCCTTCTATCATGTGTACTGCGGTTCCTTCCTTGTTTTCAATCGCAATTATTTGTGATGTGCCATGCCGGAGGGGCCATTTTGCCTAACATAATCCATTGAGTTGCATTTCTCTATCTTTTTCATCCGAAGAAAAATTGGCTACACGTTCAATAGGCATTTTCTGTGTTGTATGATTCTGGCAGGCAAGTAAACAATTACACAAATCGAGGCTTGGATCTACGAGTAAACATCGCTCAAGGTAAACTTTGGGACAGGCAGCAAAAGGTGAGACGACAGGTGGCATCACCACACTGCTCACATGTGCACGCACGCGCGCGCGTGCACACCACACACACACACCTCACACAAACATACAGTCACACAGACCCTTTCTCAAACATATACGGTCGCACTGAAATTCTATGATTGGAATATTGTTTACTCCCTCACACACTTGTTCAAGCACACACACACACACTGATGATCGCACACACCCACACTCCCTCCCTCTCACTCCCTCGAACAACCACGCATCCTCACTCTCTCTCTCACACATATTTTCACGTACACACACATGCACACACACACACGCATAAATACACACATGCATGCGCACACACGCACATAAATATTTGGGGTGAATTTGTATATGCAGGGACTCTTTATTTTGCTTAAAAAACACATGATTTGTACACAGACAAGATGGCAATTATATAAAACGTACTTTGGAAATAAAACCAGTCTGACTTCTGGTTCGGGTATAAACAGACTTACCTGAAACGTCGATTTTCCTGTTCCTTAGCTGCTGCCTGATTTGCTGGGCTTTTCCAACACCACACTCTCAACTTTAAACTACAGCATCTGCGGTCCTCACTTTCGACCAAAATTGAAACTTGACGTCATAACTGAAATGTATTGTGAGCTCGAGGTGTCACCCTTAATTTAGGAGGAGTAATCTTGGGACAGAGACCAAAATAATTCTGGGATTTACATATTAATTAACAGAATATTGCACCTCCGTTGTAATGGATTACAGACTTTATAGCCACTTAGATTTGTTTGATGCATTCGCTTAAGTTGCATAACCCTTTTACCAATTACTTGTACATTTTGAATACGTTGCATTCTCTCTCACTAGTTGCTAGCTGGGGGAGCGGGTCTCTTAAAGTATGCAGTTTCAAAAGAATCCTTTGGGATAAAAATGGCGTCTCCTAGTCCATCCAACAACGAAGCTTAAATTTATACACTACCATTCATACAGATACTGTAACACATCGGAACTGGATTGCATCAAGTTCCAATCGTGTAAATATTCATGGTTAATATGTTTGCAAACTGACTGCGGTGTGAATGAGTTACTCTTAATACATGTGTGCATCTGTATCGAGTATCAAGATCCAAAACCGAAAGCAAAACAAAACGAAAATTTAAAAAAAAGGAAAGGGTAAAGAAACCGAAACAAATGCAAAGTAAATAAGCAACGAGGAACGACCGGATTTCCTTCAGTGAATCTTTGGAAGCATTTCGCTTGATGTAAACTCAAGGACTGATATCCCAATTCTGTAAATGCACACGCAGAGACAATCACAGGGACAGGGTTATACAGGGAGAAATATTGATACAGATGGAACAGCAAAGCTGGAGATGGATAATCAGTGATGAATACATGAGTCAATAAAGTATGGTGCTGGAAAAAGCACAGCAAGTGCTGTATATTTTCCAGAGGCACACTTTATCGACTCTTGTCACTCCAGCATCTGCGGTTCTCACTGTCATCCATGAACACAGCTGATTAAGGGTAGGTAGCGACCTTCTGAACGTGCAGCACTCCACTCGCTCGGCTACAAACCCCGGTTCACCATCAAACCCGCTGACTGGTGGTAGTCTGAAGGATGGACCTTTATATCACAGAGGCCAAATGCCAACTCTCCAGCACCACATCCTACCTCCCCCTTGCCCAGGATGCACCGTGATCCTTTATGGGCAAATCCACGACACCATCAGTGCCCACGGCCTTTGGAGATCTATTGTCTACTGCCTCCAAACTCATAGTCCTCCTGTCCCACACTGCATATTCCTACTTACTCCTTAAGACTCATAACCCAACAACAGTGGCCGACCTATTATCTCAGCATGCTGCTTCACCACCGAACTCATCTTGTCCTCCCTCGACCCCATCATCTCCCCGAAGATCAGGCACTTCCTATTGACATCCGCGTCACCACCTACGCCCTCCATTTCTTCAAAAACTTCCAGTTTACCGGTCCTCAGCATGATGTTTTCAC
This sequence comes from Hemiscyllium ocellatum, assembly GCF_020745735.1. Taxonomy (NCBI): domain Eukaryota; kingdom Metazoa; phylum Chordata; class Chondrichthyes; order Orectolobiformes; family Hemiscylliidae; genus Hemiscyllium; species Hemiscyllium ocellatum. The sequence continues at coordinate 32,978,495 of NC_083435.1, forward strand.
TATGAATGTACAGTCCTTATACACATTATATTGGAAAATTCTATTTTGACATCCAATACTGCAAGAAATCAGAAGGCAAAGAAATAAAAGTATTATCCAGTTTTATACAAAACCCTCAAAAGTAAATGTCTTCTGGCAGTTTTGTCTGAGAAGTGATTAACAGCAGAATTAAAACAGAATACAGCTCTACATTCAAATATTAACTAATTGAATGTTAGCAGGTAGAATAAAGAAATAAATAAATTCCCACATACAACACATTAAATTGAAAGAATGCACTGACTGCACTTTGAACTTTTAAAGTTGGAACAGATGAAATGTCTGAACATCCTCTACCCAATGTGACAGTAGATGTGTTTGTAGCTGATGCAGGAAAGCAAATTTATTCCACAGTTTACAATGAATGCTTGCATTCAAATAGTGCCTCGAATTAAAGGAAAATATTTCAAATTCTTTTAAAATAACACAAATTCCAAGTTCCATTTCAGATGAATAATCTGAGGGATGAAAGATTTTTGAAACACTCATTGCAGTGACATTGAAAATCTGAACGGACAGTGAGTGAATGAACTCCTAAACTGCCCAGGAAAATGCCATTTGAGCACAAACAAGAATAATGTTAATCTTCTGAAAAGAACAGAAGGCGGGAAGGTCTAGTGGTATTAATGAGTGGTTCAAATTCCACCACAGCTGATGGGGGAATAGGAAATTAATATTTTAAAAAATGATAGAATTAAGCCTTAGAATGATGACTATGAATCCACTGCTGATTGTTCAAAGGGAAGTAAACTGTCATGCCTACCTGGTCTGGTCTAGACGTGATTCCAGACCCATCGCAATGCGTTTGGCTCTTATTTTTGGTTCAGGTTATGGAAATGATGTAAAGGCAATAGGGTAGTGTCGATAGGAGATTTTAATTTTCCCAACATTGACTGGTATACACTTAGCGTCAGAGGTCTGGATGGAGTAGAATTTGCAAGAAGCGTCCAAGAGAGTTTTCTAGATCATTATGTCAATAGTCTGACGAGGGAAGGGGCCATATTGGACCTAGTATTGGGGAACGAGCCAGGACAGGTGATAGAAGTTGTGGTGAGAGTTTTCTTTGGGAACAGTGACAACAACTCAAAGTTTTAGAATACTAGTAGATAAAGAACAGAGTGGTCCTAAGGGAAGAGTACTAAACTGAGCCAAGGCCAATTATATCAAAATTAGGCAGGAGCTAGGAAGTGTGGATTGGACACAGCTATTTGAAGGGAAGTCCACATTTGATATGTGGGAGGCTTTCAAAGATAAGTTAAAGATAGTGCAGGATAGGCATGACCCATTGAAGACAAAGGATAGGAATGACAAGATTCATGAACCATGCATGACAGGAGAAATTGTATGACTAGCCAAGAGGAAAAGGGAAGTGTACATAAGGTGTATGCAGCTAAGAACAGAATTGACCCTGGAGGAATATTGGAAAAGTAGGACAAGTCTTAAACAAGGAATCAAGCGGGCTAAAAGGGGTCATGAAATAGCTTTAGCGAGCAGAATAAAGGAGAATCCCAAAGCATTTCATTCTTATATAAGAAGCAAGCAGGCAACTAGAAAAAGGATTGGTCCACTAAAGGATAATGAAGGAAGGCTGTGTGTTGAACCAGAGAGAACGGGTGAGATTTTGAATGATTACTTTGCATCATAAGCATCCAAGGAGCAGGAAAATCGATGGTTTGGGCAAAAGCCCTTTATCAGGAATAGAGGCCTGCATCTGCAGTCCTCACTTCTGCCTACTTTGCATCAGTGTTCACTGAGGAGAGGAACATGATGAATGTTGAGATTAGACACAGAAGTTTGATCAGACTGGATCACGTTGACATAAGTAGGGAAGATGGGTTGGGTAGGCGAGAAGTTAGTCAGGTGGACAAATCCCAAGGACCGGATGGGATCTTTCCTAGGTTGCTGAGAGAGGCGAGAGAGGAAATAGCTGGCGCACTGACAGATATCTTTGTGGCATCCTTAAACTAAGGTGAGCTGCCAGAGGACTGGAAGGTTGCTCATATTGTCCACCTGTACAAGAGTAGTAGGAATGTTCTGGGCAATTACAGACCAGTGAGCCTGACGTCAATGGTGGGAAAGTTGCTGGAGAGGGTACTGACTGATAGGATCTACTTATATTTAGAAAAGAATGGGCTTATCGGTGATACACAACATGGTTTTGAGCAGGGGAGATCAAGCCTTAACAACTTTATAGAATTCTTTGATGAAGTGATCAAGTTGATAGATGAAGGAAGGGCTGTTGATGTCAAAGGCACGGGCTTTAGTAAGGCGTTTGATAAGGTTCTCCATAGTAAACTAACAGAGGAAGTGAAGTCACATGACGTGCATAGTTTTCTAGCTAGGTGGATAAAGAATTGGTTGAGCAACAGGAGACAGAGAATAGTAGTTGAAGGGAGTTTCTCGAAATGGAGAAAGGAGACCAATGGTGTTCCACAGGGGTCAGCGTTGGGGCCACTGTTGTTTGTGATATGCATAAATGATCTGGAAGAGGGCACTGTTGGTATGATCAGCAAGTTTGCAGATGACACGAAGACTGGTGGAGTAGCAGAAAGCATACGGGACTGTCAAAGAATACAGGAGGATATAGATAAACTGGAGAGCTGAGCGGAAAAGTGGCAGATGGAGTTCAATCCAAACAAATGTGAGCTGATGCATTTAAGCAAGTCTAATTCTAGAGCAAATTATACAATGAATGGAAGAGCCTTGGGAAAAGTTGATGGGCAGAGAGATTTGGGTGTGCAGGTCCATTGTACCCTGAAGGCTGCCGCACAGAGTGGTCAAGAAAGCTTACCTTCATTGGACGGGGTATTGAGTGCAACAGCTGGCAAGCCATGTTAAACCTGTACAAGATATTAGTACAGCCACATTTAGAATACTGGATACAGCTCTGGTCGCCACATTACCAAAAGGATGCGGACGGTGCAGAGAAGGTTTACGAGGATGTTGCCTGGTATGGAACGTGCTCGCGATGAAGAGATGTTGAGCAGGTTAGGTTTGTTGTCATTAGAAAAAAACAGATTGCCGGGGGACCTCATTGAGGTTTACAAAATCATGAAGGGTATAGATATGGTGGATAGAGACAAGCTTTTTCCCAGGGTGAAGGATTCTATAATAAGTGGTCACGCTTTCAAGGTGAGAGGCGAAAAGTTCAAGGCGGATACATACGGCAAGTACTTCACACAGAATATGGTAGGTGTCTGGAATGTATTGCCAGCAGAGGTGGTAGAGGCAGGCACGGTAGATTCATTTAAGATCCATCTGGACAGATGCATGACGATGTGGGCACAGAGGGATATGGATGCTAAGGATTTGGCGACAGGTTTAGACAGTAGATTTGCTCATGCTTGGAGGGCCGAGGGACCTGTTCCTGGTCTGTAACTTTTCTTTGTACTTTGATCTTAACTGTCCTCTGAGCAATTACAGATTGCCTACAATTGTGTCAGTTTGTTCACAAGCTTTCTCCTGATATTTTTATAAGGAATCACACAGCAACAAACACAGGAGAGAAGAAACCAATGTATACAGGAACAGCTCACAATAGACAATAGGGGCAGGAGTAGGCCATTCTGCCCTTCGAGCCTGCACCACCATTCAATATGATCATGGCTGATCATCCTTAATCTCCATATCCCTTGATTGCACAATCCTTGAGAGCTCTATCCAACTCTTCCTTAAATGAATCGAGAGACTGTGCCTCCACTGCCCTCTGGGGCAGAGCATTTCACACAGCCACCACTCTCTGGGAGAAGAGGTTTCTCTCATCTCTGTCCTAAATTGTCTACCCCGTATTTTGAAGATGTGTCCAATTCAGAAAGTAATAGCAATTATGGAGTTGCTCAGGTGCCTTTCAGTTTAGGCTACAGTTGGGAATGCCTTTGCTCGGGAAATGATTGAGAAACATCTTTTGACAGACAGAATTAGGAGACTTTTCCTGAGAATGGGAGTTCCATCTACCGGTTCTATAGTTGGGTATATGGCTATGTGAAGCAGAGAAATCAGCTTAGCGAATGTTGGGCATGGTTGGGTGGGGGTGGGGGGTGGTTTGAGGGGGGTTACGGAGACTGCGAAACGAATGTGGAGAGAAAAGGAGTCTGAAAATTGTCTGTGGGAGGGGAAGGGTCTACAAGAGGACTGTGAGGGCAAAAAGAGGCTGAAAATGAGCACGAATGAAAGGGGCTGAAAACCATTTGAAACAGCAATGTAAGTTTCCAAGGTGAGAAAGGGAGTCTCATGGAGTCGGACATTTTACGTCATCAAAAACAAATGCACAGTCAACTGGGATGCACTAGAACTTTATTGCGATAATGAATTCTTTGCAAAGTAATATGGAATTTCTTGTTTATGGTTGAAACAACTGAGTAGAGAGGAGGAAATGCTCACAACTCTCTTGACCTGACAACCACACTTCCCTAAAGTTGAATTCACCAGTTTTGAAATCTCCACCTCCCCCCATCCTATCACATCCCAGATCCAACCCTCGGACTTGGCACTGCCCTCTTGACCTGACTCACCTGACCATCTTCCTTTTCATCTATCTGCTCCACACTTTCTACCAAAGTATCACAACCAGTTCCTACTTTGCCCATCTTTCACCATGACATGGCAACATCACCCGTTTAAGTAAGTGATTGAAATTGAAAATGTAGCCCTCAGAAAAATATCAAGGGGTGACCTCAAAATAAGAATCAGCAAAAAAATTGCTTTCACAAATCTTAAAGAGTACCACTTAATGTATTACCAGCATATTTTTCTTCAATCACATTTCTCATATATATTTTACATATTTAGTAACCATATATACGCTTATTCCTCTTTGGTTGAAGTCAGTTTAACCCACTCAACTACCGTTCTGTTCAATCATGAAGTGTCATGTTACTTGAAACCCGATTATTCTTTGTGCCTGGAATGAACTATAGAAGAAAAGCAGCCCCAGAGAAGATGCTTGCACTTGTTTCTGTTCCCCCGAATTGATAGTAAAAAGTCATTTCTAGTTCGACACCTTGCTAAGAAAAGAAAGAATAGATAGGTATGTATTACAATGTAGGCAATTTGCAATAATTTGCCAATCTGACAATGAGTAGAAAAGCAAAACTTACGTTGACAGAATTGGATTCCAGTCAATGGGTTATGACACTCAAATTGCGAGCTGGAAGTAGTGTCAGCGCTGGAGTTACAAAAACTGGCAGCATACTGCAACGATACATTGCCAGGCTCAGATCTGAAGTACCCAGTTATTTGCCATCTTTCTTCCCAGCAAAAGGGATGGCACGGTGCCACAGTGGTTAGCACTGCTACCTCACAGTACCAAAGACCTGTGTTCAGTTCCTGCCTCAGGTGCGACTCTGTGTGGAGAAGTAGACCAGAATTGCATGCAATATTCCAACAGTAGCCTAACCAATGTCCTCTACAGCCCCAACCTGACCTCCCAACTCCTGTACTCAATACTCTACCCAATAATGGAAAGCATACCAGATGCCTTCTTCACTATCCTATCTACCTGCAACTCCACTTTCAAGGAGCTATGAGCCTGCACTCCAAGGTCTCTTTCTTCAGCAACACTCCCTTGGACGATACCATTAAGAGTATAAGTCAGGCTCAAATATTCTTCCTGAGAAATGCAGCACCATGCATTGATTTGAATTAAACTCCGTCTGCCATTTCTCAGCCCATTGGCCCATCTGAAAAAATCCTGTTATAATCTGAGGTAACCCCCTTTGCTGTCCACTACACCTCCAATTTTGGTGACATCTGCAAACTTACTAACTGTACCTCTTATGCGCACATCCAAATCATTTACATAAAATGACAAAAAGTAGAGGACCCAGCATCGATCCTTGTTGCAATCCACTGGTCACAGGCCTCCAATCTGAAAAGTAACCCTCCATCACCACCCTCTGTCTTCTATCTTTGAACCAGTTCTGTATCCAAATGGTTAGTTCTCCCTGTATTCCATGAGATCTAACCTTGCTAATCAGTCTCCCATGGGGAACCTTGCCAAACGCCCTACTGAAGTCCATATTGATCACATCTATTGCTCTGCCTTCATCAATCTTCTTTGTTACTTCTTCAAAAAACTCAATCAAGTTTGTGAGGCATGATTTGCCACGCACAAAGCAATGTTGACTGTCCCAAATCAGTCCTTGCCATTCCAAATACATCCTGTCTCTTAGGATTCCCTCCAAAAACTTTCCCAACATTGTGGTCAGGCTCACCAATCGATAGTTCTCTGGCTTGTCCTTACCGCCCTTCTTAAACAGTGGCACCACGTTCGCCAACCTCCAGTCTTCCGGCACCTCATCTGTGACTACCAATCTTACAAATATCTCAGCAAGAGGCCCAGCAATCACTTCTCTATTCAACAGCAGAACTAATATATTGAGACTAACTAACAGACACACAGTTGAAAGAACAGAGAAAATTGAGGTCTGAGAAAATAGAATCACGATCACAGGAGCTCTCTGTCAATTCACACTACAAAGACGGATTGCTTGAACAAGACAAATAGAGACACCATACTATCAAGCACAGGACACCTTCACAGCAAACCTCCCACTTGAATCTATAATCTGTTAAAAGGTAATCAGTACCTGGTAATACTCAAACTCTGGGAAGGAAATCAAGACTTTGATCTCTTCAGGAATGGGGAAGCAATTGGAAGGGCAGGTAAGGTTTGAAAGTGTGTGGGAGGTGCAAAGCATGGGAGCCATGGCACAGGAAGAGGACCAGTAGGCATGTGGGGAAGCAGGGAAGGAGCAGAGAGCTCAAGGTGAGTGGAGCAGAAAGAAGAAAATAAGGGCAGCCAGATGCAGTGTCTGGGCAGCAGGAGGATTCGGGATAGGGATGTGAAGGAGAGGATTTAGGGAGCTGAGAGACAATACTTCAACTCTCAGTTCCGCTCTGCTGTGGACATGCAGGTTCTGGGCCTCCTTCATCATTATCCCCTTACCATCTGACACCTGGAGGAAGAAGGCCTCATTTTCCACCTTGGGACCATTCAATTTCATGGTATCAATGTGGATTTCACAAGTTTCCTCATTTCCCCTCCCCTCACCTTACCGCAACTCCGAACTTCCGGCTCAGCATCGTCCTTATGAACTGTCCCATCTGCCAATCTTCCTTCCTACATATCCGCTATACCCTCAAATCTGACTATCATCTTTACCTCCCACCCCCATCCACCTACTGCATTCTCAGCTTCTATGCCCCCAGCACCACACCACACCCACCCATTTATCTTTCCATCACTGAGACTCCCAGCCACCGTCCTGATGAAGGGCTTTTGACTGGAACGTCGATTTTCCTGCAACTCGGATGCTGCCTGACCTGCTGTGCATTTCCAGCACTACTCTAATTTTGACGCTAATCTCCAGCATCTGCAGTACTCGCTTTCGCCTAGTAGTGAGACAGGTGGGTGGTGTGGAGGAAGTCCAAGGGGCAGAAGCTTTGCGATGAATTGGAGGCTTTAGGGGAAAGGGGCAACAGAGGAACAGGTGCAGGCATGCAGTGGAATAGTCACTTGGACAGGGACAATGGGAGGGGCTAGAGATATGAGCGAAGCCGTGAGCAGAGCTGCCAAGGGGACCGGTGCTTAGGAAGGCAGGTAGCAGGAACGTTTGAGGAAGCAGTCAAAAAAAAGGGTTTGGAGCAGTGAGGTCAGCTGGGGCAAGGAAGTGAGCAGGTTAAGAGACAGAGTGATAGCGCAAGGTGGGCAGCAGGAAGAGGAGGACAGCGGGGAAGGGGGTAGACAGTGGCAGGTACGAAGATGGTTGCAAGAGGAGAGTGCAGCAGCGACAGTGATGGGGATAGGGAGAGAGACACAGGAACACGTGCAGAATCAGTGGTCAACAGGGAGCAGAATCAGTGGTCAACAGGGGACAGAATCAGTGGTCAACAGGGGAAGCAGAATCAGTGGTCAACAGGGAGCAGGGGCAGGGGTGCGGTGATGGGATTGGCAAATAAGGCAAAAGAGAGGGGCAGTGACCTGGGAGGGGAAGGTATAGCTGGACGGGAAGGTAAAGGGGCAGGCGGGGTTAAAAGGGGATTGGACGGATAGGGGAACGATAGGACTGAAATGGGACCAAGGGATACTTCCGGTGACGTAAACGTCCCTCGCCATTTTGCTTTCACAATGCCCACTCGTCACGTGGTCACCGCTGGTTACTGAAGCGAAAAGAGCTGCCCCTCTGACCGCACTCTCACGGCGCCAGGCTCACGCGCGGACACACACTTGACCCCAATCCAAACTCTTGACAACCCTCACTCTGGAGGCCTCGCCGCTTCGCTGCAGCAACGCCTGTCACGCTGCGGGCTAAGGGAACGCCGACCGACCGACCTCGGATGGCGTTGATCGTCACCGGGTTCAGTTCGTTGCAAAGGTTGCGGATGGAAGGGCCAGTACCTCCGGAATGCGGCGTAGTGACATCATCGCGTAACGACGTATGACGTTGGTGCGTGTGGAGTTGTCAATCAAAGCAACTCGGGCTCATTGTTCATTCATCATTCCTCCAGGTTGGCATCTGATGGCAGCACGAGACAGCACACATGCAGGATAAGGTTGTCGCGCTCTCTGTACCTGTCCGATCAAAACCTTCTCCTTCCTCCAAAGCATCTGTGATTGCCGAATGGTTAAGGCGTTGAACTTGAAATCTAGTTCGAGCCCAGAAAAGTGATATCATTAAAGAGCAATTCTGCCCAGAATAAGATCAGCCATGATCAGGCTAAAAACCGGAGTGGCCTCGAAGGGATGAATTGCCTTTGACCGTTCCTAATTCCGAAGCGTACCTCTTTCAAGTGAAATTCGAGAATTAATTTTGAATGCTTTTGCAGAATATGAGCTAATCCGCTCTCTGTTTCAACGATAGAAATAAGTTGTCTTTATGTAGCTCCATAACATGGATCGATTTCTAACTTCACTAAAGCAATGCAGATTCGAGACATGTTTGTGCTGCTGGTCACATTCGCTCTCAAAAGGTCACACTCTCAATGCAACCTTTCTCCTAACATCGGGCAAATATCCAATTTACTTGTCTCTGTGACTCACGCACATGAACCTCGCGTACAGACAAACGTCTGTGTTCTTGCAGTTAACTCATGTTCCCTGAAAAGTGCCATTTGCTGATGCTTGCCGGTAGAGTCTCAGCTGTTGGCACCTGGCAGCATTCACAACTGAGAACCCATTTGTGGGACCTGAATTGCATTCCCGATAGAGATCAATTGTAGAGACCTGGCTTATTCTGGAAAAAGATATGGCTCTGTGCACTTGGCTATATTCCCAATACAGATCTACATTTCCATATAAATGTACATGCTGGTACTTGGTTGTGTTACGTAAAATCAGCACCTGTCAAAACATAGTTAAATTCTCGGCATAGTGACGACTTCCAGTGTCTGATAGACCTTAGCCTGAGGCCTGATTTGAAAAGTTACCAGTTTCGGTTACTAATGCTAATTTAACATAAAACCAGAGTGATTGTGAAAATGAATCACAATAAAATGAGTTCTTTGCTCAGGAAGACATGGAATAAAGTGCAACTAGTTAAAAAGTGACTATCGACCACCGTAGTCGGCAGAATTCGAGCCTGCGCGGGGAGACCCCAAGGGATTGCTAGCCCATCACCTTAATCACTCGGCTACGACTACAGATGTGAATTACTTGAAAGGTTGAGAAATTAAAGTCTTATAGATCGCTTTAAACTTTTGATATGTTTCAAGGGAATTGTGCTGACATGAAACTTCACAAGATATTTGAACATACATTTTTATCTGAAAATAACTGTCCTTGCTTTATCCCTGTCTTATAATACCTGGCAGGGATTTTTAACGCGATAACAGCAAATTACTAGCGGTGTTTGCTGCTCTAATTTTCATAACATTAAACAATCACATCGGAAAAAAAACATGTGATTAAATTGACCTACCCGAGAGGGCCTTTTAGTAAAAATTCCAGAGAATGATTCAGATCCAGAATCCCGAGGGTGGACAAAGAGACAAAGACATAGAAACTGATTGAGAGAGAATGAGGTCAGTTGAAACAATGTGACATTTGCACTCTGAAATGTATAGGAGAAAGTGAGGACTGCAGATGCTGCAGATCAGAGAAGAGATGGGGTCAGGGGGCTGAGTTGAGTATGGTTGACATTACAAAAGAGAAAGTGCTAGAAAAGCTAAAAGGTCTTAAAATTGATAAACCTCCTGCCCCCAATGGGAAACATCCTAGAGTTCGGAGAGAGGTGGCTGAGGAAATAGCGGAGGCATTGGTTAAGATCTTCCAAAAGTCACTGGATTCAGGGAAAGTCCCCGATGATTGGAAGATCGCTGTTTTCACCCCCTTGTTCAAGAAAGGATCAAGGCAAAAGATGAAATATTATAGGCCAATTAGCCTAACCTCGGTTGTTGGTAAAATTCGAGAATCCATCATTAAAGATAAGGTTTCTAAATTCTTGGCGGAGCAGAGTCTGATTTAAACAAGTCAACATGGATTTAGTAAGGGGAGGTCGTGTCTGACAAAACTGTTGGAATTCTTTGAAGAGGTGACAAGTAGGTTAGACCAGGGAAACCCAGTGGATGTGGTCTATCTAGACTTCCAAAAGGCCTTTGATAAGGTGCCACAGGGAGACTGCTGAGCAAGGTGACGGCCCATGGTGTTCGAGGTGAGCTACTGGTATGGATTGAGGATTGGCTGTCTGACAGAAGGCAGAGAGTTGGGATAAAAGGTTCTTTTTTGGAATGGCATCCGGTGACAAGCGGTGTCCCGCAGGGTTCAGTGTTGAGGCCACAGCTGTTCACATTATATATTAATGATCTGGATGAAGGGATTGGGGGCATTCTCGTGACGTTTGCTGATAATACAAAGTTAGGTGGACAGGCAGGTAGTACTGAGGAAGTGGGGAGGCTACAGAAGGATCTAGACAGTTTGGGATAGTGGTCCAGGAAATGGCTGATGCAATTCAAATTGAGCAAATGCGAGGTCTTGCACTTTGGAAAAAGCAATAAAAGCATAGACTACTTTCTAAATGGTGAGAAAATTCGTAAAGCCAAAGTACAAAGGGATCTGAGAGTGCTAGTCGAGGATTCTCTAAAGGTAAATTTCTAGGTTGAGTCCATGATTCAGAAAGCGAATTCAATGTTGTCACTTATGTCAAGAGGGTTGGAATATAAAAGCACCGTTGTGCTACTGAGACTGTATAAAGCTCTGGTTAGGCCCCATTTGGAGTACTGTGTCCAGTTTTGGTCCGAACACCTCAGGAAAGACATATTGGCACTGGAGTGTGTCCAGCGGAGATTCACATGGATGATCCCTTGAATGTTAGGTTCAACATACGAGGAACGGCTGAGGATCCTGGGATTGCATTCATTGGAGTTTAGAAGATTAAGGGGAGAGTTAATAGAAACTTACAAGATAATACATGGGTTGGAAAGGGTGGATACTACGAAATTGTTTCCATTAGGTGAGAAGACTAGGACATGTGGACACAGTCTTAGAATTAGAGGGGGTCAACGCAGAACAGAAATGCGGAGACATTTCTTCAGCTAGAGAGTGGTGGGCCTGTGGACTTCATTGCCGCAGAGTGCAGTGGAGGCAGGGATGCTAAATGTCTTCGAGGCAGAGATTGATAAATTCTTGATGTCACAAGGAATTAAGGGCTACGGGGAGAATGCTGGTAAGTGGAGTTGAAATGCCCATCAGCCATGATTGAATGGCGGACTGTACTCGATGGGCCGAATGGCCTTACTACACTGCTATGTCTTATTGTCTTATGGAGAGTGTGGTGCTGGAAAAGCAGAGCAGATCAGGCAGCACTGGAATCGATGTTTAGGGCACAAGCCTTTTATCATGAAGGACTCTACCCGAATCATCAATTCTCCTGTCCCTCGCGTGCTGCCTAACCTGCTATGCTTTTCCAGCACCGCATTCTCGACTCTGAAATGTATAGGAGAAAGTGAGGACTGCAGATGCTGGAGATCAGCGCTGAAAATGTGTTGCTGGAAAAGCGCAGTAGGTCAGGCAGCATCCAAGGAGCAGGAGAATCGACGTTTCAGGCATGAGCCCTTCTTCAGGAATGAGGAGAGTGTGCCAAGCAGGCTAAGATAAAATTTAGGGAGGAGGGACTTGGGGAGGGGCGTTGGAAATGCGATAGGTGGAAGGAGGTTAAGGTGAGGGTGATAGGCCAGAGTGGAAGTGGGGGCGGAGAGGTCAGTAGAAGATTGCAGATGAGGAAGGTGGTGCTGAGTTCGAGGGTTGGGACTGAGACAAGGTGGGGGAGGGGAACTGAGGAAACTGGCGAAATCTGTGTTCATCCCTCGTGGTTGGAGGGTTCCTAGGTGGAAGATGAGGCACGCTTCCTCCAGCCGTCGTGTTGCTATGATCTGGCGATGGAGGAGTCCAAGGACTTGCATGTCCTTGGTGGAGTGGTAGTTGGAGCTGAAGTGTTGAGTCACGGGGTGGTTGGGTTGGTTGGTTGGTTGGTCCGGGTGTCCCAGAGGTATTCTATGAAACATTCTGCAAGTAGGCGACCTGTCTCAAGAGGAGGCCACATTGGGTGCAGCGGATGCAGTAAATGATGTGTGTGGAGGTGCAGGTGAATTTGTGGTGAATATGGAAGGATTCCTTCGGGCTTTGGAGGGAGGTAATGGGGAAGTTGTGGGCGCAAGTTTTGCGTTTCTTGCGGTTGCAGTGGAAGGTGCCGGGAGTGGAGGTTGGGTTGGTGGAGGGTGTGGACCCGACAAGCGAGTCATGGAGGGAATTTATTTTTGGAACGCTGATAGGGGAGGGGAGGGAAATATATCCCTGGTGGTGGGGTCTGTTTGGAGGTGGTGAAAATGAAGACGGATGGTGTGATGTATATGGAGGTTGGTGGGGTGGTAGGTGAGGACCGGCGGGGTTCTGTCCTGGTGGCGATTAGAGGGGCGGGGTTCAAGGGAGAAGAAGCAGCAAGTGGAGGAGATGCGGTGGAGAGCATCATCGATCATGTCTCGGAGGGGGGGGGGGAAAATTGCAGTCTTTGAAGAAAGAGGACATCTGGGTTGTCCGGTATTGGAACTGGTCCTCCTCGGAGCAGATGCCGCGGAGACGAAGGAATTGGGAATATAGGATGACGTTTTTACAGGGGCCAGGGTGGGAGTAGATGTAGTCTAGGTAGCTGTGGGAGTCAGTCGGTTTATATTAAATGTCCGTGTTGATACGGTCGCCTGAGATAGAAATGGAGAGGTCTCGGAAGGGGAGGGAGGAGTCTGAGATGGTCCAGGTAAATTTGTGGTCGTGGTGGAAAATGTTGGTAAAGTGGATGAATTGTTCAACCACCTCATGGGAGCATGAGGCAGCGCCGATACAGTTATCGATGTAGCGGAGGAAAAGTTGGGGGTGGTGCCAGTGTAGCTGTGGAAGATGGACTGTTCCACAGATCCTACGAAGAGGCCAGAATAGCTGGGGCCCATGTGGGTGCCAATGGCTACTCCTTTGGTTTGGAGGAAGTGGGAAGATTAGAAAGAGAAGTTGTTCAGAGTGAGGACCAATTCAGTCAGTCGAAGGAGGGTGTCAGTGGAAGGGTACTGTTTGGTACGGCAGGAAAGGAAGAAGCGGAGGGCTTTGAGTCCTTCGTGATGGGGGTGTACAGGGACTGGATGTCCATGGTGAAGACAAGGCGTTGGGGACTGGGGAAGCGAAAATCATGGCGGAAGTGGATGGCGTGGATGGTGTCCCGAACATAGGTGGGGAGTTCTTGGACTAAGAGGGACAGGACCGTGTCGAGGTATGCAGCAATGAGTTCTGTGTGGCAGGAGCAGGCTGAGACAATGGGTCACCCGGGGCAATCAGGTTTGTGGATTTTTGGCAGGAGATAGAAACTGGCAGTGCGGGGCTGTGGGCATGAGGTTGGAGGCGGTGGTTGGGAGATTCCCTGAGGGGATGAGATGATGGATGGTCTGGTCGATGATGGTTTGGTGCTGGTAGGTGGGGCCATGGTCTAGGAGGCCGTAGGAGGAGGTGTCCGCGAGCTGGCGTTTAGCTTCAGTGGAGTAAATGTTGGTGCACCAAACTACTACCGTGCCTCCCTTGTCTGCAGGTTTGATAGTAAGGTTGGGGTTGGAACGGAGAGAGTGGAGGGTTTCACGATTCCAGATATTTGGCCGTTCAGAAAGATATGAATTGCTTCCATTGTCACGAATTTGAGATGTCCCAGAACGCCTTCAGGCATACGATCAATAATTTATGGGTAATATGTCGATTCTGCAGGTGCCAAAGTATCATCTTTGGAACAACAGATAATTATGCAATTACTACAAATGTCATTATTAATGAGCTGCAAATATAGCAGATATGAAAATTAGTTGAATTTTAAACTGATTGCTCAGTCGAAAATTATATCCACCAGGAAACAACAATGGCGTATAAGAAAAGGAAATGTTTAGAGAAACAAATATTCGCCTATTACAGAAGAACGTTTAGAACATTTAAATGGAAAAATGTCAGAAAAACTAAATTATCACCCTATGCCTATCCCCACACAGAAAGAGCAAGGGGTGGTCAGTTAGATTGCTCTGAAGGCTACTAATGCCAGGCTGCGTCCAGCCTACAACAGAAAACAAATCAATGGCCATCCTTCAGCTTTTCACAAATTTGATCTACAACTGCTGCAAATACACAGCAGCGCAGACAACATCATGAATCCAAAAGAGAGTTACACTCTTAAACTGGTATCCTTCCATTAGAATTATAAAAAAAATCTGCCAGATCTGCTCAGCATTTCCATAATTTTCCATGTTTTGTCTCTCCCATCTTCAAAGGAGTAATGTGAGTCTACTTCTGAAGCAGCCATGCATACAATCAATAGTTTGAGCTGTTATACAAAAGAGAAGAACTGTAGGAAATTCTCCAACAGTTCTCAAAGAATTGAAAACGTGGCGACAAGTTGAAGGTTTAAAAAGTCAACATACACCTAGCCCCTAAAGTGGTAGTATTGATTGTTAATTACCCCTGAGTGCAAGGTGTTCAAAAAAGTTCGGGAAGGAAGGAAAGGAGGACAATTGGTCAGATTGATATCATGTCTCGCAAACTTGATTGATGAGTGCAACACAGTGGACATGATCTGTATGGACTTCAGTAGGCATTTGACAAGGTTCCCCATGGGAGACTGGTTAGTAAGGTTAGATCTCATGGAATATATAGAACATAGAACATAGAACAATATAGTGCAGAACAGGCTTATCTAAGGATTGGTTAAATCTCTCTAATGTAGCTGAGTTGGCTACATTATCAAGTTGGGCATTCCATGCCCTTACCACTCTTCACGTAAAGAATCTTCCTCTGCCATCTGTCTTATATCTATCACCCCACAAATTGTAGTTATGCCTCTTCGTACATGCTGATGTCATCATCCTCAGAAAAAGACGTTCACTGTCTACACTATCTAATCTTCTGATCATCTTGTATGTCTCTATCAAATCCCCTCTTCGCCTTCTTCTTGGCAATGAAACCAGGTTCAAATCTCTCAGCCTTTCCTCATAAGACCTTCCCTCTTGACCAGGCAACATCCTGGTAAATCTCCTCTGCACCTTTTCCAATGCCTCCACATCCATCCCGAAATATGGGGACCAGAACTGTACACAATATTCCAAGTGTGGCCACACCAGCATTTTGTATAGTTGCAGCATGATATTGCCGCTCTGGAATTCAATCCCTCTACCAATGGAACCTAACACACCATATGCCTTCTTAACAGCAATATCCACCTAGGTGGCGACTTTGAGGGATCTATGTAAATGGACTCCAAGATCCCTCTGGACATCCACACTAACAAGAATATTTCCATTGCTCCAGTACTCTGCCTTCCTGCCATTCTTCCCAAATTGCATCAGCTCAGATTTAGCTGCATTGAACTCCATTTGCCACCTCTCAGCACAATTCTGCAGTTTATTCAAGTCCCCGTGCAATCTGTAACATTCTTCCACACTGTCCACGACTCCATCGACTTTAGTGTCATCTGCAAATTTACTAATCCATCCACCTATGCCTCTGTATAAGTCATTCATAAAAATGACAAACACCAGTGGTCCTAAAACAGATCCTTGTGGCACACCACTAGTAACCAGACTCCAGGCTGAATATTTTCCATCAACCTCCACTCGCTGCCTTCTTTCATAAAGCCAGTTTCTAATCCAAACTGCTAAATCGCCCTCAATTCCATGCCTCTGCATTTTCTCCAGCAGCTTACCATGTGGAACATTATCGAACGCTTTACTGAAGTCCATGTATACCACATCAACTGCCCTATCCTCATCTACATGCTTGGTCACCTTCTCAAAAAAGTCAAGGTGGTTAGTGAGACGCGACCTGCTCTTGACAAAACCATGTTCACTATCTGACATAAAATTGTTGCTTGACAGATGATTATAAATCTAATCTCTTATGATCCTTTCTAAAGCCTTTCCTCCAACAGAAGTATGGCTCACTGGTCTATGATTACCTGGGTCATTGCTACTGACCTTCTTGAGCAAGGGCACCACATTTGCAATCCTCTAGTCCTCTGGTACCAAACTTGTAGACATTGACGACTCAAATTTCAAAGTCAAAGGCTCTGCTATCTCCACCCTAGCTTCGCAGAGAGTCCTCGGATAAATCCCATCCGGCCCAGTGGACTTGCCTACTTTCACTCCTTCTAGAATTGATAACACCTGTTCATAACTAAACACGATCCTTTCTAGTCTAATATCTTGTACTTCATCTTCTCCTCAACAATATTCTCCTTTTCCTGAGTGAACACCGATGATAATTGGTCGTTTATCAACTCTCCGATCTCCACATGGTCCACACTGAACTTCACACTTCGGTCTTTGACTGGCCTTATTCCTACCCAAATCAGCTTTTGGTCCTCACATACCTATCGAATGCTTTTGGGTTCTCCTTTATTCTATTTGCTAAAGACTGCTCGTGTCCTCTCTTTGCTCTTCTTAACTCTCTCGATAAATCCTTCCTAGCTTATCCGTAACTCTCCATCGCCTCATCTGAACTACGTTGCCTCATCAACGCATAAGCCTCCTTCTTCTTCGTAAAAAGACATGCAATTTCTGTTGTAAACCACGGTTCCTTACATAGAACATAGAACATAGAATAATACAGCACAGAACAGGCACTTCGGCCCATGATGTTGTCCCGAACATCTATCCTAGATTAAGCACCCATCCATGTACCTATCCAATTGCCGCTTAAAGGTCGTCAATGATTCTGACTCTACCACTGCCACGGGCAGCGCATTCCATGCCCCCACCACTCTCTGGGTAAAGAACCCACCCCTGACACCCCTTACCTTATCACTTCCTCCCTGCCTGACAGGGACATAGATATCAAGGACATGCAATATCTGTTCCATAAACAAGCTCCACATTTCCATTGTCTGCGTACCCTGCATTTTGCTACCCCATTCTATGCATCCT
Organism: Hemiscyllium ocellatum; assembly: GCF_020745735.1. NCBI lineage: Eukaryota > Metazoa > Chordata > Chondrichthyes > Orectolobiformes > Hemiscylliidae > Hemiscyllium > Hemiscyllium ocellatum. The sequence continues at coordinate 32,995,961 of NC_083435.1, forward strand.
AATTCTTGCCTAATCGCATTAGAATTGCCCTTGCCCCATCGATAACTCTTGACTTGTGGCATGTACCTCTCCCTTTCCATCGCTAAACTAAACGTAGCTGAATTTTGGTCAATCTCTTCAAATTGCTCACCTACAACTAAATCAAACACTGGCCTGGTTCATTACCAAGCACCAGATCTAATGAGGCCTCCCCACTTGTCGGCCCTTCGACATAATGTTTCAGGAAACCCTTCTGTATACATTGGACAAAAACAGATCCATCTGACGTACTGGAGTTATAACATTTCCAGTCAATGTAGGGAAAGTTAAAGTCCCCAACAATGACCACCCTGTTCCTTTCACTTCTACCCAGAATACTTTTGCTATTCCTCTCTTCCACCTCCCCAGAACTCAGGGAAGGACTATAAAAAAACTCCAAGCAGCATGACATCTTCTTTCCTTTTTCTAACCTCAGCCCAAACTAGAACAGTCCTCATCAAAAGTTCTCTTAGCCACCGTTATACTATCCTTGACTAACAAGGCAATGCCTCCCCCTCTTTTACCATCCTGCCTGTTCTTAATGAATGACCTAAACTCTGGAACCTGCAACATCCATTCCTCACCCTGCTTATCCAGGTCTCCGAAATGCCCACACCATCGGAGTCCCAGGTACCTATCCATGCTGCAAGCTCACCGACCTTATTTCGGATACGTCTGATGTTGAAGTGAACACACATCAAACCATTTCGCTGTCTGCCAGCACATTTCTGTGGCACTGAAATTCTCTCCCTATCCGTCCTACTCTCAGATTCCTGTGCACTGCAACTACACCTCGGTTCCCATCCCCCTGCTGAGCTAGTTTAAAGGTAAAATCAAGACTGCAGATGCTGGAAACCAGATTCTGGAGTGGAGTGGTGCTGGAAAAGCACAGCCGTTCAGGCAGCATCCGAGGAGCAGGAAAATCAACGTTTCGAGCAAAAGCCCTTCATCAAGAATCCAGGAGCTAGTTTAAATCCAACCGAATAGCACCAGCAAATTTCCCACCCAGGATATTAGTACCTCTCTGGTTCAAGTGAAGACTGTCCTGTTTGTAAAAGTCCCACCTTCCCCAGAATGAGCCCCAATTATCCAAGTATCTGAAACCCTCCCTCCTGTACCATACTTGCAGCCACGTGCTCAGATGATATCTCTCCCTAATCCTTGCCTCGCTATCACGTGGTACGGGTAACAAGCCAGAGACAGCACCCCTGTTTGTTATAGCTCTCATCTTCCATCCTAGCTCCCTGAAATTCTACCTTACATCCCTATCCCTCTTTCTACCTATGTCGTTGGTACTTACATGGACAACGACTTGAGGCAGGTCACCCTCTCACTTCAGGACCCCAAAGATACCATCTGAGACAGCACGTACCCTGGCACCTGGGAGGCAACACACCCAAATGAGTCTCATTCGCTCCCAACAAACCTTCTATCTGAGCCTCTAAATGTTGAGTCCCTAATGACTAGCACTCTCCTCCTTTCCCTCCTTCCCCTCTGTGCAACAGGGACAGGCTCTGTGCCAGAGACCTGTGCCCCATTGCATACCACTGGTAAGATGCCCCCCTCAACAATATCCAAAACTGTATACATGTTTTTTTTTCATGGAGAACGGCCACAGGGGATCCCTCCACTGATTGTTTTTTTTTACCCTTTCGAACAGTCACCCAGCTTCCTTCGTGCAGGGAGTACTAACCATTTGGGTACAGAACTGGCTCAAAGGTAGAAGATAGAGGGTGGTGGTAGAGGGTTGTTTTTCAGAATAGAGGCCTATGAACAATGGAGTGCAACAAAGATCGGTCATGGATTCACTACTTTTCATCATTTATATAAATGATTTGGTTGTGAGCAAAAGTGGTATAGTTGGTAAGTTTGCAGATGACACCAAAATTGGATGTATAGTAGGCAGTAAAGAAGGTTAATTCAGATTACAACGGGATCTTGATCAGATGGACCAATGGGCGGAGAAGTGGCAGATGGAGTTTCATTTAGATAAATGTGAGCTGCTGCATTTTGGGAAAGCAAATATTAGCCGGACTTATACACTGAATGCAAAGGTCCTATGGAGTGTTGCTGAACAAAGAAACCGAGAAGTGCAAGTTCATAGCTCCTTGAAAGAGAAGTGGCAGGTAGATAGGGTAGTGAAGAAGGTGTTTGGTATGCTTTCTTTTATTGGTCAGAGTATTGAGTGCAGAAGTTGGGAGGTCAGATTACGGCTTTACGGGACATTAGTTTGGCCACTGTTGGAATATTGCATGCAATTCTGGTCTCCTTCCTATCGGAAAGGCGTAGTGAAACTTGAAAGGGTTCAAAAAAGATTTACAAGGATGTTGCCAGAGTTGGAGGATTTGAGCTATAGGGAGAGGTTGAATAGTTTAGAGCTGTTTTCCCTGGAGCGTCAGAGGCTGAGGGCATGCCCATATAGAGGTTTACAAAATTATGAGGCTCATGGATAGGATAAATAAACGAAGTCTTTTCCCTGGTGTCGTGGAGTCCAGAACTGGTGGGCATAGGTTTAGGGTGAGAGGGGAAAGATATCAAGGAGACCTGAGGCCCAACGTTTTCACGCAGAGGTTGGTACATGTATGGAATGAGCTGCCAGAGGAACCGATGAAGGGGAGTGCAATTAAATCATTTAAAAGGCACCTGGATGGGTATATGAAAAGGAAGGGTTTGGAGGGGTATGGGCCAGGTCCTGGCAGGTGGGACAAGATTGGATTGGGATGTGTGGTCAGCGTGGACGAGTTCGACTGAATGGTCTGTTTCCATGCTGAATACTCTACGACATTGGGATTCTGTGGATGAGGAGAACATCAAACTGATGAAATATGACAACATAGGAGTTTGAAATACAAAATCTGGCGAAAGATAGAGAGTAAAAACTGTTCAGTGACACTGAACAGTCTAATTGAGAGGTCAGCTGATCTGGAAAGTGAACAAATTGTGAACACAGCTCATACTGAGAAAGCCAATGACAACATTTTGAATCATAGTTCAGGATTGTTAAGGTGATTGTAGCATCTTATTTAGATATGACTGACCATATTTCCACATATTTGCACACAGCAAAATCTTTCAGACATCCCAATTTTATAGACGTTGTATTGCTGCTTATTGATTCTCCCATGCTGACCAACATTAAAATAAGTGTTTTATCAAACCTGTCATCACGAATATCTATCAATGCACAATAATTCTGACTCAGTGATCTATGAGCTAATTTGAACACGTTGGCACTTCTTTCTTTCTATTAATTTAAGTTAATGTCTTCTTTCCTTCTTCCAAGTATACTCTGACACATTTTCACTCATACTCCAAATTCAATATGATGCTCGTTCCTTTGCCCACGGTTTTATATGGACATTCTATCAAGTTCCTTCACTTTCAATTTATTCTGTTCCTTCCTTGTCTTTAGGAGCAAGAAATGGCAGCACAGATGATTCTCTGATTATGACATGCATTTTAACAATGCTTTTGATAAGGCCTCACATGGAGAAGTTAATTGCAAAAATTGAAAGATTTGAAATTTGGGGGAATATTCTGATATGGATTTGAATTAGTTGGTCAACAAAAACAGAATGGAATCAAACTGTCTATTTTTTCTCGCTGATGCACTGATTAACTGTATATTGCTGCAAAATAATACTAAGTGGGGTTGAGGGAGGAAGATAAATGTAAGGATCAGGGCATTCTAGAAACATTGCACATGCAAGCAAGGTGATGCAGTACAGTGTGAATAAGTATGCTTTTGTGCAAACTGATGTGAAAACAGAAAGGTGGCTTCTTATTAAAATATTGTATATTGGGAAACATAGCCTTTCATTTAGGACCTGGGTGTCTTTCCAAAGCAGTCAATGAAAATATAGACAGAGAGACTAGACCTGGAATTTTGCCTACAGCTTTGATCTCCCCGCCTTACAGAGGATGCACTTACCAGAGAGGGAGTACAGGAACACTTGAAATGGCAGTATTGTCACTTAAGAACAGATTGTCTCAGCTAGGTATATATCCATTTGAGTTTAGCAAAATGGAACAGAATCTGATTGAAATGCATAAAATTCTCACAGGAATAGAGAGAGAGTAGCTGGATGTTTTCACTCTGGTTCTAGAGTACCGAACGAGGAATCTAGACTTAGTATAGAATATCGAAGATGGAACAATACAATGCAGAACAGGCCCTTCGACCCTCAATGTGAACTAATCTAAGCCTACACTATCGCACCATCATCCATATTCTTATCCACGGACTGTTTAAATACGCCTAATGTGACTGAGTTAACTACAGTACCAGGCAAGGCATTACACAACTTAAAGGCACTCAAAGACCGAATATCCACGGCTCACTTTAGTGGAGAATTGTAAAACTTCTCAAGGCTTAGACTAAAATTAAATAGTCCTCATCGTGGTCATAAATCACAATACCTTATTTTAAAATTGCACTCGATTACTTCTAGATTCAGTAAGGAGGGAACACGATTTAAATCCGCTATCCTGTTTATCTCTTCAAATATTTTGCAACTTTTCATGAGATTACCTGTCATGTTTTGAAGCTGTAGAAAATTAAGGCCGGATTTCCTCAATTTCAAATCGCAGGACAAACGCTCATCTATTCAGTCAAGCCTAATGAACATTCTTGGTATTCCATACCCCGCAATAGTATCTTCCCTAAATTGAGGATTGTATCCCAAGTCCGATCTATTCGGGCAACCATACATTGGAACTAAGACTTCTTTCTCGTGCCCTGAAATCCTTCAGCTGGAAAGGTTGTCATTCTGCAGCGTTCACAACAGATTTCTGTAACTGCTGCGAGACATCAATGACTTATTAAAAACCACGCCAAGCTGCATTTCTACAAGTCTGTGCATCAGGCATCCTACATCAATCAGTTTTCAAGCTGTTACCTTCGACAAAATAATCTACACATCTTTCCCACTTGGCAAGGATGATGAAGTCAAATAGTTGCTATTTATAAAATCATGAGGGACACAGATAGAGTCTAGAAGGTATTTTTTCCCGCTGGTGAGGGAACACAAAATTAGAAGCATAAGTTTAAAATGAGAGGGTAAAGATTTAAAAGGAACCTGAGGGGCATCTTTTTCATGCCTGACTCGAATGAGCTGCCAGAGAAAGTAGTGGAGAATAGTACAACTGCAAGACTTAATGGCATCTGGATGGGTTTATGAGTAACATGGATTTTGAGGGATGTAGGGCAAATGTTTACAAATGAGAACAGATTAATTTAGGATATCTGCTCAACATGGTCAAGTTGGACCGAAAGTTCGTTTTCCGTGCTGTATTGCTCTATGACTTGATGACTAGAGAACAACCACAAATAGAATGCAATCGAATTCCACCAAACGGTTTTCAGCTCGAAATCTTCGGTCAAGCTTATTCTCTTATACTCACAAGTTCTTTATATGATGTCCAGGCATAAGAGGTTCATTCCTGGAAACATTCCTGTAAATCGGTTCTGCATTCTTTCTAACTTGTATAACTTTTCTCTAAAGTGCGCCAGTGTTTAGTTAATTTTCATGTACATTTCTGATATCATATTGCGCTGAATATTAAAACTCAGCGGCATATCCACTTCGGGACCAGGTGCTGGACAATTTTGTCAATATCGATCGGAAATGCGGATACGATGAGACAAATGACTTGTTTTCATGTGGTGTAAATTCGGAATCTGTGTAAGTCCTACAAAGAGTCATTTCCGCAAGTTCACATGTGTCAGAATCCAGGTTGCGATGAGTGCCTGTCAACCTGAAAAGGTGACGTTCGCCTGGGTCTCTACAAATGATTTGGTCAAATTCATTACGTCCTGACAAATTGTTCTTCCAACAACTTGTATGTTTCATGGATTCGGTTGTTTTACTATGAAAATTCTATGTGCTGACAGTGCTGTGATGGCTGAGAGGTTAAGGCGTTGGATTCGAAATCCAATGGGGGTTCCCTGCGCAGGTTCGAGTCCTGCTCACAGCGTTGATTTCATTGGACGTCTCCGCTTCATTGGTGCCGTTATTGAATAAATTGGAGCTGGAACTTCGCATTTAATTCGAAGTCCATTTTCGACTGGAAAGAATCAGAAGCAATTTGCAAACTGAACAAGCGGGTGAAAAGAATAAATTATATGTCGAGACAGGAAACAAAAATATCAAAATCCAACATGAGTTAGTTTCAATACAAGTAAAGAATAATCGTGAAATTTGAATGTTCGGATGGGTGGGAAGCAAGGTAAAACTGGTAACTGCAAAGGATGAATGCTTCATTTTCTACGATCTGTCGAATGAAAGCTGAGATGATATTTCAAACCAAAGTTTGCGATTATTCCACATTATCACTGTCACAGAGTCATACAGAGGGAGAGCAAGGAGACAGACCCCTTGGTCCAATTCGTCCATGCAGACCAGATATCCTAATATAATCTATTCCCATTTGCCAGCACTCGGCCTTTATCCCGCTAAACACTTATTATTCACAAAATCATCCAGGTTGCTTTTAAGTGATTGAATTGTACCAGACTCCACCACTTCCTCTGGCAGCTCCTTCCATGCACATACCACCCTCTGAGTGAAAAAGGTGTCCCTTAGATTCCTTGAACAGCTTTCAACTCTAATCCTAAACATATGTTTAGTTCTGGATTCCACCACCCGAGGGAAAAAATCTATTCTATCTACCCTATTCATGTTCGTCGTGATTTCATAATACTCTATAAAGTCACCCCTCAGCCAGCCCTAGCATATTCAGCCACTCCCTACCGCTCAAATCCTCCAACCCAGGGAACGTCCCTGTCAAACTTTTGTGAACCTGTTCATGTTTCGCGACATGCTTCTGATAGGAAGGAAACCAGAATTGTATGCAATATTCCGAAAGTGATCTAACTAGTGTCCTGTATAGTCGCATCATGATCTCGCAACTACAATACTAATGCTTTGTCCAATGAAGGGAAGAATATTAAGCACGTTCTTGACTATCTTATTTACGTGCTACTCTGCTTTGAAGAAATTATGAAGCTTCACTCCACGGTCTCTTTGTTCAGCAACACTTCCAAAAACCTTGCCATTAAGTGTAGATCTGTAAAAAAATCACAGTGGACAATAGGTTTTCCCTGAACGAGTCCCCAGTTTTGCGCTAGATCACTCTGATATGGAGGAGACCACACCAGGAGCAACAGATGCAGTATATCAGTTTTGCGGAAATCTAGGAAAATCTCTAGTATATTGGAATAAGTCTTTGGGGCCTTGGAGCGTCATAAGAGACAGTAGATTAAACGAGAGAGCTAGGAGAGAAGCTTATTTGTTATTTCTACCATATTCATCTGACACAATAAAAAGAAGGCAATGTTGCTCATGACCAAATTGCCATTTGAACACAGTCTACACGACAGTACAGTCATACACACGACAGCTTAAAGTGCATAAAAAGTGCATACAATACAGCGCAGTTATTCCTGACAAGTCAAGACAATAGATACAATGGTGGACAAATTACAATGTAACATTGAATGATCGTTAATAAAATATTATTTTAGCAGCCATTCAAAACATCATACAAAAACTTCAAATGTAAGAGAGTGTGATCATGCAGTGTCAAGAAATCTGATGGCTTAGGTGAAGAAACTTTTGCAGAGTCTGACTGTGAGTGATTGAATGCTCTGTTTACTTTTGCCAGATGGCAGGAGTGTGAAGAATTTGAATCAAAGATCTGTGGGGTCGTCCACCATGCTGTTGGCCTTGCAAATGCAGCGTGTAGTGAAGATGTCTGTAGAGGAGAGATGAAGATTTCAATAAAGGCAAATTACTGCTGATGCTGGAATCTGAAACCAAAAGAGAAAATGCTGGAAAATCTCAGCAGGTCTGGCAGCATCTGTAAGGAGAGAAAAGAACTGACGTTTCGAGTCTAACTGGCCCTTTGTCAAAGCTAAATAAAAGGAATAAATAGGGAAGCATTTATACTAGGGTGAGAGAAGGTGAGTCATGGCTCCAGAAACAAAGGTAGCAATAAATTGGAACTGAGGAAGGACATATGGCTGTGGAATCGAGTAGATAGTAAATTTAGCAAATGTATTGCTACATTAGCTTCTGGAGCCATGACTCACCTTCTCTCAGCCTAGCATAAATACCTCCCTATTTCAGTGATCGTCTCAGGTGTACTCACGACCCGTTGTCAAGTCTTAAGATTCAAGACAGTGCAATTCCGAACCAGGCAGTGATGCAGCTGCTCAGCGTATTCTCAATTAACCCTGTTTAGAATGTGGTGAGGATAGGAGTTTTCCTCAACCTACGCAGACATCAGAGATGTGCTGGGCTTTCTTGGCTATGAAGGACGTGTTGAATGACCAGGTGAGATTATCTGCTAGATGATTGCAACAAAATATGGTGCTCTTTACACTCTCTGCGGAGGAGCCATTGACATCCAGCAGAGTTTGATCGCTCTGTGCCCTCCTGAAGTCAACAACCATCTCTTTCGTTTTTCCACGTTCGTAGACAGGTTGTTGGCTCTGCACTAGTCTTTCAGCACAGCATCTTCTCTCTGTAAGCTTGCTCTTTATTCCTGTGATTAAGACCCACTACCGCCTTGTTAACCGTGAAGTTAATAATAGAATTTCCGTTGAACATTAATGCTCAATCGTATGAAAGCAGGGTGAACAGCAGTCGACTGAGCACACAGCCCCGGGGTTTCCCCGTGCTCAGTGTGATGATTTTGAAGATGCTGTTCCCAATCCGGGCTGTCTCAGGTGTCCCAGTCATGAGGTCCAGGGTCCAGTTACAGTGGAACGTATTCAAGCGCAGTGCACACAGCTTTCCAAACAGGTGCTGACGAATGATACTGCTGAATGCAGAACTGAAGATAATGAACAGTAATCTCATGTAGTTGTCCTTCTTCAACAGGTGGGTGAGGGCCAGATGCAGGTGGTGGAGACAGCATCATCTGTTGCGCGGTTTGAATGATGCATACACTGCAGAGTATCCAGTGAAGGTGGGTTGGGGCGGTGGGCAGCAGGGTCCTAATATACCTCATCACGGGCCTCTCGAAACAATTCATGATGTTTTGTGTTAATGAAACTGGACAGTAGTTATTGAGGCAAGACACTGAAGACTTCTTCGACACAGGGACGATGGTAGTTGCCTTGAAGCACGTTGGAACTATGACACAACTCAGAGAAATGTGAAAGATGTCCAAGAGAACATCCACCAGCACGTCAGAGCATCCTCTGAGCATTCTGCATGCGATGTTATGTGTACCAGAAGTCTTATGTGGGTTGACTCTGCATAGAGTTTTCCTCACGTCAGTCGTGATAAGACCCAAAACCCAGTCATTGGGAGGCGAGATGGTCCTCCTAGCTTCCACATCATTTCATGCCTCAAACCATGCAAATAAGTTATTCAAATCATCAGGGAGGGTGGATATCACCAGCACAAGCAGGCGATGCTATGCTGCAGCTGTTGATGGTCTTAATACTCTTCTACATGCTCTGCGTATTGCCACTGTCCTGAAAAAGGTTGTATATTCTCTGTGCATATGCAAGCTTTGACTCTTTGATGGCCCATGGTTACCATCCATAGTTGCCTAAAGGGGTGTCTTGGTGAATATGTGCACGAAAATCATAGCCTCAATTATCACTTTTTAAAATAGAATAATTACAATGCGGAAATAGGTCCTTCGATCCCACAAGTCGACACCATCGCTGCAAAGAGTAACCCAATCAGACACATTATCCTGTATTTACACGTGACAAATACACCTAACCAACACATCCTTGAAAACTGTGGGGAATGTCACATGGCCAGTTCAGCTAAACTGCACATCTTCAGATTGTGGGAGATTGTTACACCCTGATGGACGAGAAGTTCACGTGCAGGGAAAAGAATAGAACGAAATACTTCAATGAACCATTTCGCACTCACTACGTCTGATTTATGACAAAAGGCGTGGTTGACATTTTGTTCTTGTGACGGTGACTAAATAAGGAAAGAATGAACTGAGCTAGCATGCAGAAAGACTTACTTTTCTTGATGCGCACTCCCAGTTTCTTCAGAATATAACCTTTTTGCAAGCTGTTCTTAGAATTGAATAAAAACACATTTTTTTAATGTCTGCCTCACTGCATGGGCATCTTTCCACGCATTCCCTTATTATTTCCTGCAATATTTTAAAGTAACGCTTATATTCAATGCTGACAATGTCCATTCTGCTGTCACGCTGGTGAGTGGAGGTACCTGTTATAATTTCATCATTTGATTCACCAGTGTCATTTAAGGTGGCGGATTAGCTACAATATAACGCCAGATCCACACGCATCTCATTCAAACTCAATGTCCTCTGAGCAACTAGGGATGTATTATAAACGCTGACCAAGACAGTCACATAACCATCCCATGAATGACTTTTTTGAAAATCAACAGTGATTCGTTAGGGAATGGAATACACGAGATGGAAATGTCCTGGAAACAAAAACAACTGAGTCATTCAAAAGGGCATTGGGTAATGATATGGATAGAAATAGTGTGCAAAGCTACGGTGAAAAATCAGTAGATATTCATGAGGTAATAATTCTCATTTAACAATCGCTACTCGGCACGTTTCAGAGGAGGCTCACTAGAATGGTCCAAGGAATGAAAAGCTTCACACATGAGGAACGTTTGATGACTCTGCGTCTGTACCGGGTGGAGATTAGAAGAATGAGGGGTATCTCATTCAATGATAAAGAATACTGAATGGCCAAGGCAGAGTAGATGTTGGAAAGGTGTTTGCATTTTTCAGAGAGACTGGTACCCGAGTGCGTAGCTTTAGGGTAAAGGAAAGACGTATTTGAATGGAGTGAGGGAGAAAATTTTTCAGATGGAGAGTGGTGAATCAAGGGAATTCATTGCCACAGAAGGCTATAGAAACCATGTCATTGAGCATATTTAAGACTGAGGCAGGTTAATGAATAATAATGTGAATCAAGGATTACGGGGAGAAGGCAGGAGACTTGGATTGAGAAACTGATCAGCCATGATTGAAAGGAGGAGCAGACCCAATGGCTTTAATTTCGTAATTTCTGCTTCTATACCTTATGAACCAAGACATATCGAATGTCGTCCTTTTCCGCCATAACAATGTTGCGATTTTATGAACTGTGTCTTCAGTCCAATCGCTCCTTTATCTCCATCTGACCACATGCGCTCCGAAGTATAGTTAACTTATGGAAGGTTAGAGATAGCTTTGTTTGGCAACATTTTGTAATGATTCTTGTGATGCAATCAATGTTACCAGAACTCTGGACCCTTGTTCGCAGGGCAGTTTTAAGCATATGAGACAGGGTCTTTATATTTACTGGCAAATGGAAAAAAAGAGTTGAATAAATTTTATCGATAAAAATGTGTTTTGGGGACCAACGGAAGAGCCCTGTATGAGAGAGAATGTTAGGCAAAACTGAGAACTGCAGATGCTGGAGTCCTGATGAAGGGCTTTTGCCTGAAACATTGAATGTCCTGCTCCTCAGATGCTGCCTGGCCTGCTCTGCTTTTCTGCACCACTCTGATCGAGAAAGAATATTGTCAACGGAGCAGGTTCACTCTGAATGAATATCTTTGGAGTGTTCACAGGTAAGTTTGGGAAAAGACAGAAGAGCATGAGTGGGCGAGTTATTCTGGAAATCCTGCTCCACTATTTAAGTTGACCACATGGGCTCGAACACGCCTAAGCCTTCTACAGGCATAACCACATACATTTTCAGACCGTTGTTAATTAGAAAACGAACAAACACAACTTTAAAGACACTCAAAGACCGAATATTCAAAGCTCACTGTAATGGAGAATTGCAAGACTTCTTAAAGCTTAGACTAAAATCAAGTAATCCTCATTGTATTCATAAATCACAATGCCTTATTTTAAAATTATGTCTGCCTGCTTCTATATTCCTTCATGAGGGAACACAATTTAAATGCGCAATCCTGTTTATCTCTTCAAATATTTTGCAACTTTCGATGAGATAACCTGTCATGTTCTGAAACTGTGAGAAAAATTAAGGCAAGATTTGCCCAATTGTAATTCACAGGACAAATGCCCATCTATGCTGTCAAGGCTAATGAACATTCGTCGTGTTCCCTATACTGTAAATCCCCATACTGTACTCCAAGTGCGGTCTAACCGCCCTACCATAAATTGGAAATTAGTCTTCTTTCTCGTGGCCTAAAATCCTTCAGTTTCCTTCTGCAATGCTAGTAGCATATTTCCCTCTGAAGTGCATTTTAATATATTAAATTATGCAGTAATCCCTCAAGCAATATTAGCATAATATGGTCAAACTTTATTACTACATCTAACTTCTTTAAATCCTCTCTGGATTTTAGAAAATAAAGTACTTCACATTCACAATCATGTAAGCCATAGATAACTTTGAGATGAAAATCTTCATACAGGCCCGTTGTCATCAGGTGCTCAATCCGGATATAGCAAATGAAAAATGGTCATAGATATGAAACGAAAGTTCCCGCGGTTGTATGCAATTCTAAAATTCTTATTTAGAAACCTGCTGAATGTATATCTTTGGCTAGCATTACAAAAGCGAGTAAAAGTGACCAATATTCGCAAAAGCAAATCATTGCACATGCTGGAGTTTTGAAAAAAAAAAGTAAAATTGCAAGTCAATCTGAGTAGATTCTGTCAGCATTTTGTGATGCCACATGATTGGTAAAATGGTCCGCAGAGTACATGGTAGGTAAGCATTTAACGACCAATGAAATATAATGCAAGAAATGCTTAATACAACAACCTGGAATTAAAACTTTCAAAAAAATGCCCCTTACCGGGTCAGTGATCTGTAGACAGTGTTGTCTTCATGCTTTGGACCTGTGGAGTGAGCCGAGGATCGAGCAATGACAGTAATTCAAAATGTAATAATCGTTGTGCAGTGAAAGGTAATTGGAAAGTTTGAATGCGAATTACAAGTGAGACAAAATTCATTTCAACAAGGAGAGATTACTGCTTTGGCGTGATAAACTCCGTGCTTTCTAAACAGCTGAAATTAAAACGTTGCACTGCTCGCTATAAATTTTATAAACCTGTATGGCAACACTGTTTTAATGGATCAGTGTGGGTCATTCATTTTGGTCGACGGGCTGCAATGAAATTCTAACAGTTTTGCACCTGCCTCTTGTTGAGCGGCAATCGGGTAAGATTTGAAATTTGCAGGATTCTGAACATTCAAACGTTTTGGAGTTCTGCTGAAATTGGATTAAATAAGAGAAATATATGCTGATTCTTTAAAAAAGCTTGATAATTACCTGCAGTTCCTGATAAGTTATTTCAGAATCGGAAGTAAAAACGATAAGAGTCAAAAAACTGCACTCTCATCAATATGGGAAACACCGTATTAGTGCTGCTGAAAGAGTATATTCGATTATTTGTAGTGCAGGCAAATCATAGTTTTAGCTGCAAGCTTGATTTTTCTGTTGCATGTCCATGATCCTTCCAAAGATAACAATGTGCCTTCATGTTTGAAGACAATTGTTGCTCTCACACATTTTGATCGCTAAACTGACTTAATGCACTATCCATACTTCAACCTGAGTATAGTGATTAGTATCCCCACCTGTCATGCAACAAACGGGGCTCCCATCCCCGACGGGGAGATTATTGGTTTGATGCAAACCATACGGCACACCTTGGGCAATTGACGCAGTTGAAAACAATTTAAAAGATATAAGAAAAAGTTCTAAATTCGCAGTACGAGTTTTATTTTTCTTTGGTTACAAATCAATTCAACATTAATAGGTCAGCATACGGAGTTCCTTCTGAGCGACTCGCTGGTGTAATACAAATATTTTTGTATTTGTCCATTGTTGAGAGCTGGACTACTGCGATGTTAAGTATGCAAGCATTTAAATAGCATATGTGTGCAGACATCTTTCAAAAAAATTATCAGATGAGTTGAAGATTTTGGCGAATCTCTGCAGCTCTGGCAGAATCTGTGGACAGGGAACAGAATCAATATTTCCCTTCCTGTATATTGGATCTGCAATTCAATTCGGCAGTGAGTTTGAGCATTTTCCGTGTTTGCTTACGTTTCCATTATCCACAATATCTTTTATTAAATCAAAGAAATTTGAGGATACCAAAGAAGAGTTTCCAAAGAAATAATTACTTTCACTTAAGCTCTTTGAACAGCTGCTGATGTGTCTTTTTTTTTCCTTCAGATGTGCAAGTAATAAAGTAAGTAAAGTCCACAACTACCTCCCTGTTTGGAAAGTTCTTCGAATGTTCCTTAGACTGTGAGTAAAATAAAACATAATTGTCACTTGATTTTAACGCTCTCAACTTCATCTACAGCTTTGAAATAACTTACGTTTCATTTCCACTCTGCCAATTCATTTCACTCACTGCATATGCCTCGGTGTATTTGTCCAAACCCATTTGTTCCGACGAGAGGTATACATGACGAATGAAATTCCAGTGGATTTCATTTTGATGCCAAAGTGCATCTATGAGTGTGCTGTATCTATCTGTATGGACACGTGGGAGCGCTCATTTCTTTTTTGTTGCCTGCGTATGTGTGTTTAAAGCGTTCAGACAAACACAGGGAGATCGAAACGCATAACTTTCAAACTAGGTAAGGTTGACGCAGAAAGCATGTTCCCGATGAAGGAGTTCAGATCCAGAGGTAAAAACTTTAAGTTCAGTGTCGAAAATCTAGTCTTTATTTTCTAAAAGCTGTCCCCTGGCTCAAGGAGACCCTGTCCTTAATTTTCTTTTGGAGGGGTAATACACCGGGCTGGGCTCCGATCAGTCAGGTTTCGCACCATGATGGAAAGGATTATGGGAGTCCTTATGTTTCTGTGTAAAAGCTGAGATTTCAGACTAAAGTGATTATGTTTTGGAAGTGACCTGTACCATGAAAGGGGAGCGGTCAGCTCTCTAACTCAACTGAGCAATTCTAGTTCAGTCTTAAACTGGTAACAAGTTCAATAGGGAGCTTGTGGAAACCCTCTCTCTCTCTCACTCTCTCTCTCTCTCTTCTGCCCTTCAACCTCAACCTGCAAGCATGTGTTCCATTTATACTGATTGCTAATGCGAGTTTGCTTCTTGGGAATGTTGTGTACATTCGGAACAGCATAATTATGTCTACTTGGATAGGTTGAGTTCAGTTGGCGTTCTTTATTCTGTTCTTTGTGTTCCATTGAGTAATTTTGTGAATAAATGTTTGACTGCTTTGGAATCTTGTAGGTATCCTAGCCAAGTTAATCCTGGTAATATTCACTGCGCACTTACCAAAACAAATAGCAACGTTATGGGCTGAGCTGCCTGCTTAAGAATGATTTGAGTGGTCTGGCTTAGTCCATAATATGAGTTGAAATTTCTTCACTCAGAAAATGGTAAGCCTGAGGGATTCGTTGCCATAGAAAGCACTCCTGGCCAAAACACTACACGATTTTAAGAAGACGTTGGCCATCGCGCTTATGGCTGAAAACATCATTGAAATTGAGAAAGGTGATAACACACTGGTGAGTTGGATGATCATATGGAATGACAAAGCAGGTTCTGAAAGCAGATTGGCTCCTATCTGCGCTTACTTGATATCTTTCTAAGCTTCCAGAAACAGCTTCATCGCTCGAGTTCGTGAAACTGTTCATCGCAGCAACATTCAGGACTCGGTATTTGACATGACTGCTGTAAAGTAATTCTGCGACAAGTCGTTTACAGCCAGTACAACGGCCGAGGGTTTACGGCGTCGGACTTGAAATCCCATGGGGTTTTCCTGAGAAGGTCGGCGCATAGCTCACAGTGTGTTTCGCCTTCGTGATTTATTGCATCCCATTATTCTCACTGTTTCAACTTTTGCCTGCCTTAATCCTAACTAAGAAGTTTTAGATCAAATTATGAGTTAGAAGTGAGAACTATCCATTTGAGAAGAATTTCTGAAAGAAACTTCACTGATCTCCAAAGATTAACTCTGTTTTTCTTCCTAGATCTTCATCAGAAACTTCGGTGATTCTTTGTGCTTGATTTCTAACAACGCCGCAGTAAGTCATTTCAGTTTTTTCAACAAGCATTTGTCTGATAACTGGAAAGCTACAGATGATAAGATTTCGAGAGAATTTTCTAATCAATTATGAACTTTGAGGGATCGTTGCCAGCATTTGCCCAGCGATTGTCAGTTCACAACATTACTGTGATAACTGCGGGGTATGTCAACTTCCCCGATATTAATTGATAAAACCAACTTTTCAAGGCCTCAGTTGGTGCACAATACGTAAAGCAAAACAGAAAAAAAATTTCCAATCTCAAGCATACTTCGTTAGCTCACTGGAAAGATGTAGATGATTTTAAGTTGCCTGATATTAATTGGGAGGCGTAAATGATGAGAGAAACTTTTTCCAGCAAATTTGTCGAACGTCCTACAAGAGAGGGACAGGTCAGTATCTAATTTCATGAAATGAATCTGGAGAGGTCGAGGAGTGGAGTTGCAACGAGTGTACATTTAAATAAAAATGGCCATTGCTCAGATAGAGTTATGTCATTGTTAGAAAATGAGAAAGACTGATTGGAAATAAATATTGTGAAATGAGGCATGCTGGAATTCAGATGATAAGGCGGGAACTGACTAAAGTCAGCTGGGTGCAGCAGCTTGTATTAGGACAGCCTTCATCAGGTCATTCAGTGTCTTTAAAACTGCTACTGTTCCGCTAAAGGTCAAGAGCAGGAACAAGTTCAACGAATGAGAGAAATCTGGAGAATAGATAAGATTGTTTGATTACATCAATGAAGGAAACAAAAATGGTCAGGAGTGAAAAAAAGAAACCCGAATGCTATAGAAAATGAAGTGGTGGACATTTGACCAGAAAAACCTGGAGTAGGGTAAACATCATCGAACAGCAAAGCAGGTAATGATAGATTCTTCACACAGAATATTTGACCGCACGTAAAACGTACTCTTCATGTCAGAAGATATCATTAGCACTCCAAAACTGAGAGTATCAATTGGGAAAAGAGACATCACGACAAAATAAACACGATAAAGAAGATTAGAATAAAATATCAGGAAGTCAATATGACTGTAAGCTAATAGATCTTTCAGACAGAAATACAGAATTCAGGATAGACACAGCATAATATCTGTCATTGGGAATATAAGTAGGTCTGCTGCAAGGGATGTAATCGTTGAAGATTTAAAAAAATACACTGCATAAACAAGGAGAAAATAAGGACTGCAGATGTTGGAGAGTCATCGTCGAAAAGTGTGGTTCTGGAAAAGCACAGCAGGTCAGGCATCATACGAGGAGCAGTAGTTTCAGACATAAGCCCTTCATCAGGAATGTGCGGGGAAGGGTGCTAGGAAATCAACAGGGGTGACAGTGGGTCTGGGCGGAAGGCAGCAGGGGAGGTGAAAGGTGAATGTAAGTTAAGGTGATCGCAATAGGTCTGTGGAGAGGGGGCAAAGCGAAGGTAGGGGAGGAAAATGGCCAGGTCGGATCGGTCAAGTGGGCAGTGCCAGTTTGTACGGTTGGATCCACAATGTCGTGAGTGGAGGGGGGATTTAGAAACTAGTGAAGTCGATGGTGCTGCGTGTGGCTGAAGTGCCCCATGGTGGAAGATATGACGTTCTTCCTCCAGCCATCAGGTGGCTTTGAATTGGCAGTAGAGGAGGCCTGACATGCCCCAAGAAGTGGCTGATGTTTAATGTTTGAAAATGCAATGATATTCGAATACATTAGTTCTCAAATTCTTGACAGTATTTAAAATTTCACTCAGTCCATGTGAATATTATCATAATCAGAATCACAAACCGTAGGTTTCACTATCGTGGTTTGCGTAAAACATATTTGTCACCTAAACTTTTCTTGGAATAGCAAAAACAAATTGTTAAAATTAAATAGGTATTTTTCCTCCGTCTCTCTGTCTATTGTTACAAAATGTCCCAGAGCCCAACGCAACGATTCCCACCCCCACCACCCCACCCCACAGACCCAAGCGAGACACCACACCTGTCCCTATTTGGTTAAAATCACAATCTGATTATCTGATCAGATTCTTTGGTTGTCGAATGGTGAAATTCCATTCATCACTTACATTCATGAGTTGATTTGATGACGATTATGGGAAGCAATTAGTAAGGTTGAGTTGAGGCCAAGATGACATCAGCCATGATAGTAATAAAAAGCAAAATCCCTACTCCTGAAATCTTATATTCTGAGCTTTCATGCCACAGATGAAGCGACCTTTATCTGAAATTATTACTTCTTTTCAGCTAGATATGTATTTCAGAAACTATTTGTGGCAAGGTGTGATTGATTTTATAATTTCTATAATTCTATTATCACTGATAATATAGATTCACTAAAAGCATGCGGGTAGACGAATTAGATTAGTTGTGAATAGATCTATAATAAGCAGATTAATGATAAACATTGGAAGGCGCAAGACACATTGAAGATCAGAAAATTGTTCCATGCGGCTGCCACTACAGAAGCGAACTGTAATGTTCTTGGAATGCATAGAGGTCTGACCTAAATGCTCTCTGCAACAGAACTATTCCAAAGTGGAACACACACACACACACACACACACACACACACACACACACACACACACACACACACACACACACACACACACACACACACACACCTTTTCATACCTTTTGATTTTAACGCTGGATCTTCCGGACTTTCTTCGCAGTATCGTGCTCAGTAATCCTGCCTACAACCTATGAATGTAGAGCTCAATTCACCAATGACGATTTAGCTTTTGCACACCTGTTGTCTTTTCGAAGAATACAGTGGATAAGGTAAAATAATTCAACGTTTATAGCTTTCCCCTCCCAGTCCAATCGCTCTCACCTTGAGGTCAATGTTATTTAAATAGATCAAAGTGAGTCTGTCCTTCTGGATGACTTGCAGAGGGAAAATACCAATAACGTCGTAACTGACTATTCTTGAACCTTGGGTGGGAGGATGATAGCTGTGTTTCCATTTCAAAGTTCAACACATGTTGACATCTGCTGTGTCTGGGTCTCCCAAACCAAAGATGGTTATAGATGTGACTGAAAATACCAAATTACACGCAATGCTTTCCAAGCTGATACAGCATCTGTTGAAACTGCACTTTATTTCTAAATTTCCGCTACCAGTACATTGTGGAGAAAAGTCGAAATCACGACCGACACTGGAAACACTTCTGAGTGATCCCAAGATTATAAAATGTAAACGAAAAGAGAGCAATTTGTCCTTCCCGATTTCATTATGCTGAATTGTAGCGTGTAATTGCGTCCAAGATTTTGATTGAGCAAGTATTTTTTCCAATCCGCCAGGACTTTCTGTCTCTGCACGTGCGTCAGCCTCTTCCTCCACTCTCCGAGCCATTTTTTTCCTGTATTGTTTTCTGCAACAGGAATAGACAGTTTAGGTTGGTGGTGCATCGAAGTTGTCACAGTTCATTTGCTGTTCTCAAAGTATGTACAGTCCACTTCTTCGTCTGTTTGGTGTTTCGTTTTCTCCCTCTCACATGGAACACCTGTTATTTATTAATCTGGGGGGCATTACTACGATTCAGTTTAAATGCATGCATCGCCTTAGGTAAGTGAATTTACGAAGAGCAAGGTTAATGGTTACAATTACACTTCAGTATGATCCTAGCCGCATAGCCACTTGATTTTACTGGGTCAAAATGTAATCATCATGGAACAGTTATTGTATGCGAATGTTTACGCTTCAACACTGGCAATTTCACCAAGTCTTAGGTTATATAATAAACTTTTCCCTTATCTGAAGCATAGTTTTTGGCACATTCCCTTGGAACATATGTCATCTTAAGCAGAATCACGTCGCACAAATTTCAAAACCACGAACTGTTGTTTTCGTCCTCTCTGTGGTTCAGTGGTCATGCGTTTATAATTCTTCATTGCAAACTTTGAAAAAATGCAGACAATCCTTTTCCTGTTTCGATGCAGTGTACCAGTCGGTCGGAAATGTTTAGTTTATAAAATGAATGAATGCGTCAACTTTGAACAGTTGCAATTGCTGAAATATTGATCTCCAGGCTTCAGACTTCGAGCCACCTGCATCCGAGCAGATTCTTTAAGCTGTCAACGTGATCTTTTTCACAAGAAATGAGATGGATTTCAGACCTCACAACCGACATTGTGAGAATAGAAAACATGAGGAAAATATTTGTTTACGTGAGGATTGTTTCAAACACTGGATACACTATAACAGAATGTGGCAGATAAATTGAAACATGGATTTTCAGAAGTGTTATAAATCAAAGTTCAGGTTGAAAATTTGAAGAAAACAGACGATTAAAACGACGTATGATTATGTTGCAATGTGGTGGGAAATCAAATAAATGAGGAGAGTCAAAAGCAAGATCAAATCAGACTCTCTGTTTCTTCCATATGGTCCAGTGCTTAGGATTCAGCCCTCTCACTGCTTCAGTCCGGCTTCCATTTTCGCTATTATTACAAAAGTGAACTGCAATGCTCATTGAAAATGCACGAGATATTCTCCTAAATTACTCACTGCACGAGCAATATTTATTTCTCTGCAGCTGAGAAAGCATAATATTTATTCTCATTCCCTTTGAACTTAATCGGGACACAGCTTGAAAGTGCTGTTTCCTCGGTAGTCTACTGTTTAGTATTTCTCCCCGGAATGTCAAAGACTGCAGTTCACCTCATCCCGGATGGAGAATTGAAGTTTCGATTTTGAAAACTCCGTGCTTTGCAGACTTGTGAGACCTCTGTTTGTCCATTTCCGTGTATCTGTCGATGTCTATATTTGTATCTGTGTATGTTTGCGCCTACATAATACGTTCAGCTTCAGGGCCGATGAAACAATTCGAACACTCTTCTGCATTATGTGCATTCCTCAATTTCACCTTGGGCTGATCGGGTATGAGATGAAATGGTCAATTGAACAGGTATTTGAAATAATACAGGGTTTGGAATTTGCGGTACCAAATCAGCATTTTGTACTTAAAACAATGTTTCAATACTCACATGTAATTCTTAAGATGATATTAAAACATCTATTGAATGTATATGTTGATTTTTCTGCTTGACCCCCTTTAACAAAGCGAGAAAATTTCAAACATCTTTGCCCAACACATCGAACATAAAGTGCTGGTACGTCATCTTGAAAGGCCCACTTGCTTATTTCTATTTCTGAAAATATTCTCTGATTTTCCAATATGTGCAATTCATTAGTTGAAACGAACTAAGGAGGGAGTATGAGGAATGACAGATGAGGGAAAGGAGATAAACTGAAAGGCAGGAGAGGGATGCACGCATTGCAGGGGTCTACTATGCCATCCTATCTCAAACAAGTTGCTGTTTTTCAAAATGTGGGGAGTGATGAGCACTCAGGAAATGCAGCACTGACAGCCATGTTTCTAATGCCGTGTCTTGCATTATAGTAACGAAGGTATGCCAGGTTCCAAGCGTTCCCTTGTGATAGGGCACCCACTAGTCATAGGCACTGACAGATATTTATGCTGCCAACAGTGAGGTATCAGACTGGTGTTTTTTTGTCCCTGGTGCCAGGATCAAAGGTGTGTCGGAGAAATTGCAGAATATGTCCAAAACCGAGAGGAATCAGCAGGAGATTTTTGTGCATATTTGGAAACAATGGCATAGGAAGAGGTAAGGTCGATATTCTGACAATATTATGGAAGAAGATAGGCTGTAATTAGAAAAGGACATGCTCACATAAGCAATATCTGGATTATTTCTGGTGCCATCAGCTAGTGAGGGTAGGAATCCAAGGACACAGCAGATGAATATGTTTATGAGAAGCTGTTGCAGGGGAGAGGGATTCACATTCTTGAAGAAGTGGAATCTCAGTCACGGTTATAAATAAATTGTACAAGAAGGAAGTATTCCACCTGAATTGGGAAAGGACTAATATTCTGTCTGAGAGTTTTATCAGATTTGCTGGAGATGGGTTGGGAGGATGGACCCATTGAGACATTCAGGAAAGATAACAGTCTGAGGGTGACACAGTTGGGAAAAGCAGAATGTCAAAAAATCGGAACAACACATAAAAAAATGGCGGAGAGATAAATGAAACTGAATTTATTTAAAATCAAGATGCTGAAGAGGTAATGCAGATGAATTGGCGACATGGTTGGGAACATGGGTGTGGGATATCATAGCACTTACAGTCTCCATGATGGACAGGACTGTCATGTTAGTCCTCCAGGATATAGCTGTTTCTCAAAAAATAGAAAGGGATGCAAAAGAGATAGGAGTCTGGCGTTTATGGTTAATGACATCATCATGCAATGCTTAGGGAGGATATTCCTGGAAATGTGTTCAAGAAAGTTATTTGAATCGAATTGAGAATATAGGGATCATCACCTTATTGGAATTGAAGTATCGACCACTAAATCATCAGCAGGAAATTGAGAATCGAATTTGTAACGAAATCTCAGTTACCTATGAGAATAATAGGTTGGTTATTGTAGTGGATTTTAACTATCCAAACATAGACTAGGACTGCCATCATGCTAAGATCTTGGATGGAGTGGAAATTGATAAGTGTGCACGAGAAAATATTCTGATTCAGTATGTGGATATACTTGCAAGAGAACGTGCCAACTTTGACCTCTTTCTTGGCCAATGAGTCAGGGCAAGTGACTGATATGTCGATGAGTGAGCAGTTTGTGACTCGCAACTATAGTTTTAAAATAGTGGCAGAAAAGGATATAGCGTATCAAAAAATTAAAAGGTCTGAATTGGAGGAACGCTAACTTTAATGATATTAGGCAAGAACTTTGAAAAGTTGATTTGGCGTGGATATTCGCAAGTAAATGTACAGGTCAAAAACCAGAACCCTTCAAAAATGAGATTCCCTGCAGCTTGGTAACAGCCCCTTCAGACCAATCAGTCCACACCGATTCTCTGAAAAGGAAAACACCCACATCCATTTCCATCTGACGAATGCACCTAACACTATCATCAATTTAGCATGACAATTCACCTGACGTGCACACCTTTTAGTTGTGGGAGGAAAATGGAGCACACGGGGAAATCCCACACAGACTCGGGAAGAATGTGCAAACTTCACACGGTCAGTTGTCTAAGGCTGGAATTGAACCTGTGAGGCAGCAGTGCTCACCACTGAGCCACCATGCCACCCTACAATGAGAGTCCAGGGACAACATGTCCATATTAGGTAGAATAGCAAGGCTCATATTTGTAGGGAACTTTGCAAGACGAGAGAAATTGAGTTTCTGTTGAAGGAAAGGAAGAAAGCATCTGTCAGGTATGGACAGCAAGGATTGAGTGAATCCCGAGAAGAGTACAAAGGCAGTACGACCATAATTAAAAGGGAGACATGAAACAACTTTGGCAAATGTTTTTAAGGAGAGTCTAGTGGAATTGCAAAATACGTTAAGGGCAAAAGGGTAACTAGGGAGAGAACAGGCCTCCTTGAAGATCAGCAAGACCACTATGTGTTGAGTTGCATGGGGTGGGGTCTATACTAAATGAGCAATTTTTATAATTGTTTACTGTGGAGAGGAATATGGAAGATAAAGAAGGTCGGGAAATACGTAGAGACATCTTGAAAATGTCCATATTACAAAGAAGATCCTGGATATCACATAACAAATATCCTTGGGACCTAATCAGGTATCTCGTGCAACTCAGCAGGAAGACTGGAGGTTCGCAACATTGTACTAATGTTTAAGAAAATTGCCAGGGTAAAGCCAGGGAACCATCGACTTGTGAGCCTGACATTGGCGGGCAAGATTTTTAAGAGAATCCTGAGGGATAGGATTAACATGTATTTGTAAAGGCTAGGCCAGATTAGAGATAGTCAACGTAGCTTTGTGCGTAGTGCACGGTGTCTCAACAACTTGACTGAGTCTTTTTGAAGATATAGTGAAGAGGAAAATTGAGGAACGAGACGTAAACGTGATCTATATGGACTCCAGTAAGGAATTCGAATAAGTCTCTCGTGGCAGACTGGTTAACAAGGTAAGAACGCATAGAATACAGACAGAACTAGTTATTTGGATACAAAACTATCTCAAAAGTGCGGTAGTGGAGTGTTGCTGTTCTGACTGGGGGCCTGTGACCAGCCGTGTGCTACAAAGATTGCTGATTGGTCCACTTTTTGTTCCTTTTATTTAAAAAAAATGAAAGTGAAAATAGGCGGTATTGTTATCAAGTTTGCAGATAACATTAAAATTGAAGGTGCACTGGACAGAGAAAACGATTACCTCAGATCCTGATCAGATGGGCCAATGGGCTGATGAAATTCAATTTAGATCAATGTAAGATGCGGCATTTTGAAAATGAAAATCAGGGCAGGATTAATGGAAAGTGTCTGGGGAATGTTTCAGAGTTAAGTGACCTTGGATTTCAGGTTCATATTTCTTTAAAAGTGGAGTCTCAGCTGGATAGGATAGTGAAGAAGGCTTTTGGTATGCTTGCCTTTATTGATCAGTGCATTGAGTATTGCAGTTGGGAGGTCGTATAGCGACTGTACAGGGCAATGGTTCGTTCACTTCTAGAACATTACGAGCAATTATGGTCTCCCTGCCACAGGAAAGATGCAAACTCGGAAGGTTTCAGAAATGATTGGCGAGGCAATTGGCAGCGTTAGAGCGCTTGAAGTACACGAAGAGGAGCTCTGTTCCTGGAATGCCGGAGGCTGAGGCATGTTCTGCAAGAGTTTTATAAAGTCATGACGGACATGGAAGTGCGTAGTTCTAACGTGAGAGGAAAATGATGTAAACGGTGCGTAAGAGGCAATGTTTTCATGCAGAGTTGAGGCATGGAATCAGATGCCAGAGAAATTTGTGGAGGCCAGTATGATTTCTTCTTTTAAAAGGCATATGCATGCGTATATGAATAGCAGGGTTCAGAGGGTATTTGAAACTTCTGGCAAATTGGTCTGGATTTATACAGGATGACTGGTCAGCAGGGACGTGTTGGACCGAAGTATTTGTTTCTGTGTTGTATATCTCACTGATTATGTGACTCTAAGTATATTAACACGTTTGACGTTGTGGTATGATACAATGTGGCACTTTGGGCATAGCCAACTCCTTACTTTCGAGGTTAATTTATTTACCTGCTACCGCCGGGCCTGGGAGCCGGAATCCCTATCATTGAGTTCACCTTTGTTTGCTGTTGCTAGTGATAACCACATTAATCAACTTGAAGCGAATAAGAATGACTGTGAATGAATAATGCAGAATTGTTTACGCTATTGTGGTGACTTTTCTTGTTTAGACGTCAATTCCACGTCAAATGAATCATTATTGGGTAATATTGTGAACCCATGGTACGAGGCCAAATGCTGACACTTGTGTTTTTCCATCGTTCAGTGCTCGACGAATGAGCTTCTACTTGAGCAGCTTTTGAAAGTTCAAAGTGTTTTAACATCCAATCAGTCTACAGCAAAGAGATACATTTTATTTCTGGAGAAAATATCAACAATCCATATTTATCTGTGAGGCTGGAAGCACTTAGATCGGTCTGGAAGCCGGGAAAGGCCAATGTTTGGTAAAGTTTTGGAGCTTCTTCAGTTTACAACATACAAAGTTTATGAACTCGCTCTAAATCTATGAGTTTCCAGATGTGTTACTATTAGTTTAAGCTGCCATTTTCTCTCTATCCCTGCATACATCACAGTTTTTTTCACCCTACCCCTGTCTCTACCTTCTAGATCGCTATTTCAATAAAACCGTTCTGTCTACGTTGGGTAACAACGCTGATATGTTCACAGATGTCATGTTCTTCTAAAACTTCTGGAGGAGATCATAAGTTAATTGTTTGTTTCTTGCTAGTGTAGTGGTGAACATTCATGTTTCACAAATGAATTACATTTAATTGTAAGAGTATTGCAATAGTTAGCATGGAGAGCTGTCTTCCGTATGCAGCAAATATTGCAGACAAATGCAGGGTTAATGTTTATGTTCTCACTCAGAATCTTCTTCAATTCTTCAAAGCTTCACTTGAATAGGCCAGCATTTTCAATCAACATGAAATGGTTGTTCGAGCCGAAGAGCTGACTCCAAACAGTGGAGATGTAACCGTATTTGGAATCCTCTACGAAAGACAAACCTTTTCTTTTCACTTTAGGATTCTTGACTCACGTAAATTCGGCACCTTTTGACACCATGAGTTGCTTTCCTTTACTTTATTCGTCTGTTTGTCTACAAAGTTGTTCTCGAGGAACTGAACATAAAACGAACCAAATTCGAGATTTGTCTATTCGCCTGTCCTTTTTCCCTTCCCCAATTTCCGACAGTTTGACCAATCCATATTGTCTGCCTCTCTCTATGCTTATTCACTAACAAAGTGCTCCTGTCCGGAAGCGTTCACACAATTTTCCTTTGCAAGGGCATTGCCATAAACAGGTAAGTGCTCATTGTGTTTCCTCTTTGCTCTAAAATCTCAGTCCCATTGCTTGATCTCAAAGGACACGTTGTGTTTTTCTTTCCGTGAAAATGGATGAAAAGTACACGTTCAAAACCTTAGCAATATTTTTGTTTCGTGTCTGTACATACATTAACACTTGTGTCTCCAGTCGATCCAACACTTTCTCTGTCCATTCTGTAGCCAAGATATTCTTTGGCGTTTCCTTATTGTTTTTCTCCAGTTTAATTTTGTTTCACGCTCGCTATTCGCACTCTCATTCCCTTTTTGTAAAAGTTCTACATTTTTGAAACTTCTCTAGGGCATCTAGAATATGCTCCAGTCAGATATAGTCTAGACTAAGCATTTTTCATCAGTAAGCGAACAAAAGCTTATAGAGAAAATGCAGAAAGGTTAAGTTAAGGATTGGCAGATCATTGAATCGGGGAATGATCCCGATTCGCTGAATGACCGATTTTTGCTCATTTTTCTTATGTTCCAATAACTTATATATCTAATATAAATACGTGTTCTGAAAAGTAGACTTCAAACTAATTAGGCAGTGAGAATGGAATGATTAGCCAGTCGTAGCCAGTTAGTCTCAATGGCGCACAATAAAGGGAAATGGAAAGTGCTGCAATGCAGTATAGAAGATCAATAAGATAAGTTAGATCAAGAGAATGTTTTGAAGCATACCTCACATTAAAGTGCATGTATACGAATGCACAGATTATTATAATTCATCGATGATTTACGGGCTCATATTGTCATATACGGATATTGTGACGATGGAAGAGATCTGATTCAAGACAGGACACGAAAATTTGCTCAATATTAGTGAAAGCAAGGCGTTTACAATGGGTAGGAAAGGATAAAGAGTGGAGTTAATGGTCAACAGAGCATTGCAGTGCTGGAGAAGAGGAAACATCATCTGAAATCGAACAGGAAGTTGCAAATCAAATCAGCCACAAATGGTCAGCTGACTGGTATGTCGCTTTATTTTTTCTCCGACATTATTGTTGGAATAGAGAAGATAAGATTTGTATATATTTTCATTTAAATGTTTAAAACATTTACCTACTTCTAATACATTTATTTTCAGAGTATATTAAGTATGGCAGTGAAAGTCAGGACTGTTCTTTGCACGATCTGTAGAGTGTGAGAAGTCTTAAAAGCGCTTGGAGGTCCGAATGAACGAATACACAGGAATTTCTCGTGTTTTGATTAGTTCTGCTAAAGTGATGGATGGAGGCAAGTCTCTAAATGGAAGGATATTATCTTTCTCTATGTTCACCCGACTAATTACAAAAGGGTGGCCAGAGAACGAATTGTTCATTGCCAGTCAGAAAAAGGGGCAGCCTGGTAAGATCATTGGCGCATCTCACTCAATAATGCTTTGCTGTCATCGATATCAGTGATGGTGACAATTCTTCAGGGGAGTTCAGCCCGTGCACATTTGCACGATAGAGAGTGATAAAGACTAAAAGGGAAAGGGCCAAAATAATGTGCAGTACATTCGGTTGTTTTGTTTTGTAGCCGTGGACGTAACAAAAAGGACGTGCAATGGGGCCAAGTTCAAGGATGTCAACAAACAGCGAGAGAGCATACTGATTGGGCAGCACAAACATTCAGGTATTTTAATTCACAAAAAATAATAAGACATAGATACAAACAAGACGGTGCACTGCAATGAGAAATAAGGATCTAGATTGAATAACAGGGCCGCATTGTTGGACTCTCCAGATTACACAATTCGAAACTTGTCCATGGTGATAGAAATAGGCAAATGGGCTAGACAAATGACGTAACATCTTTCGGAGTCTGGATCACTGAGTCCCCAATTGGGAAGATGGGTTGTGTACTAATCTGCTGCCCTGCATCAAAACCGGCAAGAAACCATGCAGATGTTGTTGTTGTTATCGAGGGTGGCTGGGGAATGGGAAGAGTTCCTCATACAATTGGTGGGGAAATAGCAATATAATTTGATGGAGAGAAGGGGTTCCGGAGTGGAGGTAGAGTAGAGAGCAATAGAAAATCAAGTATAGAAGAGAAACAACTCTGTCCAGTTGGCAGAATATAGAAAGTCAGGTTAAAGCACAATCATGCATGGCGAAACTGGATGATGTTTAATTTAAACGAATGGAAAATAGATACATTGTACATGTTGTGAAACACTTCACATTATGACATAGTAGCTACAGGTTGAGCGTGGGACAGGACAATATTCCAGATTACAGAAGCTTGTGGACTGACGGGGTCCAGAAAGAAAAATACTGAGTGAATAACAGACGAGTTAAAAAGACACTAGGATGAAGATTAACCTTGATTTCGTGGAATGATGGAGAATGCTTCATAGGCGGAATGTCTTGACTCGGCTCTAAAATTTTAGAGTCTTAAACAGTGTAGTCACAAAGTCCGAACCAAATCCTCTGACTGTTCCCACTCATGGTGTCTTTCTGCACCATTTACTTGTATTAACTTTTTGGCCATTGGAAATGTAGTTATATGAAACTCGGCATTCTCTCACAAATGACAAGAATGTTCACATTCCTGCAATTGTAGTTCTTACTGTGAAGGTTAAATAAGCATCTTTGCAGCTTGTGTTTACAACTTCAGTGTCTGTTATGTCTGTTGTCCAGCGAATGTATTTTAACGCTTTTTAAGCATCAGTAATATCCTTGAGCAAGACTACGGGTTCATTATTTTTGATGTTTTAAGTTCTTCCATTTATGAATCTGTGAAACCATTTGCTATGCAGCAAGTGGTCGTGGGATCTTCATTCGTGCAGAAATCATTTCCTGCGTTGAGTGTGCACTGAACTTTCAAAGATACTAAACCTAATTACAGGCATTGAAGATAAAGACAAAACCCATGCTATCCGATAGTCGGAAATGATCTCATGTCCTGACATGTGCGAAGGAAAGCACATTTTACCCATATAGTTGTATACGAAGTAGCATTCATAAAACACTCATGAAGTGTCCATGAACTATTTCCGTGTTTTTGGGAACTTGCTGCATCCGTATTAATGGTGCAGGTGGTAGCTTTGCGTGTCCTGCGTTTGAGGGAGATGCAATCACAGAGTTTCTTTATCACTGAGTAGAGCATTCAAGTCAACATCCAAGACTCCCCCATAAGCCAAGCTACATATGCTGTGTTGAAAAACTAAACAAACCCACTAGGGCTCACTGCAGAGTATAAAGAAAAGGGATTGTGTCTTTAAGACTCTGGTTAGCCCAGTTTTGATGAGAAGTGTAATGGTGACAATTGATTCCTTATTAAAGAACACCGTTAATTTTAACTTACTATCAACACGCTGTCATTGCACTAATGCAAAGTAAGTTTTGCAGAGTAGGTTCACCTGCATATTGCCAGTTGGCTGAATTGTTGGTTTATAGAACAGTGATGCCAATAGCGAAGGTTCAATTCCCATCACCGCTTTGAGGTTACCATGAAGCGTTCTCCTTCTCAAACTCTTCCGTTGCCTGAAGGCTAGTGTCCCTCAGATTAATTCATAACCAGTTGCTTCTCTCTCCATTGAGAGTGCAGATCCTATTGTCTGGTAAAACTATGGCCACACGCAGCAGTTCTGTTGGATTATTTCAGTTATGCCTAGAGACTGTATAGATTTGATTTTTTTTTTGATGACTAATGTTAGTGGCGGGGTACATAACTGAGAAGCATACAATGATGGGGAGAACAGACAGGGTGGATAGCTAACAGCTATTGTCATTTTAAGAGTCACTAGCACGTGGCCACGATATAAAAATAAGAGCCAGGTGAGTTTGATCCTCTTTGTTACTTAATTAGTGAAATTTTAGAACGCAATCCCAAAATGGCAGTAAAAGTTGGTGTTCTCACAAAATTGAATTGCATGTGAATGTACATTTGAAATGTTATAATCCCAAAACCTATTGACCAAATTCTTGGAAGTTACATTGTTGTAGGTCGATTGGCACAGATTCAGTGGCTGAAAGGCATATTCCTGTATATGATTCTATGAACGCACATTATTAACTTGCGATGCTGTGTTTCATTTATACAAAGTACTGGTGAGACTGCACCTGGCGTACGCTGTGCAGTATCATTCACTGTATTTATGGTACAACGGTAAAATATCACAAGTAGTACACAAAACATCCGCTAGTGTCTGGGATGAACTCCGAGGAAAGGCAAAACAGTCGAGACCCTTACCCTCTGACGACTGGTGACATGCCATACGTAATCTGGAATTTTTGGATAATTACAAGTAAAAAGAAACGGATCTGAAGCTCGCATAGCTTAGTTCTTTTTTTTTTTACATTTTTGGACAACGGAGACTGTAATGTTATTGACCTTAGAATTTTCAGGTATTTTGAACTCTGTTTTATTGAAGCATAAAGTTATTAGTAAACAATACCATTTACTTGAGCGTTTATTTTCTGTCATGCATTATTTACTCTTAACTAACACAGAAGAAAGTGAGGTCTGCAGATGCTGGAGATCAGAGCTGAAAATGTGTTGCTGGAAAAGTGCAGCAGGTCAGGCAGCATCCAAGGAACAGGAGATTCGACGTTTCGGGCATAAGCCCTTCTTCAGGAATTCATAAGCCCTTCATTCCTGAAGAAGGGCTTATGCCCGAAACGTCGAATCTCCTGTTCCTTGGATGCTGCCTGACCTGCTGCGCTTTTCCAGCAACACATTTTCAGTTCTTAACTAATATATACAAGTGAAAGAAAATGTATGTTTCCAGTGAAGAATCCTGAAAAAAAGGGGCAGTTTAGTTAATTTCTCAATGCAGTGATATATTTGCATGACACAATGAGGACTCATACTGATATTTTTCTCACAGAATATGTGTAATTTCCAATTAATAATCTTTCTTGCAGTGAACATACTGACGATTTTCGTGCTGATCCGTGGCAAGTGTGGTCTTTCCAAAGGTATTACTTGTTATCTGGTCGCCATGGCAGCAGCCGATGTACTCATTGTAGTCATCGATCTGATATTGAGACAGATTCCAATTGTTTACGAGGAACAATTTATTTTTGTGTAATCGATCCCTTTGTGCAATATCCATGCTGTGCTTCTCTATGTAGTCACTGATTGTTCCGTCTGATTCACTGTTGCATTTACCATGGATCGATTCGTAGCTATTTGTTGCCAGAAACTGACAACTAAGTATTGCCGGCAGAAAATAGTGGCTATTATTCTCGGAGCAGTGATTGTGCTGAGTTGTTTAAAGAATACTGTCTGGTATTTCATGTTCACCGACCAGTATTGTCTTTACAGTGCACACTGGTTTTGTGAGGTAACAATGCATGTTCTGCAATCACAGTTTTGGGGAACAATTGAGTTTTTGCACCACATCCTCACCCCATTTGTACCCTTCATAATGGTTCTGTCACTGAATGTTTTAACTGTTAAAAACATTGTTGTGGCCAGCAAAGGTCGCAGGACACTGAGAAGCCAAAATAATAGAGATAGTCCCAAGGACTCACAGATGGAAAACAGAAGAAAATCCATCATTTTACTTTTCGTAATCTCAGAAAATTTTATGTTATTATGGTCTATGTTTGTGGTGTATTCTATCTGGGGTCGAATGTGGGAGATGGGTAATAGGTCTCTATATCTCCCGTATTTTGTGCAGGAATTGTGCTTCATGATGCAACTTCTGAGTTGCTGCACGAACACTTGCATCCATGGTCTAACTCAGACGAAGTTTTGAGAGCAACTGATAGAAGTGGTGACACATCCATTTATGTGTTTTGGAAAAGTAATTAAATTATGAAATATTTAATCCATTACAGTGGTGTTGCTTTTATTTTAATGAACGATCGTTCATATTGCTGTCACTGACTAAGTTAGCAATTGCACACTCACTCACTCGGGGAAAATGAAAACAGCATAATGTACAAGATGGATGGTGACGCTGAAAATATGGAATCTCCCCACCAGACTCAGAAACAACAGGAAACTTTTACCAGAACAGTTCTTCAGTCAATTATATAGTTAACTGTTGACAAAGCACAACATAAATGGCGATCATTTTAACTTGAAGGCAGGGGCATTTGCCTTGTTTATCAGCTTCTGCATGGTTTACTCATTTATTTCCTGTCGAGAAATTGAGACTGTCATTAACATTGAATACACCCACGCTATTAAGTAATCCATGGCGAGGTGAATAGAAAGGCAGTGACAAAAAAAGACGTCTATCAATGTTCCATAATAATATTAAGCACAGCAGAAGTTGCAAATATGAACCGAGGGTTTTTGTCAACTTAGTTTAGCGTCATTCTTTGATTCTGACCACTGAGAAATTCATTATCAGTTAGAACAGAAAATATTGAATAGAGATTTGCATCATGTGGAAACATGAATATACAGACAGTTTGTTTTGTGTTTTTTAGAGAGGCACACTTTACTTGCTGGTCATCAAACTATCGCAACATTTGAAGATTTCAATGGAAGTCTTCTGGCAAATTGGATGCAGTGAAATAGGTGGTGTGTATTGAGCGAATACAAAATAAAAGCAGCACTCATTCATTAATGTGGCCTAGTGGTTATGGCAATGGATGGATACTCTGGGTTTGCCCCGTGGTGTATCGAATCTTGCCTTCTATCGCGTGTACTGGTCCCTTCCTAGTTTTCAATCGCAATTATTTGTGATGTGCCATGGTGGAGGGGGCATTTTGCCCAACATAGAGTTGCATTTCTCTATTTTTTTCATCTGAAGAAAAATTGGCTGCAGGTTCAATAGGCATTTTCTGTGTTGTATGATTCTGGCAGGAAAGCAAGCAATTACACAAATTCAGCCTTGGATCTACGAGTAAGCATCACTCAAGGTAAAATTCGGGACAGGCAGCAACAGGTGAGACAACTGGTGGAACCACCACACTGCTCACATGTGCACGCGCGCATGCGCGCGCGCGCGCACACACACACACACACACACACACACACACACACACACACACACACACACACCTCACACAAACACACAGTCACACAGACTCTTTCTCAAACACATAGGGTCGCACCCATACTCTATGACAGGGACATTGTGTACTCCCTCACACACTTTTTCAAGCACACACACACAGACACACTGACGATCGCACACACCCACACTCCCTCCCTCTCACTCCCTCGAACAACCACGCATACTCAATCTCTCTCTCACACACATTTTCACATACACACACACGCACACGCACACACACACATCTGCACACACGCATGCGCATACACGAACATAAATATTTGGGGTAAATTTGTATTCGCAGGCACTCTTTATTATGCTTTAAAAACACACGATTTATACACAGTCAAGGTGGCAGTTAAAAAAAAAACATACTTTGGAAATAAAACCAGTCTGACTTCTCGTTCAGGTATAAACAGACTTACCTGAAACGTCGATTTTCCTGCTCCTTAGTTGCTGCCTGATTTGCTGGGCTTTTCCAACACCACCCTCTCAACTTTAAACTACAGCATCTGCAGTCCTCACTTTCGCCCAAAATTGAAACTTGGCGACCATACCTGAAATGTATGTTCTGCTCGAGGTGTCACCCTTAATTTAGGAGGAGTTATCTTTGGACAGAGTCGAAAATAATTCTTGGATTTACATATTAAGTCACCGAATATTGCACCTACATTGTAATGGATTACAGAGTTTATCGTCACTTAGATTTGTTTGATGCATTCGCTTAAGTTGCATGAACCTTTTACCTATTACTTGTAAATTTTGTGTCCGATGCATTCTCTCTCACTAGTTGCTTGCGGGGGGAGCGGGTCTCCGAAAGTATGCAGTTTCAAATGAATCCTTTGGGATCAAAATGGCGTCTCCTAGTCCATTCAACAACAATAACTTAAATTTATACACTATCATTAATATAGATACTGTAACACATCGGAACTGGATTGTATCAAGTTCCAATCGTATAAATATTCATGGTTAATATGTTTGCAAACTGACTGCGGTGTGAATGAGTTACTCTTAATACATGTGCACATCTGTATCGAGTATCAAGATCCAAAACCGAAAGCAAAGCAAAGCGAAAATAAGAAAAAGGAAATGGTAAAAAAAAAACGAATCAAATGCAAAGTAAATAAGAAATGAGGAATGACCCGATTTCCTTCAGTGAATCTTTGGAAGCATTTCGCTTGATGTAAACTCAAGGACTGATATCCCAGTTCTGTAAATGCGCACGCAGAGACAAACACAGGGACAGGGTTATATAGGGAGAAATATTGATACAGATGGAACAGCAAAGCTGGAGATGGATAATCAGGGATGAATACACGAGTCGATAAAGTATGGCGCTGGAAAAAGCACAGCAGGTGCTGTATATTTTCCAGAGGCATACTTTATCGACTCTTGTCACTCCAGCATTTACGGTTCTCACTGTCTTCCATGAACACAGCTGAGTTAGTCAAGATAGCGACATTCTGAAAGTGCAGCACTCCACTCGCTCCGCTACAAACCCCGGTTCACCATCAAACCCGCTGACTGGTGGTAGTCTGAAGGATGGACCTTTATATCACAGGGGCCAAATGCCAGATCTCGAGCACCACATCCTACATCCCCCTTGCCCACGATGCACCGTGATCCTTTATGGGCAAATCCACGAAGCCATCAATGCCCACTGACTCTGGAGATCTACTGTCTACTGCCTCCAAACTCATAGTCGTCCTGTCCTACACTGCCCAGACGGAGGGAAGGTCTAGGGGTATTAATGAGTGGTTCAAATTCCGCCACAGCTGATGGGGGAATAGGAATTTAATGTGAAAAAAATATGGAATTAAGCCTCGAATGATGACTATGAATCCATTGCTGAATGTTCAAAGGGAAGGAAACAGCCATACCGGCCTCGTCTGGTCTAGACGTGATTCCAGACCCATCGCAATGTGTTTGGCTCTTACTTTTGGCTCAGGTTATGGAAAAGATGTAGAGGCAATAGAGTAGTGGTGATAGGAGATTTTAATTTTCCTAACATTGACTGGGATACACTTAGCGTCAGAGGTCTGGATGGAGTAGAATTTGTAAGAAGCGTCCAAGAGAGTTTTCTAGATCATTATGTCAATAGTCCGACGAGGGAAGGGGCCATATTGGACCTAGTATTGTGGAACGAGCTAGGACAGGTGATAGAAGTTGCGGTGAGGGTTTTCTTTGGGAACAGTGACCACAACTCAAAGTTTTAGAATACTAGTAGATAAAGAAGAGAGTGGTCCTAAGGGAAGAGTACTAAACTGGTAAAATTAGGCAGGAGCTGGGAAGTGTGGATTGGACACAGCTATTTGAAGGAAAGTCCACATTTGATATGTAGTAGGCTTTCAAAGATAAGTTAAAGATAGTGCAGGATAGGCATGTCCTATTCAAGACAAAGGAAAGGAAAGACAAGACTCAAAAACAATGCATGACAGGAGAAATTGTATGACTAGCCAAGAGGAAAAGGGAAGTGTACATAAGGTCTAGGCAGCTCTGGGGTAATATTGGAAGAGTAGGACAAGTCTTAAACAAGGAATCAAGTAGGCAAAAATGGGTCATGAAGTAGCTTTAGCGAGCAGAATAAAGGAGAATCCCAAAGCATTTTATTTTTATATAAGAAGCAAGCAGGTAACTAGAAAAAGGATTGGTCCACTCAAGAATAATGAAGGAAGGCTGTGTGTTGAACCTGAGAGAATGGGTGAGATGTTGAATGATTACTTTGCATCATAAGCATCCAAGGAGCAGGAAATTCGAAGGTTTGGGCAAAAGCCCTTCATCAGGAATAGAGGCCTGCACCTGCAATTCTCACTTCTGCCTACTTTGCATTCGTGTTCACTGAGGAGAGGAACATGATGAATGTTGAGATGAGACAAATAATTTTGATTAGCCTGGATCACGTTGACATAAGTAGGGAAGATGGGTTGCGTAGGCGAGTGGTTATTCAGGTGGACAAATCCCAAGGACCGGATGGGATCTTTCCTAGGTTGCTGAGGCAGGCGAGAGAGGAAATAGCTGGGGCACTTACAGATATCTTTGTGGCATCCTTAAACACAGGTGAGGTGACAGAGGACTGCAAGGTTTCTCAAGTTGTCCACCTGTACAAGAGTAGTAGGGATATTCTGGGCAATTACAGACCAGTGAGCCTGACGTCAATGGTGGGCAAGTTGCTGGAGAGGATATTGAGGGATAGGATCTACTGATATTTAGTAAAGAATGGGCTCATCAGTGATAGACAACATGGTTTTGAGCAGGGGAGATCATGCCTTACCAACTTAATAGAATTCTTTGAGGAAGTGGATAATTGATAGATGAAGGAAGGGCTGTTGATGTCAAAAGCATGGGCTTTAGTAAGGCGTTTGATAATGTTCTCCATAGTAAACTAACAGGGAAAGTGAAGTCACATGGTGTGCATAGTTTTCTAGCTAGGTGGATAAAGAATTGGTTGTGCAACAGGAAACAGAGATTAGGAGTTGAAGGGAGTTTCTCGAAATGGAGAAAGGTGACCAATGGTGTTCCACAGGGGTCAGCGTTGGGGCCACTGTTGTTTGTGATATACATAAATGATCTGGAAGAGGGCACTGTTGATATGCTCAGCAAGTTTGCAGATGACACGAAGACTGGTGGAGTAGCAGAAAGCATACGGGACTGTCAAAGAATACAGGAGGATATAGATAAACTGGAGGGTTGAGCGGAAAAGTGGCAGATGGAGTTCAATCCAGACAAATGTGAGGTGATGCATTGAGGCAAGTCTCATTCTAGAGCAAATTATACAATGAATGGAAGAGTCTTGGGAAAAGTTGATGGGCAGAGAGATCTGGTTGTGCAGGTCCATTGTACCCTGAAGGCTGCCGCACAGGTGGATAGAGTGGTCAAGAAGGCTTGCCTTGATTGGACAGGGTATTGGGTGCAACAGCTGGCAAGCCATGTTAAAATTGTACAAGATATTAGTACAGCGACATTTAGAATACTGTATACAGTTCTGGTCGCCACATTACCAAAAGGATGCGGACGGTGCAGAGAAGATTTACGAGGATGTTGCCTGGTATGGAACGTGCTAGCTATGAAGAGAGGTTGAGCAGGTTAGGTTTGTTTTCATTAGAAAAAAGGAGATTGGGGGGGACCTCATTGAGGTTTACAAAATCATGAAGGTGATATATAGGGTGGATAGGGACAAACTTTTACCAGGGTGAAGGATTCTATAATAAGAGGTCACGCTTTCAAGGTGAGAGGCGAAAAGTTCGAGGGGTATACATACAGCAAGTACTTCACACAGAGTGTGATGGGTGTCTGGAATGCATTGCCAGCAGAGGTGGTAGAGGCAGGCACGGTAGATTCATTTAAGATGCATCTAGACAGATGCATGACGAGGTGGGGCACAGAGGGATATGGATGCTAAGGAATTGGCGCCAGGTTTAGACAGTAGATTTGGAATGGGTCATCCTTGGAGGGTCGAAGTGCCTGTTCCTGGGCTGTAACTTTTCTTTGTACTTTGTTCTTAACTGGCCTCTGAGCAATTACAGATTGCCTACAATTGGGTCAGTTTGGTCACAAGCTTTCTACTGATATTTTTATTAGGAATCACACAGCAACAAACACAGGAGAGAAGAAACCAATGTATAGAGGAACAGCTCGAAATAGAAAATAGGTGCAGGAGTAGGCCATTCTGCCCTTCGAGCCTGCACCACCATTCAATATGATCATGGCTGATCATCCTTAATCAGTATCCTGTTCCTGCCTTATCTCCATATTCCTTGATTCCACAATCTTTCATCAATGAATTCAGAGACTGTGCCTCCACTGCCCTCTGGGGCAGAGCATTTCACACAGCCACCACTCTCTGGGAGAAGAGGTTTCTCCTCATCTCTGTCCTAAATGATCTACCCCGAATTTTTAAGCTGTGTCCAATTCAGAAAGTGATAGCAATTAGGGAGGTGCTCAGGTGCCTTTCAGTTTAGGCTACGGTTGGGACTGCCTTTGCTCGGGAAATGATAGGGTAACATCTTTTGACAGACAGAATTAGGAGACTTTTCCTGAGGATGGGAGTTCCATCTATCGGTTCTGTAGTAGGGTATATGGCTATGTGAAGCAGAGAAATCAGCTTAAAGAATGTTGGGATTGAGGGGGGTTACTAAAACAGCAAAATGAATGTGGAGAGAAAAGGCGTCCGAAAATTGTCTGTGGGAGGGGAAGGGTCTGCAAGAGGACTGTGAGGGCACAAAGAGGCTGAAAATGAGCATGAAAGAAAGGGGCTGAAAACCATTTGAAACAGCATTGGAAGTTACCAGGGTGAGGAAGGGAGGCTCATGTAGTCGGACATTTTACACCGTCCAAAAAAGAATACGCAATCAACTGGGATGCACTAGAACTTTATTGCGATAATGAATTCTTTGCAAAGTAATATGGAATTTCTTGTTTAAGGTTGAAACAACTGAGTAGAGAGGAGGAAAACCTCACAGCCCTCTTGACCTGACAACCACACTTCCCTAAAGTTGAATTTACCAGTTTTGAAATCTCAATCTCCCCCCACCCTATCACATCCCATATCCAACCCTCGGACTTGGCACTGCCCTCTTGACCTGACTTACCTGTCCATCTTCCGTCTCACCTATCTGCTCCACACTTTCTACCAAAGTATCACAATCAGTTCCTACTTTGCCCAAATTTCACCATGACACCTACATTTTACCAATCCCGACACCCCGCTCCCTGTTTATTTCTCTGACCCGTTTCCCCCTCCCCAGTGCTGAAGGGTCATGCCTCAAACATTGACTGTCTTGCTCTTCAGATGCTGCCTGACCAGCTATGCCTTTTCATGCACGACACTTTATCAACTCTTGTTTATGGTTATGCAAGTCCAGTTGCTACTACTATACTGAGAAAATATATTCTGAATATAATTCACACTGTGTTAATTGGTAAATTTAAATTTGTGTTTGATATTTGAGATGCAGTAAACAAAAGTAGTAATTACTTGTTTAAATGTTACTGTTGTTTTATATGTGTGACCTCATTCGTTTGTGGAAGATATCTTTCGGTTTACAGAATTTTATATGCAGAAGGGTAGAAGATTTATTTTGGAAAATAAAATTGTTGACAGCCTCTTCCCTTGCACCAATCTCAGTACCGTCGTATCCAGAAAATTAATGTTTTCATTGTATGTTGCAACCTTAAAGATAGAATGTTGAATATAATTAAAGAAATTGACGAATTCTAATTCTCTTTCCGGGTGCATCCAAATTTGAGTGCAGTAGTAACTAAAATAACTGAGTCCCGTTACTTCATGGCAACATCACCCATTTAAATTAGTGATTGAAATTGAAAAAGTAGCCATCAGAAAAATATCAAGAGGTGACCTCAAAATAAGAACCAATAAAAAAAATTGCTTTCACAAATCTTAAAGAGTACCACTTAATGTATTACCGGCATATTTTTCTTCAATTCACTTATCTCATACATATTTTACATGTTAGTAACCATATATACACTTATTCCTCTTTGGTTGAAGTCAGTTTAACCCCATCAACTACCGTTCTGTTCAATCATGAAGTGTCATGTTACTTGAAACCCGATTATTCTTTGTGCTTGGAATGAAATATAGAAGCAGAGCAGCCCCAGAGAAGACGCTTGCACTTGTTTCTTTACCCCCTAATTGATAGTAAAAAGTCATTTCTAGTTAGCCACCTTGCTAAGAAAAGAAAGAATAGTTAGATATGTATTACAATGTAGGCAATTTGCAATAATTTGCCAATGTGACAATGAGGAGAAAAGTAAAACTTACGTTGAAAGAATTGGATTCCAGTAAGTGGGTTTTGACTCTCAAATTGTTAGCTGGAAGTAGTGTCAGTGCTGGAGTTACAAAAACTGGCAACTGACTTCAACGATGCATTGCCAGGCTCAGATCTGAAGTATCCAGTTATCTGAAAACTTTCTTCTCACCCAATTGGCTGGGACGGTGGCATAGTGGTTAGCTTTACTACTTCACAATACCAGAGACCTCGGTTCAATTCCTGCTTCAGGTGAGACTCTTTGTGGAGAACGAGACCAAAACTGCATGCAATATTCCAACGGTGACCTCACCAATGTCCTATACATCCCCAACATGTGCTCGCAACTACCGTACTCAATACTCTGCCCAATAAAGAAAAGCATGTCAAATGCCTTCTGCACTATCCTATCTACCTGCAACTCCACTTTCAAGGAGTTATGGAACTGCACTTCAAGGTCTCTTTCTTCAGCAACACTCCCTTGGACCTTACCATTAAGAGTATAAGTCTGGCTAAAATTTGCTTTCTGTGAAATGCAGCACCATGCATTTATTTGAATTAAACTCCATCTGTCATTTCTCAGCCCATTGGCCCATCTGGACAAATCCTGTTGTAATCTGAGGTAACTCATTTTGCTTTCCACTACAACTCCAATTTTGGTGTCATCTGCAAAC
Organism: Hemiscyllium ocellatum; assembly: GCF_020745735.1. Classification (NCBI taxonomy): domain Eukaryota; kingdom Metazoa; phylum Chordata; class Chondrichthyes; order Orectolobiformes; family Hemiscylliidae; genus Hemiscyllium; species Hemiscyllium ocellatum. Next base: position 33,036,731 of record NC_083435.1, read on the forward strand.
TTAATAACTGTACCTCTTATGCTCACATGCAAATCATTTACGTAAAATGACAAAAAGTAGAGTACCCAGCATCGATCCTTGTGGTAATCCACTGGTCACAGGCCTCCAATCTGAAAAATAACCCTCCATCACCAACATCTGTCTTCTATCTTTGAGCCAATTCTGTATCCAAATGGCTAGTTCTCCCTGTATTCCATGAGATCTAACCTTGCTAATCAGTCTCCCATGGGGAACCTTGCCAGACGCCCTACTGAAGTCCATATAGATCACATCTACTGTTCTGCCCTCTTTGTTACTTCTTCAAAAAACTCAATTATGTTTGTGAGACATGATTTGCCACGCACAAAGCAATGTTGACTATCCCTAATGAGTCCTTGCCTTTCCAAATACATGTACATCCTGTCCCTCAGGATTCCCTCCAAAAACTTGCCCACCACTGAGGTCAGGCTCACCAATCTATAGTTCTCTGACTTGTCCTTACCGCCCTTCTTAAACAGTGGCACCACGTTTGCCAACCTCCAGTCTTCCGGCACCTCACCTGTGACTATCGATCTTACAAATATCTCAGCAAGAGGCCCAGCAATCACTTCTCTATTCAACAGCAGAACTAATATATTGAGACTAACTAACAGACACACAGTTGAAAGAACAGAGAAAGGTGAGGTCTGAGGAAATAGAATAACGATCACAGGAGCTCTCTGTCAACTCACATTACAAAGATGGATTGCTTGAACAAGACAAATAGAGACACCATACTATCGAGCACAGGACACCTTCACAGCAAATCTCAACTTGAATCTATAATCTGTTAAAAACTAATCAGCACCTGGTAATACTCAAACTCTGGGAAGGAAATCAAGAGTTTGATCGCTTCAGGAATGGGGAAGCAATTGGAAGGGCAGATAAGGTTTGAAAGTGTGTGGGAGGTGCAAAGCATGGGAGCCATGGCACAGGAAGAGGAGCAGTAGTCATGTGGAGAAGCAGGGTAGGAGCAGAGAGCTCAAGGGGAGTGGAGCAGAAAGCAGAAATTTAGGGCAGCCAGTTGCAGTGTCTGGGAAGCAGGAGGACTCGGGATAGGGATATGAGGGACAGGATTTAGGGAGCTGAGAGACAATACTTCAAGTCTCAGTTCCGCTCTGCTGAGGACATGCAGGTTCTGGGCCTCCTTCATCATTATCCCCTTCCCACCTGACACCTGGAGGAATAAGGCATCATTTTCCACATTGGGACCATTCAATTCCATGGTATCAATGTGGATTTCACAAGTTTCCTCATTTCCCCTCCCCTAACGTAACTGCAACTCCGAACTTCCGGCTCAGCATCGTCCTTATGACCTGTCCCATCTGCCAATCTTCCTTCCTACCTAGCCGCTATACCCTCAAATCTGAATATCATATTTTCCTCCCACACCCATCCACGTACTGCATTCTCAACTACTATGCCTCCAGCACCACACCCACCCACCCATTTATCTTTCTATCACTGAGGCTCCCAGCCACACTCCTGATGAAGGGCTTTTGACCGGAACGTCGATTTTCCTGCAACTCGAATGCTGCCTGAACTGCTGTGCTTTTCCAGCACTACTCTAATTTTGACACTAATCTCCAGCATCTGCACTACTCGCTTTAGCCGAGCAGTGAGACAGGTGGGTGGTGTGGAGGAAGTCCAAGGGGCAGGAGCTTTGCGATGTATTGGAGGCTTTAGGGGAAAGGGGCAACAGAGGAACAGGTGCAGGCATGCAGTGGAAAGGGGAATTGGACAGGGACAATGGGAGGGGCTAGAGAAATGGGCGAAGCCGTGAGCAGAGTTGGCAAGGGGACCGGGGCTTAGGAAGGCAGGTAGCAGGCAAGTTTGAGGAAGCAATCAAAAGACATGGTCTGTAGCAGTGAGGTCAGGTGGGGCAAGGAAGTGAGCTGGTTAAGAGACAGAGTGACAGCGCAAGGTGGGCAGCAGGAAGAGGAGGACAGCGGGGAAGGGGGTAGACAGTGGCAGGTACGAAGGTGATTGCAAGAGGAGACAGCAGCAGCGACAGTGATGGGGGTAGGGAGAGAGACACAGGAACACGGGCAGAATCAGTGGTCAACAGGGCACCGAATCAGTGGTCAACAGGGAGCAGAATCAGTGGTCAACAGGGGACAGAATCAGTGGTCAACAGAGAGTAGGGGTAGGGGGGCGGAGATGGGACTGGCAAATAAGGCAAAAGAGAGGGGCAGTGACCTGGGAGGGGAAGGTACAGCTGGACGGGAAGGGGAAGGGGCAGGCGGGTGTAAAAGGGGGATAGGACGGATAGGGGAGCGATAGGACTGAAACGGGACCAAGGGATACTTCCGGTGACGTAAACTCCCCTCGCCATTGTGCTTTCACAATGCCCACGCGTCACGTGGTCACCGTCGGTTGCTGGAGCGAAAAGAGCTGCTCCTCTGACCGCACTCTCAAGGCGCCAGGCCCACGCGCGATCACACACTTGACCCCAATCCAAACCATTGACAACCCTCACTCTGGAGACCTCGCCGCTTCGCTGCAGAAGCGCCTGTCACGCTGCGGACTAACGGAACGCTATCCCACCGACCTCGGACGGCGTTGATCGTCCCCGGGTTCTGTTTGTTGCCAAGGTTTTGAATGGAAGGGCCAGCACCTCCGGAACGCGGCGTAGTGACATCATCGAATAACGACGTATGACGTTGGAGCGTGTGGAGCTGTCAATCAAAGTAACTCGGGCTCATTGTTCATTCATCATTACCGCAGGTTGGTATCTGATGGCAGCACAAGACAGCACACATGCAGGATAAGGTTGTCGCGCTCTCTGTACCTGTCCGATCAAAACATTCTCATTCCTCCAAAGCATCTGTGATTGCAGAATGGTTAAGGCGTTGAAATTGAAATCTAACAGGGTTTCTACTTGCACGTTCGAGCCCAGAAAAGTGGGATCATTAAAAAGCAATTCTGACCAGAATAAGATCAGCCATGATCAGGCTAAAAGGTGGAGCAGCCTCGAACGGCTGAATTACCTTTGACCACTCCTAATTCCGAAGCACACCTCTTACAAGTGAAATTCGAGAATTAATGCTGATGCTTTTGCAGAATATGAGCTAATCCACTCTCTGTTTCAACGATAGAAATAAGTTATCTTTATATAGCTCCATAACACGGATCGATTTCTAACTTCATGCAAGTAATGCAGATTCGAGACATGTTTGTGCTGCTGGTCGCATTCGCTCTCAAAAGGTCACACTCTCAATGCAACCTATCTCCTAACAACGGGCAAATATCCCACTTAATTGTCTCTGTGACTCACGCACATAAACCTCGCGTACAGACACCCGTCTGTGTTCTTGCAGTTAAATCATATTCCCTGAATTGTGTCATTTGCTGATGCTTGGCGGTAGAGTCTCAGCTGTTGGCAACTGGCGGCATTCGCAACTGAGAACGCATTTGTGGGACCTGAATCGCATGCCTGATAGAGATCAATTGTAGAGACCTGGCTCATTCTGAAAAGAGATGTGGCTCTGTGCACTTGGCTATATTCCCAATACAAATCTACATTTCCATATAACTGCACCTGCTGGTACTTGATCTTGGTACCTAAAATCAGCACCTGTCAAAACATAGTTAAATTCTCGGCATAGTGACGACGTCTTGCGTCTGAAAGACCTGAGCCTGAAGTCTGATTTGAAAAGTTACCAGTTTCGGTTACTAATGCTAATTTAAGACAGAACCAGAGTGAATGTGAAAATGCGCTGAAAATGTGTTGCTGGAAAAGCGCAGCAGGTCAGGTAGCATTCAAGGAACAGGAAATTCGACGTTTCGGACATAAGCCCTTCATCAGGAATGTGAAAGTGAATCACAATAAAATAAGTTCTTGGCTCAGGAAGACGTGGAATAAAACACAAATGATTAAAAGCAGTCATCGGTCATCATAGTGAGCAGGATTCGAACCTGCGCAGGGAGATCCCAATGGATTGCTAGTCCATCGCCTTAACCACTCAGCCACGACTACTCATGGGCCGAGCTTGATAGGTTGAGAAATTAAAGTCTTATAGATCGCTTTACATTTTTGACATGTTTCAAGGGAGTTGTGCTGACATGAAACTTCACAAGATATTTTAACTTAAATTTTCATCTGGAAATAACTGTCTTTGCTTTATCCCTGTCTTATAATACCTCGCATGGATTTTTAACGCTATAACAGCAAATTACTAGCGGTGTTTGCTACTCTAGTTTTCATAAAATTAAATAATCACATCGGGAAAACAATGTGATTAAATTGACCTACCCAAGAGGGCCTTTTAGTTAAAATTCCAGAGAATGATTCAGGTCCAGAATCCCGAGGGTGGACAAAGAGACAAAGATATAGAAACTGAATGAGAGAGAATGAGCTCAGTTGAAACAATGTGACATTTGGAGTCTGAAATGTATAGGACAAAATGAGGACTGCAGATGCTGCAGATCAGAGAAGAGAGGGGGTCAGTGGGCTGAGATGAGTATGGTTGACATTACAAAAGAGAAAGTGCTAGAAAAGCTAAAAGGTCTTAAAATTGATAAATCTCCTGGCCCCGATGGGATACATCCTAGAGTTCTGAGAGAGGTGGGTGAGGAAATATCGGAGGCATTGGTTAAGATCTTTCAAAAGTCACTGGAGTCAGGGAAATCCCGGATGATTGGAGGATCACTGTTGAAACCCCCTTGTTCAAAAAAGCATCAAGACAAAAGATGGAAAATTATGTGCCAATTAGCCTAACCTCAGTTGTTGGTAAAATTCTAGAATCCATCATTAAGGATGAGGTTTCAAAATTCTTGGAAGAGCAGAGCCTGATTAGAACAAGTCAACATGGATTTAGTAAGGGGAGGTCGAGTCTGACAAAACTGTTGGAATTCTTTGAAGAGGTGACTGGTAGGTTAGACCAGAGAAACCCAGTGGATGTGATCTATCTAGACTTCCAAAAGGCCATTGATAAGGTGCCACACGGGTGACTGCTGAGCAAGGTGACGGCCCATGGTGTTCGAGGTGAGCTACTGGTATGGATTGTGGATTGGCTGTCTGATAGAAGGCAGAGAGTTAGGATAAAAGGTTCATTTTTTGGATGGCATCCGGTGACAAGCGGTGTCCCACAGGGTTCAATGTTGGGACCGCAGCTGTTCATATTATATATTAATGATCTGGATGAAGGGATTGGGGGCATTCTAGTGAAGTTTGCTGTTGATACGAAGTTGGTAGACAGGCAGGTAGTACTGAGGATGTGGGGAGGTGACTGAAGGATCTAGACAGTTTGGGAGAGTGGTCCAGGAAATGGCTGATGGAAATCAAATTGAGCAAATGCCAGGTCTTGCACTTTGGAAAAAAGAATACAAGCATGGACTACTTTCTAAATGGTGAGAAAATTCGTAAAGCCAAAGTACAAAGGGATCTTGGAGTGCCAGTCGAGGATTCTCTCAAGGTAAACATGCAGGTTGAAATATAAAAGCACCGTTGTGCCAGAGCTTTATAAAGCTCTGGTTAGGCCCCATTTGGAGGACTGTGTCCAGTTTTGGTCCCCACACCTCAGGAAGGACATACTGGCACTGGAACGTGTCCAGCGGAGATTCAAATGGATGATCCCTGGAATGGTAGGTCTAACAAATGAGGAACGGCTGAGGATCTTGGGATTTTATTCATTGGAGTTTAGAAGATTAAGGGGAGACTTAATAGAGACATACAAGATAATACACGGCTTGGAAATGGTGGATGCTAGGAAATTATTTCCATTAGGCGAGGAGACTAGGACCCGGGACACAGCCTCAGAATTCGAGGGGGTCAATTCAGAACAGAAATGCAGAGACATTTCTTCAGCCAGAGAGTGGTGGTCCTGTGGACCTCATTGCCACAGAGTGCAGTGGAGGCGGGGATGCTAAATATCTTCAAGGCAGAGATTGATAAATTTTTGATGTCACAAGGAATTAAGGGCTATGGGGAGAATGCTGGTAAGTGGAGTTGAAATGCCCATCAGCCATGATTGAATGGTGGAGTGGGATAGATGTGCCGAATGGCCTTACTTCCACTCCTATGTCTTATGGTCTTATGGAGAGTGTGGAGCTGGAAAGGTACAGCAGATCAGGCAGCACTGGAATCGAAGTTTAGGGCACAAGCCTTTCATCATGTAGGGATCTACCCGAATCATCAATTCTCCTGCCCCTCGGGTGCTGCCTGACCTGCTTTGCTTTTCCAGGACCGCATTCTCCACTTTGAAATGTATAGGAGAAAGTGAGGACTGCAGATGCTGGAGATCAGAGCTGAAAATGTGTTGCTGGAAAAGCGCAGCAGGTCAAGCAGCATCCAAGGAGAAGGAGAATGGAAGTTTCCGGCATGAGCCCTTCTTCAGGATTGAGGAGAGTGTACCAAGCAGGCTAAGAGAAAAGGCAGGGAGGAGGGACTTGGGGGAGGGGCGTTGGAAACGCGATAGGTGGAAGGAGGTTAAGGTGAGGGTGATAGGCCAGAGTGGGGGTGGGGGCGAAGAGGTCAGAAGAAGATTGCAGATTAAGAAGGTGGTGCTGAGTTCGAGGGTTGGGACTGAGACAAGGTGGGGGAGGGGAAATGAGGAAACTGGAGAAATCTGAGTTCATCCCTTGTGGTTGGAGGGTTCCTAGGTGGAAGATGAGGCACTCTTCCTCCAGCCGTCGTGTTGCTATGACCTGGCGATGGAGGAGTCCAAGGACTTGCATGTCCTTGGTGGAGTGGGAGGTGGAGTTGAAGTGTTGAGCCACGGGGTGGTTGGGTTGGTTCATTGGTCCTGGTGTCCAAGAGGTATTCTATGAAACGTTCCAAAAGTAGGCGGCCTGTCTCAAGAGGAGGCCATATCGGGTGCAGCAGGTGCAGTAAATGATGTGTGTGGAGGTGCAGGTGAATTTGTGGTGGATATGAAGGGATCCCTTTCGGGCCTTGGAGGGAAGTAAGGGGGGAGGTGTGGGCGCAAGTTTTGCATTTCTTGCGGGTGCAGGGGAAGGTGCCCGGAGTGGTGTTTGGGTTGGTAGAGGGTGTGGACCCGACAAGCGAGTCACGGAGGGAGTGTTTTTTTTTGGAATGCTGATAGGGGAGGGGAGGGAAATGTATCCCTGGTGGTGGGGTCTGTTTGGAGTTTGTGGAAATGATGACGGATGATGTGATGTATATGGAGGTTGGTGCGGTATTAGGTGAGGACCAGTGGGGTTCTGACCTCGTGGCGATTGGAGGGGCGGGGCTCAAGGGAAGAGAAGCGGGAAGTGGAAGAGATGCGGTGTAGAGCATCGTCGATCATGTCTGGGGGAAAATTGTGGTCTTTGAAGAAGGAGGCTATCTGGATTGTATGGTATTGGAACTGGTCCTCCTGGGAGCAGATGCAGCGGAGACGAAGGAATTGGGAATGTAGGATGACGTTTTTGCAGGGGCCAGGGTGGGAGGAGGTGTAGTCTAGGTAGCTGTGGGAGTTGGTCGGTTTATAGTTAATGTCCGTGTTGATACCGTGGCCCGCGATAGAATTGGAGAGGTCTCGGAAGGAGAGGGGGAGTCTGAGATGGTCCAGATAAATTTGAGGTCGGGGTGGAAGGTGTTGGTAAAGTGGATGAACTGTTCAACTCCTCATGGGAGCATGAGGCAGCGCCAATACAGTCATCGATGTAGCGGAGGAAAAGGTGGGGGTGGTGCCAGTGTAGCTGCAGAACATGGACTGTTCCACATATCCTACGAAGAGGCCGGAATAGCTGGGGCCCATGTGGGTGCCCATGGCTACTCCTTTGGTTTGGAGGAAGTGGGAGGATTAGAAAGAGAATTTATTCAGAGTGAGGACCAATTCAGTCAGTCGAAGGAGGGTGTCAGTGGAAGGGTACTGGTTGGTACGGCAGGAAAGGAAGAAACGGAGGGATTTGAGTCCTTCATGTTGGGGTATGGAGGAGTACAGGGACTGGTTGTCCATGGTGAAGATAAGGTGTTGGGGACTGGGGAAGTGAAAATCATGGAGGAGGTGGAGGGCTTGGATGGTGTCCCGAATGTAGGTGGGGAGTTCTTGTTCAAAGAGGGACAGGACCGTGTCGAGGTATGCAGAAATGAGTTCTGTGGGGCAGGAGCAGGCTGAGGCAATGGGTCAGCTAGGGCAGTTAGGTTTGTGTATTTTTGGCAGGAGATAGGAACTGGCGGTGCGGGGTTGTGGGACTATGAAGTTGGAGGCGGTGGATGGGAGATCCCCTGAGGTGATGAGATTATGGATGGTCTGGTAGATGATGGTTTGGTGGTGGGAGGTGTGGTCATGGTCAAGGGAGCAGTAGGAGGAGGTGTCCGTGAGCTGACGTTTAGCCTCAGCAGTATAAAGGTTGGTGCGCCAAACTACTAACGTGCCTCCTTTGTCTGCTGGTTTGATAGTAAGGTTGGGATTGGAACTGAGGGAATGGAGGGTTTCACGATTCCAGATCTTTGGCCGTTCAGGAAGATATGAATTGCTTCCATTGTCACGAACTTGGGATGTCCCAGAGCGCCTTCAGGCATACTGTCAATAATTTGTGGATAATATGTCGATTCTGCAGGTTCCAAAGTATCATCTTCGGAACAACAGATAATTATGGAATTACTACACATGTTATTATTTATGAGCTGCAAATATAGCAGATATGAAAATTAGTTGAATTTTAAACTGATTGCTCAGTTGAAAATTATATCCACCAGGAAACAATGGCATATAAGAATAGGAAATGTTTAGAGAAACAAATATTCGCCTATTACATAAGAACGTTTAGGACATTTAAATGGGAAAAACGTCAGAAAATCTAAATTATCACCCTGTGTCTATCTCCACGCAGAAAGATTAAGGGGTGGTCGGTTAGATTGCTCCAAAGGCTACTGATGTCAGGCTGCGTTCAGCCTCCAAGAGAAAACAAATCAATGGCCGTCCTTCAGCTTTCCACAAGTTTGATCTACAGCTGCTGAAAATACACAGCAGCACTGACAACATCATGAATCCAAAAGAGAGTTTCACTTTTCAACTGGTGTCCTACCATTAGAATTATTTAAAAAATCTGCCAGATCTGCTCAGCATTTCCATAATTTTCCATGTTTTGTCTCTCCCATCTTCAAAGGAGTAATGTGAGTCTACATCTGAAGCAGCCATGCATACAATCAATAGTTTGAGCTGTTATACAAAAGAGAAGAACTGTAAGAAATTCTCCAACAGTTCACAAATAATTGAAAACGTGCCGATAAGTTGAAGGTTTAAAAAGTCAACATACACCTAGCCCCTAAAGTGGTAGCATTGATTGTTAATTACCCCTGAGTGCAAGGTGTTCAAAAAAGTTCGGGAAGGAAGGAAAGGAGGACAATTGGTCAAATTGGTATCATGACTCACAAACTTGATTGATGAGGGCAACACAGTGGATGTGATCTGTATGGACTTCAGTAAGGTATTTGACAAGGTTCCCCATGGGAGACTGGTTAGTAAGGTTAGATTTCATGGAATGTATAGAACATAGTGAAGAACAGGCTTATCAAAGGATTGTTTAAATTTCTAAAATGTAGCTGAGTTGGCTACATTAGCAAGTAGGCACATGGACAACAACTTGAGGCAGGTCATCCCCTCACTTCAGGACCCAAAGATACGATCGAAGACATCACGGACCCTGGCACCTGGGAGGCAACACACCCAACATGAGACTCGTTCGCTCCCAAAAAACCTTCTATCTGAGCCTCTAAATATTGAGTTCCTAATGACGAACACTCTCCTCCTTTCCCTCCTTCCCTTCTGTGCAACAGGGACAGGATCTGTGCCAGACACCTGGGCCCCACTGCATACCAATGGTAAGATGTCCCCTTCAACAATAACCAAAACTGCTTACATGTTCTTTCATAGGGAACGGCCGCAGGGGATCCCTCCACTGATTGTCTTTTTTTACCTCTCCGAACAGTCACCCAGCTTTCTTCGTGCAGATGAAGGGCTTTTGCCTGAAACGTTGATTTTCCTGCTCCTCGGATGTTGCCTGAACTGCTGTGCTTTTCCAGCCATTTGGGTACAGAACTGGCTCAAAGGTAGAAGATAGAGGGTGGTGGCAGAGGTTCGTTTTTCAGAATGGAGACCTGTGACCAATGGAGTGCAACAAAGACCGGTCATGGATTCACTACTTTTTATCATTTATATAAATGATTTGGATGTGAGCAAAATGAGTATAGTTGGTAAGTTTGCAGATGACATCAAAATTGGGGGTATAGTGGAGGGGTGAAGATTTAAATGGAACATAAGGGGCATCTTTTTCATACCTATCTTGAATGAGCTGCCAGAGAAAGTGGTGGAGACTGGTACAACTGCAAGACTTAATGGCATCTGGATGGGTATATGAGTAACATGGATTTAGAGGGATGTAGGGCACATGTTGGCAAAGGAGAACAGATTAATTTCGGATATCTGCTCAACATGGTCAAGTTGGACCGAAGGTTCGTTTTCCGTGCTGTATTGCTCTATGACTTGATGACTCGAGAACAACCACAAATAGAATGCAATCGAATTCCGCCAAATCGGTTTCCAGCTCAAAATCGGTATCTAAGTCCTATAAAGTCATTTCCACAAGTTCAGCTGTGTCAGAATCCAGGTTGCGATGAGTGCCTGTCAACCTGAAAAGGTGACTTTCGCCTGGGTCTCTGCAAAGGATTTGGTAAAATTCATTGCGTCCTGACAATTTGTTCTTCCAACAACTTACATGTTTCATTGATTCGGTTATTTTACTATGAAAATGATACGCGCTCCCGGAGCTGTGATGGCCGAGAGGTGAAGGCGTTGGATTCGTAAATCCCATGGGGGTTTCCTGCGCAGGTTCGAGTCCCGCTCACAGCGTTGGTTTCTTTGGAAGTTGCTGCTTCATTGGCATGGTTGCTGTATAAAGTGTAACCTGAGCTTCACGTTTAATTCAAAGTCAACTTTCGGCTGTAATGAATCAGAATTAGTTTGAAAATTGAACAAAGGAGACAGAAAATGTTCCGTGCTGACAGAGCTGTGATGGCCGAGAGGTTAAGGCGTTGGCTTCCACATTAGCATTGTCACAGAGCCCTACAGATGTAGGGCAAGGAGATAGACCCCTTGGTCCAATTCGTACATGCAGACCTGATATCCTAAACTAATTTATTCCCATTTGCCAGCACTCGGCATCTATCCCGCTAAACAATTCTTATTCATGAAATCATCCAGGTTGCTTTTAAATTATTTAATTGTACCAGACTCCACCACTTCCTCTGGCAGCTCCTTCCATGCACATGCCACCCTCTGAGTGAAAAAGGTGTCCCTTAGATTCCTTGAACAGCTTTCAACTCTAATCCTAGACATATGTTTAGTTCTGGATTCCACCAACCGAGGGAAAAAATCTATTCTATCTAACTTATTCATGTTCGTCCTGATTTCATAAACTTCTATAACGTCACCCCTCATCCAGCCCTAGCATATTCAGCCACTCCCTACCGCTCAAATCCTCCAACCCAGGGAACGTCCCTGTCAACCTTTGGTGAACCTGTTCAAGTTTCGCGACATGCTTCTGACTGGAAGGAAACCAGAATTGTATGCAAAATTCCGAAAGTGACCTAACTAGCGTCCTGTATAGTCGCATCATTATCTCCCAACTACAATACTAATGCTTTGACCAATGAAGGGAAGAATATTAAGCACGTTCTTCACTATCCTATTTACGTGCGATTCTGCTTTGAAGAAATTATGAAGCTGCACTCCACGGTATCTTTGTTCAGCAACACTTCAGAAAACCTTGCCATTAAGTGTAGATCTGAAAAAAAATCACAGTGGACAATCGGTGTTCCCTGAACGAGTGCCCAGTTTTGCGCTAGATCACTCTGATATGGAGGAGACCACACCAGGAGCAACAGATGCAGTATATCAGGTTTGAGGAAATCCAGGAAAATCTCTAGTAGATTGGAATAAGTCTTTGGGGCCTTGGAGGGTGATAAGAGAAAGTAGAGTAAACGAGAGAGTTCGGAGAGGAGCTTATTTGTCATTTCTACCATATACATCTGACACAATAAAAAGAAGGCAATGTTGATCATGACCAAATTGCCATTTGAACACAGTCTACACCACAGTACTGTCATACACAATACGGCCTAAAGTGAATAAAAAGTGCATGCAAGACAGCGCAGTTATTCCTGACAACTCAAGACAATAGATACAATGGTGGACAAATTACAATGTAGCATTGAATGATCGTTAATAAAATATTATTTTAGCCGCCATTCAAAACAACATACAAAAATTTCAAATGGAAGAGAGTGAGATCATACAGTGTCAAGAAATCTGATGGCTTAGGTGAAGAAACTTTTGCAGAGTCTGACTGTGAGTGATTGAATGCTTTGGTTACTTTTGCCAGATGGCAGGACTGTGAAGAATTTGAATCAAAGATCTGTGGGGTCGTCCACCATGCTGTTGGCCTTGCAAATGCAGCGTGAGGTGAAGATGTCTGTAGAGGAGAAATGAAGATTTCAATAAAGGCAAATTACTGCGGATGCTGGAATCTGAAACCAAAAGTGAAAATGCTGGAAAATCTCTGCAGGTCTGGCAGCATCTGTAAGGAAAGAAAAGAACTGAAGTTTCGCGTCTAACTGGCCCTTTTTCAAAGCTAAAAGAAGGGATAAATAGGGAAGCATTTATACTAGGCTGAGAGAAAGTGAGTCATGGCTTCAGAAACAAAGGTAGCAATAAATTGGAACTGAGGAAGGAAATATGGCTGTGGAAGCGAGTAGATAGTAAATTTAGCAAATGTATTGCTACATTAGCTTCTGGAGCCATGACTCACCTTCTCTCAGCCCGGCATAAATACCTCCCTATTTCTGTGATCGTCTCAGGTGTCCTCACGACCCGTTGTCAGGTCTTATGATTCAAGACAGTGCAATTCCGATGCAGCTGCTCAGCTTATTCTCAATTAACTCTGTTTCGAATGTGGTGAGGATAGGAGCTTTCCTCAACTATCGCAGACAGCAGAGACGTGCTGGGCTTTCTTGGCTATGAAGACCGTGTTGAATGACCAGGTGAGATTATCTGCTAGATGATTGCAACGAAATTTGATGCTCTTTACAATCTCCACGGAGGAGCCATCGTCATCCAGCAGAGAGTGATCGCTCTGTGCCCTCCTGAAGTCAACAATCATCTCTTTCGTTTTGTCCACGTTCATACACAGGTTGTTGGCTCTGCACTAGTCTGTTACCACAGCATCTTCTCTCTGTATGCTTGCTCTTCATTCCTGTGATTAAGACCCACTACGGCCGTGTTAACCGTGAAGTTAATAATAGAATTTCCGTTGGACATCAATGCTCAATCGTATGAAAGCAGGGTGAAAAGCAGTCGACTGAGCACACAGCCCCGGGGTTTCCCCGTGCTCAGTGTGATGATTTTGAAGATGCTGTTCCCAATCCGGGCTGTCTCAGGTGTCCCAGTTATTAGGTCCAGGGTCCAGTTACAGAGGAACTTATTCAAGCACAGTGCACCCAGCTTTCCAAACAGGTGCTGACGAATGATACTGCTGAATGACGAACTGAAGTTAATGAACAGTAATCTGATGAAGTTGTCCTTCTTCAACAGGTGGGTGAGGGCCAGATGCAGGGTGGTGGAGATAGCATCATCTGTTGAGCGGTTGGAACGATGCACACACTGCATACTATCCAGAGATGGTGGGTTGGGGCGGTGGGCAGCAGGATCCTAATATACCTCATCACGGGCCTCTCGAAACAATTCATGATGTTTTGTGTTAATGCAACTGGACAGTAGTCACTGAGGCAAGGCACTGAAGACTTCTTCGACACAGGGACGATGGTAGTTGCCTTGAAGCACGTTGGAACTATGACACAACTCAGAGAAATGTTAAAGATGTCCAAGAGAACATCCACCAGCACGTCAGAGCATCCTCTGAGCATTCTGCATCCGATGTTATGTGGACCAGAAGTCTTATGTGGGTTGACTCTGCATAGAGTTTTCCTCACGTCAGTCGTGATAAGACTCAAAACCTAGTCATTGGGAGGCGAGATGGTCCTCCTAGCTTCCACATCATTTCATTCCTCAAACCATGCAAATAAGTTATTCAAATCATCAGGGAGGGTGGATATCACCAGCACAAGCAGGTGATGCTATGCTGTAGCTATTAGTGGTCTTCCTCCTCTTCTACATGCTCTGCATATTGCCGCTGTCCTGAAAAAGCTTGTATATTCTCTGTGCGTATGCAAGCTTGAACTCTTTCATGGCCCATGATTACCATCTATAGTTGCCTAAAGGGGTGTCTTGATGAATATGTGCACGAAAATTATAGCCTCAATTAGCACTTTTTAAAATAGAATAATTACAGTGCGGAACAGGTCCTTCGACTCCACAACTCCACACCATCGCTGCAAAGAGTAACCCAATCAGACACATTCCACTACACCATTATCCTGTATTTACACGTGACAAATGCACATAACCAACACATCCTTGAAAACTGTGGCGATTGTCACATGGCCAGTTCCTCTAATCTGCACATCTTGAGATTGTGGGAGATTCTTACACCATCATGGACTAGAAGTTCAGGCGCAGGAAAAAGAATAGAATGAAATGCTTCAATGAACCATTTCGCACTCACTACGTCTGAGTTATGACAAAAGGCGTGCTTGAAATTTGTTCTTGTGACGGTGACTAAAAATGAACGACTTACTTTTCTTGATGCGCACTCCCAATTTCTTCAGAATATAACCTTTTTGCAAGCTGTACTTAGGATTGAAGAATACAAAAAAAAACACATTCTTTCATTTTCTGGTTCACTGCATGGGCATCTGACCACAAATTCCCTTATTATTTCGTGCAATATTTTCAAGTAAAGCTTATTTTAAATGCTGACAATGTCAATTCTTCTGTCACGCTGGTTAGTGGAGGTACCTATTATTATTTCATTATTTGATTCACCAGAGTCATTTAGGGTGGCGGATCAGCTACAATATAACGCCAGATCCACGCGCATCTCATTCAAACTCAATGTCCTCTGAGCAACGAGGGATGTATTATAAACGCTGACCTTGACAGTCACGTAATCATCCCATGAGTGATTTTTTTTTAAATCAACAGTGAGACGTTAGCGAATGGAATACACGAGATGGAAATGTCCTGGTAACAAAAACGACTGAGGCATTCAAGAGAGAATTGGGTAATGATATTGATAAAAATATTGTGCACAGCTACGGCGAAAAATCAGTAGATATTCATGAAGTAATAATTCTCATTTAACAATCGCTACCAGGCACGTTTCAGAGGAGGTTCACTAGAATGTTCCCGGGAATGAAAAGCTTCTCACATGAGGAATATTTGATGACTCTGCATCTTTACCGGATGGAGTTTAGAAGAATGAGGGGGTATCTCATTTAATGATAAAGAATACTGAATGGCCAAGGCAGAGTAGATGTTGGAAAGGTGTTTGCATTTTTCGGAGAGACTGGTACCCGATTACGTAGCTTTAGGGTAAAGTGAAGACATTTTTGAACGGAGTGAAGGAGAAACCTTTTCAGACAGAGAATGGTGAATCAAGGGAATTCATTGCCACAGAAGGCTATAGAAGCCATGTCATTTAGTATATTTACGGCTGAGGCAGGTTAATGAAAAATAATGTGAATCAGGATTACGGGGAGAAGGCAGGTGACTTGGATTGAGAAAATGATCAGCCATGATCGAAAGGAGGAGCAGACCCAATGCCTTTAATTTCGTAATTTCTGATTCTCTTCCTTATGGTCTAAGACATATCGAATGTCATCCTTTTCCGCCATAACAATGTTGTGTTTCTATGAACTGTGTCTTCAGTCCAATCGCTCCTTTATCTCCGTCTGACTACATGCGCTCCGAAGTATAGTTAACTTACAGAAGGTCAGAGATAGCTTTGTTTGGCAACATTCTGTGATGATTCTTGTGATGCAATCAATGTTCCCAGAACTCTGGACCCTTATCCGCAGGGCAGTTTTAAGCATATGAGACATGGAATTTATATTTACTGACAAAATGGAACAAAAAAGTTGAATTAATTTTATCGATAAAAATGTGTTTTGGGGACCAACGGAAGAGCCCTGTATGAGAGCGGATGTTATGCAAAACTGAGAACTGCAGATGCTGGAGTCCTGATGAAGGGCTTTTGACTGAAACATTGAATGTCCTGCTCCTCGGATGCTGCCTGACCTGCTCTGCTTTTCTGCACCACTCTGATCGAGAGAGAATGCTGTCAACGGAGCAGGTTCACTCTGAATGAAGTATCTTTGGAGTGTCGGCAGGTAAGTAGGGAAAAGACAGAAGAGCACGAGTGGGCGAGTTATTCTGGAAATCCTGATCCACTATTAAAGTTGACCACGGGGGTTCGAACACGCCTAAGCCTTCTACAGGCATAACCATATAAATTTTCAGGCCGTTGTTAATTAGAAAACGAACAAACACAACTTTAAAGGCACTCAAAGACCGAGTATTCAATGCTCATCGTAATGGAGAATTGCAAGACTTCTTAAAGCTTAGACTAAAGTCAAGTAATCCTCATTGTGTTCTTAAATCACAATGCGTTATTTTAAAATTATGTCTGCCTGCTTCTATATTCCTTCATGAGGGAACACAATTTAAATGCGCAATCCTGTTTATCTCTTCAATCATTTTGCAAATTTCGATGAGATGACCTGTCATGTTCTGAAACTATGAGAAAAATTAAGGCCAGATTTGCCCAATTGCAATTCACTGGACAAATGCCCATCTATGCTGTCAAGTCTAATGATCATTCGTGGTGTTCCCTGTACTGTAAATTCCCATACTGTACTCCAAGTGCGGTTTAACCGCCCTACCATACATTGGAAATTAGACTTCTTTCTCGTGGCCTAAAATCCTTCAGCTGGAAAGGTTGGAATTTTCCAGCTTTCACAACAGATTTCTGTAACTGCTGCTAGACTTCAATGACTTATTAAAAACGACGCCAATGTGCACTTCTACAAGTCTGTACATCAGACTTTCTATATGAATTACTTTTCAGGATGTTATCTGTGAAGAAATAATCTACGCACATTTCCCACCTGACAAGTATGATAAAGTCAATTAGTTACTATTTATTAAATCATGAGGGAAATGGATAGAGTGACCGGACAATGTGACGGAAACAAAAGCTAGAGAACATAGGTTTAAAATAAAGATTTCAAAGGGAACTAAGAGGTAACTTTTTAACATGTGTCTAGAATGAGCTGCCAGAGAAAACGATGGAGACTCGCACAACTGCAACTTTTAATGATATCTGGATGGTTGTACGAGTAAAAAGGGTTTAGAGGGATGTCAGCCAAGTGTTGACAAAATTGGACCAGATTAATTTAGGATATGTGTTCAGCATGGTCAAGTTGGACCGAAGGTTGGTTTTCCATGCTGTATTGCCGTATGACATGATGACTCCAGAACAACTGCAAAAAGAACGCTAAAGACACCCTTCAAATTGGTTTCCAGTTTCAAATCTTCGGTCAATCTTCCTCTCTTATATTCACAAGTTCTTTACCTGATATCAGAATTTAAGAGTTTCATTTTTGCAACCATTCCTGTACATCAGTTCTGTATTATTTCTAATTCCTTTATCTCTTCTCTAATGTGGTCCAGTGTTTTGGTACTTAGCGTGAATGTTTCTGATATCATAATGCGCTGAATATTAAAATTCAGCAGAATATCCACTTCGGGACCAAGTGCTTGACAATTGAGTCAAAGTCGATTCGACGTGCAGACGCAATGAGGCAAAGGACTTCTTTTCGTGTGGTGTCAATTCCGTGAATCTATAACTCAATGAAGAGCTATTCCAGTAGGTTCAGCTATGTCAGAATCTAGGTGTCAGACCCACAATTTTCGATTATTCTACATTTATACAGTCACAGAGTCATATTGATGTTGTGCAAGGAAACATACCCCTCAGTTCAATTCGTGCATGCAGACCAGATATCCTAACCTAAACTATTTCCATTTATCAACACTCAACTTATGTCTCGCTAAACACTTCTTATTCATAGAATCATCCAGGTGGCTTTTAAATGCTTTAATGTTACCAGCCTCCACCTTATCTCGTCAACTCTTTCCATGCACACATCATTCTCAGGTTCCTTGGATAACTTTCAACTCTAACACCAAACATAGGCACTTTAGTTCTGGACTCCACCAAACAAAGGAAAAGGCTTAATCTATTTGACAGGGTAAAGATTTAAAACGGACCTCAGGGACAACTTTTTCATGCCTGTCTGATGTGGTGGAGAAAATGGTGGAGTCTGGTATAACTGCAAGATTTAATGATATCTGTGTGGGAAGATCAATAACAAGGATGTAGAGGTACATGGGCCAAATGTTGGCAAATGGGACCAGATTAATATAGGATATCTGTCCAGCATGGTCAAGTTGAACAGAAGGGTCGTTTTCCGTCCTGTATTGCTGTATTGCTGACTGACTTGATGACGCTAGAACAATCACAAAAGGAATGCAAGCGAAAAGGTTTCTAGTTCCAAATCTTCAGTCAATCTTCAACGCAAAATTTCGTTAGCTGATGTCAGAATTTCATTCCTGGAACCAATTCGGTAAATTAGTTTTGCATTTTTTCCAATTTTTATATCT
The DNA here is from genome assembly GCF_020745735.1 of Hemiscyllium ocellatum. NCBI lineage: Eukaryota > Metazoa > Chordata > Chondrichthyes > Orectolobiformes > Hemiscylliidae > Hemiscyllium > Hemiscyllium ocellatum. The sequence goes on from NC_083435.1 coordinate 33,055,318, forward strand.
TTTCTCTAATGTGCTCCAGTGATTAGTTACTTAGCATGGACATTTCTGATATTATATTTTGCTGAATATTAAGACGAATATGATTATTAAAGGATTAGACACTCTGGAGGCAAGAAGCATGTTTCCGCTGATGGGTGAGTCGTGAACCAGAGGACACAGTTTTAAAATAAAGGTTAGGCCACTTATAACAGAGTTGAGGAGAAACTTCTTCATCCAGAGAGTGGTGGGTGTATGGAATGCTCTGCCCCAGAAGACTGTGGAGGCCAAGTCTCTGGATACTTTCAAGAAAGAGTTGAATAGAGATCTCAAGGATAGTGGAATCAAGGGTTATGGGAATGAGGCAGGAACAGAAAACTGATTGAGGATGATCAGCAATGATGATAATGAATGGTGGTGCGGGCGAGAAGGGCAGAATGGCCTACTCCTACACCTATTGTCTATTGTCTATTAAAACTCAGCGGCATATCCACTTCAGGACCATGTGCTGGACAATTTAGTCAATATCAATCGGAAGTGCGGACACAATGAGGCAAATGACTTGTTTTCGTGTGGTGTAAATTTCGTGACTCTATAATTCAACGAAGAGTCATTCCCGCAAGTGCAGCTGTGTCAGAATCCAGGTTGTGATGAAAGCCTGTTAACGTTGACGTTCGTTGGGTCTCTGCAAAGAATTTGGTGAAATCATTGCGTCTTGCAGAACTATTCTTGCATCAACTTATGTTTCATGGATTCGATTGTTTTAGTATGAAAATTGGCAGTAGGTGTGCAGCTGTGATGGCCGAGAGGTTAAGGCGTTGGTTTCGAAATCCAATGGGGGTTCCCTGCGCAGGTTCGAATCCTGCTCACAGCGATGTAACCTCCTTCTCATCCTTTGAATTTTGGATATGTTAGAGCCTGAGCTTTGTGCTTAATTAAATGTTTGATTGGAACGAATAAGAAGTAATTTGAAAACTGACCAAGTCATCGAAAAAAATCAATTATATGTCGCGACACAATAAAAAGCCCACCAAATTGCAACATGAGTGAGTTTGAACGCAAATAAAGAACTATCATGGAATTTGAATATTCGGGTGGGAATGAAGCAAAATAAGAAGCAATGCAAAACATGTAACTGCAAACGACGAATGCTTCATTTTCTACGAGCTGTTGAAAGACAAGCTGAGATAATATTTCCGACCCACAATTTGTGATTATTCCACATTAATAGAGTCACAGAGTCATACAGATGTAGAGCAAGTAAACAGTCCCCTCGGTCCAATTTGCACATGCAGACCAGATATCCTAACCTAATTTATTCCCATTTGTCAGAACTCGCCCAATATCCCGCTGAACATTTCTTATTCATAGCATCATGCAGGTTGCTTTTAAATGATCTTATTGTACCAGCCTACACCACTTCCTCTGGCAGCCGCTTACATACACGTACCACCCTCCTCATGAAAATGTCCCTTAGGATCTTTGTACAGCTTTTAACTTTAACTCTAAACATATGCCCTTTAGTTTTGGATTCCACCACCCAAGGGAAAAGACCTATTCTGTTTACCCTACTCATGTCCATCATGATTTTATAAACCTGAATAAAGACACACCTCAGTCTTCGATACTCTGGGGAAAACAGTCCCAGCCTCTTTTCAGACTCTCCCTTTTGCTCAAATCCTCCATACCTAGGAACATTCCTGGCAATCGTTTGTGAAGCAGTGCAAGTTTCACAACATTCTTCTGATAAGAAGGAGATAAGAACTGCACACAATATGGCAACAAAGACCTAACCAGTGTCATGTATAATAACATCATAATCTCTCAATTCAAATACTCAATGCTATGAACAATGAAGGTAAGAATACTAAACATATTCTTCACAAACCTATCAAACATGCATTTCAACTTTCAAGGAATTACGAATCTGCACTACAAGGTCTCTTTGTTCAGCAACACTTCCCAAAACCTTGCCATTAAGTGCGGATCTGGAAAAAGCACAGCAAATTTCTAGTGGATTCCAATAATAATTTGGGGCCTTTGCGAGTGATACGAGAGAGTAGAGTAAAGTAGAGAGAGAGAGTTGAGGATGTTTATTTGTCAGTTCTACCATATGCATGTGCTGCAATAGAAAGGTGGCAATATTGCTCGAGGAACAAATTGCTATTTGACACACAGTCATACACAGGGCAGCTTAAAGTGCATAAAATGTGCAAAACATGCAAGTTAGCACAATAATTCCTGACAAGACAAGACAATAGAGACAATGGTGGAAAAATTGCAACGTAACAATGATTGATCATTAATAAAATATTGTTTTAGCAGTCATTTAAAACGTCGTCCAACAACTGCAAATGGAAGAGAGTGTGATTATTCAGTGTCAAGAAATCTGATAGCTTATGGGTAAAATCTTTGTAGAGACTGGCTGTGAGGGACTGAATGCTCTGGTAACGGTTGACAGATGGCAGGACTGTGAAGAATTTGAATCAAAGATCTGTGGGCTCGTCCACAATGCTACTAGCCTTGCAGACGCTGCTTGTGGGGAAGATGTCTGTAATGGTGAGGTGAAGATTCCAATGATCGTCTCAGCTGTCCTCACTACCGGTTGTCAGGTCTTATGATTGAAGACGATGGAATTCCGAACCAGAAAATGATGCAGCTGCTCAGCGTATTCTCAATTAACCCTCCGTCGATTGTGTTGAGGTTAGCGGGCGTCAGATGAGCTTCCCTTAAACTACGCAGACATCAGAGCCGCTGTTGGGCTTTCTTGGCTATGAAGGCAATATTGAATGATCAGGTGAGATTATCTGCCAGAGGGATGCAAAGAAATTTGGTGTTCTTCACAATCTCCACGGGGGAGCCATTGACACCCAGCAGAGTCTGATTGTTTTGTGCTCTCCTGAAGTCAACAACCATCTCTTCCCTTTGGTCCAGATTCATAGACAGGCTGTTGGCTCTGCAATACTCTGTTAGCCAGAACATCTTCTCTCTGTATGCTTTCTCCTCATTCCTGTAATTGAGAAAAACAACCGTCATGTCAACAGTGAACTTAATAATATAATTTCAGTTGGACATCAATGCCCAATCGTGTGAAAGCAGGGTGAACAACAGTCAACAGAGCACACAGTCCCGGGGTTTCCCCGTGCTCAGTGTGATGATTTTGAAGATGATGTTCCTAATCCGTGTTGTCTGAAGTCTCCCAGTCATTAGGTCCAGGGTTCAGTTACAGTGGAACGTATTCAAGCCAAGCACACTCTGCTTTCCAAACATGTGCTGATGAATGATACTGTTGAATGCAGAACTCAACAGTATGAATGAAGTCAATGAAGAGTAATCTGATGTTGGTATCCTTCTTTGCCAGGTGGGTGAGGGTCTGGTGCAGGGTGGTGGAGATGGCATTTTCTGTTGAGCATTTGGAACATTGTGCAAACTGCAGAGTGTCCACTGAAGGTGAGTTGGGGCGGTGGGCAGCCTTTCAAAACAATTCATGATGTTTAGTGTTAATGCAACGGGGCAGTTGTCATTGAGGCAAGACACTGAAGACTTTGTCGGCACATGGACGATGGTGGTGGCCTTGAAGAACTTTGGAATTATGGCACAACTCAGGGAAATGTTAAAATGTCCAAGAGAACATCTACCCGCACGTCAGAGCATCCTCTGAGCATTCTGCGTGGGATGTTATGTTGACCAGAAGTTTTATGTGGATTGATTCTGCATAGAGTTTTCCTCACGTCAGGTGTAATAAGACTCAACACCTGATCATTGTGAGAGGAGATGGTCTTCCTCATTTCCACATCATTTCATGCCTCAAACCATGCATAGAGATTGTTCAATTCATCCGGGAGACGGGTATCACCAGGACAAGGAGGCAATGTTATGCTGTGTTTGGTGATGGTCTTAATACTCTTCTACAAGCTCTGCATATCGCCGCCGTCCTGATAAAGGCTGCATATTCTCTGTGCGCTTGCATGCTTTACCTCTTTGATGGCCCATGACTACCATCTCTAGCTGCCTGACAGAATGATGAATTAATGTCGTGTAGATCGCATTTACTTATTGTTCATGTTTCATGGTAACTGTTCTAAAATCAAATTTCACAAGATATTTGAACATGAATATTCATCTTAAAGTAACTACTCTCGCTTAATTCCGGTATTGAACTCTCTGGCAGGGATGTTTAATGCAAAAACAGTAAATTACTGGCAGTATTTACTTCCCTACATTTCATACAGTTGCACAGTCAAATCGTAAAAAACAAAGCTGTGATTGAAATGATCTCCCCGACAGAGACTTTTTTTAAAAATTGCAGACAGCGATTCAGGGTGGACAAAGAGACGAAGACAAAGAACAAGAATGAGATAAATGAGCTCGGTGAATCACTGTGACATATCGACCTTGAAATGTGTTGACACATTTCACGATTCCTTCCCTTTAACATTTCAGGATATGAGGAATTGTTTCCATTTTCACGAATTTGCGAGGCCCCAGAGTGCCTTAATACATGTGGTCATTAATTAGGGGGAATTACGCCAATTCTGCAGCTGCCAAAGTAGCATCTTAGGAATAATATATAATTATGCAGTTTTTAAAAAATAAATGTTTTAATACAGATGCCATAACTTATAAGATGCAAATATATTAGATTTAAAATTTATGCGAATTTTGAACTGATTGCTCAGTTAAAAAAAATATATAGTACAGGAACCAATACTAACGTATATGGAAAGGGAATTATTTGAAAAGCAAATATTCGCCTATTGCAGACAGAGACAGGAGAACATCTAGAAGTTGGAAATGTAGAAATGTCAAAAAAAACCCTGAATTATCACTGTGTGCCTTTCTTCACAGAGAAGGAGCAAGGAGTGATCGGTTAGGTTGCTCTGAACGCTGTTGATGCATGCTAGAAAAAAAACTGTTAAAATCTAAAGGATTTGAAGTCTGCTTCAAGTGTTTGACAAGATTTTTATATACATATAATATTTATGCCTGTGCATGTTTTGGATACCATTTTGTCATGTGCTAAATCTGCAGGTTCTTTGATTGCTAAATGACTCAAGACAAAAGCATCCAACTGGTCAAAAATGTTTCCGAGTGTCTTGAAGTCACGAGAATTAGGAAGTGTCTTTACCTTCTTTTTGATATATGAAAGGAATGGAATTCTGAAACATCCCGAAATTCACAGCGTTTACACGACTTTCTCCTCCCTTGTCTCTCTGCTTGCTTGTTCTGGTTTGTATGTATTTATTGTCAGAGACTTCAGACACTATGCTGAATGAGAGTGACTGACAATACTTGCCAGTGAATTAACTTTATTTGTTATAGCCACAACCACTTACTTCAAACGCAAATAGATTTGTCCCATTTGCCTTCACCTGATTACCACCTCAGCTTCACCTAACCATTCGCCAGAATGTCCTTCTGCAAAGCATTACACATTCAGCTGACGTTGTTCCATGTCTGGTAAATGAAAAAAAAATCAATCACGTTTCGTCGTGCTTCGTCAATTTTGAAGACAACTTAACTCATTAACAGTTGTTGTTCGCGAACGTCAGCAGATCTTCGGACAAAGTAATAAATATTCACACATATTCAACAAGGATAAAAGAGCACGAAGTTTCTGAAGCAGTAAAATTCTCAGACTACTTACTTTAAATCAATCATTTTTCCATCCGTTATAATTGACATCAAAATTTTGCACTTAAACTCAGAGCCTTGCAATTGTTGGTGCTCTGTTCCCTTTATGACTGCTCTGTTTCTTTTTAAAAGCTCATTAGGGTATCTGGAACTTCAAGTTTGCTTCTCACATATACCGGACATTATGCAAGGTATTGCATCCATGAACGTACCTGCTGTGAAGGTGAACGTAGACCACCGTTACCAATTTGTCCCTTGGCCTGTGCATTTGTTTTAACTCCTTCATTCGCCCACGAAATTTTTATTCTGACTCTATGAAAACATCACGTTTAAAAATCAAGCGAGCAGCAGAACATTTGTCGGTTTGATTTCGTTTGTGTTATCTTTTTAACGCTTGATTTCGTCATTTTCACGTTAGAGGAGTAGACAACATCCCTGCCAGTCCGAGGGATACCGGAATTCAATTCCCTGACGAGACGTGTTATGTTATTGCGTTTTCGGCTTTTCTTGTACTAAAATTCTGATGCAACTTTTAATGATGAGACAGGAAGAAATTATAAGATTAAAAATACGTGCTGCATTTAAGTTCCTACGAGATATATCAGGGATAGTTGACAATTCAAATGTGTTTTAATTTTACTAGATCAAATGATTGCTCACTCCTGGCATTAGTCCATGAAACAGATTGACAATGATCATCCTTCCTATCAATCTCACACTGTTCCGTTGCTAAACAGTCACTAAGACAAATTTCATGCTGTTATTTCCTTCATGTGCATCACACACAGAAAGAAAATATTGATAATGTGTTACTGGAAAAGCGCAGCAGGTCAGGCAGCATCCAAAGAGCAGGAGAATCGACGTTTCGGGCATGAACCCTTCTTCTATGAGGCGCTCTTCCTCCAGCCATCGGGTTGGTATGGTATGGCGGTGGAGGAGTACAAGGACCTGCATGTCCTTGGTGGAGTGGGAGGGCGAGTTGAAATGTTTAGCCACGGGGTGGTTGGGTTGGTTGGTCCGGGTGTCCCAGAGGTGTTCTCTGAAACTTTCTGCAAGTAGGCGGCCTGTCTCCACAATATAGAGGAGGCCACATCCGGTGCAGTGGATGCAGTAAATGATATGTGTGGAGGTACAGGTGAATTTGTTGCGGATATGGAAGGATCCCTTGGGGCCTTGGAGGGAAGTAAGCGGGGAGGTGTGGGCGCAAGTTTTGCGTTTCTTGCGGTTGCAGGGGAAGGTGCCCGGAATGGAGGTTGGGTTGGTGGGGGGTGCGGACCTGACCAGGGAGTCACGGAGGGAGTGGTCTTTTCGGAACGCTGACTGGGGATGGGAGGGAAATATATGTCTGGTGGTGGGGTCCGTTTGGAGGTGGCGGATATGGCGACGGATGATACGATGTATATGGAGGCTGGTGGGGTTGTAGGTGAGGACCAGTGGGGTGGTGATTGGAGGAACTGGGCTCATGGGTGGAGGAGTGGGAAGTGAAGGAGATGCGGTGGAGTGCATCCTCGATCATGTCTGGGGGAAAATTGCGTTCTTTGAAGAAGGAGACCATTTGGTTTGTACGGTATTGGAACTGGTGATTGTACAGTCCTGTGACAATTTGAGTCAACAATATACCATCCGAAATCTTGCGTCTTCCCTCACCTCGACTGTACTATGAACCGTGGCGAATTTGAGAGACAAATTGTTTACCTCCAAAATCATTTTCTTTCACTCTTCTCCTTCTTAAGCTAACCTTCCCTCTTGCTGCCGTTCTACTGACTGACCGGCATTCTTTGGAATTCATTCGATGTTAAATGAAACAAAAAGATACAACTATTCAAAAAGACTGCTTGAAAGAAGGCTAACATTGGCACGTGGGATAAATGAATGTTTCTCATTCAATGGTTGTCACTTGAGCTATACTCATTTTCAATTTCGTATGAACATCCCTGGTATGTTTTGCTCATGGGCAGAATAGAATTAATTGAATTCTTCAACCTTATGTCTAGAAGGTGATGCCGATACATCTTGACATAAATTTTGCTCAGCAGCAAGAGACATTTCACAAAAGAACCAAAGAATATTTATACACACGGATGGGCATACTGTTACACAAACGCGCATGCACTCACACAGACCCTCTCTCATACAAACGCAATCGCAATCGTACTCTCTTACAGGGATATACCGTATTCCCTCATATTTGCACTCTGCCAAGGACACACTCTCACACAGTTACACGCACTCAGACACATATGCTTTCACACACATACACGCCTTCACACTTAAGAACTCTCCATCTCAAGCACACTCACTCTCTCTGAAGAGCGCGCACACGCACAGTTTCCCTGTCTCTTCCTCAAAAACACACCTACCCTCTGGCACGTACGCTCTCTCTCTCGCACACACATTCTCAAACACACACACAAACACGCACACACATTCATATATATATAGAAAATAATGCAAAAATTCAACTCCCCACATTCTTTTAAATTGCAATGGACGTAATTCTGGCGTACTCAGTCTCTCCTCATAAGCCAAATCCTGAATCAAACAAGTGAACGTCCGCTGCACCTCCCCCTGCGCCAGTGTCAGGACATTCTTTCTCACGGAAGGAGACCATAGCTGCAGGAAACAGTGCAAGTGTGCCTCACTAGCAGACTAACCTCCCTGCTTTTAAACACAACCCTTCAGCAATGATGGACTGAATTCCATTTGTCTTCTTTATTACTTTGATACCTGCATCAAGCTTCTGTTAATAATGCAAGACACATCAAGGCCCTTCTGCACTGCAGCACCCTGTAACTATTGTACAATCACATCGACTAGTCAGTTGTCCAACGTCCTCGTAATGCCTTCCCAGTAGGTATGTTCAGCATGACATGCCTTTCCTGAAACTGTAATGTGTTAGCCCAATGGGAAAATTTCTATCCAGATATCGTGCTATTTCATCCTTGATAATGCATTCACACATGTTTTCCAATGCAGAATTTACACTATTCAATGTAACATTCCCCATGTCTTGTCTATCTCGTCTTTGAACTAGTGTTGTCACGCTTGCTGTTTTCCAAATTGCTGGTACTGCCCTTGAGTCCAGGGAAATTTCGAAAATTACCGCAAAAGATTTTTTTAGTTTTTTTTTCAAATCCACAGATGCATTTCACCAGTGTCAGGAGACTTGTCGAACTCCAGTTCCGTTATCTTGCCCATCATTATCTCCTTGCCAATTGCTAGCATGTTACTCGTGCCCTCCAATGTTAAGACTGGCACAAAGTCCCTGTTTGATACATCGACCATGTTCTCATGCCCCTTTACTAAATCATTCTTCTCATTAAACAGACAGAGGCTTACTTTCACCACTCTGTTTTAATTTGGTTTTTACTGAAATATTTGCTATCGGGCTTTATATTCTGAGCGAGTTATTCTCATATTCCATCTGACTTTTCTCCATAGCTTATGTTTGGTTTGTTGATGCCCTTTAACATTTTCCAAATCTTCTAAGTTCTCGCTGGTCTTTGTCACTTTGCATGCCGTCTTCTTCAATTTGCCAGCCTCCCTTATTAACTTCGATATTGATGGTAGATAACCGTTTCTGTATAATCCTTCCCTTCACGGGCACGTAATTTTGCTGACAACGTTCAAAAAAATGGCTTCAGTAGACCTCTACTATTTGTGAACATTCCATAGATAAAATATTTGCTCTATTTTGCTCTACATTGACCAAGTCGTCCAGCACCCTGTTGTAGTCTCTTTTGTTTAAGCACTGAACTCTGTTTTTAGATTTAATATTCACCCTTTCCATCTGTATTCTAAATTCACTCATACTCTGATCGCTCCTTCTCCGAGGAACCCGAACTATTAGATTGTTAATTATTCCTGTCTCATTACACAGGGCCAGATCTTGGATCGCTTGCTCTGCCCCCAGTTCCATTACATGCTTTTGAAGTAAACGATCCTTGGTGCATCCAATGAAATTCTCCTCTAGCACGACGAAGGGTCCTGTCAACATGAAAACGGAATTTATGAACAGAGCCACATGGGTTCCAAAAATTATGAGCAGCGAGTGATGGAAACACCTAAATCATTCCACTAAGAACGTAACAGATCTAAGATCTACAGTTGTCGCAAATCCTGCGGTGAATTGAAGTGGGAAATGCGTTCTGTGAAAGTAGAGCATTTTCAGATGTGATTGCCAAGTGGTTAAGGCGTCGGGCTAGCAATACAATTGGGTCTAGCAAGAGACTCGAGCTCTGCTCGCTGCCGTCTTTTCACGAGTGTCGTTTTATTTTTTGCAGACCTTCATTCTGTAGGGTTTTGAGAGCAACCATTTACACCTACCAGAATAACTTACTGAACATTTGCAGATCAAAGTATTGTTTCAAAGTGGGATTTGCCCAAGCCAGGAGATGTTCTGAAGAAGGCTCACTGTTGTCGAAAGGTTAACACTATTTCTCCTGCACAGAACTGCTGAGTTTCTCCAGGAATTTCGCTCTTTCTTTGCATCAGACGTCCAGCTACCCCACAGTAGTCTGTTTTGCTTTATTGATCTAGCATTGTCAGCAAGCTTGTTCCAATCTCGAACACTCCTTTGCAAGCTCACTGGAAAGTCTCAGATCGAAAGGATTTCACAGAATTTGCAAATCAACGTGATCTCTGGGTGAACCTTATGAACCGATGTCCGTATAATTAAAATAGAGATCGCTGGCTCACAACAATATGCTGATAACTGTATAGGTTTCTAAATTCCCCGATTTTTTTTTTGGGACGTGTAAGTTGTTGAAGGTTTAATTATGATCTGTATCTAAGAATACTAGTGAGGGAGGGTCATGTCGTTTTTTGGCTAATTGTTGTTCATGTATGCTGGTGGCTAGTTTTCTGCCTATTATGACCCTATACAGAAAGCAAGCAAAACTAATGTAATTTACAAAATACCGTACAAGGTGTGTAACAAAAATTAGTTTGGACAAATCGTCAGAAAACTAGCCACCAGGATACATGAACGCCAACTAGCCTCAAAATTACGTGACCCTTTCTCACTAGTATCCTTACATACAGATAAGGAAGGACACCGCTTTGATTGGGACAACGCATCCATTCCTGGACAAGACAAACAATGACAGGAAAAGAATTCCTAGAAGTATGGCATTCCAACCGGAACTCTATCAACAAACACATCGAGTTAGATCCCATCTACAACATTCTGGAAGTGATCTCATAACAGGAAATGACATTACCAAAGGAAATAACATCACCAAACCAAAGAAACCCAAATATATCAATAGAAATCAGGAATTAGGAACAGTGCTTCGCCTGAGGCGCACTGAAAATGTTACCTAGTAGGGTGACGACACGTCTGGAAATGACCCTTCCAGCTCAGCAGGTAACACTACATTTAGAACCTCAACCTGACCTACACGTCTTCTCAAAACTCACTTACAGCTAGCATTGATTGCTTTATATGAGTTAATGAAGTCCGCAGTACAGTATTTTTCACTTTTTCTTAGTGGATAGGGGGCTCGATTCGCGGTCAAGAATCTTCCTTCTGCAATGCTAGTGGCATATTTCCTTCTGAAGTGCATTTTAATATATTAAATTATGCAGTAATCCCTCAAGCAATATAAGCATACCATGTTCAAACTTTATTACCACATCTAACTTCTTTAAATCCTCTGTGGATTTTAGAAAATAAAGTACTTCACGTTCACAATCTTGTGTGTCATAGACAACTTTGAGATGAAAATTTTCATACAGGCCCGTTGTCATCAGGTGCTCAATCCCGATATAGCAAATGAAAAATGTTCATAGATATGAAACGAAAGTTTCCGTGGTTATATGCAATTTTGAACTTCTTAATTTGAAACCAACTGAATATATATCTTTGGCTAGCATTACAAAAGCGAGTAAAAGTGATCAATCTTCCCAAAAGCAAATCATTGCACATGTTGGAGTTTTGAAAAAAATGTAGAATTGTAAGTCAATCTGAGTAGATTCTGCCAGCATTTTGTGATGCCACATGATTGGTAAAATGGTCTGCAGAGTATATGGTAAGTAAGCGTCTCACGACCAATGAAATATAATGCAAGAAATGCTGAATACAACAACCTGGAATTAAAACTTTCATAAAAATGCGCCCTTACCGGGTCAGTGATCTACAGAGAGTGTTGTCTTCATGTTGTTTCTTAGGATTGTTCTTCAAATCCGACCTATCTTTGGACCTGAGGAGTGAGCAATGACAGTAATTCAAAATATAATAATCGTTGTGCAGGAAAAGATAATTGGGAAGTTTGAATGCGAATTACAAGGGAGACAGAATTCATTTCAACAAGGAGAGATTATTGCTTTGGCGTGAAAAACTCCGTGCTTTCTAAATAGCTGAAATTAAAACGTTGCACTGCTAGCTTTAACTTATATAAACCTGTATGGCAACACTGTTTTAATGGATCAGTGTGGGTCATTCATTTTGGTCGACGGGCTGCAGTGAAATACTCACAGTTTTGCATCTGCCTCTTCTTGAGAGGCAATCGAGTAAGATTTGAACTTTGCAGGCTTTTGAACATTCAAACGCTTTGGAGGTCTGCTGAAATTGCATTAAATAAGAGAAATATATGTTGATTCGTTAAAAAAACTTTTATAATTATCTGCAGTTCCTGATAAGTTATTTCAAAATCGGAAGGAAAAAACGGTAAGAGACAAGAAACTGCACTCTCATCGATAAGGGAAACAGCGTATGAGTGCTCTGAAAGAGTAGATTCGATTATTTGTAGTGCAGGCAAATCATAGTTTTAGCTGCAAGCTTGATTTTTCTGCTGCACGTTCATGATCCTGATAAAGATAACAATGTGCCTTCATGTTCGATCGCATTTTGATCGCTAAACTGACTTTATGCACTTTCCATACTTCAACCTGAGTATAGGGATTAGTATCCCCACCTGTCACGCAGCAAACGGGGCTCCCATCCCCGACGGGGAGATTATTGTTTTCATGCAAACCATATAGCTCACATTGGACAATTTGTGCAGTTGAAAACAATTTAAAAGAAATAAGAAAAAAGTTTTAAATTCGCAGTACGAGTTTTATTTTTCTTTGGGTACAAATCAATTCAACATGAATAGGTCAGCATACGGAGTTCCTTCTAAGCAACTCGCTGGTGTAATACAAATGTGTTTTTATTGTCCATTGTTGAGAGATGGACTACTGCGATGTTAAGTATGCAAGCATTTAAATAGTATATTTGTGCTGACATCTTTCAAAAAATTATCAGATAAGTTGAAGACCTTGGCGAATCTCTGCAGCTCTGGCAGAATCTGTGGACAGGGAACCAGATCAACATTTCCCTTCCTGTATGATGGATCTGCAATTCAATTCGGCAGAGAGTTTCTAGCATTTTCCGTGTTTGCTTATGTTTCCATTATCCACAATATTTTTTATTAAATCAAAGAAATTTGAGGATAGGAAGGATGAGTTTCCAAAGAAATAATTAATTTCAATTAAGCTCTTTGAACAGCTGCTGGTGTTGTGTCTTTTCTTTCCTTCAGATTTTCAAGTAATAAAGTAAGTAAAGTCCACAACTACCTACCTGTTTGGAAAGTTCTACGAATGTTCCTTAGACTTTGAGTAAGATAAAACATAATTGACACTTGATTTTACGAGGTGTTAACGCTCTCAACCTAATCTACACCTTTGAAATAACTTATGTTTCATTTCCACTCTGCCACTTCCTTTCACGCACTGCATATGCCTCAGTGTATTTGTCCAAACTCATTTGTTCCGACGAGAGGGGTATACTGTACATGACGAATGAAATCCCAGTGGATTTCATTTTGATGCCAAAGTGTATCTATGCGTGTGCTGAATCTATCTGTATGGACACGTGGGGAGAGCCCATTGTTTTTTTTTTGCCTGTGTATGTGTATTTAAAGACTTCAGGCAAACACAGGGAGATGTCATCGAAACCCATCACTTTCAAAATAGGTAATGTTGACGCAGAAAGCATGTTCCCGGTGAAGGAGTTCAGATCCAGAGGAAAACTTCCTGGCCAAAACACTGCACGGTTTTAAGAAGACATTGGCCATCGCGCTTATGGCTGAAAATAAAATTGAAATTCAGAAAGGTGATAACACGCCAGTGAATTGGATGATCATAAAGAACGACAAAGCAGGTTCTGAAAGCAGATTGGCTCCTGTCTGCGCTGACTTGATATCTTTCTCAGCTTCCAGAATCAGCTTCATCGCTCGAGTTCGTGAAACTGTTCATCGCAGCAACATTCAGGACTCGATATTTGACATAGCTGCGACAAGTAATTCTGCGACAAGTTGCTTACAGCCAGTACAATGGCCGAGGGTTTACGGCGTAGGACTTGAAATCCCACGGGGTTTTCCTGCGAAGGTCAGCGCATAGCTCCCAGTGTGTTTCGCTTTCGTGTTTTCCTGCATCCCATTATTCTTACTGCTTCAAATTTTGCCTGCCTTAAACCTAACTGAGAAGTTTTAGATCAAATTATAAGTTTGAAGTGAGAACTATCCATTCGAGGAGATGTTCTGAAAAAACTTCATTGATCTCCAAAGATTAACTCTGTTTATCTTCCTAGATCTTCACCAGAAACTTCTGTGATTCTTTTTGCCTGATTTCTAACAACTCCACAGTAAGTCATTTCGTTTTATTCAGCAGGCATTGTTGGAATATCAAACGCATTTGTCAGCTAACTGGAAAGCTACAGATGATAAGATTTCGAGAGAATTTTCTAATCCATTATGAACTTTGAGGGATCGTTGCCAGCATTTGCCAGCTATTGTCTGTTCACAACAGTACTGTGATAACTGCAGGGTATGTTAATTTCCCCGATATTAATTGACAGAATCAACTTTTCAAGGGCTCAGTTGATGCACAATACTTAAAGCAAAACAGAAAAATCTTCCAATCTCAAACATACTTCGTTAGCTCACTGGAAAGATGTAGATGATTTTAAGTTGCCAGATTTTAATTGGGAGGCGTAAATTGTCAAAGGCATGATGAGAGAAACGTTTTCCAGCAAATTTGTAGAACGTCCTACAAGAGAGGGACAGGACTTTGTCTTATTTCGTGAAAAGAAGCTGGAGAGGTCGAGGAGTGGAGTTGCAACGAGTGTACATTTAAATAAAAATGGCCATTGTTCAGATAGATTTATGTCATTGTTGGAAAATGAGAAAAACTGACCAGAAATAAATGTTGTGAAATGAGACATGCTGGAATTCAGATGATAAGGCGGGAACTGACTAAAGTCAGCTGGGAGCAGCAGCTTGTATTAGGACAGCCTTCATCAGGTCATTCAGTGTCTTTAAAACTGCTACTGTTCCGCTAAAGGCCAAGGGCAGGAACACGTCCAACGAATGAGAGAAATCTGGAGAATAGATAAGATTGTTTGATTACATCAATTAGGGAAACAATGATGGTCAGGAGTGAAAAAAAATACGAACGCTGCAGAAAATGAAGTGGTGGATATTTGACTCGAATGCTTAAAAGTTTCTCTCTCAACTGAAGTTGACTAATGTGGATGACGTTATCCAGCAGTTTCACTTCTTACGTGAGCCAAAAGCCGGCGTGTTTGTGAAGTACGTTGATTCTGCACAAAGTAGTGAAAAGCCTACTTCATGGGTTCCCTTAGATAAATTGTTTTTTGAGTGCAGTTGTTCTGATTTGATTCGAGTCAGGAACATTTGATAAGCAATATCAATTATTTTATCACATTTCAAAGTGTCATTTTCTTTAAGAGGATTGCAAACATTCTGCTGCAAACTGAATTTCTTTTTACATTCTGGTCATTCAGTAGATTAACTGAACGGAAATTTAGTTAGCCATTACATTTCCATTTGGTATCGAATGATACCAGTTCAGAAGATGTGTTAATGGAATATGAAAACAATCAATCTAAATTATTAATTTTAATGCGAAGTTTTAAAACTCAATGAAACAGAAACCTCCAAAAGTGGCAGGAAAAAAAACTGGAGTAGCGTCAACAACATCTAACAGCAAAGCAGGTAATGATAGTTTCTTTACACAGAAGAATTAACCGCACATAAAACGAAATCTTCATGTTAGAAGATATCGTTAGCACTCCAAAATTGACAGTACCAACTGGGAAAAGGGGTAGCACGACAAAATAAACACGATAACGAAGATTAGAATAAAATATCAGGAAGCCAGTGCGACTGAAAGCTAATAGATCTTTCATACAGAAATACGGAATTCAGGGCAGACCCAGCACAATGTCTGTCATTGGGAATGGAAGTAAGTCTGCTGCAAGGAACGTAATAGTTGAACATTTAAAAATGCACAAGGAGAAAATAAGGACAGCAGATGCTGGAGAGTCATCGTCGAAATGTGTGGTACTGAAAAAGCACAGCAGGTCAGGCATCATACGAGGAGCAGTAGTTTCAGACATAAACCCTTCATCAGGAATGGGCGGGGAAGGGTGCAAGGAAATCAATAGGGGAGAGGATGGGTCTAGGTGGAAGGCAGCAGGGGAGGTGAAAGGTGAATGCAAGTTAGGGTGATCGCAATAGGTCGGTGGAGCGGGGCCAAAGCGAAGGGGAGAGGAAAATGGACAGGTCAAGAGGTCAAGAGGGCAGTGCCAGGCTGGACGTTTGGATCTACAATGCAGTGAGTGGAGGGGGGATTTAGAAACAAGTGAAGTCGATGGTGTTGCGTGTGGTTGAAGTGCCCCATGGTGGAAGATATGACTTACTTCGTCCAGCCATCAGGTGGCTTCGAATTGGCAGTAGAGGAGGCCTGACATGCCCCGATAAGTGGCTGATGTTTAATGTTTGAAAATGCAATAAGACTCGAATACTTTAGTTCTCAAATTCTTTACTGTATTTACCATTTCACTAAGTCCATGTGAATATTATCATATGCAGAATCACAATCCGTAGGTTTCACTATCGTGGTTTGCGTAAAACATATTTGTCACCTAAACTTTTCTTGCAATAGCAAAAACAAATCGTGAAAATTAAACAGGTATTTTTCCTCCGTCTCTCTGTCTATTGTTATAAAATTTCCCAGAGCCCAACGCAACGATTCCCACCCCACACCACCCCACCACACACACACCCGAAACCATATCCAAGCGAGACATCACATCTGTCCCTCTTTGGTTAAAATCGCAATCGGATGATCTGATCAGATTCTTTGTTTGTCGAATGGCGAAACTCCATTCATCACATACTTCTTATGATTTTTGAACCCATTTTCATGATTTGAATTGATGACGATTATGGGAAGCAATTGATAAGGTTGAGTTGAGGCCAAGATGACATCAGCCATGATTGTAATAAGGAGCAAAATCCCTACTCCTGAAATCTTACATTCTGAACTTTCATGTCACAGATGAGGCGACTCTTATCTGAAATTATTACTTTTTTTCAGCTATATATGTATTTCATAAACTTGTTGTGGCAACGTGTGATTGATTTTATAATTTCTATAATTCTATTATCACTGATAATACAGCTTCTTTAAAAGCATAAGGGTAGATCGCTATTTCACCTTTTATGCATCTTTTATTACACATTTTGTTGCTCTGTATAAATGAACTGGTTTCGACTTTGTGTTTGCCAATAAGAATTCGCAATCTTCTGCGTCAGTTTTTTTTTTGTTTTTAAGCACAATTTAATTAGTATGAGGTTCTAAGTATTTATAATCAAGTTTATTTTTTTTCCTTCATAGTGTTGTTGGCGATGATAACAAGACCATCATTTGATGCTCCTTTCTAAATGGTCCTGAATCGAACAACCATACATAATATAATGATGCTTGGAAATTAATGGTGGTTGTGTGAGCCTTCTGGACCTGAATAACAAAGTAACTTAGTAGCTGTATGTTTGATTTTACTGCAATACTCGCTGCATTTCACATTACCAACCTAAGGATACTGTTACAAAATGAGCAAACATTGTGACTCCTTAATTTGTGATGATGAAGTGAGGAATACAGCTGTGCTGCTTAAAATTACACAGCTTGTAGAAACGACCCTGATATGTCATCAAATATTTGAACAACCAATAAAGAAGAATATGCTTAATATTAACAATGAGTTACATTTCTCCTCTCCGAATCGGAATATTAAGCAATCATGACATGATCAAAGCTACTTTCTATGTATCAATTGACTTGAACCTGGAATGCACTACTGTAGATAGCGGACAAACAAATTCAATGATAGCATCGCAACGTAATCTGAATCATTATTTGAAACTGTAAAACGCTGAAGGAAAAGAAATGAAAGTGTGTGTGTGCAATTAGATGAATTAGATTAGTTGTGAATAGATCTATAATAAGCATTATCTTGGAAGGCGCAAGACACATTGAAGATCAGAAAATTGTTCAATGAGGCTGACATTACAGAAGCGAACTGTACTGTTCTTTGAATGCATAGAGTTCTGACCTAAATGCTCTCTGCAACAGAACTATTCCTATGGGGATGAGAAAGTGGAACTCACACACACACACGCAGATACACATCACACACACACAGACATAAAAACGCAGACACACACACACACTTTTTCATACCTTTTGATATTAATGCTGGACCTTCCTGACTTTCTTCTCAGTATACTGCTCAGTAATCCTGCCTATAACCTCTGAATTCGCCAATGAGCTTAATTCGCAAATGAGGATTTAGCTTTTGCACACCTGTTGTCTTTTAAAACAATGCAGTGGATAAGGTAAAATAATTAAACGTTTATAGCTTTCCCCTCGCAGTCCAATTGCTCTCACCTTGATGTCAATGTTATTTAAATAGATCAAAGTGGGTCTCTCCTTCTGGATGACTTGCAGAGGGAAAATACCAATAACTTCGTAACTGACTATTCTTGAACCTTGGGCGGGAGGATGATAACTGTGTTTCCATTTCAAAGTTTAACATTTGTTGACATCTATTGTGTCTGTGTCACCCTAACCAAAGATGGTTATAGATGCGACTTAAAATAGCAACAGACATACACGAAATTCTTTCCAAGCGTTTACAGCATCTGTTGAAACTGCACTTTATTTTTAAATTTCCGCTGCCAGTACATTGTGGGGAAAAGTTGAAATCACGACCGACACTGGAAACGCTTCTGTGTAATCCCAAGATTATAAAATGTAAAGAAAAGAGAGCAATTTTGTCCTTTTTCCCGATTTCATTATGCTGAATTTTAGCCTGTAATTGCGTCCACGATTTTGATTTAACAAGTATTGTTTTTTTTCCAATCCGCCAGTTCTTTCTGTCTCTGCACGCGTGTCAGCCTCTTCCTCCACTTTCCGAGCCAATTTTTTCCAGTATTGTTTTCTGCAACAGGAATAGACAGTTTAGGTTGGTGTTACATTGAAGTTGTCACAGTTCATTTGCTGTTCTCAAAGTATGTCCAGGCCACTTTTCGTCTGAAATCCATTTCATTTCCAGTGAAAAAGATCACGTTGACAGCTTAACAGAATCATTATTTGAAACTGTACAAAACTGAAGGAAAAGAAATCAAAGGTTGTGTGTGCAATTAGGTGAATTAGATTAGTTGTGAATAGATCTATAATAAGCAGATTAATGATAAACATTAGAAGGCGCAAGACATATTGAAGATCAGAAAACTTTTCCATGAGGCTGCCATTACAGAAGCGAACTGTAATATTTTTTGAATGCATAGACGTCTGACCTAAAAGTTCTCTGCAACAGAACTATTCCTATGTGGATGAGAAAGTGGAACACACACACGCAGACACACACACACACACACACACAACTTTCATACCTTATGATATTAACGCTGTACCTTCCTGACTTTCTCCTCAGTATAGCGCTCAGTAATCCTGCCTATAACCAATGAATGTGGAGCTCAATTCCTATAACAGAATGTGGCAGACAAATTGAAACATGGATTTTCAGAAGTGTTATAAACCAAAGTTCGGGTTGAAAACTTGAAGACAACAGAGGATTAAAACGCGGTGTGATTATGTTGCAATTTGGTGTGAAATCAAATAAATGAGGAGAGTCAAAAGCAAGATCAAATGAGACTCTCTGTTTCTTCCATCTGGTCCAATGGTGAGGATTCAGCCATCCCACTGCTTCAGTCCAGCTTCCAGTTTCGCCACTATAACAAAAGTGAACTGCAATGCTCATTGAAAATGCACGAGATATTCTCCTAAATTACTCACTGCACAAGCAATATTTATTTCTCCGCGGCTGAGAAAACATAATATTTAGTTTCATTCCCTTTGAACTTAATCGGGACACAGCATGAAAGTGCTGTTTCCTCGGTCGTCTACTGTTTAGTATTTCTCCCCAGAATGTCAAAGACTGCAGTTCACCTCATCCCGGATAGAGAATTGAAGTTTTGATTTTGTAAACTCCGTGCTTTGCAGACTTTTGAGACGTCTGTTTGTCAATTTCCGTGTATCTGTAGATGACTATATTTGTATCTGTGCATGTTTGCGCCTACCTGCTACGTTCAGCTTGAGGGCCGATGAAACAATTCGAACACTCGTCTGCATTCTGTGCATTCCTCAATTTCACCTTGGGCTGATCAGATCTGAGTTGAAATGGTCAATTGAACAGGCATTTGAAATGATACAGGGTTTGGAATTTACGGTACCCGAATCAGCATTTTGTACCTAAAAGAACGTTTCCATACTCACATTTAATTCTTAAGATGATATTAAAACATCCATTGAATGTGTATGTTGATTTTTCTGTTTGACTGCCTTTAACAAAGCGAGAAAATTTCAAACATCTCTGCCCAACACCTCGAACATAAAGTGTTGGTACGTCATCTTGAAAGGCCCACTTGCTTATTTCTATTTCTGAAAATATTCTCTGATTTTCCAATATGTCCAATTCATTAGTTGAAACGAACTAAGGAGGGACTATGAGGGATGGCAGTTGAGGGAAAGGAGACAAACTGAAGATGCAGTCATGAAAGACAGGAGAGGGAGGCACGCATTGCAGGGGTGTACTATGCCATCCTATCTCAAACAAGTTGCTGTTTTTGAAAATATGGAGAGTGATGAGCACTCAGGAAATGCAGCACTGACAGCCATGTTTCTAATGCCGTGTCTTGCATTATAGTAATGAAGGTATGCCAGATTCCAAGCGTTCACTTGTGATAGGGCACCCACTCGTCAGAGGCACAGACAGACATTTATGCTGCCAACAGTGAGGTATCAGAATGGTGTTTTTTTTTTTGTCCATGGTGCCAGGATCAAAGATGTGTCAGAAAAATTGCAGAATATGTTCAAAGGTGAGAGGAATCAGCAGGAGGTTTTTATGCATATTTGGAAACAATGACATAGGAAGAAGGTAAGGTCGAGATTCTAACAATATTATGTAAGAAGATAGGCTGGAATTAGAAAGGGACATGCTCACGTAAGCAATATCCGGATTATTTCTGATGCCACCAGCTCGTGAGCGTAGGAATCCAAGGATACAGCAGATGAATATGTTGCTGAGGTGCTGTTGCAGGGGAGAGGGATTCACATTCTTGTAGAAGTGGAATCTCGGTCTCGGATATAAATAAATTGTACAAGAAGGATGTATTCCACCTGAATTGGGAAATGACTAATATTCTGTCGGAGAGATTTACCAAATTTGCTGGGGATGGGTTGGGAGGATGGACCCATTGAGACATTTAGGAAAGATAACAGTCTGAGGGTGTTGGGAAAAAGGAAATGTCAAAAATTAGGAACAGCACAGAAAATGATGTCGGAAAGATAAATGAAACTGAACTTATTTGAAGTCAAGATGCCGAAGAGGTAATGCAGATGAATTTGCGGCATGTTTGGGAACATGGTTGTGGGATATCATAGCAGTTGCAGAAACTTGTCTCCACGATGGACAGGACTGGCATATTAGTCCTCCAGGACAAAATAGAAAGTGAAGCAAAAGAGATAGGAATCTGCCCTTTATCTTTAATGATATCATGATGGCAATCCTTAAGGAGGATATTCCTGGAAATGCGTTCAAGAAAGTTATTTGAGTGGAACTGAGAAGATAGGGATCATCACCTTATTGGAATTGAAGTATAGACAACAAAATTGTCAGCAGGAAATTGAGAAACGAATTTGTAACGAAGTCTCAGTTATCTATGAGAATAATAGGTTGGTTATTGTAGCGAATTTTAACTATCCAAACATAGACTAGGACTGCCATAATGCTAAGGGCTTGGATGGAGTGGAAATTGGTAAATGTGCACGAGAAAATACTCTGATTCAGTATGTGGATATACCTGCAAGAGAAAGTGCAAACCTTGACCCGTTTCTTGGGCAATAAGTCAGGGCAAGTGACTGATATGTCAATGAGTGAGCACATTGTGACTCGTAACCATAATTCAATTAGTTTTATAATAGTGGCAGAAAAGAAAATAGCGTATCTAAAAAGTTAAAAGTCTGAATTGGAGGAACGCTAACTTTAGTGATATTAGGCAAGAACTTTGAAAAGTTGATGTGGAGTGGATATTCACAAGTAAGTGTACAGGTCGAAAATCAGAACCCTTCAAAGATGAGGATCCCTACAGCTTGGAAACAGGCCGTTCGGCCCCATCAGTCCACATCGACTCTCTGAAGAGGAAGACACTCAAATCATTTTCCCACTGATGAATGTACATAACACTATCAGCAATTTAGTATGGCCAATTCACCTGACATGCACATCTTTGAATTGTGGGAGGGAAACGGAGCACACGGAGAAAACCCACACAGACTCGGGAAGAATGTGCAAACTCCACACGGACAGTTGCCCAAAGCTGGAATTGAACCTGTGAGGCAGCAATGCTAACCACTGAGCCATCATGCCACCCTACAATGAGAGTCCAGAGAGAGCATGTCCCTATTATGGAGAAGAGCAAGGCTCATATTTGCAGGGAACTTTGGAAGACGAAAGAAATTGAGTTTCTGTTGAAAGAAAGTAAGGAAGCATCTGTCCAGTATAGACAGCAAGGATTGAGTGATTCCCGAAATGAGTAAAAATGCAGTAGGAGCATAATTAAAAGGGAGACATGAAACACGTTTGAAAAATGTATTTAAGAAGAGTCTAGAGGAATTCCAAAATATGTTAAGGGCAAAAGGGTAACTAGGGAGAGAACAGGCCTCCTTAAAGATCAGCAAGGCAACTATGTGTTGAGTCACATGGGGTGGGGGCTGTACTAAATGAGTAATTTTTATCATTGTTTACTGTGGAGAGGAATATGGAAGATAAAGAAGGTCGGGGAATACGTAGACATCTTGAAATAGTCCATATTACAGAGAGGATCCTGGATATCGCAAAACACCTAAAGATGGATAAATCCTTGGACCAGACCAGGTATTTCGTGCAACTCTGCAGGAAGACTGGAGGTTCGCAACGTTGTACCAATGTTTAAGAAAATTGCCAGGATAAAGGCAGGGAACCATCGACTCGTGAGCCTGGCATTGGCGGGCAAGAGTTTGAAGAGAATCCTGAGGGATAGGATTAACATGTACTTGTATAGGCCAGGATAGATTAGGGATAGTCAACGTGG
The DNA here is from genome assembly GCF_020745735.1 of Hemiscyllium ocellatum. NCBI lineage: Eukaryota > Metazoa > Chordata > Chondrichthyes > Orectolobiformes > Hemiscylliidae > Hemiscyllium > Hemiscyllium ocellatum. Next base: position 33,078,414 of record NC_083435.1, read on the forward strand.
CTTTGTGCGTAGTGCATCGTGTTCTCAACAACTTGACTGAGTCTTTTTGAAGATATAGCGAAGAGGAAAATTAAGTAACGAGACGGGAATGTGATCAATATGGACTTTTAGAGTCTTAAACAGTGTAGTCACAAAGTCCGAAACAAATCCTCTGACTGCTCCCACTCATGGTGTCTTTCTGCACCATTTACTTGTATTAATTTTTTGGCCATTGGAAATGTAGTTATATGAAACTCGGCATTTTCCCACAAATGACAAGAATGTTCACATTCCTGCAATTGTAGTTCTTACTGTGAAGGTTAAATAAACATCTTTGCAGCTTGTGTTTACAACTTCAGTGTCTTTTATGTCTCTTGTACAGCGAATGTATTTTAATGCTTTATAAACATCAGTAATATTCTTGAGCAAGACTACGGATGCACAATTTTTGATGTTTTAAGTTCTTCCATTTATGAATCTGTGAAACATTTTGCTGTGCAGCAAGTGGTCGTGGGATCTTCATTCGTGCAGAAATCATTTCCTGCGTTGAATGTGCACTGAACTTTCAAAGATACTAAAAGTAATTACAGGCATTGAAGGTAAAGACAAAACCCATGTTATCCGATAGTCGGAACTGATCTCATGTACTAACATGTGCGAAAGAAAGCACATTTTACCCATATAGTTGTATACGAAGTAGCATTCATAAAACACTGATGATGTGTCCATGATCTATTTACGTGTTTTTGGGAACTTGCTGCATCCGTATTAATGGTGCAGGTGGTAGCTTTGCGTGTCCTGCGTTTGTGGAAGATGCAATCACAGAGTTTCTTTATCACTGAGTAGAGCATTCAAGTCAACATCCAAGACTCCCCCATAAGCCAAGCTCCATATGCTCTGTTGTATAAACAAAACAAACCCACTAGGGCTCACTGCAGAGTATAAAGAAAAGGGATTGTGTCTTTAAGACTCTGGTTAGCCCAGTTTAAATGAGAAGTGTAATGGTGACAATTGATTCCTTATTAAAGAACACCGTTAATGTTAACTTACTATCCATACGCTGTCATTGCACTAACGCAAAGTAAGTTTTGCAGAAGATGTTCTCCTGCATGTTGCCAGTTGGCTGGATTGTTGGTTTGCAGAACCGTGATGCCAATAGCGAAGGTTCAATTCCCATCACCGCTTTGAGGTTACCATAAAGCGTTCTCCTTCTAAAAACTCTTCCGTTGCCTGAAGTCTCGTGGCCCTCAGATTAATTCGTAACCAGTTGCTTCTCTCTCCATCGAGAGTGCAGATCCTATTGTCTGGTAAAACTATAGCCACACGCAGCAGTTCTGTTGGATTATTTCAGTTATGTCGAGAGACTGTATAGATTTGATTTTTTTTTTGATGACTAATGTTAGTGGCGGGATACATAACTGAGAAGCATACAATGATGGGGAGAACAGACAGGATGGATAGCTAACAGCTATTGTCATTTTAAGAGTCACTAGCACGTGGCTACGATATAAAAATAAGTGCCAGGTGAATTTGATCCTCCTTTTTACTTAATTCGTGAAATTGTAGAACGCAATCCCAGGAATGGCAGCAAAAGTGGGTGTTCTCACAAACTTGAATTGCATGTGAATGTACATTTGAAATGTTATAATCCCAAAACCCATAGACCAAATTCTTGAAAGTTACATTGTTGTAGGTCGATTGGCACAGATTCAGTGGCTGAAAGGCACCTTCCTGTATATGATTCTATGAACGCACATAGTTAACTTGCAAGGCTGTGTTTCAATTATACAAAGTACTGGTGAGACTGCACCTGGAGTACCCTGTGCAGTATCATTCACTGCATTTATGGTAGAACGGTAAAATATCGCAAGTAGAACACAAAACATCCGCTAGTGTCTGGGATGAACAAATTGCCTCCCGAGGAAAGGCAAGACAATCGAGACCCTTACGCTCTGGGACTTAGACGACTCACTGATGAGTTAATTGAAACATCCAAAATGCAGAGAGGGCTTACCTATTTGTATTTTGGAAGCATATTTCATCTTGTGGAAAACGTCAAAACCTGGGGTAATAGTTTTAAAATAAGGTGTCCCCAATTTAAAACAGAGATGAGGGAACATATTCTGTTTCCTTCAGATGTTTGTCATTAATTCTAATTCCAAACTTTCTGTATAAGTAGTGCGTGAGAACTTCAAATATTTTTAAAGGCCGATGTCGATATTCTTGATTAACAAGGGGGTAGCAAATTATTGATAACTTGCAGCGATATAGAGTTTTGATTAAAATTAGATAAACCATGGAATTATTGATTGTTGGAACACGTTCGAATTTTCAAGAGACATACTTTTGTACCTTCTTAATATGATCACATGAACGGGAAGAGGTAAATGTGTTTCATCAGTTAGTGGAAATGATATCATTCTGCATTGACAATGCAGTGTCCCTTGAGAACTTTTGTTTCATTAAAAAGGGCATCTTTTACTTGTGTTTTGTAAAGTTATTTTATTCAGGGCAGCGTCTCCGGAACAAATAGGCATGTGCTGGTGGAGGGAGAGTGTGAGCGAGAATGGAGAAAAGATATCGATTCAACTTTCAAATATATATTTTTCTTTTCAAAGTGGAGAAGATCTATTATCCCCTACTCGCTGCCGTTGCAATTCCACGTAAGTCTTTACATCTTTCAGTTATACCTTGTTTTATGTCATTATATAGATAGACTAAAATGTTAGTCGTTCATGGGATAAAGGCAACTCTTTCTGAGACGTAATCTACATTGCATCACTATTTGTTGAAGGTAGAGAGACTTTGAGGAGTGATTAGCCATATTACTTCCAACAGTATTCCTCATTCCTGAAATCATATTGCAGCTGCAGTGCTTTTGTGCCAAGTGCAGTTCAGTTAATTGCCATTAGTAGTGCTCAGGATTTCCTATTGGGGATTCAGAGATTGTAACCCAATTGAATGCTATAAGGTAATGGTTTCCTTTTGTCTTAATCGAATTTCTCATTACATTGCAAGTCTCCGCCAAAATTATATATTGACTCGGTTATATTATGTTTGGATATAATAAGCTACTGTATCTGAAGAGTTGTATATGTTGCTGCAACTATGAGAGGAAGATCGATATGGCAGAGTGGTTCGTGTCCTTACCTCTGAGACAGTCACCCTGGGCTCAAGTCCCACTTGATCCCGAGGAGTGTCATAAAGTCCCTGAAAAGGTGGATTGCAAATGCCAAGCCTGCGAAATTTGAAGAACGTTGTACACAGTGATAGTATCAGTATATCTAAGGCAGGAGGTCTGGACAAAAGTCTCACCTGCTCTGGAGTTGTGGGATATCATCACTGGACAGAATGATTTGAAAATATCTATATTGGTAATCTACTGCAGGTTTCTCATGGAATTGGGTATGAATGAATGTGAACAGCCACAATCAATACTGAGGCTTCCCTATGGTTCACGTTGACCCCAATTTGGATCGGGTTCCTCGGGACTACACTCAATAAAATTCTATCTTAGATTCAAAGTCATTCACTCTCATCTCAAACGCTGAAATTTAACACTTTTGTCCATTCTGATCAAAACTGAAATGCTGTTCATATCTGAGTCAGCCTATCGCAACTAAACACAAGTTTATAGGTGATTAATAAGCAGATTGTGTTTGACTTCTCGATTGAATACCCCTTCTATCACTTCGATGATGATTAAAATGATATTTATGGTGCATCAAATTGCCACATTAATTATGTCCTGTACTTGTGGACAAAACATCTGTCATCAGGTAAATTCCAGTGTTGTAACTGTTCAAGAACATACCACAAGTTTTGCAGGAATAAAAGTGTTCTTTAAAATTATAAGAATGTCGTAAAATCCCAATGCCTTTCCAGTTGCCAATGTCTTTGGACATTTCTTGGTGTCATGTGTTGAATAAAATTTGAGGATATTTGTCATAAATTATTTTGGCGTCCTGCAGTGTACATTCTAATGAAGATTGTTGCAACTGGCTCAGATTTATTGAGTTACTGATGTCTTCAGTCATTGGGATGTCTGTGCAGTATCTTCACGCACTGTGGTTTTCAGCGGTGAGCAATTGTTTTTGTACAATTAGGGGACTGTAGACATTAGAACCATTATTTACAGAGTTGCTCATGAGCAATTTAGGATGGGTCGTCCAACTGACCCGCAAATGTTTGGACTGTGGGCGGATTCAAAGCACCTGCAAAAAAAAACAGACAACGGTGGAATCAAACCGATTTCCCTTCCGCTTTGAGGCTGCAATGTTAACCACTGAACCACCATGCTGTCCAAATACGAATTGTGGTTGCATTAATGTCACGAATATCATGTCAGTGCTGAAATGGTAATGACACTGGGGTAGCAATCTCACAATTCTTACCAAATGCCTTCGATATATGATAATGAAATTTGTATTCTCCAATGTACTGGAATCGGGAAAATGTCGAATGAATACCATATAATCGTTTATGAAAAATGCTCGTCTATTTTGTAATGCCTGCCAGGAATACTTCTCGAATTCTGTCATCCTGTTTATGTAGTCGAACGTTTAGAAACTAAACGACAGCAACTTTGTTGACTGAATTGTCGTGACAAATGTTGATCCAGTGACACTTAGATAATATGAAGGAGAGAAAACAATAATCGTGGTCCTGACATTGACACTTCAAGCTCATTTGGAAAAATACCGTATGTTTTTGAAACTGTCATCAATGTTCACGAGTCATTGTAAATATGTTTAATTGAATACAAACAGCTTCTTCGCTTTGTCGCATCTAACCTATCTCCAACTTTCTAATGAAGTGATGTCTGTTAGAAATTGGGCAAACGTACTTAAATCTGCTTAACTTCATGTTTAGGATTGTGTTTAGGCTGTAGGAGTGGATCATTTTCCTGCAGTAACACCCGACTCCAAGCCAGAAAATAATCTCACAGTTTGCAACTGACCAACGAAACAATGACTGACAGACGTATTTAACGTGATGCCTCGATCTTCGAAAGTGCAGAAGTGAATGTTTTTCCCCTTCTGGTCTTATTATCACCGTGCGTCCTTGCGGAGAAAATCATTGGCTGCTTTACCTCTCTTCCATTTCAGTGTGGTAAAATGGTTCAAAGCAAGCAAGCCATCCACAGAATGAAGTCACTTGGTCAGGAGCATGAACAAGTTGTTATGGTGACTTGCCATACGGAATCTGGATTTTTGGATAATTACAAGTAAAAAGAAACGGATCTGAAGCCCCCATAGCTTAGTTTTTTTTTACATTTTTGGACAACTGAGACTGTAATGTTGTTGACCTTAGAATTTTCAGGTATTTTGAACTCTGTTTTATTGAAGCATAAAGTTATTAGTAAACAATACCATTTACTTGAGCATTTATTTTCTGTCATGCATTATTTACTCTTAACTAACACAGGAGAAAGTAAGGTCTGCAGATGCTGGAGATCAGAGCTGAAAATGTGTTGCTGGAAAAGCGCAGCAGGTCAGGCAGCATCCAAGGAACAGGAGATTCGACGTTTCTGTCATAAGCCCTTCTTCGGGAATTCATAAGCCCTTCATTCCTGAAGAAGGGCTTATGCCCGAAACGTCGAATCTCCTGTTCCTTGGATGCTGCCTGACCTGCTGTGCTTTTCCAGCAACACATTTTCAGTTCTTAACTAATATATACAAGTGAAAGAAAATGAATGTTTCCAGAGAAGAATCCTGAAAAAAAGAGGCAGTTTAGTTAATTTCTCAATGCAGTGATATATTTGCATGACACAATGAGGACACATACTGATATTTTTCTCACAGAATATGTGTAATTTCCTATTAATTATCTTCCTTGCAGTGAACATACTGACGATTTTCGTGCTGATCTTTGGCAAGTGTGGTCTTTCCAAAGGTATTACTTGTTATCTGGTCGCCATGGCAGCAGCCGATGTACTCATTGTAGTCATCGATCTGATATTGAGACAGATTCCAATTGTTTACGAGGAACAATTTATTTTTGTGTACTCGATCCCTTTGTGCAATATCCATGCTGTGCTTCTCTATGCAATCACTGATTGTTCCGTCTGATTCACTGTTGCATTTACCATGGATCGATTCGTAGCTATTTGTTGCCAGAAACTGACAACTAAGTATTGCCGGCAGAAAACAGTGGCTATTATTCTCGGAGCAGTGATTGTGCTAAGTTGTTTAAAGAATACTGTCTGGTATTTCATGTTCACCGACCAGTATTGTCTTTACAGTGCGCACTGGTTTTGTGAGGTAACAATGCATGTTCTGCAATCACAGTTTTGGGGAACAATTGAGTTTTTGCACCACATCCTCACCACATTTGTACCCTTTATTTTGGTTCTGTCACTGAATGTTTTAATTGTTAAAAACATTGTTGTGGCCAGCAAAGGTCGCAGGAGACTGAGAAGCCAATATAATAGAGATAGTCCCAAGGACTTACAGATGGAAAACAGAAGAAAATCCATCATTTTACTTCTCGTAATCTCAGAAAATTTCATATTATTATGGTCTATGTTTGTGGTGTATTCTATCTGGGGTCGAATGTGGGAGATGGGTTACAGGTCTCTATATCTCCCGTATTTTATGCAGGAATTGTGCTTCATGATGCAGCTTCTGATTTGCTGCACAAACACTTGCATCCATGCTCTAACTCAGATAAAGTTTCGAGAGCAACTGATAGAAGTGGTGACACATCCATTTATGTGTTTTCGAAAAGTAATTAAATTATGAAATATTTAATCCATTACAGTGGTGTTGCTTTTATTTTAATGAACGATCCTTCATATTGATATCACTGACTAAGTTAGCAATTGCACACTCACTCACTCGGGGAAAATGAAAACTGCGTATTGCACAAGATGCATGGAGACTGTGAAAATATGGAATCTCCCCACCAGACTCAGAAACAACAGGAAACTTTTACCAGAACATTTCTTCAGTCAATTATATCGTAAACTGTTGACAAAGCACAACATAAATGGTGATCATTTTAACTTAAAGGCAGGGGCATTTGCCTTGTTTGTCAGCTTCTGCATGGTTTACTCATTTATTTCCTGTCGAGAAATTGAGACTGTCAGTAACATTGAATACACCCACGCTATTTAGTAATCCATGGCGAGGTGAATAGAAAGGCAGTGACAAAAAAAAGATTTCTATCATTGTTCCATAATAATATTAAGCACAGTAGAAGTTGAAAATATGAACTGAGGGTATTTGTCAACTTAGTTTAGCGTCATTCTTTGATTCTGACCTCTGAGAAATTCATTATAAGTTAGAACAGAAAATATTGAAAAGAGATTTGCATCATGTGGAAACATGAATATACAGACAGTGTGTTTTGTGTTTTTGAGAGAGGCACACTTTACTTGCTGGTCATCAAACTATCGCAACATTTGAAGATTTCAATGGAAGTCTTCTGGCAAATTGGATGCAGTGAAATAGGTGGTGTGTATTGAGCGAATACGAAATTAAAGCAGCACTCATTCATTAATGTGGCCTAGTGGTTATGGCAATGGATGGGAAATACTCTGGGTTTGTGCCGTGGTGTTTCAAATCCTGCCTTCTATCATATGTACTGGTCCCTTCCTAGTTTTCAATCGCAATTATTTGTGATGTGCCATGCCGGAGGGGGCATTTTGTCTAACATAATGCATTGAGTTGCATTTCTCTATTTTTTTCATCTGAAGAAAAATTGGCTACAAGTTCAATCGGCATTTTCTGTGTTGTATGATTCTGGCAGGAAAGCAAGCAATTACACAAATTCAGCCTTGGATCTACGAGGCAGCACCGCTCAAGGTAAACTTCGGGACAGGCAGCAACAGATGAGACGACAGGTGGAACCACCACACTGCTCACATGTGCACGCGCGCGCGCACACACACACACACACACACACCTCACAAACTCACACACACACACCTCACACAAACACACAGTCACACAGATCCTTTCTCAAACACATAGGGTCGCACCCATACTCTATGACAGGGACATTGTGTACTCCCTCACACACTTTTTCAAGCACACACACACAGACACACTGACGATTGCACTACCCTCACTCCCTCCCTCGCACTCCCTCGAACAACCACGCATCCTCACTCTCTCTCACACACACATTTTCACATACGCACACGCACACACACACACACACACATCTGCAAACACGCATGCCCACACACACATAAATATTTGGGGTGAATTTGTATTTGCAGGCACTCTTTATTATGCTTTAAAAACACACGATTTGTACACAGTCAAGGTGGCAGTTAAAAAAAAACATACTTTGGAAATAAAACCAGTCTGACTTCTGGTTCAGGTATAAACAGACTTACCTGAAACGTCGATTTTCCTGCTCCTTAGCTGCTGCCTGATTTGCTGGGCTTTTCCAACACCACACTCTCAACTTTAAACTACAGCATCTGCAGTCCTCACTTTCGCCCAAAATTGAAACTTGATGTCATACCTGAAATGCATTTTCTGCTCGAGGTGTCACCCTTAATTTAGGAGGAGTTATCTTGGGACAGAGTCGAAAATAATTCTTGGATTTACATATTAAGTCACCGAATATTGCACCTCCATTGTAATGGATTACAGACTTTATAGTCACTTAGATTTGTTTGATGCAATCGCTTAAGTTGCATGACCCTTTTACATATTACTTGTAAATTTTGTATCCAATGCATTCTCTCTCACTAGTTGCTTGCGGGGGGAGCGGGTCTCCGAAAGTATGCAGTTTCAAAAGAATCCTTTGGGATCAAAATGGCGTCTCCTAGTCCATCCAACAACAATAACTTAAATTTATACACTGTCATTAATATAGATACTGTAACACATCGGAACTGGATTGCATCAAGTTCCAATCGTGTAAATATTCATGGTTAATATATTTGCAAACTGACTGCGGTGTGAATGAATTACTCTTAACACATGTGCACATCTGTATCGAGTATCAAGATCCAAAACCGAAAGCAAAGCAAAACGAAAATAAGAAAAAGGAAATGGTTAAAAAACCGAAACAAATGCGAAGTAAATATGCAATGAGGAACGATTCGATTTCCTTCAGTGAATCTTTGGAAGCATTTCGCTTCATGTCAACTCAAGGACTGATATCCCAGTTCTGTAAATGCGCACGCAGAGACAAACACAGGGACAGGGTTATATAGGGAGAAATATTGATACAGATGGAACAGCAAAGCTGGAGAGGGATAATCAAGGATGAATACACGCGTCGATAAAGTATGGCGCTGGAAAAAGTACAGCAGGTGCTGTATATTTTCCAGAGGCTCACTTTATCGACTCTTGTCACTCCAGCATCTACGGTTCTCACTGTCTTCCATGAACACAGCTGAGTTAGTCAAGATAGCGACATTCTGAAAGTGCAGCACTCCACACGCTCCGCTACAAACCCCGGTTCACCATCATACCCGCTGACTGCTGGTAGTCTGAAGAATGGAACTTTATATCACAGAGACCAAAAGCCAAATCTCCAGCACCACATCCTACAGCCCCCTTGCCCACGATGCACCGTGATCCTTTATGGGCAAATCCACGACACCATCAGTGCCCACTGCCTCTGGCGATCTACTGTCTACTGCCTCCAAACTCATAGTCCTCCTGTCCCACACTGCCCAGCTCAACCTGCTCCTTAAGATTCACAAACCAACAACAGTGGCCGACTTATTATCTCAGCATGCTGCTTCACCACCGAACTCATCTTGTCCTCCCTCGACTCCATCCTCTCCACGAAGTTCAGGCACTTCCTATTGACATCCGCGTCACCACCCACGCCTTCCATTTCTTCAACAACTTCCAGTTTCCCGGTCCTCAGCAGGATCTTTTCACTATGAATGTGCAGTCCTTATACACATTATATTGGAAAATTCTATTTTGACAACCAATACTACCAGAAATCAGAAGGCAAAGAATTAAAATTATTATCCAATTTTATACAAAACACCCAAAAGTAAATGTCTTCTAAAAGTTTTGTCTGAGAAGTGATTAACAGCAGAAATAAAACAGAACACAGTTCTACATTCACATATAAACTAATTGAATGTCAGCAGGTAGAATAAATAAATAAATTAATTAATTCCCACATACAACACATTAAATTGAAAGAATGCACTGACTGCACTTTGAACTTTTAAAGTTAGAACAGATGCAATGTCTGAACATCCTCTACCCAGTGTGACAGCAGATGTGTTTGTATCTGATGCAGGAAAGCAAATTTATTTCACAGTTCACAATGAACGCTTGCATTCAAGTAGTGCCTCTAATTTAGGGAAAATATTTCAAACACTTTTAAAGTAACATAAATTCCAAGTTACAGTTCAGAAATGAATAATCTGAGGGATGAAAGATTTTTGAAACACTCATTGCAGTGACATTGAAAATCTGAACGGACAGTGAGTGAAGGAACTCCTAAACTGCCAAGGAAAATGCCATTTGAGGCCAACCAGAATAATGTTAATCTTCTTGAAAAGAACAGAAGGAGGGAAGTTCTAGGGGTATTAATGAGTGGTTCAAATTCCACCACAGATGATGGGGAATAGGAATTTAATGTCAAAAAAATTATGAAATTCAGCCTCGAATGATGACTATGAATCCATTGCTGAATGTTCAAAGGGAAGGAAACAGCCATGCCTGCCTGGTCTGGTCTAGACGTGATTCAAGACCCATCGCAATGTGTTTGGCTCTTACTTTTGGCTCAGGTTATGGAAAAGATGGAGAGGCAATAGGGTAGTGGTGATAGGAGATTTTAATTTTCCTAACATTGACTGGGATACACTTAGCGTCAGAGGTCTGGATGGAGTAGAATTTGTAAGAAGCGTCCAAGACAGTTTTCGAGATCATTATGTCAATAGTCCGACGAGGGAAGGGGCCATATTGGACCTAATATTGGGGAACGAGCAAGGACAGGTGATAGAAGTTGCGGTGAGGGTTTTCTTTGGGAACAGTGACCACAACTCAAAGTTTTAGAATACTAGTAGATAAAGAAGAGAGTGGTCCTAAGGGAAGAGTACTAAACTGGACCAAGGCCAATTATATCAAAATTAGGCAGGAGCTGGGAAGTGTGGATTGGACACAACTATTTGGAGGAAAGTCCACATTTGATATGTGGGAGGCTTTCAAAGATAAGTTAAAGATAGTGCAGGATAGGCATGTCCTATTGAAGACAAAGGATAGGAAAGACAAGATTCATGAACCATGCATGACAGGAGAAATTGAATGACTAGCCAAAAGGAAAAGGGAAGTGTACATAAGGTCTAGGCAACTCAGAACAGAATGGACCCTGGGGTAATATTGGAAGAGTAGGACAAGTCTTAAACAAGGAATCAAGCGGGCAAAAATGGGTCATGAAATAGCTTTAGCGAGCAGAATAAAGGAGAATCCCAAAGCATTTTATTTTTATATAAGAAGCAAGCAGGTAACTAGAAAAAGGATTGGTCCACTAAAGGATAATGAAGGAAGGCTATGTGTTGAACCTGAGAGAATGGGTGAGATTTTGAATGATTACTTTGCATCATAAGCATCCAAGGAGCAGGAAATCCGAAGGTTTGGGCAAAAGCCCTTCATCAGCAATAGAGGCCTGCACCTGCAATCCTCAATTCTGCCTACTTTGCATCAGTGTTCACTGAGGAGAGGAACATGATGAATGTTGCGATGAGACAAAATAGTTTTATTAGCCTGGATCACGTTGACCTAAGTAGGGAAGATGGGTTGCGCAGGCGAGAGGTTATTCAGGTGGACAAATCCCAAGGACCGGATGGGATCTTTCCTAGGTTGCTGAGGCAGGCGAGAGAGGAAATAGCTGGGGCACTGACAGATATCTTTGTGGCATCCTTAAACACAGGTGAGGTGCCAGTGGACTGGAAGTTTGCTCATGTTGTCCACCTGTACAAGAGTAGTAGGGATATTCTGGGCAATTACAGACCAGTGAGCCTGACGTCAATGGTGGGACAGTTGCTGGAGAGGGTATTGAGGGATAGGATCTACTTATAGTTAGAAAATAATGGGCTTCTCAGTGAAAGGCAACATGGTTTTGAGCAGGGGAGATCATGCCTTACCAACTTAATAGAATTCTTTGAGGAAGTGGACAATTGATTGATGAAGGAAGGGCTGTTGATTTCTAAAGCATGGGCTTTCGTTAGGCGTTTGGTAATGTTCTCCATAGTAAACTAACAGAGAAAGTGAAGTCACATGGTGTGCATAGTTTTCTAGCTTGGTGGATAAAGAATTGGTTGAGCAACAGGAAACCGAGATTAGTAGTTGAAGGGAGTTTCTCGAAATGGAGAAAGGTGACCAATGTTGTTCCACAGGGGTCCGTGTTGGGGCCACTGTTGTTTGTGATATACATAAATGATCTGGAAGAGGGCGCTGTTGGTATGATCAGCAAGTTTGCAGATGACACGAAGACTGGTGGAGTAGCAGAAAGCATACGGGACTGTCAAAGAATACAGGAGGATATAGATAAACTGGAGGGTTGAGCGGAAAAGTGGCAGAAGGAGTTCAATCCAGACAAATGTGAGGTGATGCTTTCAGTAAAGTCTAATTCTAGAGCAAATTATACAATGAATGGAAGAGTCTTGGGAAAGGTTGATGGGCAGAGAGATCTGGGTGTGCCGGTCCATAGTACCCTGAAGGCTGCTGCACAGGTGGATAGAGTGGTCAAGAAGGCTTGCCTTCATTGGACAGGGTATTGGGTGCAACAGCTGGCAAGCCATGTTAAAATTGTACAAGATATTAGTACAGCCAGATTTAGAATACTGTATACAGTTCTGGTCGACACATTACTAAAAGGATGTGGACGTTGCAGAGAACATTTACTAGGATGTTGCTTGGTATGGAACATGCTAGCTATGAAGAGAGGTTGAGAAGGTTAGGTTTGTTTTCATTAGAAAAAAGGAGATTGAGGGGGGACCTCATTGATGTTTACAAAATCATGAAGGTGATATATCGGGTGGATAGGGACAAGCTTTTTCCCAGGGTGAAGGATTCTATAATAAGAAGTCACGCTTTCAAGGTGAGAGGCGAAAAGTTCAAGGGGGATACATACGGCAAGTACTTCACCCGGAGTATGGTGGGTGTCTGGAATGCATTGCCAGCAGAGGTGGTAGAGGCAGGCACGGTAGATTCATTTAAGATGCATCTGGACAGATGCATGACGAGGTGGGGCACAGAGGGATATGGATGCTAAGGAATTGGCGACAGGTTTAGACAGTTGATTTGGAATGGGTAATGCTTGGAGGGCCGAAGAGCCTGTTCCTGGGCTGTAACTTTTCTTTGTACTTTGTTCTTAACTGCCCTCTGAGCAATTACAGATTGCCTACAATTGGGTCAGTTTGCTCACAAGATTCAAACTGATATTTTTATTAGGAATCACACAGCAACAAACACAGGAGAGAAGAAAACAATGTATAGAGGAACAGCTCGCAATAGACAATAGGTGCAGGAGCAGGCCATTCTGCCCTTCGAGCCTGCAGCACCATTCAGTATGATCATGGCTGATCATCCTTAATCAGTATCCTGTTCCTGCCTTATCTCCATATTCCTTGATTCCACAAGCTTTCTTAAATGAATTCAGAGACTGTGCCTCCACTGCACTCTGGGGCAGAGCATTTCACACAGCCACCACTCTCTGGGAGAAGAGGTTTCTCCTCATCTCTATCCTAAAAGATCTACCCCGAATTTTTAAGCTGTGTCCAATTCAGAAAGTGGTAGCAATTAGGGAGTTGCTCAGGTGCCTTTCAGTTTAGGCTACGGTTGGGACTGCCTTTGCTAGGGAAATGATTGTGTAACATCTTTTGACAGACAGAACTGGAAGACTAACCCTGAGGATGGGAGATCTATCTACCGGTTCTGTAGTAGGGTATATGGCTATGTGAAGCAGAGAAATCAGCTTAAAGAGTGTTGGGCATGGTTGGGCGAGGGGGGCTGGGGGTGGTGGTGGGGGATTTGAGGGGGTTTATGAAAACTGCAAAATGAATGTGGAGAGAAAAGGAGTCTGAAAATTATCTGTGGGAGGGGAAGGGTCTACAAGAGGACTGTGAGTGCACAAAGAGGCTGCAAATGAGCATGAAAGAAAGGGGCTGAAAACCATTTGAAACAGCAATGGAAGTTACCAGGGTGAGGAAAGGAGGCTCATGTAGTCGGACATTTTACACCATCAAAAAAAAATGCACAGTCAACTGGGATGCACTAGAACTTTATTGCGATAATGAATTCTTTGCAAAGTAATATGGAATTTCTTGTTTAAGGTTGAAACAACGGAGGAGAGAGGAGGAAAGCCTCAGAGCCCTCTTGACCTGACAACCACACTTCCCTAAAGTTGAATTCACCAATTTTGAAATCTCCATCTCCCCCCACCCTATCACATCGCATATCCAACCCTCGGACTTGGCACTGCCCTCTTGACCTGACTTAACTGTCCATCTTCCGTCTCACCTATCTGCTCCACACTTTCTACCAAAGTGTCACAATCAGTTGCTACTTTGCCCATCTTTCACCATGACGCCTACATTTTACCAATCCCGACACCCCTCTCCCTGTTTATTTCTCTGACCCGTTTCCCCCTCCCCAGTGCTGAAGGGTCATGCCTCAAACATTGACTCTCTTGCTCTTCAGATGCTACCTGACCAGCTATGCCTTTTCCTGCACGACACTTTATCAACGCTTGATTATGGTTAAGCAAGTCCAGGTGCAACTACCATACTGAGAAAATATGTTCTGAATGTAATTCACACTGTGTTGATAGGTAAATTTAAATTTGTGTTTGAGATTTGAGATGCGGTAAAAAAAAGAAGTAGTAACTACTTGTTTAAATGTTCCTGTTGTTTTATATATGTGACCTCATTCATTAGTGGAAGATATCTTTCGGGTTACAGAATTTTAGATTTAGAAGGGTAGAAGAGTTATTTTTGAAAATAAAATTGTTGACAGCCTCTTCCCTTGCACCAATCTCAGTACTGTCGTATCCAGAAAATTAATGCTTTCATTGTATGTTGCAACCTTCAAGATAGAATGTTGAATGTAATTAAAGAAATTGGCGAATTCTAATTCTCTTTCCGGGTGCATCCAAATTTGAGTTCAGTAGTAACTAAAATAACTGAGTCCTGTTACTTCATGGCAACATCACCCATTTAAATAAGTGATTGAAATTGAAAAAGTAGCCCTCAGAAAAATATCAAGAGGTGACCTCAAAATAAGAACCAATAAAAAAATTTGCTTTCACAAATCTTAAAGAGTACCACTTAATGTATTACCAGCATATTTTTCTTCAATTCACTTATCTCATATATATTTTACATATTAGTAACCATATATACACTTCTTCCTCTTTGGTTGAAGTCAGTTTACCCCCTCAACTACCTTTCTGTTGAATCATGAAGTGTCATGTTACTTGAAACCCGATTATTCTTTGTGCTTGGAATGAAATATAGAAGCAGAGCAGCCCCAGAGAAGACGCTTGCACTTGTTTCTTTTCCCCCTAATTGATAGTAAGAAGTCATTTCTAGTGAGCCACCTTGCTAAGAAAAGAAAGAATAGTTAGATATGTATTACAATGTAGGCAATTTGCAATAATTTGCGAATGTGACAATGAGGAGAAAAGTAAAACTTACGTTGAAAGAATTGGATTCCAGTCAGTGAGTTATGACTCTCAAATTGTAAGCTGGATGTAGTGTCAGTGCTGGAGTTACAAAAACTGGCAGCTTACTTCAACGATGCATTGCCAGGCTCAGATTTGAAGTATCCAAGTATCTGCCATCTTTCTTCCCACCAAATGGGATGGCACGGTGGCATAGTGGTTAGCACTCCTACCTCACGGTACCAGAAACCTCGGTTCAATTTCTGCTTCAGGTGAGACTCTGTGTGGAGAAGGAGACCAAAGCTGCATGCAATATTCCAACGGTGACCTAACCAATGTCCTGTACAGCCCCAACATGACCTCGCAACTCCTGTACTCAATACTCTGCCCAATAAATAAAAGCATACCAAATGCCTTCTTCACTATCTTATCTACCTGCAACTCCACTTTCAAGGAGCTATGAAACTGCACTCCAAGTTCTCTTTCTTCAGCAACACTCCCTTGGACCTTACCATTAGGAGTATAAGTCCGGCTAAAATTTGCTTTCTGTGAAATGCAGCACCATACATTTATTTGAATTAAACTCCATCTGCTATTTCACAGCACATTGGCGCATCTGGACAAATCCTGTTGTAATCTGAGGTAACTCCCTTTGCTGTCCACTACACCTCCAATTTTGGTGTCATCTGCAAACTTACTAACTTACCTCTTATGCTCACATACAAATCATTTACGTAAAATGACAAAAAGTAGAGGACCCAGCATCGATCCTTGTGGCAATCCACTGATCACTGGCCTCCAATCTGAAAAATAACACTCCATCACCACCCTCTGTCTTCTATCTTTGAACCAGTTCTGTATCCAAATGGCTAGTTCTCCCTGTATTCCATGAGATCTAACCTTGCTAATCAGTCTCCCATGGGGAACCTTGCCAGACGCCCTACTGAAGTCCATATAGATCACATCGACTGTTCTGCCCTCATCAATCCTCTTTGTTACTTCTTCAAAAAACTCAATCAAGTTTGTGAGACACGATTTGCCACGCACAAAGCAATGTTGACTATGCCTAATGAGTCCTTGCCTTTCCAAATACATGTACATCCTGTCCCTCAGGATTCCCTCCAAAAACTTGCCCACCACTGAGGTCAGGCTCACCAATCTATAGTTCTCTGGCTTGTCCTTACCGCCCTTCTTAAACAGTGGCAGTACATTTGCCAACCTCCAGTCTTCCGGCACCTCACCTGTGACTAACGGGATTACAAATATCTCAGCAAGAGGCCCAGCAATCACTTCTCTATTCAACAGCAGGACTAATATATTGAGACTAACTAACAGACACACAGTTGAAAGAACAGAGAAAAGTGAGGTCTGAGGAAATAGAATCACGATCGCAGGAGTTCTCTGTAAACTCACATTACAAAGATGGATTGCTTGAACAAGACAAATAGAAACACCATACTATCGAGCACAGGACACCTTCACAGCAAATCTCCCACTTGAATCTATAATCTGTGAAAAGGTAATCAGCACCTGGTAATACTCAAACTCTGGGAAGGAAATCAAGAGTTTGATCTCTTCAGGAATGGTGAAGCAATTGGAAGGGCAGGTAAGGTTTGAAAGTGTGTGGGAGGTGCAAAGCATGGGAGCCATGGCACAGGAAGAGGAGCTGTAGTCATTTGGAGAAGCAGGGTAGGAGCAGAGAGCTTAAGGTGAGTGGAGCAGAAAGCAGAAATTAAGGGCAGCCAGGTGCAGTGTCTGGGAAGCAGGAGGATTCGGGATAGGGATATGAAGGAGAGGATTTAGGGAGCTGAGAGACAATACGTCAAGTCTCAGTTCCGCTCTGCTGAGGACATGCAGGTTCTGGGCCTCCTTCATCATTATCCCCTTACCACCTGACGCCTGGAGGAAGAAGGCCTCATTTTCCACCTTGGGACCATTCAATTCCATGGTATCAATGTGGATTTCACAAGTTTCCTCATTTCCCCTCCCCTCACCTTACCGCAACTCCGAACTTCCGGCTCAGCATCGTCCTTATGACCTGTCCCATCTGCCAATCTTCCTTCCTACCTAGCCGCTATACCCTCAACTCTGACTATCATCTTTACCTCCCACCCCCATCCACGTACTGCATTCTCAGCTACTATGCCCCCAGCACCACACCACACCCACCCATTTAACTTTCCATCACTGAGGCTCCCAGCCACACTCCTGATGAAGGGCTTTTGTCCGGAACATCGATTTTCCTGCAACTCGAATGCTGCCTGAACTGCTGTGCTTTTCCAGCACTACTCTAATTTTGACACTAATCTCCAGCCTCTGCAGTACTCGCTTCAGCCGAGCAGTGAGACAGGTGGGTGGTGTGGAGGAAGTCCAAGGGGCAGGAGCTTTGTGATGTATTGGAGGCTTTAGGGGAAAGGGGCAACAGAGGAACAGGTGCAGGCATGCAGTGGAATAGTCACTTGGACAGGGACAATGGGAGGGGCTGGAGATATGGGCGAAGCCGGGACCAGAGTTGGCAAGGGGATCGATGCTTATGAAGGCAGGTAGCAGGCAAGTTTGAGGAAGCAATCAAAAGACATGGTCTGTAGCAGTGAGGTCAGGTGGGGCAAGGAAGTGAGCTGGTTAAGAGACAGAGTGACAGCGCAAGGTGGGCAGCAGGAATAGGAGGACAGCGGGGAAGGGGGTAGACAGTGCAAGGTACGAAGGTGGTTGCAAGAGGAGACAGCAGCAGCGACAGTGATGGGGGTAGGGAGAGAGACACAGGAACACGGGCAGAATCAGTGGTCAACAGGGCACCGAATCAGTGGTCAACAGGGAGCAGAATCAGTGGTCAACAGGGGACAGAATCAGTGGTCAACAGGGCGATCAGAATAAGTGGTCAACAGGGAGTAGAGGCAGGGGGGCGGAGATGGGACTGGCAAATAAGGCAAAAGAGAGGGGCAGTGACCTGGGAGGGGAAGGTACAGCTGGACGGGAAGGGGAAGGGGCAGGCGGGTGTAAAAGGGGGATTGGACGGATAGGGGAGCGAAAGGACTGAAACGGGACCAAGGGATACTTCCGGTGACGTAAACTCCCCTCGCCATTGTGCTTTCACAATGCCCACGCGTCACGTGGTCACCGTCGGTTGCTGGAGCGAAAAGATCTGCTCCTCTGACCGCACTCTCAAGGCGCCAGGCTCACGCGCGATCACACACTTGACCCCAATCCAAACCATTGACAACCCTCACTCTGGAGCCTCGCCGCTTCGCTGCAGCAGCGCCTGTCACGCTCCGGGCTAACGGAACGCCGCCCCACCGACCTCGGACGGCGTTGATCGTCCCCGGGTTCAGTTTGTTGCCAAGGTTGTGAATGGAAGGGCCAGCACCTCCGGAACACGGCGTCGTGACATCATCGCGTAACGATGTATGACTTTGGAGCGTGTGGTGCTGTCAATCAAAATAACTCGGGGTTCATTGTTCATTCATCATTACCGCAGGTTGGTATCTGATGGCAGCACAAGACAGCACACATGCAGGATAAGGTTGTCGCGCTCTCTGTACCTGTCCGATCAAAACATTCTCATTCCTCCAAAGCATCTGTGATTGCAGAATGGTTAAGGCTTTGAATTTGAAATCTAATAGGGTTTCTACTTGCACGTTCGAGCCCAGAAAAGTGGGATCATTAAAAAGCAATTCTGACCAGAATAAGATCAGCCATGATCAGGCTAAAAGGTGGAGAAGCCTCGAACGGCTGAATTACCTTTGACCGTTCCTAATTCCGAAGCACACCTCTTACAAGTGAAATTCGAGAATTAATGCTGATGCTTTTGCAGAATATGAGCTAATCCACTCTCTGTTTCAACGATAGAAATAAGTTATCTTTATATAGCTCCATAACACGGATCGATTTCTAACTTCACGAAAGTAATGCAGATTCGAGACATGTTTGTGCTGCTGGTCGCATTCGCTCTCAAAAGGTCACACTCTCAATGTAACCTATCTCTTAACAACGGGCAAATATCCCACTTACTTGTTTCTGTGACTCACGCACATAAACCTCGCGTACAGACACCCGTCTGTGTTCTTGCAGTTAACTCATGTTCCCTGAATTGTGTCATTTGCTGATGCTTGGCGGTAGAGTCTCAGCTGTTGGCACCTGGCGGCATTCGCAACTGAGAACGCATTTGTGGGACCTGAATCGCATGCCTGATAGAGATCAATTGTAGAGACCTGGCTCATTCTGAAAAGAGATGTGGCTCTGTGCACTTGGCTATATTCCCAATACAAATCTACATTTCCATATAACTGTACCTGCTGGTACTTGATCTTGGTACCTAAAATCAGCACCTGTCAAAACATAGTTAAATTCTCGGCATAGTGACGACTTCTTGCGTCTGAAAGACCTGAGCCTGAAGTCTGATTTGAAAAGTTACCAGTTTCCGTTACTAATGCTAATTTAAGACAGAACCAGAGTGAATGTGAAAATGCGCTGAAAATGTGTTGCTGGAAAAGCGCAGCAGGTCAGGTAGCATCCAAGGAACAGGAAATTCGACGTTTTGGACATAAGCCCTTCATCAGGAATGTAAAAATGAATCACAATAAAATAAGTTCTTGGCTCAGGAAGACGCGGAATAAAACTCAAATGGTTAAAAACAGGCATCGGTCATCGCAGTCAGCAGGATTCGAACCTGCACGGTGAGATCCCGACGGAATACTCGCCCATCGTCTTAACCACTCGTCCACGACTACTCTGGGGTACAGCTTGATAGGTTGAGAAATTAAAGTCTTATAGATCGCTTTACATTTTTGACATGTTTCAAGGGAGTTGTGCTGACATGAAACTTCACAAGATATTTGAACTTAAATTTTCATCTGGAAATAACTGTCCTTGCTTTATCCCTGTCTTATAATACCTGGCATGGATTTTAACGCTATAACAGCAATTACTAGCGGTGTTTGCTACTCTAGTTTTCATAAAATTAAATAATCACATCGGGAAAAAAATGTGATTAAATTGACCTACCCGAGAGGGCCTTTTAGTTAAAATTCCAGAGAATGATTCAGGTCCAGAATCCCGAGGGTGGACAAAGAGACAAAGATATAGAAACTGAATGAGAGAGAATGAGGTCACTTGAAAGAATGTGACATTTGGAGTCTGAAATATATAGGACAAAATGAGGACTGCAGATGCTGCAGATCAGAGAAGAGAGGGGGTCACTGGGCTGAGATGAGTATGGTTGCCATTACAAAAGAGAAAGTGCTAGAAAAGCTAAAAGATCTTAAAATTGATAAATCTCCTGGCCCCGATGGGATACATCCTAGAGTTCTGAGAGAGGTGGGTGAGGAAATATCGGAGGCATTGGTTATGATCTTTCAAAAGTCATTGGAGTCAGGGAAAGTCCCTGACGATTGGAAGATCGCTGTTGAAACCCCCTTGTTCAAAGAAGCATCAAGACAAAAGATGGAAAATTATGTGCCAATTAGCCTAACCTCAGTTGTTGGTAAAATTCTAGAATCCATCATTATGGATGAGCTTTCTAAATTCTTGGAAGAGCAGAGTCTGATTAGAACAAGTCAACATGGATTTAGTAAGGGGAGGTCGAGTCTGACAAAACTGTTGGAATCCTTTGAAGAGGTGACAAGTAGGTTAGACCAGAGAAACCCAGTGGATGTGATCTATCTAGACTTGCAAAAGGCCTTTGATAAGGTGCCACACGGGTGACTGCTGAGCAAGGTGACGGCCCATGGTGTTCGAGGTGAGCTACTCGTATGGATTGTGGATTGGCTGTCTGATAGAAGGCAGAGAGTTAGGATAAAAGGTTCATTTTTTGGAATGGCAGCCGGTTACAAGCAGTGTCCCAAAGGGTTCAATGTTGGGACCGCAGCTGTTCATATTATATATTAATGATCTGGATGAAGGGACTGGGGGCATTCTAGTGAACTTTGCTGATGATACGCAGTTAGGTGGACAGGCAGGTAGTACTGAGGATGTGGGGAGGCGACAGAAGGATCTAGACAGTTTGGGAGAGTGGTCAAGGAAATGGCTGATGGAATTCAAATTGAGCAAATGCCAGGTCTTGCACTTTGGAAAAAAGAATAAAAGCATGGACTACTTTCTAAATGGTGAGAAAATTCGTAAAGCCAAAGTACAAAGGGATCTGGGAGTGCTAGTCGAGGATTCTCTAAAGGTAAACATGCAGGTTGAAATATAAAAGCACCGTTGTGCTACTGAGACTTTATAAAGCTCTGGTTAGGCCCCATTTGTAGTACTGTGTCCAGTTTTGGTCCTCACACCTCAGGAAGGACATACTGGCACTGGAACGTGTCCAGCGGAGATTCAAATGGATGATCCCTGGAATGGTAGGTCTAACATATGAGGAACGGCTGAGGATCCTGGGATTGTATTCATTGGAGTTTAGAAGATTAAGGGGAGACTTAATAGAGACGTACAAGATAATACATGGCTTGGAAATGGTGGATGCTAGGAAATTATTTCCATTAGGCGAGAAGACTAGGACCCGGGACACAGCCTTAGAATTAGAGGGGGTCAATTCAGAACAGAAATGCAGAGACATTTCTTCAGCCAGAGAGTGGTGGGCCTATGGACCTCATTGCCGCAGAGTGCAGTGGAGGTGGAGATGCTAAATGTCTTCAAGGCAGAGATTGATAAATTTTTGATGTCACAAGGAATTAAGGGCTATGGGGAGAATGCTTGTAAGTGGAGTTGAAATGCCCATCAGCCATGATTGAATGGTGGAGTGGACTCGATGGGCCGAATGGCCTTACTTCCACTCCTATGTCTTATGGTCTTATGGGGAGTGTGGAGCTGGAAAGGTACAGCAGATCAGGCAGCACTGGAATCGAAGTTTAGGGCACAAGCCTTTCATCATGAAGGGCTCTACCCGAATCATCAATTCTCCTGCCCCTCAGGTGCTGCCTGACCTGCTTTGCTTTTCCAGCACCGCATTCTCCACTCTGAAACGTATAGGAGAAAGTGAGGACTGCAGATGCTGGAGATCAGAGCTGAAAATGTGTTGCTGGAAAAGCGCAGCAGGTCATGCAGCATCCAAGGAGAAGGAGAATGGAAGTTTCCGGCATGAGCCCTTCTTCAGGATTGCGGAGAGTGTACCAAGCAGGCTAAGAGAAAAGGCAGGGAGGAGGGACTGGGGGAGGGACTTTGGAAACGCGATAGGTGGAAGGAGGTTAAGGTGAGGGTGATAGGCCAGAGTTGGGGTGGGGGCGAAGAGGTCAGAAGAAGATTGCAGATTAAGAAGGTGGTGCTGAGTTCGAGGGTTGGGACTGAGACAAGGTGGGGGAGGGGAAATGAGGAAACTGGAGAAATCTGAGTTCATCCCTTGTGGTTGGAGGGTTCCTAGGTGGAAGATGAGGCACTCTTCCTCCTGCCGTCGTGTTGCTATGACCTGGCGATGGAGGAGTCCAAGGACTTGCATGTCCTTGGTGGAGTGGGAGGTGGAGTTGAAGTGTTGAGCCACGGGGTGGTTGGGTTGGTTCGTTGGTCCTGGTGTCCTAGAGGTATTCTATGAAACGTTCCAAAAGTAGGCGGCCTGTCTCAAGAGGAGCCCATATTGGGTGCAGCAGATGCAGTAAATGATGTGTGTGGAGGTGCAGGTGAATTTGTGGTGGATATGAAAGGATCCCTTTCGGGCCTTGGAGGGAAGTAAGGGGGGAGGTGTGTGCGCAAGTTTTGCATTTCTTGCGGTTGCAGGGGAAGGTGCCCGGAGTGGAGGTTGGGTTGGTAGAGGGTGTGGAACCGACAAGCGAGTTACGGAGGGAGTGCTTTTTTTGGAATGCTGATAGGGGAGGGGAGGGAAATATATCCATGGTGGTGGGGTCTGTTTGGAGTTTGTGGAAATGATGACGGATGATGTGATGTATATGGAAGTTGGTGCGGTATTAGGTGAGGACCAGTGGGGTTCTGACCTCGTGGCGATTGGAGGGGCGGGGCTCAAGGGAAGAGAAGCGGGAAGTGGAAGAGATGCGGTGGAGAGCATCTTCGATCATGTCTGGGGGAAAATTGTGGTCTTTGAAGAAGGAGGCTATCTGGATTGTATGGTATTGGAACTGGTCCTCCTGTGAGCAGATGCTGCGGAGACGAAGGAATTGGGAATATAGGATGACGTTTTTGCAGGGGCCAGGGTGGGAGGAGGTGTAGTCTAGGTAGCTGTGGAAGTTGGACGGTTTATAGTTAATGTCCGTGTTGATACCGTGGTCCGCGATAGAATTGGAGAGGTCTCGGAAGGAGAGGGAGGAGTCTGAGATGGTCCAGATAAATTTGAGGTCGGGGTGGAAGATGTTGTTAAAGTGGATGAACTGTTCAACTCCTCATGGGAGCATGAGGCAGCACCAATATAGTCATCGATGTAGCGGAGGAAAAGGTGGGGGTGGTGCCTGTGTAGCTGCAGAACATGGACTGTTCCACATATCCTACGAAGAGGCCGGAATAGCTGGGGCCCATGTGGGTGCCCATGGCTAATCCTTTGGTTTGGAGGAAGTGGGAGGATTAGGAACAGAAGTTGTTCAGAGTGAGGACCAATCCAGTCAGTCGAAGGAGGGTGTCAGTGGAAGGGTACTGGTTGGTACGGCAGGAAAGGAAGAAACGGAGGGATTTGAGTCTTTCATGTTGAGGGATGGAGGAGTACAGGGACTGGTTGTCCATGGTGAAGTTAAGGTGTTGGGGACTGGGGAAGCGAAACTCTTGGAGGAGGTGGAGGGCATGGATAGTGTCCCAAATGTAGGTGGGGAGTTCTTGTTCTAAGAGGGACAGGACCGTGTCGAGGTATGCAGAAATGAGTTCTGTGGGGCAGGAGCAGGCTGAGGCAATGGGTCAGCTAGGGCAGTTAGGTTTGTGTATTTTTGGCAGGAGATAGAAACTGGCGGTGCGGGGTTGTGGGACTATGAAGTTGGAGGCGGTGGATGGGAGATCCCCTGAGGTGATGAGATTATGGTTGGTCTGGTAGATGATGGTTTGGTGGTGGGAGGTATGGTCATGGTCAAGGGAGCAGTAGGAGGAGGTGTCCGTGAGCTGACGTTTAGCCTCAGCAGTATAAAGGTTGGTGCGCCAAACTACTAACGTGCCTCCTTTGTCTGCTGGTTTGATAGTAAGGTTGGGATTGGAACGTAGGGAATGGAGGGTTTCACGATTCCAGATCTTTGGCCGTTCAGGAAGATATGAATTGCTTCCATTGTCACGAACTTGGGATGTCCCAGAGCGCCTTCAGGCAGACGGTCAATAATTTGTGGATAATATGTCGATTCTGCAGGTTCCAAAGTATCATCTTCGGAACAACAGATAATTATGGAATTACTACACATGTTATTATTTATGAGCTGCAAATATAGCAGATATGAAAATTAGTTGAATTTTAAACTGATTGCTCAGTTGAAAATTATATCCACCAGGAAACAATGGCATATAAGAATAGGAAATGTTTAGAGAAACAAATATTCGCCTATTACATAAGAACGTTTAGGACATTTAAATGGAAAAATGTCAGGAAATCTAAATTATCGCCCTGTGTCTATCTCCACGCAGAAAGAGTAAGGGGTGGTCGGTTAGATTGCTCCGAAGGCTACTGATGTCAGGCTGCGTTCAGCCTCCAAGAGAAAACAAATCAATGGCCATCCTTCAGCTTTACACAAGTTTGATCTACAGCTGCTGAAAATATACAGCAGCACTGACAACATCATGAATCCAAAAGAGAGTTTCACTTTTAAACTGGTATCCTTCCATTAGAATTATTTTAAAAATCTGCCAGATCTGTTCAGCATTTCCATAATTTTCCATGTTTTGTCTCTCCCATCTTCAAAGGAGTAATGTGAGTCTACATCTGAAGCAGCCATGCATACAATCAATAGTTTGTGCTGTTATACAAAAGAGAAGAACTGTAAGAAGTTCTCCAACAGTTCTCAAAGAATTGAAAACGTGCTGACAAGTTGAAGGTTTAAAAAGTCAACATACACCTAGCCCCTAAAGTGGTAGTATTGATTGTTAATTACCCCTGAGTGCAAGGTGTTCAAAAAAGTTCGGGAAGGAAGGAAAGGAGGACAATTGGTCAAATTGGTATCATGACTCACAAACTTGATTGATGAGGGCAACACAGTGGATGTGATCTGTATGGACTTCAGTAAGGCATTTGACAAGGTTCCCCATGGGAGACTGGTTAGTAAGGTTAGATCTCATGGAATATATAGAACATAGTGAAGAACAGGCTTATCTAAGGATTGTTTAAATTTCTAAAATGTGGATGAGTTGGCTACATTAGCAAGTAGGGCATTCCATGCCCTTACCACTCTCTGCGTAAAGAACCTGCATCTAACATCTATCTTAAATCTATCACCCCACAATTTGTAGTTATGCCCCTTCGTACATGCTGATATCATCATCCTTGGAAAAAGACTTTCACTGTCTACCCTATCTAATCCTCTGATGATCTTGTATGTCTCTATCAAATCCCCTCTTCACCTTCTTCTTGGCAATGAAAACAGGTTCAAATCTCTCAGACTTTCATCATAAGACTTTCTCACTTGACCAGGCAACATTCCGGTAAATCTCCTCTGCACCTTTTCCAATGTCTCCACATCCTTCAGAAATATGGGGACCAGAAGTGCACACAATATTCCAAGCGTGGCCACACCAGCATTTTGTATAGTTGCAGCATGATATTGCTGCTCTGGAATTCAATCCCTCTACCAATGAAACCTAACACAACGTATGCCTTCTTAACAGCACTATCCATCTGGGTGGCAACTTTTAGGGATCTATGTAAATGGACACCAAGATCCCTCTACACATCCACACTACCAAGAATCTTTACATCGACCCAGTACTCTGCCTTCCTATTATTCTTCGCAAAGTGCATCACATCACATTTAGCTGCATTGAACTCCATTTGCCACCTCTCAGCCCAATTCTGCAGTTTATTCAAGTCCCCCTGCAATCTGTAACATTCTTCCACACTGTCCACTATTCCACCGACTTTAGTGCCATCTGTAAATGTACTAATCCATCCACCTATGCCTCTGTCTAAGTCATTTATGAAAATGACAAACACCAGTGGTCCTAAAACAGATCGTTGTGGCACACCACTAGTAACCAGACTCCAGGCTGAATATTTTCCATCTACTGCCACTCGCTGCCTTCTTTCAGAAAGCCAGTTTCTAATCCAAACTGCTAAACCCCCAACAATTCCATGCCTCTGCATTTTCTCCAGCAGCCTACCATGTGGAACATGATCAAAGGCTTTACTGAAGTCCATGTATACCACGTGAACTGTCCTATCCTCATTTACATGCTTGGCCACCTTGTCAAAAGAGTCAATGTGG
Source organism: Hemiscyllium ocellatum (assembly GCF_020745735.1). Taxonomy (NCBI): domain Eukaryota; kingdom Metazoa; phylum Chordata; class Chondrichthyes; order Orectolobiformes; family Hemiscylliidae; genus Hemiscyllium; species Hemiscyllium ocellatum. The sequence goes on from NC_083435.1 coordinate 33,105,314, forward strand.
TTTGTGAGACACGACCTGCTCTTGACAAAACTATGTTTACTATCTGAAATCATATTGTTGCTTGATAGATAATTATAAATCTAATCCCTTATAATCCTTTTCAAACTCTTTCCTACAACAGAAGCATGGCTCACTGGTCTATGACTACCTGGGTCATTGCTACTGCACTTCTTGAACAAGGGCACCACATTTGCAATCCTCTAGTCCTCTGGTACCAAATTTGTAAACAATGATGACTCAAATGTCAAAGCCAAAGGCTCTGCTATCTCCTCGCTAGCTTCCCAGAGGGTCCTCGGATAAATCGCATCCGGCCCAGTGAACTTGCCTACTTTCATTCCATCTAGAATTGATAACACCTGTCCATAACTAAACGTGATCCTTTCTAGTCTAATATCTTGTACCTCATTCTTCTCCTCAACAATATTCTCCTTTTTCCTGAGTGAACACGGATGATAAATGGTCGTTTAGCAACTCTCCGATCTCCTCAGGGTCAACACTCAACTTCACACTTCTGTCTTTGACTGGCCCTATTCCTACCTTTATCAGCTTTTATTCCGCACATACCTACCGAATGCTTTAGGGTTCACCTTTATTCTATTTGCTAAAAACTGCTCGTGTTCTCTCTTTGCTCTTCTTAACTCCCTCTTTAAATTCTTCCTAGCTTATATGTATCTCTCCAACGCCTTATCTGAACAATGTTGCCTCATCAACACATAAGCCTCCTTCTTCTTCGTAAAATGACATGCAATTTCTGTTGTAAACCATGGTTCCCTTACCTTATCACTTCCTCCCTGCCTGACAGGGACATACCTATCAAGGACATGCAATATCTGTTCCTTAAACAAGCTCCACATTTCCATTGTCTGTGTCCCCTGCATTTTGCTACCCCATTCTATGCATCCTAATTCTTGCCTAATCGCATTATAATTGCCCTTGCCCCATCAATAACTCTTGACCCGTGGCATGTACCTATCCCTTTCCATCGCTAAACTAAATGTAACTGAATTATAGTCAATCTCTTCAATTGCTCACCTACAACTAAATCAAACACTGGCCTGGTTCATTACCAAGCACCAGATCCAATGAGGCCTCACCGCTTGTCGGCCCTTCGATGTACTCTTTCAGGAAACCCTCCTGTTCACATTGGACGAAAACAGATCCATCTGAGGAACTGGAGTTATAACATGTTGTGATTCTGTTCGCCGAGCTGGGAGTTTTTGTTGCAAACGTTTCGTCCCCTTTCTAGTGACATCTTCAGTGCTTGGGAGCCTCCTGTGAAGCGCTTCTGTGCTGATTCCTCCGGCATTTATACTGGTTTGAATCTGCCGCTTCCGGTTGTCAGTTGCTGTCCTCTGCAGTGGCCGGTATAAAGGGTCTAGGTCGATGTGTCTGTTGATAGAATTTGTGGATGAGTGCCATGCCTCTAGGAATTCCCTGGCTGTTCTCTGTTTGACCTGCCCTATAATAGTGGTGTTGTCCCAATCGAATTCGTGTTGTTTGTCATCTGAGTGTATGGCTACTAGGGATGGTCGTGTCGTTTCGTGGCTAGTTGGTGTTCATGGATGAGGGTTGTTAGCTGTCTTCCTGTTTGTCCTATGTAGTGTTTTGTGCAGTCCTTGCATGGAATTTTTTACACTACGTTGGTTTTGCTCATGCTGGGTATTGGGTCCTTTGTCCTGTTGAGTTGTTGTCTGAGAGTGGCTGTTGGTTTGTGTGCTGTTATGAGTCCTAGTGGTCGCAGCAGTCTGGCTGTCAGTTCAGAAATGCTCCTGATGTAACATGTCCAGTCAATGTTGGGGAAGTTAAAGTCCCCCACAATGACCACCCTGTTCCTTTCACTTCTACCCAGAATAATTTTCCTATTCCTCTCTTCCACCTCCCCCGAACTCAGGGAAGGACTATAAAGAAAAATTCCAAGCAGCGTGACCTCTCGTTTCCTTTTTCTAACCTCAGCCCACACGAGAAGAGCCCTCATCAAAAGTTCTCTCAACCACCGTTATACTGTCCTTGAATAACAAGGCATCGCCTCCCCCTCTTTTACCACCTTGCCTGTACTTAATGAATGACCTAAACACTGGAACCTGAAACATCCATTCCTCACCCTGCGTATCCACGTCTCAGAAATGCCTACACCATCGAAGTCCCAGGTACCTATCCATACTGCAAGCTCACCTACCTTATTACAGATACTTCTGATGTTGAAGTAAACATACATCAAAGCATTTCGCTGTCTGCCGGCACATTTCTGTGACCCTGAAATCCTGTCCCTGTCCTTCCTACTCTCAGCCTCCTGTGCAGTGCAACTATACCTCGGTTCCTATTCCCCTGCTGAGCTAGTTTAAACGTAAACTCAATGATTGCAGATGCTGGAAACCAGATGCTGGAGTAGAGTGGTGCTGGAAAAGCACAGCAGTTCAGGCAGCATCCGAGGAGCAGGAAAATCAACGTTTCGAGCAAAAGCCCTTCGTCAAGAATCCAGGATCTAGTTTAAATCCAACCGAATAGCACCAGCAAATTTCCCACCCAGGATATTAGTACCTCTCTGGTTCAAGTGAAGACCGTCCTGTTTGTAATAGTCCCACCTTCCCCAGAATGAGCCCCAATTATTCAAGCATCTGAAACCCTCCCTACTGTACCATACTTGCAGCCACGTGTTCAGATGATATCTCTCCCTATTCCTTGCCTCGCCCGTGGTACAGGTAACAAACTAGAGATAGCAACTCTGTTTGTTCTAGCTCTCAGCTTCCGCCCTAGCTCCCTGAAATTCTGTCTTACATCCCTATCCCTCTTTCTACCTACGTCGGTGGTACTTACATGGACAACAACTTGAGGCAGGTCAAGTTGCCTGAACTGCTGTGCTTTTCCAGCCATTTGGGTACAGAACTGGCTCAAAGGTAGAAGATCGAGGGTGGTGGCAGAGGGTCGTTTTTCAGAATGGAGACCTGTGACCAATGGAGTGCAACAAAGATCGGTCATGGATTCACTACTTTTTATCATTTATATAAATGATTTGGATGTGAGCAAAAGGGGTATAGTTGGTAAGTTTGCAGATGACATCAAAATTCGAGGTATGGTAGACAGCAAAGAAAGTTAATTCAGATTACAACGGAATCTTGATCAGATGGATCAATGGGCTGAGAAGTGGCAGATGGAGTTTAATTTAGATAAATGTGAGCTGCTGTATTTTGGGAAAGCAATTATTAGCCGGACTTATACACTGAATGCAAAGGTCCTATGGAGTGTTGCTGTACAAAGAAACCTAGAAGTGCAGGTTCATAGCTCCTTGAAAGAGGAGTGGCAGGTAGATAGGGTAGTGAAGAAGGTGTTTGGTATGCTTTCTTTTATTGGTCAGAGTATTGAGTGCAGAAGATGGGAGGTCAGATTACGGCTGTACGGGACATTAGTTAGGCCACTGTTGGAATATTGCATCCAATTCTGGTCTCCTTCCTATCGGAAAGGTGTAGTGAAACTTGAAATGGTTCAAAAAAGATTTACAAGGATGTTGCCAGAATCGGAGGATTTGAGCTATAGGTAGAGGTTGATTAGGCTAGAGCTGTTTTCCCTGGAGCGTCAGAGGCTGAGGGATGACCATATATAGGTTTACAAAATTATGAGGGGCACCGATAGGATAAATAAACAAAGTATTTTCCCTGGGGTCGTGGAGTCCAGAATTAGAGGGCATAGGTTTAGGGTGAGAGGGGAAAGGTATCAAAGAGACCTAAGGCCCAAAATTTTCAGGCAGAGGCTGGTCCATGTATGGAATGGGCTGCCAGAGGAACTGATGAAGAGGAGAGCAATTGCAATATTTAAAAGGCACCTGGATTGGTATATGAAAAGGAAGGTTTTGGAGGGGTGTGGACCAGGTCCTGGCAGGTGGGACTAGATTGGATTGGGATGTCTGGTCAGTGTGGACGAATTGGGCCGAATGGTCTGTTTCCATGCTGTACACTCTAACACATCGAGATTCTGTGGATGAGAACATCGAACTGATGAAATAGTACAACATAGGAGTTTCAAAGACAAAATCTGGCAAAAGATAGAGACTAAAAAGTGGTCAGTTACACTGAACAGTCCAATTGTGAACACAGCTCATAATGAGAAAGCCAATGACAACATCTTTCATCATAGTACAAGATTGTTAAGGTGATTGTAGCATCTTATTGAGATATTACTGATCATATTTCCACATAATTGCACACAGCAAAATCATTCAGATATCCAAATTTTATATACGTTGAATTGCTGCTTATTGATTCTCCCACGCTGACCAACATTAAAAATAAGTGGTTGATCAAACCTGCAATCACGAATATCTATCAATGCCCAATAATACTGACTCAGTGTCTATGAGCTAATTTGAACACGTTGGCACTTCTTTCTTTCTCTTAATTTAAGTTAATGTTTTCATTCCTTCTTCCAAGTATACACTGACGCATTTTCACTCATACTCCAATTTCAATATGATGCTCGTTCCTCCACCCACGGTTTTCTATGGACTTTCTATCAAGTTTCTTCACTTTCAATTTATTCTGTTCCTTCCTTGTCTTCAGGAGCAAGAAATGTCATCACAGATGATTCTCTGATTATGACATGCATTTTAACACTGCTTTTGATAAGGCCTCACATGGGGAAGTTAATTGCAAAAATTGAAAGATTTGAAATTTGGGGGAATATTCTGATATGGATTTGAATTCGTTGGTAAACAAAAACAGAATGGAATCAAACTGTCTGTGTTTTTTTTCTCGCTGATGCATTGATTAACAGTATATTGCGGCAAAATAAAACTAAGTGGAGTTGAGTGAGGAAGATAAATGGAATCATCAGGGCATTCTAGAAACATTGCACATGCAAGCAAGGTAATGCAGTACAGTGTGAATGAGTATACATTTATGCAAACTGATGTAAAAACACAAAGGTGGCTTCTTATTTAAATATTATATATTGGAAAACATAGCCTTTCATTTAGGACCTGGGTGTCTTTACAAACCAGTCAATGAAAATATATACATAGAGACTGGACCTGGAATTTTGCCTACAGTTTTGATCTCCCCGCCTTAAAGAGGACGCACTTACCAGAGAGGGAGGACAGGAGCACTTGAAATGGCAGTATTGTCACTTAAGAATAGATTGTCACAGCTAGGTATGTATCCACTTGAGGTTAGAAAAATGGAACAGAATCTGATTGAAATGCATAAGATTCTCACAGGAATAGAGAGAGAGAGTAGCTGGATGTTTTCACTCTGGTTGCAGAGTATCGAACGAGGAATCTAGACTTAGTATAGAATATCGAACATAGAATAATACAATGCAGAACAGGCCCTTCGACCCTCAATGTGAACTAATCTAAGCCTACACTTTCGCATCATCATCCATATTCTTATCCACGGACTTTTTAAATACGCCTAATGTGACTGAGTTAACTACAGTACCAGGCAAGGTATTACGCAACTTAAAGGCACTTAAAGACCGAATATCCACGGCTCACTATAGTGGAGAATTGTAAAACATCTCAAGGCTTAGACTAAAATTAAATAGTCCTCATCGTGGTCATAAATCACAATACCTTATTTTAAAATTGTACTCGATTTCTTCTAGATTCAGTAAGGAAGGAACACAATTTAAATCCGCTATCCTGTTTATCTCTTCAAATATTTTGCAACTTTCTATGAGATTACCTGTCATGTTTGAAGCTGTAGAAAATTAAGGCCGGATTTCCTCAATTTCAATTCACAGGACAAACGCCCATCTATTGAGTCAAGCCTAATGAACATTCTTGGTATTCCTTACATCGCAACAGTATCTTTCCTAAATTGAGGATTGTATCCCAAGTTCGGTCTAATCGGGCAACCATACATTGGAACTAAGACTTCTTTCTCGTGCCCTAAAATTCTTCATCTGGAAAGGTTGTCATTCTGCAGCGTTCACACAGATTTCTATAACTGCTGCGAGAACATCAATGACTTATTAAAAACCATGCCAAGATGCATTTCTACAAGTCTGTGCATCAGACATTCTACATCATTCAGTTGTCAAACTGTTACCTTCGACAAAATAATCTACACATCTTTCCCACCTGGCAAGTATGATGAAGTCAAATAGTTGCTATTTATTAAATCATGAGGGTAACAGATAGAGTCTAGAAGGTATTTTTTCCCGCTGGAGAGGGAACCCAAAACTAGAAGATAGATTTAAAATAAGAGGGTGAAGATTTAAAAGGAACATAAGGGGCATCTTTTTCATGCCTGTCTCGAATGAGCTGCCAGAGAAAGTGGTGGAGACTGGTACAACTGCAAGGCTTAATGGCATCTGGATGGGTATATGAGTAACATGAATTTAGAGGGATGTAGGGCAAATGTTGGCAAATGAGAACAGATTAATTTCGGATATCTGCTCAACATGGTCAAGTTGGACCGAAGGTTCGTTTTCCATGCTGTATTGCTCTATGACTTGATGACTCGAGAACAACCACAAATAGAATGCAATCGAATTCCGCCAAACGGTTTTCAACTCCAAATCTTCGGTCAATCTTATTCTCTTATACTCACAAGTTCATTAGATGGTGTCCGGACATAAGAGTTTCATTCCTGGAACCATTCCTGTGTATTCGGTTCTGCATTCTTTCTAACTTCTATAACTTTTCTCTAATGTGCGCCAGTGTTTAGGTAATTTTCATGGACATTTCAGATATCATATTGCGCTGAATATTAAAACTCAGCGGCATATCCACTTTGGGGGCCAGGTGCTGGACAATTTAGTCAATATCGATCGGAAATGCGGATACGATGAGGCAAATGATTTGTTTTCGTGTGGTGTAGATTCGGTATCTAAGTCCTATAAAGTCATTTCCACAAGTTCAGCTGTGTCAGAATCCAGGTTGCGATGAGCGCCTGTCAACCTGAAAAGGTGACTTTCGCCTGGGTCTCTGCAAAGGATTTGGTAAAATTCATTGCGTCCTGACAATTTGTTCTTCCAACAACTTACATGTTTCATGCATTCGGTTATTTTACTATGAAAATGATGCACACTACCAGAGCTGTGATGGCCGAGAGGTTAAGGCGTTGGATTCGAAATCCAATGGGGGTTCCCTGCGTAGGTTCGAATCCTGCTCACAGCGTTGGTTTCTTTGGAAGTCGCTGCTTCATTGGTACGGTTATTGGATAAATTGTAGCCTGAGCTCCATGTTTAATTCAAAGTTAACTTTCGGCTGTAATGAATCAGAAGTAGTTTGAAAATTGCCCAAACGAGACTGAAAAAAATAACATCAAATTCCAACAAGAATAAGTTTCAATACAAGTCAAGATCAATCACGAAATTTGAATGTTCGGATGGGAATGAAGCAAAATAAGAAGCAAGGTAAAACACGTAACTGCAAATCATGAGTGCTTCATTTTCTACGATCTGTTGAATGACAAACAGAGATAATATTTCAGACCCACAATTTGGAATTATTCCACATTAGCATTGTCACAGAGTCATACAGATGTAGTGCAAGGAGATAGACCCCTTGGTCCAATTCGTCCATGCAGACCTGATATCCTAAACTAATTTATTCCCATTTGCCAGCACTCGGCCTTTATCCCGCTAAACACTTCTTATTCATAAAATCATCCAGATTGCTTTTAAATGATTTAATTGTACCAGACTCCACCACTTCCTCTGGCAGCTCCTTCCATGCACATACCACCCTCTGAGTGAAAAAGGTGTCCCTTAGATTACTTGAACAGCTTTCAACTCTAATCCTAGACATATGTTTAGTTCTGGATTCCACCACCCGAGGCAAAAAATCTATTCTAGCTACCTTATTCATGTTCGTCGTGATTTCATAAACTTCTATAAAGTCACCCCTCAGCCAGCCCTAGCATATTCAGCCACTCCCTAACGCTCAAATCCTCCAACCCAGGGAACGTCCCTCTCAATCTTTGGTGAACCTGTTCAAGTTTCGCGACATGCTTCTGACTGGAAGGAAACCAGAATTGTATGCAAAATTCCGAAAGTGACCTAACTAGCGTCCTGTATAGTCGCATCATTATCGACCAACTACAATACTAATGCTTTGACCAATGAAGGGAAGAATATTAAGCACGTTCTTCACTATCCTATTTACGTGCGATTCTGCTTTGAAGAAATTATGAAGCTGCACTCCACGGTCTCTTTGTTCAGCAACACTTCAGAAAACCTTGCCATTAAGTGTAGATCTGAAAAAAAATCACAGTGGACAATCGGTGTTCCCTGAACGAGTGCCCAGTTTTGCGCTAGATCACTCTGATATGGAGGAGACCACACCAGGAGCAACAGATGCAGTATATCGGGTTTGAGGAAATCCAGGAAAATCTCTAGTAGATTGGAATAAGTCTTTGGGGCCTTGGAGGGTGATAAGAGACAGTAGAGTAAACGAGAGAGCTAGGAGTGGATCTTATTTATCATTTCTACCATATACATCTGACACAATAAAAAGAAGGCAATGTTGATCATGACCAAATTGCTATTTGAACACAGTCTACACGACAGTACAGTCATAGACAAGACAGCTAAAAGTGCATAAAAAGTGCATGCAAGACAGCGCAGTTATTCCTGACAACTCAAGACAATAGATACAATGGTGGACAAGTTACAATGTAGCATTGAATGATCGTTAATAAAATATTATTTTAGCAGCCATTCAAAACATCATACAAAAATTTCAAATGGAAGAGAGTGAGATCATACAGTGTCAAGAAATCTGATGGCTGAGGTGAAGAAACTTTTGCAGAGTCTGACTGTGAGTGATTGAATGCTCTGGTTACTTTTGCCAGATGGTAGGACTGTGAAGAATTTGAATCAAAGATCTGTGGGGTCGTCCACCATGCTGTTGGCCTTGCAAATGCAGCGTGTGGTGAAGATGTCTGTAGAGGAGAGATGAAGATTTCAATAAAGGCAAATTACTGCGGATGCTGGAATCCGAAACCAAAAGAGAAAATGCTGGAAAATCTCTGCAGGTCTGGCAGCTTCTGTAAGGAGAGAAAAGAACAGACGTTTCGAGTCTAACTGGCCCTTTGTCAAAGCTAAAAAAAAGGGATAAATAGGGAAGCATTTATACTAGGCTGAGAGAAGGTGAGTCATGGCTTCAGAAACAAAGGTAGCAATAAATTGCAACTGAGGAAGGAAATATGGCTGTGGAAGCGAGTAGATAGTAAATTTAGCAAATGTATTGCTACATTAGCTTCTGGAGCCATGACTCACCTTCTCTCAGCCTAGCATAAATACCTCCCTATTTCAGTGACCGTCTCAGGTGTCCTCACGACCTGTTATCAGGTCTTATGATTCAAGACAGTGCAATTCCGAACCAGGCACTGATGCAGCTGCTCAGCGTATTCTCAATTAACCCTGTTTAGAATGTGGTGAGGATAGGAGTTTTCCTCAACAATCGCACACAGCAGAGACGTGCTGGGCTTTCTTGGCTATGAAGACAGTGTTGAATGACCAGGTGAGATTATCTGCTAGATGATTGCAACGAAATTTGGTGCTCTTTACAATCTCCAAGGAGGAGCCATCAACATCCAGCAGAGAGTGATCGCTCTGTGCCCTCCTGAAGTCAACAATCATCTCTTTCGTTTTTTCCACGTTCATACACAGGTTGTTGGCTCTGCTCTAGTCTGTTAGCACAGCATCTTCTCTCTGTATGCTTGCTCTTCATTCCTGTGATTAAGACCCACTACCGCCGTGTCAACCGTGAATTTAATAATAGAATTTCCGTTGGACATCAATACTCAATCGTATGAAAGCAGGGTGAACAGCAGTCGATTGAGCACACAGCCCTGGAGTTTCCCCGTGCTCAGTGTGATGATTTTGATGATGCTGTTCCCAATCTGGGCTGTCTCAGGTGTCCCAGCCATTAGGTCCAGGGTCCAGTTACAGAGGAACGTATTCAAGCATAGTGCCCCCAGCTATCCAAACAGGTGCTAACGAATGATACTGCTGGATGCCGAACTGAAGTTAATGAACAGTAATCTGATGTAGGTGTCCTTCTTCAATAGGTGGGGGAGGGCCAGATGCAGGGTGGTGGAGATAGCATCATCTGTTGAGCGGTTGGAATGATGCACACACTGCAGAGTATCCAGTGAAGGTGGGTTGGGGCGGTGGGCAGCAGGGTCCTAATATAGCTCATCACGGGCCTCTCGAAACAATTCATGATGTTTTGTGTTAATGCAACTGGACAGTAGTCATTGAGGCAAGACACTGAAGACTTCTTCGGCACAGGGACGATGGTAGTTGCCTTGAAGCACGTTGGAACTATGACACAACTCAGAGAAATGTTAAAGATGTCCAAGAGAACATCCACCAGCTCGTCAGAGCACCCTCTGAGCATTCTGCATCCGATGTTATGTGGACCAGAAGTCTTTTGTGGCTTGACTCTGCATAGAGTTTTCCTCATGTCAGTCGTGATAAGACTCAAAAACTAGTCATTGGGAAGCGAGATGGTCCTCCTAGCTCTCACATCATTTCATGCCTCAAACCATGCAAATAAGTTATTCAAATCATCAGGGAGGGTGGATATCACCAGCACAAGCAGGTGATGCTATGCTGTGGCTGTTGGTGGTCTTACTACTCTTCTACATGCTCTGCATATTGCCGCTGTCCTGAAAAAGTTTGTATATTCTCTGTGCGTATGCAAGCTTTGACTCTTTGATGGCCCATGATTACCATCTATAGTTGCCTAAAAGGGTGTCTTGGTGAATATGTGCACGAAAATTATAGCCTCAATTAGCACTTTTTAAAATAGAATAATTACAGTGCGGAACAGGTCCTTCGACTCCACAAGTCCACACCACCGCTGCAAGAGTAACCCAATCAGACACATTCCCCTACTCCATTATCCTGTATTTACACGTGACAAATGCACATGACCAACACATCCTTGAAAACTGTGGCGATTGTCACATGGCCAGTTCCTCTAATCTGCACATTTTGAGATTGTGGGAGATTATTACACCATCATGGACTAGAAGTTCAGGCGCAGGAAAAAGAATAGAATGAAATGCTTCAATGAACCATTTCTCACTCACTACGGCTGAGTTATGGCAAAAGGTGTGCCTGACATTTTGTTCTTGTGACGGTGACTAAAAATGAACGACTTACTTTTCTTGATGCGCACTCCCAATTTTTTCAGAATATAACCTTTTTGCAAGATGTACTTAGGATTGAAAAATACACAAAAAAAAACACATTCTTTCAATGTCTGCTTCACTCCATGGGCATCTGTCCACAAATTCCCTTATTATTTCGTGCAATATTTTAAATTAACGCTTATTTTAAATGCTGACAATGTCCATTTTGCCGTCACGCTGGTGAGTGGAGGTACCTGTTATTATTTCATCATTTGATTCACCAGAGTCATTTAGTGTGGCGGATCAGCTACAATATAACGCCAGATCCACACGCACCTCATTCAAACTCAACGTCCTCTGAGCAACTAGGGATGTATTATAAACGCTGACCTAGACAGTCACATAATCATCCCATGAATGATTTTTTTAAAAATCAACAGTGAGACGTTAGCGAATGGAATACACGAGATGGAAATTTCCTGGAAACAAAAACGACTGAGGCATTCAAGAGGGAATTGGGTAATGATATGAATAGAAATAGTGTGCAAAGTTACGGCGAAAAATTAGTAGATATTCATGATGTAATAATTCTCATTTAACAATCGCTACCAGGCACGTTTCAGAGGAGGCTCACTAGAATGTTCCCAGGAATGAAAAGCTTCACACATGAGGAACATTTGATGACTCTGTGTCTTTACCGGATGGAGTTTAGAAGAATGAGGGGGTATCTCATTCAATGATAAAGAATACTGAATGGCCAAGGCAGAGTAGATGTTGGAAAGGTGTTTGCATTTGTCGGAGAGACTGGCACCCGAGTACGTAGCTTTAGGGTAAAGTGAAGACATTTTTGAACGGAGTGAAGGAGAAACCTTTTCAGACAGAGAGTGGTGAATCAAGGGAATTCATTGCCACAGAAGGCTATAGAAAGCCATGTCATTGAGTATATTTAAGACTGAGGCAGGTTAATGAAAAATAATGTGAATCAGGATTACGGGGAGAAGGCAGGTGACTTGGATTGAGAAAATGATCAGCCATGATTGAAAGGAGGAGCAGACCCAATGCCTTTAATTTCTTAATTTCTGCTTCTATACCTTATACCATATCGAATGTCATCCTTTTCCGCCATAACAATGTTGTGTTTCTATGAACTGTGTCTTCAGTCCAATCGCTCCTTTATCTCCGTCTGACTACATGCGCTCCGAAGTATAGTTAACTTACGGAAGGTCAGAGATAGCTTTGTTTGGCAACATTCTGTGATGATTCTTGCGATGCAATCAATGTTCCCAGAACTCTGGACCCTTATCCGCAGGGCAGTTTTAAGCATATGAGACATGGAATTTATATTTACTGACAAAATGGAAAAAAAGAGTTGAATTAATTTTATCGATAAAAATGTGTTTTGGGGACCAACGGAAGAGCCCTGTATGAGAGCGAATGTTAGGCAAAACTGAGAACTGCAGATGCTGGAGTCCTGATGAAGGGCTTTTGACTGAAACATTGAATGTCCTGCTCCTCGGATGCTGCCTGACCTGCTCTGCTTTTCTGCACCACTCTGATCGAGAGAGAATGCTGTCAACGGAGCAGGTTCACTTTGAATGAAGTATCTTTGGAGAGTCCGCAGGTACGTAGGGAAAAGACAGAAGAGCACGAGTGGGCGAGTTATTCTGGAAATCCTGCTCCACTATTTAAGTTGACCACGGGGGCTCGAACACGCCTAACCCTTCCACAGGCATAACCACATACATTTTCAGGCCGTTGTTTATCAGAAAACGAACAAACACAACTTTAAAGACACTCAAAGACCGAATATTCAAAGCTCACTGTAATGGAGAATTGCAAGACTTCTTAAAGCTTAGACTAAAGTCAATTAATCCTCATTGTGTTCATAAATCACAATGCCTTATTTTAAAATTGTTTCTGCCTGCTTCTAGATTCCTTCATGAGGGAACACAATTTAAATGCGCAATCCTGGTTATCTCCTCAAATATTTTGCAACTTTCGATGAGATGACCTGTCATGTTCTGAAACTGTAAGAAATATTCAGGACAGATTTGCCCAATTGCAATTCACAGGACAAATGCCCATCTATGCTGTCAAGGCTAATGAACATTCGTGGTATTCCCTGTACGACAATAGCATCTTTCCTAAGTTGAGGATTATAAATCCCCATACTGTACTCCAAGTGCGGTCTAACAGCCCTACCATAAATTGGAAATTAGACTTCTTTCTCGTGCCCTGAATTCCTTTAGCTGGAAAGGTTGGCATTCTCCAGCTTTCACAACAGATTTCTGTATCTGCTGCTCGACTTCAACGACTTATTAAAAACGACGCCAGTGTGCATTTCTACAAGCCTGTACATCAGTTTTTCTGCATCAAATAGTTTTCCGGATGTTACCTGTGAGGAAATAATCTATGCACATTCCTACGTGACAAGTATGATAAAGTAAATCAGTTACTATTTATCAAATCATGAGGGAAATTGATAGAGTGAACGGACAATGTGAGGGAACCAAAAACTAGAGACCATAGGTTTAAAATAAAGATTTAAACAGATTAATTTAGGATATCCGTTCAGCTTGGTCAAGTTGGACCGAAGGTTGGTTTTCCATGCTGTATTGTCGTATGACATGATGACTCCAGAACAACTGCAAAAAGAACGCGAATGACTCCTATCAAATTGGTTTCCAGTTCTAAATCTTCGGTCAATCTTCCTCTCTTATACCCACAAGTTCTTTACCTGATATCAGAATTTAAGAGTTTCATTTTTGCAACCATTCCTGTAAATCGGTTCTGTATTATTTCTAATTCCTTTATCTCTTCTCTAATGTGGTCCAGTGTTTTTGTACTTAGAGTGGATGCTTCTGATATCATATTGCGCTGAATATTAAAATTCAGCAGCATATACGCTTCGGGACCAAGTGCTTGACAATTGAGTCAAAGTCGATTAGAAGTACAGACGCAATGAGGCAAAGGACTTCTTTTCGTGTGGTGTCAATTCCGTGAATCTATAACTCAATGAAGAGTTATTCCAGCAGGTTCAGCTATGTCAGAATCCAGGCGTCAGACTCACAATTTTCGATTATTCTACATTTATACAGTCACAAAGTCATACTGATGTTCTGCAAGGAAACATACCCCTCAGTCCAATCCGTGCATGCAGACCAGATATCCTAACCTAAACTATTTCCATTTACCAACACTATGCCTATATCTCGCTAAGCACTTCTTATTCATAGAATCATACAGGTGGCTTTTAAATGCTTTACTGTTACCAGCCTCCACCACTTTCTCGTCAGCTCTTTCCATGCATACACCACTCTCAGGTTCCTTGGACAACTTTCAACTCTAACCCTAAACATAGGCCCTTTAGTTCTGGACTCCACGTACCAAAGGAAAAGGCTTATTCTATTTGACAGGGTAAAGATTTAAAACGGACCTCAGGGGCAACTTGTTCATGCCTGTCTGCTGTGGTGGAGAAAGTGGTGGAGTCTGGTACAACTGCAAGATTTAATGACACCTGGTTGGGAAGATCAGTCACAAGGATGTAGAGGGACATGGGCTAAATGTTGGCAAATGGGGCCAGATTAATATAGGATATCTGTCCAGCATGGTCAAGTTGAACCGAAGGGTCGTTTTCCGTGCTGTATTGCCGTATTGCTGACTGACTTGATGACGCTAGAACAACCACAAAAGGAATGCAAGCGATTCCGTCAAAATGGTTTCCAGTTCCAAATCTTCAGTCAATCTTATACACAAAACTTTGTTAGCTGTTGTCAGAATTTCATTCCTGGAATTATTTCGGTAAATCGGTTTTGCTAATTTCTAATTTCTATATCTTTTCTCTAATGTGCTCCAGTGATTAGTTACTTAGCATGGAATTTCTGATATTATATTTTGCTGAATATTAAGACGAATAAGATTATTAAAGGATTAGACAACCTGAAGGCAAGAAGCACGTTTTCGCTGATGGGTGAGTCGCGAACCAGAGGACACACTTTAAAAATGAAGGGTAGGACACTTAGAACAGAGTTGAGGAGAAACTTCTTCATCGAGAGAGTGGTGGGTGTATGGAATGCTCTGCCCCAGAAGGCTGTGGAGGCCAAGTCTCTGGATACTTTCAAGAAAGAGTTGGATAGAGATCTCAAGGATAGTGGAATCAAGGGTTATGGGGATGAGGCAGGAACAGGATACTGAATGAGGATGATCATCCATGATCATAATGAATGGTGGTCCGTGCTAGAAGGGCAGAATGGCCTACTCCTACACCTATTGTCTATTAAAAATGAGCAGCATATCCACTTCGGGACCAGGTGCTGGACAATTTAGTCAATATCAATCGGAAGTGCGGATACAATGAGGCAAATGACTTGTTTTCGTGTGGTGTAAATTTGGTGACTCTATAATTCAACGAAGAGTCATTCCCCCAAGTTCAGCTGTGTCAGAATCCAGGTTGTGATGAAAGCCAGTCAACCTGAAAAGTTGAAGTTCGCTGGGTCTCTGCAAAGAATTTGGTGAAATCATTGCATCTTGACGAATTGTTCTTGCATCAACTTATATGTTTCATGGCTTCGATTGTTTTAGTATTAAAATTGCCAGCTCTCTGCGCAGCTGTGATGGCCGAGAGGTTAAGGCGTTGGTTTCGAAAACCAATAGGGTTACCCTGCGCAGGTTCGAATCCTGTTCACAGCGATGTTGTCTCTGCTTCGTTCTTTGACATTTGCATATGTTGGAGCCTGAGCTTTGTGGTTACTTTAATGTTCGATTGCCAAGAATCAGAAGTCATTTCAAAACTGACCAAGTCATCGAAAAAAACAAATTATATGTCGCGACACAAAAAAAAAGCCACCAAATTCCAACATGAGTGAGTTTGAACGCAAGTAAAGAACTATCGTGAAATTTGAATATTCGGGCGGCAATGAAGCAAAATACTAAGCAATGCAAAACATGTAACTGCAAACGACGAATGCTTCATTTTCTATGATCTGTTGAAAGACAAGCTGAGATAATATTTCCGACCCACAATTTGTGATTATTCCACATTAATAGAGTCACAGAGTCATACAGATGGAGACCAAGGTAACAGATCCCTCGGTTCAATTTGTACATGCAGACCAGATTTATTCCCATTTGTCAGCACTAGGCCGATATCCCGCTAAACATTTCTTAATCATAGCATCATCCAGGTTGCTTTTAAATGATTTTATTGTACAGCCTACATCACTTCCTCTGGCAGCTGCTTACATGCACGTACCACCGTCTGCATGAAAATATCCCTTAGGATCCTTGTACAGCTTCCAACTCGAACTCTAAACATATGCCCTTTAGTTTTGGATTCCACCACCCGAGGGACAAGACCTATTCTGTTTACCCTACTCATGTCCATCATGATTTTATAAACCTGAATAAAGACACGCCTCAGTCTTCAATACTCTAGGGAAAATAACCCAGCCTCTCTTCAGCCTCTCCCTATAGCTCAAATCCTCCATACCTGGGAACATTCCTGGCAATCGTTTGTGAAGCAGTTCAAATTTCACAACATTCTTCTGATAGGAAGGAGATAAGAACTGCACACAATATGGTAACAAAGACCTAACCAGTGTCATGTATACTAGCATCATAATCTCTCAATTCAAATACTCAATGCTATGAACAATGAAGGTAAGAATACGAAGCACCTTCTTCACAAACCTATCTAACATGCAACTCAACTTTCAAGGAATTATGAATCTGCACTCCAAGGTCTCTTTGTTCAGCAACACTTCCCAAAACCTTGCCATTAAGTGTGGATCTGGAAAAAGCACAGTGGACCATAGATGTTCCCTGAACGAGTCGCCAACTTTGCGCTCCGTCTGAAATGGAGATAATCACATTAAGAGCAACAGATGCAGTACATTGGGTTTGAGGAAATCCAGGGAAATCTCTAGTGGGTTCCAATAATTCTTTGGGGCCTTTGCGAGTGATACGAGAGAGTAGGATAAAGTAGAGAGAGAGAGAGTTGAAGAGCTTTATTTGTCAGTTCAACCATATACATCTGCTGCAATGGAAAGGTGGCAATATTGCTCGAGGAGCAAATTTGTATTTGACACACGGTCATACACAGGGCAGCCAAAAGTGCATAAAATGTGCAAAACATGCAAGTCAGCACAATAATTCCTGAGAAGACAAGACAATAGAGAGAATGTTGGACAAATTGCAATGTAACAATGAATGATCATTAATAAAATATTGTTTTAGCAGCCATTTTAAACGTCGTCCAACACCTGCAAACGGAAGAGAGTGTGATTATTCAGTGTCAAGAAATCTGATAGCTTATGTGAAGAAACCTTTGTAGAGTCTGGCTGTGAGCGACTGAATGCTCTGCTAACTTTGGACAGATGGCAGGACTGTGAAGAATTTGAATCAAAGATCTGTGGGCTCGTCCACAATTCTGCGAGGTTGCAGACGCAGCTTGTGGGGAAGATGTCTGTAATGGTGAGATGAAGATTCCAATGATCGTCTCAGCTGTCCTCACTACCGGTTGTCAGGTCTTATGATTGAAGACGATGGAATTCCAAACCAGGAAATGGTGCAGCTGCTCAGCGTATTCTCAATTAACCCTCCGTAGAATGTGTTGAGGTTCGCGGGCGTCAGATGGGCTTCCCTTAACCTACGCAGACAGCAGAGACGCTGTTGGGCTTTCTTGGCTATGACGGCAATATTAAATGATCAGGTGAGATTATCTGCCAGATCGATGCAAAGAAATTTGGTGTTCTTCACAATCTCCACGGGGGAGCCATTGACACCCAGCAGAGTCTGATTGTTTTGTGCTCTCCTGAAGTCAACAACTATCTCTTACCTTTGGTCCAAGCTCATAGACAGGTTGTTGGCTCTGCACTGGTCTGTTGGCCAGAGCACCTTCACTTTGTTTGCTTGCTCTTCATTCCTGTGATTGAGACCCACAACCGCCATGTCAAAAGTGAACTTAATAATATAATTTCAGTTGGACATCAATGCCCAATCGTGTGAAAGCAGGGAGAACAACAGTCAACAGAGCACACAGTCCCGGGGTTTCCCCGTGCTCAGTGTGATGGTTTTGAAAATGGTGTTCCTTATCCATGTTGTCTGAAGTCTCCCAGTCATTAGGTCCAGGGTCCAGTTACAGAGGAACGTATTCAAGCCCAGCACACTCAGTTTTCTAAACAGTTGCAGATGAATGATACTGTTGAATGCAGAACTGAAGTCAATGAAGAGTAATCTGACGTCGGTATCATTCTTCACCAGGTGGGTGAGGGCCTGGTGCAGTGTGGTGGAGATGGCATTTTCTGTTGAGCAGTTGGAACATTGTGCAAACTGCAGAGTGTCCAGTGAAGATGAGTTGGGGCGGTGGGCAGCCTTTCAAAACAATTCATGATGTTTAGTGTTAATGCAACGGGGCAGTAGTCATTGAGGCAAGACACTGAAGACTCCGTCGGCACATGGACGACTGTCGTTGCCTTGAAGCACTTTGAAATTATGGCACAACTCAGGGAAATGTTAAAATGTCTAAGAGAACATCCACCAGCACGTCAGAGCATCCTCTGAGCATTCTGTGTGGGCTGTTATTTTGGCCGGAAGTCTTATTTGGGTTGACTCTGCATAGAGTTTTCCTCACGTCACGCGTAATAAGACTCAACACCTGATCATTGTGAGAGGAGATTGTCTTCCTCACTTCCACATCATTTTATGCCTCAAACCATGCATAGAGATTGTTCAATTCATCCGGGAGGCGGGTATCACCAGGACAAACAGGCAATGTTATGCTGTGGTTGGTGATGGTCTTAATACTCTTCTACATGCTCTGCATATCGCCGCCGTCCTGATAAAGGCTGCATATTCTCTGTGCGTATAGATGCTTTACCTCTTTGATGGCCCATGACTACCATCTCTAGCTGCCTGAGAGAATGATGAATTAATGTCGTACAGATCGCATTTACTTATTGTTGATGTTTCATGGTAACTGTTCTAAAATCAAATTTCACAAGATATTTGAACATGAATAATCATCTTAAAATAACTACTCTCGTTTAATTCTGGTCTTGAACTAACCAGCAGGGATGTTTAATGCAAAACAGCAAATTACTGGTGGTATTTGCTTCTCTACATTTCATCCAGTTACACAGTCAAATCGTTAAAAAAAACCTGTGATTGCAATTATCTACCAGAGAGAGATTTTTTTAAAATTCCAGACAGCGATTCAGGGTGGACAAAGCGACGAAGACAAAGAACGAGAATGAGAGAAATGAGCTCGGTGAATCACTGCGACATATAGACCGTGAAATGTGTCGACACATTTCACGATTCCTTTCCTTTAACATTTCAGGATATGGGGAATTGTTTCCATTGTCACGAATTTGCGAGGCCCCAGAGTGCCTTAATACATGCGGTCATTAATTAGGGGGAATTATGCTAATTCTGCAGCTGCCAAAGTAGCATCTTAGGAATAATATATAATTATGCAGTTTTTTAAAATAAAAGTTTTAATACGTATGCCATTACTTATAAGCTGCAAATATATTAGATATAAAAATTAGGCGAACTTTTAACTGATTGCTCAGTTAAAAAAACGTATAGACCAGGAACCAATACTAACGTATATGGAAAGGGAATTATTAGAAAAGCAAATATTCGCCTATTGCAGACAGAGACAGGAGAACATCTAGAATTTCGAAATGTTGAAAGTTCAAAAAAAAACCCTGAATTATCACTCTGTGTCTGTCTTCACAGAGAAGGAGCAAGAATTGATCGGTTAGGTTACTCTGAACGCTGTTGATGCATGCTAGAAACAAAAGCTGTTAAAATTGACAGCTTTTGAAATCTGCTTCAGTATTTGACAACATTTTTATATACATGTAATATTTATGCCTGTGCATGTTTTGGATACCATTTTTCATGTGCTAAATCTGCAGGTTCTTTGATTACTAAATGTTTGAAGACAAGAGCATCGAACTGGTCAAAAATGTTTTTGAGTGTCTTAAAGTCACGAGAATTAGGAAGTGTCTTTACCTTCTTTTTGATATATGAAAGGAATGTAATTCTGAAACGTCCCGAAATTCACAGCGTTTACATGACTTTCTCCTCCTTTGTCTCTCTGCTTGCTTGTGTTGGTTTGTATATATTTATTCTCAGAGTCTTCAGACACTATGCTGAATGGGAGCGACTGACGATACTTGCCAGTGAATTAACTTTATTTGTTATAGCCACAACCACTTACTTCAAACGCAAGTAGACTTGTCTCATTTGCCTTCACCTGCTTACCACCTCTGCTTCACCTAACCATTCGCCAGAACGTCCTTCTGCAAAGTATTGCACGGTCAGCTGACGTTGTTCCATGTCTGGTAAATGAAAAAAAAAATCACATTTCGTCGTGCTTCGTCAATTTTGAAGACAACTTAACTCATTAACAGTTGTTTTTCTCTAGCGTCAGCACATCTTCGGACAAAGTAATGAATATTCACACATATTCACCAACGATAAAAGAGCACGAAGTTTCTGAAGCAGTAAAATTCTCAGAGAACTTACTTTAAGTCAGTTTTCCATCCGTATTAATTGCCAAAAGACTTTGCATTTAAACACAGAGCCTTGCAATAGTTGGTGCTCTGTTCGGCTTATGACTGCTCTGTTTCTTCTTTAGAGGCTCATTCGGGAAAACTTCACGTTTTCTTCTCACATCTACAGGACATTATGCAAGGTATGGGCCTTATTGCATCCATGAACGTACCTGCTGCGAAGGTGAACTTAGATCACCTTTACCAATTTATCCCTTGCCCTGTGCATTTGTTTTAACTCCTTAATTCGCCCTCTAAATTTTTATTCTAATTCTATGAAAACATCACGTTTAAAAATCAAGCGGGCAGCAGAACATTTGTCGGTTTGATTTCTTTTGTATTATCTTTTTAACGTTTGATTTCGTCATTTCCTCCTTAGAATAGTAGATAACATCCCTGCCAGTCTGAGGGACACCGGAATTCAATTCCCTGACAAGAAATGTTATGATATTACGTTTTCATCTTTTCTTGTACTTAAAATCTGATGCAACTTTAATAATGCGACAGGAAGAAATCATAAGAATAAAAATACATGCTGCATCTAAGATTCTCCGAGATATATCACGAACAGTGGACAATTCAAATGTGTTTTAATTTTACGAGATCAAATGACTGCTCACTCCTGGCATTAGGCCATGAAACAGATTGACAATGATCATCTTTCCTATCAATCTCACACTGTTCCGTTGGAAAACAGTTACTAAGACAAATTTCATGCTTTAATTTCCCTCATGTGTATCACACACAGAAAAAAAAACTGTTGGTAATGTGTTGCTGGAAAAGCGCAGCCGGTCAGGCAGCATCCAAAGAGCAGGAGAATCGACGTTTCGGGCATAAGCCTTTCTTCGATGAGGCGCTCTTCATCCAGCCGTAGTGTTGCTTTGGTCTGGCGATAGAGGAGTCCAAGGACCTGCCTGTCCTTGGTCGAGTGGAAGCAGGAGTTGAAGTTTTTAACCACAGGGTGGTTGGGTTGGTTGGTTCGGGTGTCCCAGAGGTGTTCTCTGAAACGGTCCACAGGTTGGCGGCCTGTCTCCCCAACATAGAGGAGGCCACATCGAGTGCAGCGGATGCAGTAAATGATGTGTGTGGAGGTGCAGATGAATTTGTGGCGTATATGGAAGGATCCCTTGGGGCCTTGGTGGGAAGTAAGCGGGGAGGTTTGGGCGCAAGTTTGCATTTCTTGCGGATGCAGGGGAAGGTGCGTGGAGTGGAGGTTGGGTTGGTGGGGGGTGCAGACCTGACCAGGAAGTCACGGAGGGAGTGATCTTTTTGGAAAGCTGATAGGGGAGGGAAGGGAAATATATCTCTTGTGGTGGGGTCCGTTTGAAGATGGCGGAAATGACGACCTATGATACGATGTATATGGAGGTTGGTGGGATGGTAGGTGAGGACCAGTGGGGTTCTGTCCTGGTGGCGATTGGAGGGACGGGGCTCAAGTGCGGAGGAGCGGGAAGTGGAGGAGATGCGGTGGAGGGCATCATCGATCACATCTAGGGGGGAAATTGCGGTCTTTGAAAAATAAGATCATCTGGGTTGTACAGTATTGGAACTGGCGGTTGTAGAGTCCTGTGACAATTTGAATCAGCAATATTCCATCCGAAATCTTGTGTCTTCACACACCTCAACTGCTCTATGAACCATGGCGAATTTGCAAACCAAATCGTTTACCTCCAAAATCATTTACTTTCACTCTTCTCCCTCTTCACCTACCCTTCCCTGTTGCTGCCGTTGTACTGACTGACCGGCATTCTTTGTAATTCATTCAATGTTAAAAGAAACAAAAAGACACAACTATTCGAAAAGACTGCTTGAATGAAGGCTAACATTGGCACCTCGGATGAATGAATGTTTTCTCATTAAATGGTGGTCACTTGAGCTATGCTCATTTTCAATTTCGTATGAACATCCCTGGTATGTTTTGCTCATGGGCGGAATACAATTAATTGGATTCTTCCAACTTATATCTAGAAGGTGATGCCGATACATCTTGACATAAATTTTGCTCAACAGCAAGAGGCATTTCACAAAAGAACCAAAGAATAGTCATGCACACGGATGGACACACTGTTACACAAACGCACCCGCACTCACACGGACCCTCTCTCATACAAAGGCAATCGCAATCGTACTCTCTTTCAGGGATATTCCGTATTCTCTCAAATTTGCAGTCTGTCAAGGACACACTGTCACACAGTTACGCGCACTCAGACACATATGCTGTCACACACATACACGCCTTCACACTTAAGAAATCTCCATCTCAAGCACACTCTCTCTCGCACACACATTCTCAAACACACACACACACACACACACACATTCATGATATTATATAGTAAATCTGGCGCACTCAGTCTCTCCTCATAAGCCAAATCCCGAATCAAACAAGTGAACGTCCTCTGCACCTTCCCCCCGCCAGTGCCAGGACAGTCTTTCTCACGGAAGGAGATCAAAACTGCAGGCAACGCTCCAAGTGTGCCTCACTAGCAGCCTAACCTCCCTGCTTTTAAACACAACCCTTCAGCAATGATGGACTGATTTCCATTTTTCTTCTTTATTACCTTTGATTCCTGCACCAAGCGTCTGTTAATAATGCAAGAGACATCAAGGCGCTTCTGCACTGCAGCACCCTGTAACTATTGTACAATCACATCTACTAGTCAGTTGTCCAACTTCCTCGTAATGCCTTCATAGAATTCCAGTAGATATGTTCAGCATGACTTGTCTTTCATGAAACCGTAATGTGTTAGCCCAATGGGACAATTTCTATCCAGATATCGTGCTGTTTCATCCTTGATAATGCATTCACACATGTTTCCCAATGCAGAATTTACACTATTCAATGTAACATTACCCATGTCTTGTCTATCTCGCGTTTGAACAGTTTTGTCACGCTTGCTGTTTTCCAAATTGCTGGTACTGCCCTTGAGTCCAGGGAAATTTCGAAAATTACCGCAAAAGATTTTTTTAGTTTTTTTTCAAATCCACAGATGCATTTCATCAGTGTCAGGAGACTAGTCTAACTCCAGTTCCGTTGTCTTGCCCATCATTATCTCCTTGCCAATTGCTAGCACGTTATTCGTGCCCTCCAATGTTAAAACTGGCACAAAGTCCCTGTTCGATACCTCGACCATGTTCTCATGCCCCTTTACTAAATCATTCTTCTCATTAAACAGGACAGAGACTTACTTTCACCACTCTGTTTTAATTTGGTTTTTACTGAAATATTTGCTATCAGTCTTTATATTTTGAGCGAGTTGTTCTCATAGTCCATCTGACTTTTCTTCATAGCTTATGTTTAGTTTGTTGATGGCCTTTAACATTTTCCAAGTCTTCTACTTTCTCGCTGGTCTTTGTCACTTTGCATGCCGTCTTCTTTAATTTGACAGCCTCCCTTATTAACTTCGACATTGATGGTAGATAACCGGTTCTGTCCAGTCCTTCCTTTCACGGGTACATCATTTCGCTGACAACGTTCAAAAAATGGCTTCAGTAGGCCTCTACTATTTGTGAACATTCAATACATAAAGTATTTGCTCTATTTTGCTCTACATTGACCAAGTCCTCCAGCACCCTGTTGTTTAAGCACAGGACTCTGGTTTTAGATTTTATATTCACCCTTTCCATCTGTGCTCTAAATTCACTCATACTCTGATCACTCCTTCTAAGAGGAACGGGAACTATTAGATTGTCAATTATTCCTGTCTCATTACACTTGGATAACTTGCTCTGCCCTCAGTTCCATTGCATGCTTTTGAAGTAAACTATCGTTGGTTAATCCAATGAACTTCTCCTCAGTCCGAAGGGTACTGTCAACGTGAAAACGGAATTTATAAACAGAGCCACATGGGTTCCAAAAAGCATGAGCAGCAAATTATGGAAAAACCTATGTCATTCCAATAACAACGTAACAGATCTAAAATCTGCTGTTGTCGCAAATCCTGCGGTGAATTGAAGTGGGAAATGCATTTTGTGAAAGTAGAACATTTTCAAATGTGATTGACAAGTGGTTAAGGCGTAGGGCTAGCAAAACAATTTGGTCTACCCAAGAGACTCGAGCTCTGCTCGCTGCCGTCTTTTCAGGAGTGTCTTTTTTTTTTTGCAGGCCTTAATCCTGTACCGTTTTGAGAGCAACTATTTACATCTGTCAGAACAACTTACAGAACGTTTGCAGATCAAAGTATTGTTTCAAAGTGTGATTTGCCCAACCGAGGAGAAGTTCTGAAGAATGCTCACTGTTGTCGAAAGGTTAACCCTGTTTCTCCTGCGTAGAACTGCTGAGTTTCTCCAGGAATTTCGCTCTTTCTTTGCCTCAGACGTTCAGCAACTCCACAGTAGTCTGTTTTGCTTTATTTATCTAGCATTATCAGCAAACCTGTTTCAATCCCGAGCACTCCTTTGTCAGCTCACTGGAATGTCGCAGATCGAAAGATTTCACAGAATTTGCAAATTATCGTGATCTCTGGGAGATCCTTATGAACAGATGTCCGCATAATTAAAATAGAGACCGCTGGCTCACAACAATATGTTGATAATTGTATAGGTTTCTAATTTCCCCAGTTTATTTTGGGAGGTGTAAGTTGTCAAGGTTTAATTATGATCTACATGTAAGAAAACTCGTGAGGGAGGGTCATGTCGTTTTTTTGCTTGTTGTTCATGAATCCTGGTGGCTACTTTTCTGCCTATTAAGTCCCTATACAGAAAACAAGCAAAACTAATGTAATTTTAACAATACCGTACAAGGCCTGTAACAAACAATCGTTTGGACAAACAGGCAGAAAACTAGCCACAAGGATACATGAAAGCCAACTAGCCACAGAATGACGTGACCCTTTCTCACTAGTATCCTTAGATACGGATAAGGAAGGACACGCTTTGACTGGGACAACGCATCCATTCTCGGACAAGACAAACAAAGACAGGCAAGAGAATTCCTATAAGTATGGCATTCCAATCGGAACTCTATCAACAAACACATCGAGTTAGATCCCATCTACAACATTCTGGAAGTGATCTCACAACAGGAAATGACATTACCAAAGGAAATAACATCACCAACCCAAAGAAACCCAAACATATCAATAGAAATCAGGAATTAGGAACAGTGCTTCGCCTGAGGCGCACTGAAAATGTTACCTAGTAGGGTGACGAAACGTCTGGAAATTACCCTTCCAGCTCAGCAGGTAACACTACATTTAGAACATCAACCTGAGCTACAAGTCTTCCCAAAACTCACTTATAGCTAGCATTGATTGCTTTATATGAGTTAATGAAGTTCGCAGTACAGTATTTTTCACTTTTTCCTTGTGGATAGTGGGCTGGATTCGCAGTCAAGAAGCTTCCTTCTGCAATGCTAGTGGCATATTTCCCTCTAAAGTGCATTTTAATACATTAAATTATGCAGTAATCCCTCAAGCAATATAAGCATAACATGTTCAAACTTTATTACCACATCTAACTTCTTTAAATCCTCTGTGGATTTTAGAAAATAAAGTACTTCACGTTCACAATCTTGTGAGCCATAGACAACTTTGAGATGAAAATTTTCATACAGGCCCGTTGTCATCAGGTGCTCAATCCGGATATAGCAAATGAAAAATGTTCATAAATATGAAACGAAAGTTCCCGTGGTTATATGCAATTTTGAACTTCTTATTTTGAAACCACATGAATGTATATCTTTGGCTAGCATTACAAAAACGAGTAAAAGTCATCAATCTTCCCAAAAGCAAATCATTGCACATGCTGGAGTTTTGAAAACAAAATAAAATTGTAAGTCAATCTGAGTAGTATCTGCCAGCATTTTGTGATGCCACATGATTGGTAAAATGGTCCGCAGAGTATATGGTAAGTAAGCGTCTAATGACCAATGAAATATAATGGAAGAAATGCTTAATACAACATCCTGGAATTAAAACTTTCATTAAAATGCGCCCTTACCGGGTCAGTGATCTACAGACAGTGTTGTCTACATCTAGTTTCTTCGGATTGTTCTTCAAATCCGACCTGCCTTTGGACCTGAGGAGTGAGCAATGACAGTAATTCAAAATGTAATAATCGTTCTGCAGTAAAAGGTAATTGGGAAGTTTGAGTGCGAATTACAAGGGAGACAGAATTCATTTCAACAAGGAGAGATTATTGCTTTGGCGTGATAAACTCCGTGCTTTCTAAACAGCTGAAATTAAAACGTTGCACTGCTCACTTTAAATTTTATAAACCTGTATGGCAACACTGTTTTAATGGATTAAAGTGGGTCATTCATTTTGGTCGACGGGCTGCAGTGAAATACTAACAGTTTTGCACCTGCCTCTTCTTGAGTGGCAATCGAGTAAGATTTGAATTTTGCAGGCTTCTGAACATTCAAACGCTTTGGAGGTCTGCTGAAATTGCATTAAATAAGAGAAATATATGTTGATTCGTTAAAAAAAAGCTTTATAATTATCTGTAGTTCCTGCTAAGTTATTTCAGAATTGAAGAAAAAACGATAAGAGTGAAGAAACTGCACTCTAATCGATAAGGGAAACATGGTATTAGTGCTACTGAAAGATTAGATTCGATTATTTGTAGTGCAGGCAAATCATAGTTTTAGCTGCAAGCTTGATTTTTCTGCTGCATGTTCATGATCCTGATAAAGATAACAATGTGCCTTCATGTTTGATCTCATTTTGATCGCTAAACTGACTTTATGCACTTTCCATCCTTCAGCCTGAGTATAGTGATTAGTATTCCCACCTGTCATGCAGCAAACGGGGCTCCCATCCCCGACGGGGAGATTATTGTTTTCATGCAAACCATATCGCTCACATTGGACAATTGATGCAGTTGAAAATAATTTAAAAGAAATAAGAAAAAGTTTTAAATTCGCAGTACGAGTTTTATTTTTCTTTGGGTAGAAATCAATTCAACATGAATAGGTCAGCATACGGAGTTCCTTCTAAACAACTCGCTGGTGTAATACAAATGTTTTTGCATTTGTCCATTGTTGAGAGCTGGACTACTGCGATGTTAAGTATGCAAGCATTTAAATAGCATATATGTTCTGACATCTTTCAAAAAATTATCAGATAAGTTGAAGACCTTGGCGAATCTCTGCAGCTCTGGCAGAATCTGTGGACAGGGAACCAGATCAACATTTCCCTTCCTGTATGATGGATCTGCAATTCAATTCGGCAGAGAGTGTAGTGCATTTTCCGTGTTTGCTTATATTTCCATTATCCACAGTGTTATTCAATCAAAGAAATTTGAGGATAGGAAGGAAGAGTTTCCAAATACATAATTAATTTCAATTAACATCTTTGAACAGCTGCTGATGCTGTATCTTTTCTTTCCTTCAGATTTTCAAGTAATAAAGTAAGTAAAGTCCACAACTACCTACCTGTTTGGAAAGTTCTTCGAATGTTCCTTAAACTTTGAGTAAGATAAAACATAATTGACACTTGATTTTACGACGTGCTAACGCTCTCAACTTCATCTAAAACTTTAAGATAACTTATGTTTCATTTCCACTCTGTCACTTCCTTTCACTCACTGCATATGCCTTAGTGTATTTGTCCAAACTCATTTGTTCCTACGAGAGGGGTATACTGTACATGACGAATGAAATCACAGTGGATTTCATTTTGATGCCAAAGTGTATCTATGCGTGTGCTGAATCTATCTGTATGTGCACGTGGAGTGCCCGTTTCTTTTTTTTTATGCATGCGTATGTGTGTCTAAAGCGTTCAGACAAACACAGGGAGATGTCATCGAAACCCACAACTTTCAAAAGTGGTAAGGTTGACGCAGAAAGCATGTTCCCGATGAAGGAGTTCAGATCCAGAGGTAAAAAAATTAAGTTCAGTGTCCCAAATCTAGTCTTTATTTTCTCAAAGCTGTCCCCTGGCTCAAGGAGACCCTGTCCTTAATTTTCTTTTGGAGTGGTAATACACTGGGCTGGGCTCCGATCAGTCAGGTTTGGTACCATGATGGAAAGGATGTTGGGAGGTCTTATGTTTCTATGTTAACAGCTGAGACTTCAGACTAAAGTGGTTATGTTTTGGAAGTGACTTGTAGAATGAAAGGGGAGCGGTCAGCTCTCTAGCTCAGCTCGGCAATTTTAGTTCAGTCTTAAACTGGTGACAAGTTCAACAGGGAGCTTGTGGAAACCCTCTCTCTGTCTCGCTCTCTCTCTCTCTCTCTCTCTCTTCTGCACTTCAATTTCAACCTGCAAGCATGTGTTCCATTGATACTAATTTCTAATGCGAGTTTGCATATTGGGAATGTTGTGTATATTCGGCACAGCATAATTATGTCTACTTGGATAGGTTGAGTTCTGATGGCGTTCATTATTCTGTTTTTTGTGTTCCATTGAGTAATTTTGTGAATAAATGTTTGACTGTTTTGAAATCTGGTAGGTATCCTAGCCAAGTTAATCCGGGTAATATTCACCGCGCACTTACCAAAACAAATAGCAACGTTATGGGCTGAGCTGCCTGTTTAAGAATGATTTGAGTCGTCTGGCTGAGTCCATAATATGAGTTGAAATTTTTTCACTCAGAAAATGGTAAGCCTGGGGGATTCGTTGCCACAGAAAGCACTCCTGGCCAAAGCACTGCACGGTTTTAAGAAGACGTTGGTCATCGCGCTTATGGCTGAAAATATAATTGAAATTGAGAAAGGTGATAACACGCTGGTGAGTTGGATGATCATAAGAAATGACAAAGCAGGTTCTGAAAGCAGATTGGCTCCTATCTGCGCTGACTTGATATCTTTCTAAGCTTCCAGGAAAAGCTTCATCGCTCGAGTTCGTGAAACTGTTCATCACAACAACATTCAGGACTCGGTATTTGACGTAGCTGCTGTAAAGTAATTCTGTGACAAGTCGCTTTCAGCCAGTACAATGGCCGAGGTGTAACTAGGACTTGAAATCCCACGGGGTTTTCCTGCGAAGGTCGGCGCATAGCTCACAGTGTGTTTCGCCTTCGTGTTTTACTGCATCCCATTATTCTCACTGCTTCAACTTTTGCCTGCCTTAAACCTAACTGAAGAGTTTTAGATCAAATTATAAGTTTGAAGTGAGAACTATCCATTTGAGAAGATGTTCTGAAAAAAGCTTTACTGATCTCCAAAGATTAACTCTGTTTTTCTTCCTGGATCATCACCAGAAACTTGTGTGATTCTTTGTTCCTGATTTCTAACAACGCCGCAGTTAGTCATTTCATTTTAATCAACAGGCATTGTTGGAATATCAAACGCATTTGTCAGCTGACTGGAAAGCAACAGATGATAAGATTTCGAGAGAATTTGCCACTCCATCATGAACTCTGAGGGGTCCTTGCCAGCATTTGCCCAGCGACTGTCAGTTCACAACAGTACTGTGATAATTGCAGGGTATGTCAACTTCCCCGATATTAATTGACAGAACCAACTTTTCAAGGGCTCAGTTGGTGCACAATACTTAAAGCAAAACAGAAAAGTCTTCCAATCTCAAACATACTTCGTTAGCTCACTGGAAAGATTTTGATGATTTTAAGTTGCCTGGTATTAATTGGGAGGCTTAAATGATGAGAGAAACGGTTTCCAGCAAGTTTGTAGAACGTCCTACAAGAGAGGAACAGGACGGTATCTAATTTCATGAAATGAAGCTGGAAAGGTCGAGGAGTGGAGTTGCAACGACTGTACATTTTTTTTAAAATGGCCATTGTTCAGATAGATTTATGTCATTGTTGGAAAATGAGAAAGACTGACCAGAAATAAATATTGTGAAATGAGGCATGCTGGAATTCAGATGATAAGGCTAAAGTCAGCTGGCTAAAGTCAGCTGGGAGCAGCAGCTTGTATTAGGACAGCCTTCATCAGGTCATTCAGTGTTTTTAAAACTGCTACTGTTCCGCTAAAGGTCAAGGGCAGGAACAAGTTCAACGAATGAGAGAAATCTGGAGAATAGATAAGATTGTATGATTACATCCATTAGGGAAACAAAGATGGTCATGAGTGAAAAAAAAAGACACGAATGCTGCAGAAAATGAAGTGGTGGATATTTGACGAGAAAAAAACCAAACTGGAATAGGGTAAACGTCACCTAACAGCAAAGCAGGTAATGATAGATTCTTTACACAGAAGATTTAACAGCACATAAAACGTACTCTTCATTTTAGAAGATAGCATTAGCACTCCAAAATTGACAGTACCAATTGGGAAAAGAGGCAGCACGACAAAATAAACACGACAACGAAGATTAGAATAAAATTTCAGGAAGCCAATACGGCTGTAAGCTAATAGATCTTTCAGTCAGAAATACAGAATTCAGGACAGACACAGCACAATGTCTGTCATTGGAAATATAAGTAGGTCTGCTGCATGCGACATAATAGTTGAACATTTAAAAATACACTGAATAACAAGGAGATGCTGAAGAGTCATCGTCGAAAAGTGTAGTTCTGGAAAAGCACAGCAGGTCAGGCATCACACGAGGAGCAGCAGTTTCAGACATAAATGTCTCAGAAATGTGCGGGAAAGGGTGCTAGGAAATCAATACGGGTGACAGTGGGTCTGGACGAAAGGCAGCAGAGAAGGTGAAAGGTAAATGCAAGTTAGGGTGATCGGTGGAGAGGGGGCAAAGCGAAGGTGGGGAGGAAAATGGACAGGTCGGATAGGTCAAGAGGGCAGTGTAAGGTTGGAGGGTTGGATCTACAATGTAGTGAGTGGAGGGGGGATTTAGAAACTAGTGAAGTCGATGGTGTTGCGTGTGGCTGAAGTGCCCCATGGTGGAAGATATGACGTTCTTCCTCCAGCCATCAGGTGGCTTTGAATTGGCAGTAGAGGAGGCCTGACATGCCCCCATAAGTGGCTGATATTTAATGGTTGAAAATGCAATAAGATTCGAATACATTAGTTATCAAATTCTTGACTGTATTTAAAATTTCACTAAGTCCATGTGAATATTATCATATGCAGAATCACAATCCGTAGGTTTCACTATCGTGGTTTGCATAAAACATATTTGTCACTTAAACTTCTCTTTGAATAGCAAAAACAAATCGTTAAAATTAAATAGGTATTTTTCCTCCGTCTCTCTGTCTATTGTTACAAAATTTCCCAGAGCCCAACGCAACGATTCCCACACCCACCTCCCCACCACACACAACCCATACCCAAACGAGACACCACATCTGTCCCTGTTTGGTTAAAATCGCAATCTGATGATCTGATCAGATTCTTTGGTTGTCGAATGGCGAAACTCCATTCTTCACTTACTTCTTATGATTTTGAACACATTTTCATGATTTGATTTGATGACGATTATGGGAAACAATTAGTAAGGCTGAGTTGAGGCCAAGATGACATCAGCCATGATAGTAATAAACAGCAAAATCCCTACTCCTGAAATCTTACATTCTGAGCTTTCATGCCACAGATGAAGCGACCTTTATCTGAAATTATTACTTTTTTCAGCTATATATGTATTTCATAAACTATTTGTGGCAACGTGTGATTGATTTTATAATTTCTATAATTCTATTATCACTGATAATATAGCTTCTTTAAAACATCCGGGTAGATCGCTATTTCACCTTTTATGCATCTTTTATTACACATTTTGTTGCTCTGTATAAATGAAGTGGTTTCGACTTTGTGTTTGCCAATAAGAATTCGCAATCTTCTGCATGAGTTTTATTCATTTTTTTTGTTTTTATGCACAATTTAATTAGTATGAGTTTCGAAGTATTTATAATCAAGTTTATTTTTTTCCTTCATAGTGTTGTTGGCGATGATAACAAGACCATCATTTGATGCTCCTTTCTAAATGATCCTGAATCGAACGACCATACATAATATAATGATGCTTGGAAATTAATGGTGGTTGCGTGAGCCTTCTGGGTCTGAGTAACAACGTAACTTAGTAGCTGTATGTTTGATTTTAATGCAATACTCGCTGCATTTGACATTGCCAACCTGAGGATACTGTTTCAAAATGAGCAAACATTGTGACTTTAATTTGCGATAATGAATTGAGCAACACAGTTGTGCTGATTAAAAGTTACCCAGCTTGTAGAAACGACCTTATACTGGCATCAAATAATTGAACAACCAATAAAGAAGAATATGCTTAATATTAACAATGAGTTACATTTCTCGTCTCCGAATCGGAATATTGAGCAATCATGACATGAGCAAAGCTACTTTCTATGTATCAATTGACTCGAACCTGGAATGCATCGCTGTAGCTAGCAGACAAACAAATTCAATGATAGCAACGCAATGTAATCTGAATCATTATTTGAAATTGTAAAACATTGAAGGAAAAGAAATGAAAGGGTGTGTGTGCAATTGGATGAATTAGATTAGTTGTGAATAGATCTATAATAAGCAGATTAATGATAAACATTGGAAGGCGCAAGACACATTGAAGATCAGAAAATTGTTCCATGAGGCTGCCATTACAGAAGCAAACTGTAATGTTCTTTGAATGCATAATGCTCTGACCTAAAAGCTCTCTGCAACAGAACTATTCCTATGGGGATGAGAAAGTGGAACACACACACACACACACACACACACACACACACACACACACACACACACACACACACACACACACACACACACACACACACACCCCTTTTCATACCTTTTGATATTAACGCTGGACCTTCCTGACTTTCTTCTCAGTATAGTGCTCAGTAATCCTGCCTATAACCTTTGAATTTTGTGCTCAATTCGCCAATGAGGATTTAGCTTTTGCACACCTATTGTCTTTTAAAACACTACAGTGGATAAGGTAAAATTATTAAACGTTTATAGCTTTCCCCTCTCAGTCCAATTGCTCTCACCTTGAGGTCAATGTTATGAAATAGATCAAAGTGGGTCTGTCCTTCCAGATGACTTGCAGAGGGAAAATACCAATAACGTCGTAACTGACTATTCTTGAACCTTGGCCGGGAGAATGATAGCTGTGTTTCAATTTCGAAGTTCAACACATGTTGACATCTGCTGTGTCTGGGTCAACCAAACCAAAGATGGTTCTCGATGTGACTGAAAATACCAACATACTTACACGCAATGTTTTCCAAGCTGATACAGCATCTGTTGAAACTGCACTTTATTTCGAAATTTCCGCTGCCAGTACGTTGTAGGGAAAAGTCGAAATCACGACCGACACTGGAAACGCTTCTGAGTGATCCCAAGATTATAAAATGTAAATGAAAAGAGAGCAATTTTGTCCTTCCCGATTTCATTATGCTGAATTGTAGCCTGTAATTGCGTCCACGATTTTGATTGAGCAAGTATTTTTTTTCCAAACCGCCAGTTCTTTCTGTCTCTGCACGTGCGTCAGCCTCTTCCTCCACTGTCTGAGCCATTTATTTCCTGTATTGTTTTCGGCAACAGGAATAGACAGTTTAGGTTGGTGGTACATCGATTTTGTCACAGTTCATTTGCTGTTCTCAAAGTATGTACAGTCCACTTCTTCGTCTGTTTGGTGTTTCGACTTCTGCCTCTCACATGGAACCCCTGTTAATTGTTATTCTGGGGGACATTACTACGATTCAGTTTAAATGCATACATCTCCTTAGGTAAGTGAATTTACGAAGAGCAAAGTTAATGGTTACAATTACACTTCAGTATGATCCTGGCCGCATAGCCACTTTATTTTATTGGGTCAAAATGTAATCAGCATGGTACATTTATTGTATGCGAGTGCTTACGCTTCAACACTGGCAATTTCACCAAGTCTGAGGTTATATAATAAACTTTTCCCTTACATGAAGAATAGTTTTTGGCCCATTCCCTTGGAACATACGTCATCTTAAGCAGAATCACGTTGCACAAATTTCAAAGCCACGAACTGTTGTTTTCGTCCTCTCTGTGGTTCAGTGGTCATGCGTTTATAATTCTTCATCGCAAACTATGAAAAAATGCAGACAATCCTTTTCCTGTCTCGATGCAGTGTACCAGTCGGTCGGAAAAAATTAGTTTATAAAATGAATGAATGCGTCAACTTTGAACGGTTGCAATTGCTGAAATATTGATCTCCAGGCTTCAAACTTCGAGCCGCCTGCCTACGAGCAGATTCAGTGAAGCTGTCAACGTGATCTTTTTCACAGGAAATGAGATGGATTTCAGACCTCACAACCGACATTGTGAGAATAGAAAACATGAGGAAAATATTTGTTAACGTTAGGATTGTTTCAAACCCTGGATGCACTATAAAAGAATGTGGCAGACAAATTGAAACATGGATTTTCAGAAGTGTTATAAACCAAAGTTCGGGTTGAAAATTTGAAGAAAACAGACGATTAAAACGCTGTGTGATTATGTTGCAATGTGGTGTGAAATCAAATAAATGAGGAGAGTCAAAAGCAAGATCAAATTAGACTCACTGTTTCTTCCATCTGGTCCAGTGGTTAGGATTAAGCCCTCTCACTGCTTCAGTCTGGCTTCCATTTTCGCTACTATTACAAAAGTGAACTGCAATGTTCATTGAAAATGCACGAGATATTCTCCTAAATTACTCATTGCACGAGCAATATTTATTTCTCCGCGGCTGAGAAAACATGATATTTAGTCTCAATCCCTTTGAACTTAATCGGGACACAGCTTGAAAGTGCTGTTTCCTCGGTAGTCTACTGTTTAGTATTTCTCCCCAGAATGTCAAAGACCGCAGTTCACCTCATCCCGGATGGAGAATTGAAGTTTTGATTTTGAAAACTCCGTGCTTTGCAGACTTGTGAGACGTCTGTTTGTCAATTTCCGTGTATCTGTCGATGACTATATTTGTATCTGTGTATGTTTGCGCCTACGTGCTACGTTCAGCTTGAGGGTCGATGAAACAATTCGAACACGCGTCTGCATTATGTGCATTCCTCAATTTCACCTTGGGCTGATCAGATCTGAGTTGAAATGGTCAATTGAACAGGCATTTGAAATGATACAGGGTTTGGAATTTGTGGTACCGAATCAGCATTTTGTACCTAAAAGAACGTTTCAATACTCACATTTAATTCTTAAGATGATATTAAAACATCCATTGAATGTGTATTTTGATTTTTCTGCTTGACTGCCTTTAACAAAGCGAGAAAATTTCAAACATCTCTGCCCAACACGTCGAACATAAAGTGCTGGTACGTCATCTTGAAAGGCCCACTTGCTTATTTCTATTTCTGAAAATATTCTCTGACTTTCCAATATGTCCAATTCGTGAATTAAAACGAACTAAGGAGGGAGTATGAGGGATGGCAGTTGAGGGAAAGGAGATAAACTGAAGATGCAGTCTTGAAAGGCAGTAGAGTGAGGCAATTATTGCAGGTGTCTACTATGCCATCCTATCTCAAACAAGTTGCTGATTTTAAAAATGTGGGGAGTGATGAGCACTCAGGAAATGCAGCACTGACAGCCATGTTTCTAATGCCGTGACTTGCATTATAGTAACGAAGGTATGCCAGATTCCAAGCGTTCCCTTGTGATAGGGCACCCACTAGTCAGAGGAACAGAGAGACATTTATGCTGCCAACAGTGAGGTATCAGAATGGTGTTTTTTGGTGCCAGGATCAAAGATGTGTCGGAGAAATTGCAAAATATGTTCAAAAGTGACAGGAATCAGCAGGAGGTTTTTGTGCATATTTGGAAACAATGACATAGGAAGTGGTAAGGTCGAGATTCTGACAATATTATGTAAGAAGATAGGCTGGAATTAGAAAAGGATACGCTCACGTAAGCAATATCTGGATTATTTCTGGTGCCACCAGTTAGTGAGAGTAGGAATCCAAGGAAACAGCAGATGAATATGTTGCTGAGAAGCTGTTGCAGGGGAGAGGGATTCACATTCTTGAAGAAGTGAAATCTCGGTCTCGGGTATAAATAAATTGTACAAGAAGGAAGTATTCCACTTGAATTGGGGAAGGACTAACATTCTGTCGGAGAGATTTAACAGATTTCCTGCGGATGTTTTGGGAGGATGGATCCATTGAGACATTCAGGAAAGATAACAGTCTGAGGGTGATACTGATGGGAAAAGTGGAATGTCAAAAATTAGGAACAGCACATAAAACGATGTTGGAGAGATAAATTAAACTGAATTTATTTGATTTCAAGATGCCAAAGAAGTAATGCAGATGAATTGGGAGCATGGTTGGGAACATGGGTGTGGGATATCATTGCACTTACAGTCTCCGAGATGGAAAGGACGATCATGTTAGTCCTCCAGGTATAGATGTTACCGAAAAAATAGAAAGGGAAGCAAAAGAGATAGGAGTCTGGCGTTTATGGTTAATGATATCATCATGGCAATCCTTAGGGAGGATATTCCTGGAAATGTATTCAAGAAAGTTATTTGAGTCGAATTGAGAATATAGGGATCATCACATTATTGGAATTGAAGAATAAACCACAAAATCGTCAGCAGGAAATTGAGAAACGAATTTGTGATGAAGTCTCAGTTATCTATGAGAATAATAGTTTGTTTGTTGTAGCGGATGTTAACTATCCAAACATAGACTAGGACTGCCATAATGCTAAGGGCTTGGATGAAGTGGAATTGGTAAGTGTGCACGAGAAACTATTCTGATTCAGTATGTGGATATAACTGCAAGAGAAAGTGCAAACCTTGACCTGTTTCTTGGGCAATAAGTCAGGGAAAGTGACTGATATGTCGATGAGTGAGCACTTTCTGACTCGTAACCATAATTCAATTAGTTTTAAAATAGTGGCAGAAGAGGATATTGCGGATCTAAAAAGTCTGAATTGGAGGAACGCTAACTTTACTGATATTAGGCAAGACATTGAAAAGTTGATTTGGAGTGGATATTCGCAAGTAAACGTATAGGTCAAAAATCAGAACCCTTCAAAAATGAGATTCCCAACAGCTTGAAAACAGCCCTTTCGGCCCAATCAGTCCACACCGACTCTCTGAAGAGGTAGACACCCACATCCATTTCCCTCTGACGAATGCACCTAACACTATCAGCAATTTAGCATGGCCAATTCACCTGACATGCATATCTATTAATTGTGGGATGGAAACGGAGCACACGGAGAAAACCTACCCAGACTGGGGAAGAATGTGCAAACTCCACACGGACAGTTGCCCAAGGCTGGAATTGAACTGTGAGGCAGCAGTGTTAACCACTGAGCCACCATGCCACCCTACAATGAGAGTTCAGAAACAGTATGTCCCTATTAGGGAGAAGAGCAAGGCACACATTTGTAGGGAACTTTGGAAGACGAGAGAAGTTGAGTTTCTGTTGAAGGAAAGGAAGGAAACATAGACAGCAAGGATTGAGTGAATCCCGAGAAGAGTACAAATGCAGTAGGACCATAATTAAAAGGGAGACATGAAACAAATTTGTAAAATGTATTTAAGGAGAGTATAGAGGAATTGCAAAATATGTTAAGGGCAAAAGGGTAACTAGGGAGAGAACTGAGCTCCTTAAAGATCAGCAAGGCCACTATGTGTTGAGTCGCATGGGGTGGGGGCGATATTAAATGAGCAATTTTTATAATTGTTTTCTGTGGAGAGGAATATGGAAGATAACGAAGGTCAGGAAATACGTAGAGTCATCTTGAAATGGTCCATAT
The DNA here is from genome assembly GCF_020745735.1 of Hemiscyllium ocellatum. NCBI lineage: Eukaryota > Metazoa > Chordata > Chondrichthyes > Orectolobiformes > Hemiscylliidae > Hemiscyllium > Hemiscyllium ocellatum. Next base: position 33,143,514 of record NC_083435.1, read on the forward strand.
TACAAAGAAGATCCTGGATATCACAAAACACCTGAAGGTGGATAAATCCTTTTGACCTGAGCAGGTATTTCATGCAACTCGGCAGGAAGACTGGAGGTTCGCAATGTTGTAACCCTGTTTAAGCAAATTGCAAGGATAAAACCAGGGAACTATCGACTTGTGAGCCTGACATTGGCTGGCAAGATTTTGAAGAGAATCCTGAGGGATAGGATTAACATGTATTTGAAAAGGCAAGTCCACATTAGGGATAGTCAATGTGGCTTTGTGCGTAGTGCATCGTGTTCTCAACAACTTGACTGAGTCTTTTTGAAGATATAGTGAAAAGGAAAATTGAGGAACGCGACGTGAATGTGATCTATATGGATTACAGTAAGGAATTCGACTAAGTCTCTCGTGGCAGACTGGTTAGCAAGGTTAGAGCACACAGAATACAGACAGAACCAATTATTTGGATACAAAACCGTCTCAAAAGTGCAGTGGTGGAGTGTCGCTGTTCTGACTGGAGGTCTGTGAACAGTCGTGTGCAACAAGGATTGCTCATGGGTCCACTTTTATTTCTTTTATTGTTAAAAAAATGAAAGTGAAAATAGACAGTATTGTTATCAAGTTTGCAGATAACATTAAAATTGAAGGTGTACTGGATAGAGAAAATGATTACCTAGGGCCTTGATCAGATGGGCCAATGGGCTGATGGAATTCAATTTAGATAAATGTGAGATGCTGCATTTTGGAAAGAAAAATTAGGGCAGGATTAATGGGAAGTGTCTGGGGAGTGTTTCGGAGTAAAGTGACCTTGGATTGCAGGTTCATATTTCTTTAAAAGTGGAGTCGCAGCTGGATAGAATAGTGAAGAAGGCTTTTGGTTTGCTTGCCTTTATTGATCAGTGCATTGAGTATTGCAGTTGGGAGGTCATATAGCGACTGTACATGGCATTGGTTCGTTCGCTTCTAGAACATTGCGAGCAATTATGGTCTCCCTCCCACAGGAAAGATGTAAACTCGGAAGGTTTCAGAAAAGATTGACGAGGCAATTGCCAGCGTTAGAGGGCTTGAAGCATACGAAGAGGAGCTATGTTCGTGGAATGGCGGAGGCTGAGGGATGTTTTGAAAGAGTTTTATAAAGTCATGAGGGACATGGAAAGAATAAATCAGGAAAGCCTTTTTTTTCGTGTGTTGGTTAAATCCAAAACTAGTGTGCGTAGATTGAAGGTGAGAGGAAAATGATACAAACAGTAGATTAGAGGCCACGTTTTCATGCAGAGTTGGGGCGTGTAGCATGGAATCAGATGCCAGAGAAATTTGTGGGGGCCGGTATGATTTCATCTTTTAAAAGGCATATGGATTTGTATATGAATAGGCAGGATTCAGAGGGGTATTTGAAAATTCTGGTAAATCGGACTGGATTTGAACAGGATGTCTGGCCAGCAGGGACGAGTTGGACCGAAGTATTTGTTTCTGTGTTGTATATCTCACTGATTATGTGACTTTAACTAGAGTAACACGTTTGACGTTGTGGTATGATACAATGTGGCATTTTGGGCATAGCCACCTTCTTACTTTCGGGGTTAATTTATCTACCTGCCGCCGGGCCTGGGAGCCGGAATCCCTGACATTGAGTTCACCTTTATTTGCTGTTGATAGTGATAACCACATTAATCAACTTGAAGTTATTAAGAATGATTAAGAATGAATAATGCAGAATTGTTTAAGGTATTGTGGTGACTTTTCTTGCTTAGACGTCAATTCCACGTCAAATGAATCATTGTTGATACTATTGTGAACCCATGGTACGAGGCCAAATGCTGACACTTCTGTTTTTCCATCGTCGAGTGCTCGACGAATGAGCTTCTACTTGAGCAGCATTTGAAACGTCAACGTGTTTTAACATCCAATCAGTCTGTAGTAAAGAGATACATTTTATTTCTGGATATAATATCAATAATTCATATTTATCTGGAGGCTGGAAACACTTAGATCGGTCTGGAAGCCGGGAAAGGCAAGAGAGTTGCAACAGTTAGCAAGGAGAGCTTTATTCCGTATACAGCTAATATAGCAGACAAATACAGGGCTAATGTTTATGCTCTCACTCAGAATCTTCTTCAATGCTTAACAGCTTCACTTGAAGAGGCCAGCATTTTCAATCATCATGAAATGGTTGTTCGAGCCGAAGAGCTAATTCCAAACATTGGAGATGTAACCGTATTTGGAATCCTCTACGAAAGACAAATCTTTTCTTTTCACTTTAGGATTCGTGACTCACGTAAATTCGGCACGTTTTGACACCATGAGTTGCTTTCCTTTACTTTATTCGTCTGTTTGTGTACGAAGTTGTTCTCGAGGAACTGAACATAAAACGAAGCAAATTAGAGCATTTGTCTATTCGCCTGTCCTTTTTCCATTCCCCAATGTCCGACAGTTTGACCAATCCACATTGTCTGCCTCTCTCTATGATTATTCACGAACAAAGTGCTCCTGTCCGGAAGCATTAACACAATTTTCCTTTGCAAGGGCATTGCCATAAACAGGTAAGTGCTCATTGTGTTTCCTCTTTGTTCTAAAATCACAGTCCCATTGCTTGATCTCAAAGGACACGTTGTGTTTTTCTTTCCGTGAACATGGATGAAAAGTACACGTTCAAAACCTTAGCCATATCTTTGTTTCGTGTTGGTACATACATTGACACTTGTGCCTCCATTCGATCCAACACTTTCTCTGTCCATTATGTAGTCATGATAGTCTTTGGCGTTTCCTTATTGTTTTTCTGCAGTTCACTTTTGTTTCACGCTCGCTATTCGCACTCTCATTCCCTTTTAAAAAAGGTCTACATTTTTGAAATTTCTCTAGGGCATCTAGAATATGCTCCAGTCAGATATAGTCTAGGCTAAGGATTTTTCATCAGTAAGCGAACAAAAGCCTATGGAGAAAACGCAGTAAGGTAAAATTAAGGATTGGCAGATCATTGAATCGGGGAATGATCCCGATTCGCTGAATGACCGATTTTTGCTCGTTTTTCTTATGTTCCAATAGACTTATATATCTAATACAAATACCTGTGCTGAAGAGTAGACTTTAAACTAACTCGGCAGGGAGAATGGAAAGATGAGCCAGTCGTAGCCAGTTAATAGAACATAGAACATAGAAAAATACAGCGCAGTACAGGCCCTTCGACCCTCGATGTTGCGCCGACCAAAGCCTACCTAACCTCCACTCGCCCAATAAACTCCATATGCTTATCCAATGCCCGCTTAAATGACCATAAAGAGGGAGAGTCCACCACTGCTACTAGCAGGGCATTCCATGAACTCACAACCCGCTGAGTAAAGAATCTACCCCTAACATCTGTCCTATATCTACCACCCCTTAATTTAAAGCTGTGTCCCCAAGTAACAGCTGACTCCATTAGCGGAAAAATGGAGTTAGTCACAATGGCACACAATAAAGGGAAACGGAGTGTGCTGCAATGCAGTATAGAAGATCAAAAAGATAAGTTAGATCAAGAGAATGTTTTGAAGCATACCTCAGATTAAAGTGCATGTATATGAATGCACAGAATATTATAATTTCATCGATGATTTACGGGTTCATATTGTCATATACGGATATTGTGGCGATGGAAGAGATCTGATTCAAGACGGGACACGACAATTTGCTCAATATTAGTGAAAGCAAGACGTTTACAAAGGGTAGGAAAGGATAAAGAGTGGAGTTAATGTTCAACAGAGCATTGCAGTGCTGGAGAAGACGAAACATCAGGGTCTTAATTTGCAGAATTAATTTGGCAAGACATAAGGAGAAAGAAAGTATTGGAAAGAGCAGCAGCATCGGTGAAGATCTGCAGATCTGCAGTCAATATCACCGAGGAGTGGACAGGCTGAGGAACCCGTCGTCGGCATTGAGAGACAGAGTGCATCAGATGTTCAGTAGGACCGGTGATAAACTAGCATGGAGGTGAATCGCGTCAGAAAACGTACGAAATGGCAATGTGAGGGTGAGACCATCAGAGACAGCAGCTTGTACGAACATGAGTATGATTATGGACAGCACAACGTCTGAATAATAATACTGGGTTTTGAGGCACTGACTGAGCCAATTGGAAGAATTTATCAACACAGTAAGGCTCATCTGAAATCGAACAGGGAGTTGCAAATCAAATCAGCCACAAATGGTCAGCTGACTGGTATGTCGCCTTTTTTTTTCTCCGACTTTATTGTTGGAATAGAGAAGATAAGATTTGTATATTTTTTTTAATGTTTAAAACATTTGCCTACGTCGTATACATTTATTTTCAGAGTATATTAACTATGGCAGTGGACGTCAGGACTGTTCTTTGCACGATCTGTGGAGTGTGAGAAGTCTTAAAAACGCTTGGAAGTCCGAATGAACGAATCCACAGGAATTCCTCGTGTTTTGACTAGTTCTGCTAAAGTGATGGATGGAGGCAAGTCTCTAAATGGCAGCATATTATCTTTCTCTATGATCACCCGACTAATTACAAAAGGGTGTTCAGAGAAGGAATTGTTCATTGCCAGTCAGAAAAAGGGGGAGAATGGAAAGATCCATGGCGCATCTCACTCAATAATGTTTTGCTGTCATCGATATCCGTGATAGTGACAATTCCTCTGGGGAGTTCAGCCCGTGCACATTTGCACTATAGAGAGTGATAAAGCCTAAAAGAGGAAGGGGCAAAATAATGTGCAGTATATTCGGTTGTTTTGTTTTGTAGCGGACGTGACAAAAAGGACGTGCAAAGGTGCAAAGTTCAAGGATGTCAACAAACAGCGAGAGAGCATCCTGATTGTGCAGCAAAAACATTCAGGTATTATAATGCATAAAAGTAATAAGACATAGATACAAACAAGACGGTGCACTGCAATGAGAAATAAGGATCTGGATTGAATAACAGGGCCACATTGTTGGACTCTCCAGATTACACAATTCGAAACTTGTCAATGGTGATAGAAATAGGCAAATGGACTAGACGAATGAATGCCTGAAGAGTAAGACAAAAGATCTTTCGGAGTCTGGGTCACTGAGTCCCCAACTGGGAAGATGGGTTGTGCACTAATCTGGTGCACTGCATCAAAACCGGCAAGAAACCAAGCAGATGCTGTCGTTGTACTGAGGGTTGCTGGGGAATGGGAAGAGTTCCTGATACATTTGGTGGGGAAATAGCAATTTAATTTGACGGAGAGAAGGGTTCCGGAGTAGAAGTAGAGTAGAGAGTAATAGAAAATCAAGTATAGAAGAGGAACAACTCTGTACAGTTGGCAGAATATAGAAAGTCAGGTTAAAGCACAATCATGCATGGCGAAACTGGATGATGTTTAATTTAAACGAGTGGAAGATAGATACATTGTACATGTTGAGAAATACGTCACATTATGACATTGTAGCTACAGGTTGATCGTGGGAAAGGACAATATTCCAGATTATAGAAGCTTGTGGACTGACGGGGTCTAGAAATAAAAATACTGAGTGAATAACAGACTAGTGAAAAAGACACTAGGATGAAGATTAACCTTGATTTCGTGGAATGATGGAGAAAGCTTCATAGGCGGAATGTATTGACTTGACTCTAAAATTTTAGAATCTTAAAAAGTGTAGTCACTGAAGTCCGAACCAAATCCTCTGACTGCTCCCATTCATGGTGTCATTCTGCACCATTTACTTGTATTAATATTTTTGCCATTTTCATAGCCATTGGAAATGTACTTAGATTGAACTCAGCATTCTCTCACAAATGACAAGAATGTTCACATTCCTGCAATTGTAGTTCTTACTGTGAAGGTTAAATAAACATTTTTGCAGCTTGAGTTTACAACTTCAGTGTCTGTTATGTCCAGCGAATGTATTCTAACGCTTTTTAAGCATCAATAATATTCTTGAGCAAGACTACGGGTGCACAATTTTTGATATTTAAGATCTTCCATTTGTGAATCTGTGAAACCTTTTGCTATGCAGCAAGTGGTCGTGGGATCTTCATTCGTGCAGAGATCATTTCCTGCGTTGAGTGTGCACTGAACTTTCAGAGATACAAAACCTAATTACAGGCATTAAAGATAAAGACAAAACCCATGTTATCCGATAGTCGGAAATGATCTCATGTCCTAACATGTGCGAAAGAAAGCACATTTTACGCATATAGTTGTATACAAACTAGCATGCATAAAACACTGTTGATGGTTCCATGAACTATTTACGTTTTTGTGGGAACTTGCTGCATCCGTATTAATGGTGCAGGTGGTAGCTTTGCGTGCCCTGCGTTTGCGGAAGATGCAATGACTGAATTTCTTCATCACTGAGTAGAGCATTCAAGTCAACATCCAAGACTCCCCCATAAGACAGGCTACATATGCGTGTTGCATAAACTAAACAAACCCACTAGGGCTCACTGCAGAGTATAAAGAAAAGGGATTGTGTCTTTAAGACTCCAGTTAGTCCAGTTTGAATGAGAAGTCTAATGGCGACAATTGATCGCTGATTAAAGAATGCAGTTAATGTTAACTTACTATCCATACGCCGTCATTGCACTAATGCAAAGTAAGTTTTGCAGAAGAGATTCACCTGCATGTTGCCTGTTGTCTGGATTGTTGGTTTACAGAACAGTGTGATGCCAATAGCGAAGGTTCAATTCCCATCACCGCTTTGAGGTTACCATGAAGCGTTCTCCTTCTCAAACTCTTCCCTTGCCTGAAGTCTCGTGGCCCACAGATTAATTCGTAACCAGTTGTTTCTCTCTCCATTGACAGTGCAGGTCCTATTGTCTGGTAAAACTGTGGTCACATACAGCAGTTCTCTTGGAGCATTTCAGTTATGTCGAGAGACTGTATAGCTTTGATTTTTTTCTAAATGACGTGATGTTCGTGGCGACTTACGTAACTGAGGTGTATACAATGATGGGGCGAACAGACAGGGTAGATAGCTAACAGCTATTGTCATTTTAAGAGTCACTAGCACGTGGCGACGATATAAAAATAAGAGCCAGGTGAATTTGATCCTCTTTTTTACTTAATTAGTGAAATTGTAGAACGCAATCCCAGGAATGGCAGTAAAAGTGGGTGTTCTCATAAACTTGAATTGCATGTGAATGTACATTTGAAATGTTATAATCCCAAAACCCATAGACCAAATTCTTGGAAGTTACATTGTTGTAGGTCGATTGGCACAGATTAAGTGGCTGAAAGGCACCTTCCTGTATATGATTCTATGAACGCACATTATTAAGTTGCGAGGCTGTGTTTCATTTATACAAAGTACTGGTGAGACTGTACATGGAGTATCCTGTGCAGTACCATTCACTGTATTTATGGTAGAACGGTAAAATATCGCAAGTAGTACACAAAACATCTGCTGGTGTCTGGGATGAACAAATTGCCTCCCGAGGAAAGGCAAGACAGTCGAGGCCCTTTCGCTCTGTGATTTAGACGACTCACTGATGAGTTAATTGAAACATCCAAAATACAGAGAGGGCTTAGCTATTTGTATGTTGGAAGCATATTTCATCTTGTGACAGAATCCAAAACCTGGGGCAATAGTTTTAAAATAAGGTGTCCCCAATTTAGAACAGAGATGAGGGAACATTTTCTGTTTCCTTCAGATGTTTGTCATTAATTCTAATTCCATACTTTCTCTATAAGTCGTGCGTGAGAATTTCAATTACTTTTAAAGGCCGATGTCGATGTTCTTGATTACTAAGGGGATGGCAAATTATGGATAACTTGCAGCGATAAAGAGTCTTGATTAAAATTAGATAAACCATGGAATTATTGATTGTTGGAACACGTTCGAATTTTCAAGAGACATACTTTTGTACCTTCTTAATATGGTCACATGAACAGGAAGAGGTAAAGTTGTTTCATCAGTTAGTGTAAATGATGTCATTCTGCATAGGCAATGCAGTGTCCCTTGAGAACTTTTGTTTCATTAAAAAGGGCATCTTTTACTTGTGTTTTGTAATGTTATTTTATTCAGGGCAGCGTCTCCGGAACAAATAGGCATCTGCTGGTGGAGGGAGAGTGTGAGCGAGAATGGAGAAAAGATATCGATTCAACTTTCAAATATATATTTTTCTTTTCAAAGTGGAGAAGGTCTATTATCCCCTACTCGCTGCCGTTGCAATTCCACGTAAGTCTTTACATCTTTCAGTTATACCTCGTTTTATGTCATTATATAGATAGACTAAAATGTTAGTCGTTCATGGGATACAGGCAACTCTTTCTGAGACGTAATCTACATTGCATCACTATTTGTTGAAGGTAGAGAGACTTTGAGGAGTGATTAGCCATATTACTTTAGCAGTATTCCTAATACCTGAAATCATCTTGCAGTTGCAGTGCTTTTGTGCCAAGTGCAGTTCAGTTAATTGTCATTCGTAGTACTCAGGATTTCGTATTGTGGATTCAGAAATTGTAACCCAATTGAATGCTATGAGGTAATGGTTTCCTTTGGTCTTAATCGAATTTCTCATTACATTGCAAGTCTCCTCCAAAGTTATATATTGACTCGGTTATACTATGTTTGGATATAATAAGCTACTGTATCTGAAGAGTTGTATATGTTGCTACAACTATGAGAGAAAGATCGATATGGCAGAGTGGTTAGTGTCCTTACCCCTGAGACAGACACCTTGGGCTCAAGTCCCACTTGATCCGAGGAGTGCCAGAACGTCCCTGAAAAGGTGGATTGCAAATGCCAAGCCTGCGAAATTTGAAGAACGTTGTACACAGTGATAGTATCAGTATATCTAAGGCAGGAGATCTGGACTAAAGTCTCACCTGCTCTGGAGTTGTGGGATATCATCACTGGACAGAATGATTTGAAAATATCTATATTGGTAATCTACTGCAGGGATTTCGTGGAATTGGGTATGAATGAATGTGAACAGTCACAATCAATACTGAGACTTCCCTATGGTTCACATTGATCCCAATTTGGATAGGGTTCCTCGAGGCTACACTCATTTAAATTCTACCTTAGATTCAAAGTCATTCACTCTCATCTCAAACGCTGAAATTTAACACTTTTGTCCATTCTGATCAAAACTGAAATACTGTTCATATATGAGTCAGCCTATCGCAACTAAACGCAAGTGTATAGGTGATTAATAAGCAAATTGTGCTTGACGTCTCGTTTGAACACCCCTTTCTATCGCTTTGATGATTAAGATGATATTTATGGTGCATCAAATAGCCACGTTAATTATGTCCTGTATTTGTGGACAAAACATCTGTCATCAGGTAAATTCCAGTGTTAAAACTGTTCAAGAACATACCACAAGTTTAGCAGGAATAAAAGTGCTCTTTAAAATTATAAGAATGTCGTAAAATCCCAATGCCTTTCCAGTTGCCAATGCCTTCGGACATTTCTTGGTGTCATGTGTTGAATAAAATTAGAGGATATTTGTCATAAATTATTTTGGCGTCCTCCAGTGGATATTCTAATAAAGATTGTTGCAACTGGCTCAGATTTATTGCTTGTCTTGAGTTACTGATGTCTTCAGTCATTGGGATGTCTTGCAGTATCTTCACGCATTGTGGTTTTCAGCGGTGTGCAATTGTTCATGACACGATTCGGGGACTGTAGATATTAGAACCGTTATTTACAGAGTTGCTCATGAGCAATTTAGGATGGCTCGTCCAACTGACCTGCAAATGCTTGGACTGTGGGCGGATTCAAAGCTCCTGCAAAAAAAAAAAGCAGACAACGGTGGAATCAAACCGATTTCCCTTCCGCTTTGAGGCTACAGTGTTAACCACTGAACCACCATGCTGTCCAAATACGAATTGTGGTTGCATTATTGTCATGAATATCAGATCAGTGCTGAAATGGTAATGACACTGTGGTAGCAATCTCACAATTCTTACCAAATGTCTTGGATACAAGATAATGAAATTTGTATTCTCCAAAGTACTGGAATCGGGAAAATGTCAAATGAATACCATATAATCGTTTACGAAAAATGTTCATCTATTTTGTAATGCCTGCCAGGAATACTACCCGAATTCTGTCATCCTGTTTATGTAGTCGAGAGTTTAGAAATTAGACGACAGCAACTTTGTTGACTCTGAATTATCATGACAATTGTTGATCCAGTGACACTTAGATAATATGAAGGAGAGAAAACAATATCGTGGTCCTGACATTGACACTTCTTTTGGAAAAATACCGTATGTTTTTGAAACAGTCATCAATGTTCACGAGTCATTGTAAATATGTTTTATTGAATACAAACAGCTTCTTCGCTTTTGCGCAACTAACCTATCTCCAACTTTCAAATGGAGTGATGTCTGTTGGAAAATGGGCAAATGTACTTAAGTATGCTTAACTTCCTGTTTAGGATTGTGTTTAGGCTGCAGGAGTGGATCATTTTCAAGCAGTAACACCCGACTCCAAGCCAGAAAAAAGTCTCACAGTTTGCAACTGACCAACGAAACAATGACTGACAGATATTTTTAACGTGATGCCTCGATCTTCGAAAGTGCAGAAGCGAATGTTTTTACGCTTCTGGTCTCATTGTCACCGTGCGTCCTTGCAGAGAAAATCATTGGCTGCTTTACCTTTCTTCCAAATTTCAGTACGGTAAAATGGTTCAAAACAAGCAAGCTATCCACAGAATGAAGTCAGTCGGTCAGGAGCATTAACAAGCTGTTATGGTGACTTGCCATACATAATCTGGAATTTTTGGATAATTATGTGTAAACAGAAACGGATCTGAAGCTCCCATAGATTAGTTCTTTGTTTTTTTTTTACATTTTTGGATAACGGAGACTGTACTGTTGTCGACCTTAGAATTTTTAGGTATTTTGAACTCTGTTTTATTGAAGCATAAAGCTATTAGTAAACAATGCCATTTACTTGAGCATTTATTTTCTGTCATGCATTATTTACTATTAACTAACACATACAAGTGAAAGAAAATGTATGTCTCCAGTGCAGAAATGAACAAGTAGGCAGTTTAGTTAATTTCTCAATGCTGTGATATATTTTCAAGATACAATGAGGACTCATACTGATATTTTTCTCACATAATATGTGTAATTTCCTGTTAATTGTCTTCCTTGCAGAGAACATACTGACGATTTTCATCCTGATCCGTGGCAAGTGTGGTCTTTCCAAAGGTATTACTTGTTATCTGGTCGCCATGGCAGCAGCCGATGTACTCATTGTAATCATCGATCTGATATTGAGACAGATTCCAATTGTTTACGAGGAACAATTTATTTTTGTGTACTCGATCCCTTTGTGCAATATCCATGCTGTGCTTCTCTATGCAGTCACAGATTGTTCCGTCTGGTTCACTGTTGCATTTACCATGGATCGATTTGTAGCTATTTGTTGCCAGAAACTGACAACTAAATATTGCCGGCAGAAAACAGTGGCTATTATTCTCGGAGCAGTGATTGTGCTGAGTTGTTTAAAGAATACTGTCTGGTATTTCATGTTCACCGACCAATATTGGCTTTACAATGCGCCCTGGTTTTGTGAGGTAACAATGCATGTTCTGCAATCACAGTTTTGGGGAACAATTGAGTTTTTACACCACATCCTCACCCCATTTGTACCCTTTATTTTGGTTCTGTCACTGAATGTTTTAACTGTTAAAAACATTGTTGTGGCCAGCAAAGGTCGCAGGAGACTTAGAATCCAAAATAATAGAGATAGTCCCAAGGACCCACAGATGGAAAACAGAAGAAAATCCATAATGTTACTTTTCGTAATCTCGGGAAATTTCATATTATTATGGTCTATGTTTGTGATTTATTCTATCTGGGGTCGAATGTGGGAGATGGGTTACAGGTCTCTATATCTCCCGTATTTTGTGCAGGAATTGGGCTTCATGATGCAGCTTCTGAGTTGCTGCACAAACACTTGCATCTATACTGTAACTCAGACGAAGTTTCGAGAGCAACTGATAGAAGTGGTGACACATCCATTCATGTGTTTTCGAAAAGTAATTAAATTATGAAATATTTAATCCATTACAGTGGTGTTGCTTTTATTTTAATGAACGATCCTTCCTATTGATATCACTGACTAAGGGAGCAATTGCACACTCACTCGTGGAAAATGAAAACTGCGTAATGTACAAGATGTATGGAGACTCTGAAAATATGGAATCACCCCACCAGACTCAGAAACAACAGGAAACCTTTACCAGAACGTTAGCTCACCAGGCATTTTCTTCAGTCAATTTTATCGTTGACTGTTGACAAAGCAAAGCTTAACTGGCGATCATTTTAACTTAAAGGCAGGGGCATTTACCTTGTTTGTCAGCTTCTGCATAGTTTACTCCTTTATTTCCTGTCGAGAAATTGAGACTGTCAAAAACATTGAATCCTCCCACGCTATTTGGTAATCCATGGCGAGATGAATAGAAAGACAGTGACAAAAGAAAAAGACTTGTATCAATGTTCCATAATAAACTTAAACACAGTAGAAGTTGCAAATATGAACTGAGGATTTTTGTCAACTTAGTTTAGCGTCATTCTTTGATTCTGACCACTGACAACTTCGTTATCAGTTCGAACAGAAAATATTGAAAAGAGATTTGCATCACGTGGAAACATGAATATGCAGATAGTTGTTTTGTGTTATTGAGAGAGGCACACTTTACTTGCTGGCCATCAAACTATCGCAACATTTGAAGATTTCAATGAAAGTCTTCTGGCAAATTGGATGCAGTGAAGTTGGTAGTGTGTACTGAGCGAATACAAAATTAAAGCAGCCCTCTTTCATTAATGTGGCCAAGTGGTTACGGCAATGGATTAGAAATACTCTGGGGTTTGCGCCGTGGTGATTCAAACCCTGCTTTCTATCATGTGTACTGCGGTCCCTTCCTAGTTTTCAATCTCAGTTATTTGTGATGTGCCATGACGGAGGGGGCATTTTGCCTAACAATATGCATTGAGTTGCGTTTCTCTATTTTTTTCATCTGAAGAAAAATTGGCTACAGGTTCAATCGGCATTTACTGTGTTGTATGGTTCTGGCAGGAAAGCAAACAATTACACAAATTCAGCCTTGGATCTACGAGTAAACATCGCTCAAGGCAAACTTCAGGACAGGCAGCAACAGGTGAGACTACAGGTGGCACCACCACACTACTCTCGTGCGTGCGCGCACACACACACACACACACACACACACACACACACACCTCACACAAACACACAGTCACACAGGCCCTTTCTCTAACACATACGGTCGCACCCATACACTATCACAGGGATATTGTGTTCTCCCTCACACACTTTTTCAAACACACACACACAGACGAGCGCACACACCCACTCTCCCTCCCTCTCACTCCCGCGAACAACCATGCATCCTCACTCTCTCTCTCACACACACATTTTCACATACAAACACACACACACACAAACACACACACACACGCACAAACGCACATAAATATTTGGGGTGAATTTGTATTTGCAGGCACACTTTATTTTGTTTAAAAAGCACACGATTTGTACACAGTCAAGGTGGCAGTTTAAAAAAGAATAGTTTAGAAAAAATACCGATCTGACTTCTGGTTCAGGTATAAACAGACTTACCTGAAACATTGATTTTCCTGCTCCTTAGCTGCTGCCTGACTTGTTGGGCTTTTCCAACACCACACACTCAACTTCAAACTACAGCACTGCATTAAATGCATTATCCTCAAACACTTCTGCCAACTCCAAATAGACCTTACCACCAAGAACATCTTCTCCTCACCAATTCTATCTGCCTTCCACAGGGTCTGTTCCCTTGACGGTCCTCGGCTCATGCCACCCCCGTCAATGAAGCCCCAAATATCTTGCCTCCAACCAGAAAAATGCAAAACCTACCAACGCACCAAACACCCCAAAGAGACCTTACAGGTGAGATAAATGTCCACCTGCCTATTTTCCAACCTGATTTATTGCATCAGGTGCTCCAGATGTGGTTTTCACTCCATCAGGGAGACTGAACATAGATGTAGGGAACGGTTCAATGAATATCGCAGCCAGGTCTGCAGCAGCCAACCAAACATCCCAATCACCACCCATTTCAATTCCCACAGCTACTTTCTTTCCAACATGACCATCCTTGGTCTCCTCCATTTCCAAAACCAACCATAGCAACTGTTGCAGGAACATACCTTATTTTCTGCCAGTGCACCCTACAGACATGAGAACTCAACTTCCGTTCTCCAATTTCAAATAATCTCCCATCCCATCACCCAACTCCCTTCTCAGCCCCTCCACCACACTGCAAGTGCTCCCTGCCACCATCTGGATACATTCCTCCCAATGACCAAACAGGTCATACCCTCCACCTGTCTTCACCTCACCCCAATTAAGCACCGTACCCCTTCCTCCCCTTTTAAAGAAAAGGTTACATTTGAAACGTCGACTTCTACACCTCCTGATATTGCCTGGCTTGCTGTGTTATTCCAGATTCCTGACTGTCTACGTAAGATAGGAACGAAGACATGAAAACAACAGGATTAGCACAGTTAGAACACTGGGGTAAACAGAACAATTCTCTCGCATTCTGTACATATTTCGAATTGTCGTATTCAACGTATATTGCATTATGCATCTGAGGTGATTGCATTCCATTTTTTTTTCGGACAACCACCTGATAAATGAGCAACACTCCAAAAGCTAGTGCTTTCAAAATAAAGTTGTTAGACTATAGCTCGGTCTTGTGTGATTTTAAAACTTTGTGCACCACAGTAAAACAATGGCATCTACAAATCATGACTTTGTCTTTGCCATTAAATTCACTGTTGTTGATAGTGCAGATAATTCGAAGAAGATTGGAAAAAACACAGTATCATGCCCAGTGACTGAACTTTCTTTGATGAAAATGTCACTGTGCGAGTGAGCACTGCCCACCCAAGGATATCACTGTCCCACCTCTCTCCTGCATAACACTTCCAACAGAGAGCAGTGTCCGTGCAGGCACCGTGCTCTTGCTTGGTGGGTTTGCCCTTTTTCAGATCAGGCTCTTGTGTCGCAGCTTAGAAAAATGACAGAGTCGCATGACTGGATGAGAGGACGGGTAACAGAATTATGTTATTATGGAGCCGATGTCGTGGGCTGAAGTGTTTACTCAGTTCTTTAAAGATATTGCCAACTTCATTGCATTTCATGGCTTTTAGTGAAGATCGCCACTGATATCCAGGAGCGGCCTGAGTTCTGGACCTGGGGCTGTCTCAGGCCAGAAAAAGACCCTGAATATGGGAACTCCACGGAATCCAGAAGATGCTCATAGTGAGTACAACGCCCAAAATTCCGAGTTTTGTTGTCAATTAGCATTTGTGTTGACACTTGTCTGGACTCCTGACTCCCGCCACGTTTCATAGGGTCATAGAGTTGCACAACATGGGAACAGACATTTGAGTCCAACACGTCCATGCCAATTATTTACCAGCACTTGGTTCATTTCACAGTAAACCCTTCCCATTCATATATTCATTTTGATGTTTTTTTAAATTTTTTAATTGCATCAGTCTCCACAACTTCCTCTGGAAACATTCCTTATTACACCACCATCTGCTTGAAAACATTGGCTCTTGGTTTCCCTTTAAAATTTTCCCCATTCACCGTATCCCAATGCCCTCTAATTCAGGACTCACGCACCCCAGGGGAACGACCCTGCGCATTTACCCTGTCTATGCTCATCATGATGTTATAATCCTCTTGAAGGTCATGCCTCAGCTTCAGACCTATTTAGCCCCTCCCTAGAGATGAAATACTCCAACCCTGTCAATATCCTTGTAAAACTTTTCGAAATCCTTTTAAGTTTCAGAAGATTCCTCCTATGGGAAATAGTCACAACTACACACATTATTCCAAAAAAAAGGCCGAACCAATCCTATGATGACCTCCCTGTAGTGCAAATAGTCATTTAAAAATCTGCAAATTTCCTAACTGCAATGATATGGTTTGCCAGGGCGCGGTGTGTGTGTGTGAGGGGAGGGGGGTGGAGGGGGGTTGTGGGGGGCAGGTGTTTGACAACTACTCTATTTGCTCAATGACCAATTACGTCATGAACATTCTCTATCTACTAACATTGGCAAAATGCTGTGGGTGCTCTAAATCTGAAACAGAATGCTGGAGAAACTCAACACGTCTGGTAGCATTTGGAGACAAAGAAAGAGATAACATTTGGAGTTCATTAAGAACTTTTCAGAACTGGTTTAAGTCACCTTACCTATCGAAATTCTGCTGTGATGAAATGTTCTTACCCCTTTAAGATGCCGCGTCTTAAACTATTGCATATCATTCGGTTCCTGGACACGATCTCATGTTTATATCCCATAACGTGCTGTCATATATACAGTATACATAGTACAGATGCACTGCGTGGAAACACCCTTCAATCCAACCAGTCATGCTGAATGTAAACCCAACGACTTACTCCTAGCCCATTTACTTCCTTTTTACTGTTTCCTACTTCCTACTTCCTATTTCCCATTTACTTCCAAAACCTATTTCTATACGGGTCTATCCACATGTAATTGAAACATTATAATTGTGCAATCATCCACCACTTTCTCAGGAGGTTCATTCCACATACGAACCACTCCCTGCATAAAGGTCACTTTCTGTCATTTTAAAATCTCTTCCCTCTCACATAAAAATATGTCCTCACGTCTTGAAATCCCCTATCCTCTAGAAAAGCCAACCATCATTAACTTTTTAAACACCTATCAATTTTTATATACTCCTATCAGGTCGCCTCTCAATCTCCTACACTCCAGTGAAAAATGTCACAGTCTATCCAGCCTTTCTGTATAAGAGTTGAAGTGTGGTATTGGAAAAGCACAGCCGGTCAGGCAGCGTCCGAGGATCAGGAGAATCGACGTTTCGAACAGAAGCCTTTCTTCATAAATTTCTGATGACGAGCTTATGTTCGAAACATCGATTCTCCTGCTCCTTGGATGCTGCATGACCGTCTGTGCATTTCCAGCACTGCACTCTTCAACTCAGATCTCCATCATCTGCAGGGCGCACTTTCTCCTAAACTTGCGATGTAACTCAAACCTTGTAAATCTCTTCTAAACCCTCTGCAGCTTGGAGCAACAGTGATAGAAGTCAGCTGAATTTTACTTTGCTCTGAAGAAACGTCATCACTAAATATCCTCCAATAAATAACCAGCATTATTGTTTCCGCAATGCTTGGTTAATCCTTCTGCACATGTCCAATTGAGCAAAACATATCCCCACTTTTGTATCTTGCATTGGCTACATAAAACATATGAGCTTATTTGAAAAACAATCTATCAATATCAGTTTTTAAAAGTTTCAGATCACCTGCAGTATTGACAGGGTTTTGAGCGTGTTTTACATATGTTCCACATGTCCAATGAAGAGGCAGCCATATCTGGGGCCCATGCGGGAGCCCATGGCGACTCCATTGCTTTGGAGGAAGTGGGAGGATTGTAAAGAGAAGTTCATCAGAGTGAGCTATGCCTGCCTTTTCGTTGTATATGTGGAACAGTCCATCTTCCGCAGCTACACTGGCACCACCCCCACGAGCTTTTCCTCCGTTACATCAATGAATGTATCAGCGCTACCTCGTGCTCCCACGAGGAGGTTGAACAGTTCATCCACTTTACTAACACCTTCCACTCTGACCTCAAATTTACCTGAACTATCTCAGACTCCTCCCTCTCCTTCCAAAACCTCTCCATTTCTATCTCGGACAACCGAATCAACACGGACGTTTACTATAAACCGACTGACTCCCACAACTACCTAGATTACACCCTTTAAAAACGCCATCCTATATTCCCAATTCCTCCCCCTTGGCCGCATCTGCTCCCAGGAGGACCAATTTCAATACCGAACAACACAGATGGCTTCATTCTTCAAAGATCACAATTTACCCTCAGACGTGGTTGACGATGCTCTCCACCGCATCTCCTCCAGTTCCCGCTCCTCCTCCCTTGAGCCCCGCCCCTCCAATCGCCACCAGGACAGAACCCCACAGGTCCTCACCTGCCATCCCACCAACCTCCAGATACATCAGATCATCCTTTATCATTTTCACCACCTCCAAACAGACCCCACTACCAAGTACATGTTTCCCTCCCCAACACTAACAGCGTTTTGGAAAGACCACTCCGTCCGTGACTCCCTCATCAGATCCACATCCCCCACCAACCCAACCTCCACTTCCGGCACCTTCCCCTGCAACCGCCAGAAATGCAAAACTTGCGCCTACACCTTCCCCCTCACTTCCCTCCAAGGCCCCAAGGGATCCTTCCATATCCGTCACCTGCACCTCCACACACATCATTTACTGCATCTGCTACACCCGATGTGGCCTCCAATACATTGGGGTGACAGGCTGCCTACTTGTGGAACGTTTCAGAGAACACCTCTGGGATACCCGCAACAAACAACTCAACCACCCCGTGGCTGAACACTTTAACTCCCCCTTCCACTCAGCCAAGGACATGCAGGTCGTTGGCCTCCTCCATCACCAGATCATGGCAACATGGCGCCTGGAGGAAGAGCGCCTCATCTTCCACCTAGGAACCCTCCAACCACAAGGGATGAATGCATATTTCTCCAGCTTTCTCATTTCCCCTCCCCCACCTTTTCTCAGTCGCAACCCTCAGACTCACACCACCTTCTTGACCTGCAATCTTATTCCCGACCTCTCTGCCCCACCCCGTCTCCAGCCTTTCACCCTCACCTTAACATCCTTCCAATTATGGTATTCCCAACGCGCCTCCCCCAAGTCCCTCCTCCCTCCCTTTTATCTTAGCCTGCTTGGCACACCCTCCTCATTCCTGAAGAAGGGCTTATGCCCGAAACGTCTATTCTCCTGTTCCTTTGATGCTGCCTGACCTGCTGCGCTTTTCCAGCAACACAGTTTTGAGTAATTGCAACATAGTTTTGCAGGTTTGTACTTGTCTTTGATTATTATTGCAGTGGTGAAGGAAAGGTAGGCCCTGCTTCCCTTTTTACATCTCCTTTTTGCATCTCTTGATTACTAACTTCTAACCCAGGACCCTTTTACTAATACACTACGGGCCATGCAAAGGTATTTCATAAACTGCAGTCTGTTAACAGTACAATCATTCTCACCACTAAAATTGCCACTGTTTTGCATATCCAAAAAGAATAAGCCTCAAACTCACTACCATTGCAAACCTCCTCCTCACTTTCAACACATTTTCAAATCTCCTTTCCCGAAAATAAACAATAGAACCTTTCCAATCACATTTGTATCTCTGTTTCAGTACCAAAATTTATTTTCTTCCCATTCCAATGATATCACACATGTGTCCAATAAAGGTTTATCCTTTGCCCCCAACGATTTCTTCTATATGTGCTGTTCATCAGTGAGATCATAAGACCATTTGTGGGCGGCACGGTGGCACAGTGGTTAGCACTGCTGCCTCACAGCGCCTGAAGACCCGGGTTCAATTCCCGACTCAGGCGACTGACTGTGTGGAGTTTGCACGTTCTCCCCGTGTCTGCGTGGGTTTCCTCCGGGTGCTCCGGTTTCCTCCCACAGTCCAAAGATGTGCGGGTCAGGTGAATTGGCCATGCTAAATTGCCCGTAGTGTTAGGTAAGGGGTAATGTAGGGGTATGGGTGGGTTTCGCTTCGGCGGGTCGGTGTGGACTTGTTGGGCCGAAGGGCCTGTTTCCACACTGTAAGTCTAATCTAATCTAATAAGACATAGGAGTAGAAGTAAGGCCATTCGGCCCATCGAGTCCACTCCGCCATTCAATCATGGCTGATGGGCATTTCAACTCCATTTACCCGCATTCTCTCCGTAGCTCTTAATTCCTCGAGACATCAAGAATCTATCAATCTCTGCCTTGAAGACATTTAGCGTCCAGACCTCCACCGCACTCGGCGGCAATGAATTCCACAGGTCCACCACTCTCTGGCTGAAGAAATGTCTCCGCATTTCTGTTCTGAATTGACCCCCTCTAATTCTAAGGATGTGTCCACGGGTCCTAGTCTCCTCACCTAACGGAAACAATTTCCTCGCATCCACCCTTTCCAAGCCATGTATTATCTTGTAAGTTTCTATTAAGTCTCCACTTAATCTTCTAAACTCCAATGAATACAATCCAAGGATCCTCAGCCGTCCCTCATATGTTAGACCAACCATTCCAGGATAATCCATGTGAATCTCCGCTGGACACGTTCCAGTGCCAGTATGTCCTTCCTGAGGTGTGGGGACCAAAACTGGACACAGTACTCCAAATGGGGCCTAACTAGAGCTTTATAAAGTCTCAGGAGCACAACGGTGCTTTTATATTCCAACCATCTTGAGATAAGTGACAACATTGCATTCGCTTTATTAATCTGTGACTCAACCTGCATGTTTACCTTTAGAGAATCCTCGACTATCACTCCCAGATCCCTTTGTTCTTTGGCTTTATGAATTTTCTCATCGTTTAGAAAGTAGTCTATGCTTTTATTCTTTTTCCAACGTGCAAGACCTCAAGATTAAAAATATAGCATGTATTTTCAATTCAGTGAATCATATCCAATTCTATCTCATATTTGGCTGCTTCATGTTTAATAGATTCTAAAACTGCTTATCCACATCGAGTACTGGATGAAAGAAATTTTGTTCAATTAATTATTAGGAAGTCTGAAGTCAATGTTTTTCGTGCTCATTCCTCTATCCATTACCGAACTATCTAACCCACTCCTTGGCGACATTCTAAGAATAAACATTATGTTTTGCTCACTTTGCTGTCCTCTTGCAAGAAGAGTTTCTGCATATATATCTGTGCAGCAATGAACACTGCCAATTTCCAACTCTGTGATTATTTAGTTCCTTCCATATTTCAGGGCATCCAAAGAGATTCTGCAACTAGATACAGAGCAAAAGCATAATCAGAGAAAGAATAGGACCCCTTACAGATCAATGAGGTCGTCCCACATGAAACTGCAAAAATCCTAAATGAATAATTCTTGTCAGTATTTATCATGGAAAAAAATATGGAATCAGTGAATTCTTGGAAATCAATAGTGGTATCATGAAAAATATCAACATTGCAGAAAAGGAGTTGCTGAAATTCAGAAAAAGCATCAAGGTGGATGAATCTTTGATAATGGTCAGGTGGATCGCCGGTCAACGTGGGAAGCTAATGAAGAAATTTATGGGCCCCTGCCAGAGACATTTACATAGAACATAGAAGGATACAGCGCAGTACAGGCCCTTCGGCCCTCGATGTTGCGCCGACCGAATCCTACCTAACCTATACTAGCCCAATAACTTCCAAATGCCTATCCAGTGCCCGCTTAAATGACCATAAAGAAGGAGAGTTCACCACTGATACGGGCAGGGCGTTCCATGAACTCACAACCCGCTGTGTGAAGAATCTACCCCTAACATCTGTCCTATACCTACCACCCCTTAATTTAAAGCTATGTCCCCTAGTAACACCTGACTCCATTAGCGGTAAAAGGTTCTTAGTATCTACCCTATCTAAACCCCTAATCATCTTATACACTTCTATCAGATCTCCCCTAAACCTTCTCTTCTCCAATGAGAACAGCCCCAAGTGCCTCAGCCTTTCCTCATAAGATTTTCCTACCATTCCAGGCAACATCCTGGTAAACCTCCTCTGCACTCGTTCTAAAGCTTCCACATCCTTCCTATAGTATGGCGACCAAAACTGCACACAATACTCCAGATGAGGCCGCACCAGAGTCTTATACAACTGCAACATGACCTCAGGACTCCGGAACTCAATTCCTCTGCCAATAAAGCCCAGTACACCATATGCCTTCCTCACAGCACTATTTACCTGGGTGGCAACTTTCAGAGATCTGTGTACATGGACACCAAGATCCCTCTGCTCATCCACACTACCAAGTAGCCTACCATTAGCCCAGTAATCCATCATCTTGTTATTCCTACCAAAGTGAACGACTTCGCACTTAGCTACATTGAATTCCATTTGCCACATTTCCGCCCAGCTCTGCAACTTATCTATATCCCGCTGTAACCTACCACTTCCTTCCTCACTATCCACAACTCCACCGACTTTTGTGTCATCCGCAAACTTGCTTACCCAGCTTTCAAGTCCTTCCTCTAGATCATTTATAAAGATAACAAAAAGCAATGGTCCCAAAACAGATCCTTGTGGTACACCGCTAGTAACTGCGCTCCAAGATGAACATAATCCATCAACTACTACCCTCTGTCTCCTTCCAGCCAGCCAATTCCTAATCCAAACCTCTAATGTATCCTCAATGCCATACCTCCGAAGTTTTAGCATTAGCCTACCATGGGGAACCTTATCGAACGCCTTACTAAAATCCATATACACAACATCTACTGCTTTACCCTCATCCACTTCCTTGGTCACCTTCTCAAAGAACTCAATAAGGTTTGTGAGGCACGACCTGCCCTTCACAAAACCATGCTGGCTATCCCTGATCACGTTATTCCTACCCAGATGTTCATAAATCTTATCCCTTACCATTCTCTCTAAGACTTTGCCCACCACTGAAGTCAGACTCACTGGCCTATAGTTGCTAGGGCTATCCCTACTCCCTTTCTTGAACAATGGGACCACATTCGCTATCCTCCAGTCCTCTGGTACTATTCCTGTTGACAACGACGACATAAAAATCCAGGCCAATGGCTCTGCTATCTCCTCCCTAGCTTCCCATAGGATCCTGGGGTAAATGCCATCAGGCCCAGGAGACTTATCTATATTCATCCTTTCCAATATTCCCAAAACCTCTTCCCAGCATATTTCCAGGGCATCCATTCTAATTATTTGTGATTCCATATTCACATCAGCAACAGTGTCCTGTTCCTGAGTGAATACTGAGGAAAAGTACTGATTTAATGTCTCTCCAATCTCCTCCGCCTCCACACACAACTTCCCACTACTATCCTTGACTGGACCGATACCTACCCTAGTCATCCTTTTATTCTTGACATATCTATAGAAAGCCTTTGGGTTTTCCCTAATCCTACCAGCTAAAGACTTTTCATGTCCCCTTCTCGCTTCTCTTAGCTCCCTCTTTAACTCCTTCCTGGCTACCTTATAACACTCAATCGCCCCTACTGAACCTTCACGCCTCATCTTTACATATGCCGCCTTCTTCCCTTTCACAAGGGACTCCAATTCCTTACTAAACCACGGCTGCCTCACAAGGCCCTTTACACCATGCCTGACTGGTACATACCTATCGAGGACACGCAGTAGCTGCTCCTTGAACAATCCCCACATCTCATTAGTGTTCTTCCCTTGAAGCCTGTTTTTCCAATACACACATCCTAAGTCATGCCTCACTGCATCATAATTTCCCTGCCCCCAGCTATAGCTCTTGCCCTGCGGCACACGATTATCCCTCTCCATCACTAAAGTAAAAGTCACCGAATTGTGGTCACTGTCCCCGAAGTGCTCACCTACCTCCAAGTCTAACACCTGGCCTGGTTCATTACCTAGAACCAAATCCAATATAGCCTCCCCTCTTGTTGGCCTGTCGACATATTGTGTCAGGAAACCCTCCTGCACACATTGGACAAACACCGACCCATCTAATGAACTCGAGCTATAGCTCTCCCAGTCAATATCTGGGAAGTTAAAGTCCCCCATAACAACCACCCTGCTACCTTCACTCTTTTCCTGAATCATCCTCGCAATATTATCCTCTACTTCTCTAGGACTATTAGGAGGCCTGTAGAAAACACCTAACAGGGTGACCTCACCTTTCCTATTTCTAACCTCAGCCCAAACTACCTCAGATGGCAAGTCCTCTTCCATCGTCCATTCCACTGCTGTGATACTGTCTTTGACAAGTAATGCCACGCCTCCCCCTTTTTTACCCCCATGTCTGATCCTACTAAAACATTTGAACCCTGGAACGTGCAACAGCCATTCTTGTCCCTGTTCTACCCACGTCTCTGTAATGGCCACAACATCGAAGTCCCAGGTACCAACCCACGCTGCAAGTTCACCTACCTTATTCCTTATACTTCTGGCATTGAAGTATACACACTTCAATCCACCTTTCTGGTTACAGGCACCCTCCTTCGAGATTTGTATCATTAAAGCTACAGATGAGGTGCTAGAATAGTGCAAGTTGGCTAATGTTGTGTCCGTTTTAAAGAAAGTTAGCAAGGAAAGACTATGGCAGAACAGACTGGTGAACACAATGTCAGTGGTGGTAAGTTATCAGTGGGGATTCTTAGAGATGGCATTGAAAAGCATTTGAAAAGACAAGGGCTAATTAGGGATAATCACCATAGTTTTGTATGTCAGAAATCGTTTCGTAAACACCTGAATGATTCTTTTGAAGTGGGGGCAAAATATCTAGATGAAGGCACAGCGATAGACTTTGTCTACATTGACTTTACTGTCATCTTTGACAAGATTCCATTTGGTAGACTGTTTAGTACAGTTAAATCACATAGGATCTAGAGAGAGATAGCTAGTTTGATACAAACTTGATTTGAGGGTAGGAGACAGAGTGAAGATTGTTGCTTAGACGTGAGGCCTGTGAGCAGCAGTATGCCACAAAGGTCAATCTTGGGTTGGTTGTTGTTCATCAATTATACCATCGATTTTGATGAGAATGTAGGAGACATGATTAGTAAATTAGTAAATGGTACCAAAATTGGCAGTATAGTGGATAATAAAGAAGGCTATCACAGAGTATAACAGAATCTTTAATAGTGGGCAGAGGAATGGCAGATGATGTTCAATGCATATACATTTCTGACATCGTATATTATTAAGACACACCAGGAGAGGACTTGCAGTAAATGGTAGGGCCCTGAGGAGTGTTGTCAAATCAGTCTTAGGGGCGATTGGACGAAGTTTCTTTAAAGTGATGATTCAGGTAGAAAGACTCGTGAAGATGGCATTTGTCACGCATGACTTCATCAGGCAGAGTCTTCAGCCCAGGAGTTATAGGGAATACTGACACTGCCACTGTATTCTCTTATCATGTGAACAGAAATTATGTGCTATGCTTAAATGGAATCTTGATCGAAAGAGCCTTTGTATAAAATTCAGTATGAATATAAGACCTTGTGCACAGCCTCATTATCACAGTAAAGTCCTGGATGTGTTCACCCAAAGTACTATCAGCAGAATCAACCCCGACTGTCAAATGTCACTAAATTGTGCTAATAGGTGGGCTGAATGGGCAAATCAGTTGCCATATACAAAATATTTGGACACTCTTCCACCAATTAAAAAAAAAATCCTGATTAAGGATCAACCATTTTCATCTGTTTCAGCTGGAGTCTTAATTCTCAGAAAACTGAATAAGGTTTGTACAATTGAGGTAAATTCACAGTTCTGTGGGCAACTCATAGAGGGAAAGATTAGCCCACAATCTGCCATTTTCCAGCATTATTTTCAAAAGAATGTTAGAAAAGTGAGGACAGAGTCATTTATTTGTTCTGCAAAAATAGATTAACTCGGTGAATTCCATTACTATATTTAATAAATTAACCTGACGGGTCTGAGGGAGAATGGTGAAAGGTTTTTTTAATTTTGTGAGAGAGATTAACATGCAATTCAAAAGCAAGAGGTGTCTCATTTCAAATTGAGTTGGAGAGAATTATTTTTCTCCAAGAGTTCAAAATCTTTGAAAGTTCTCCTCTAAAATATAACGAAGGTACTACTAAAGTGATCCTTTCCTTACAGGAGTCCAAGATTAACAGTAGGAGCTAAGAGTTTGTGTCACAATCAGATCACCTAGGATCTCATTATAAGTCTGCACAATTTCAAAGGGACAAATGTCCTAAACCATATTTTTGCGCTTAAATATCGTTAAAACAAGTGAACTATTCTATAAAAAAAATCACAGTCTCTTCACTAATATCAAACATTACTTCAATTTTACTTATACCTTTAAATGATAAAATTTAACTTAGGATTCAAAAGTCTAAATCCGTTACCTAAGCAGTGAATAACAATTTTCTGAGGATCAAACTATATGGAACAAAGCTTCCCAACTTCATTCATAGTTTGGTTTACAAAGAGCTTCCTCTCAATTACACCTGGTTCATGACTCCACATGCTCTGACTTTCGTCATGAATGTAATATATTCTAACTGACTGAAGGCCTTTTAAACGTACAAACATGTTACATCTACTGCATTACCTTTATCTACTTTTCCTATTACTCTTCAATGTATTAAGGAAGACTGGGCACTTTCCATTTCGAAAGAAGCACTAACAGTTTTATTTTAAATACTGTGTTCTGTTTCTTGGAGTCAATTCTCTATTTGAATACAAATTTCACACAACTATTATGTAATTCTTAAAATATAATTTATTTGATTAGTTTTAGTTTCTTTTTTAAAATATCAAAAATGCATTTAGAAAAGTCCTGTTGACTTGTTTTTCAATTGAGTAGTGCTTCTGGAAAGTTCTGAGAATGAAAGCAATCAACGGTCCAGTATACTAAACAGAGGTCCCAGTATGAACTGAAGCCAAAACTGATTCAAAGCCCTTCAACCTCACGTGAATTTGCTGGTGTCTCTGTAACTTAGAAGATCGATTAACTCCCTCCTCATACACTGTACAGATGAATGGCCTTTCTCCGGTGTGAACCTGCAGATGTGTCAAAAGCTCAGATGACTGTGTAAATCTCTTCTCACATAAAGGGCAGGTAAAAGGCCACTCCCCAATGTGTACGCGCTGATGTGTCAGCTGGTGTGATAACTGGGTGAATGTCTTCTCACACATAGAGCATGTATATGGCCTTTCCCCTGTTTGAATTCTCTGGTGTTCAATTAGATGAGGTGGCTGTCTGAATCCCTTCCCACAATGAATGCAAGTAAATGGCCTCTCCCCACTATGGCTGTGTCGATGATTTTTCAGTTCAGATGGTTAATTGTAACCTTTACGAAAAAGAGAGTAGCCATTCTCTCAGTGTGGCTGCGTTGATGAATTTCCATTTTGGATGGATAATTGAATCTTTTCCCACAATCCTGACATTTCCATTGTGTACATGTCCTGGCTTCTCTCTCGCTTGGATAATCAATTGAATCTGGTCTACACATGAAAGAGTTCAATGATTATTCTGCATTGTAAATGCTATTTTTGAGGCTGCATAAAGTATAAAACGTTTATTTCATCGTCAATCTACTGGAATAGACTCACTTGAGTGTATGTGTGTTGGTGCTTCTCCAGTGACAATTATTCTGGATTTTTGTTTCTCACAAACCTAACAGGCAAAAAAAAACTCCTTCCACATACAAAGGTAGATTGCATTCGAGGTATTTGGTTTGAATTTCCCATCTGCAAATGCTCTTCTTCCAATGCCCTGTAAAAAGGAATCATTGAAGGTATTAGTGTTCCAATAAAGTTGAAGTTTAATTATGCAATTAAAGTTTCCACAGAATATACTTGTTGAACTTGTTTACTTTCAGCTCTACATTCCCTTCCCGTTCACTCATTCTATTTGTCTTCATCCCAGCATGATATGGCAACTGCTCTTCCCAGAAACAAAATAAATTACAGACATGTTAACACAGACCAATTCATCTTGCAAACCAGCTTCCGAGCCATTGACTTCATTTATACTTCCTGCTGCGTTGGAAAAGCAGCAAAATAATCAAGGCCCTTCCGACTTAAATCATTTTCACTCCTATCCTCTTCCATCAGGCAGTATATAAAACAATTTGTATACAATTTGTTTGCATTGAAAAACAGCTTTTCTCCTGCCGTTACCAGACTTTTGATTTGACCTCTTTAATGTTCGTGTTGATCTCTCACTGCACCATCTCAACAGGTGGAACATTGTATCCTGCATTCTGTTCTTATCCTAATGCATTTGTACAGAATAATCTGACTGTAACAATGCAAACCAACACTTTTAACTGTACTTCAATGCATTTGACAATGATAAATCAAATCAAGTCAAATGAAATGAGCCTCTACTCGGTGTCAACATCCAAACCATCACAGCACCCAACACCTATTTCTGTTTTGCTTGACTTTCCACTTTTCCTTAATGACTATGTCTGGCTGCTTTCATTTTTCAACCTGTGTGCTCCCCTGAATATTCAGAATCTGGCGATATGATCATCGAAACAGACTATTCCGCTTTCATCATTTGATGCCTCACACTTGCAATGTTCCTGTTTGAAATTATATATGTTAAGTGAATTTTAAAAAAAACTCTGTCCAGTGTAAAACTGTGTCAGACAGACAGGTGAAACGTATCCTGCCTTCTCAAACGTAACTAAGGATGACCAGCATGTAATGACCTTGATAGAAATACCCACAACCTATTAATTTAAAAAAAAACCCTGGCTTGAGAGTACTCAATAAATTATGATCACAAAAACCACGTATGTAAGTAAAAGCAGAGGAGGCCATTCAGGCAGTTGCATCATTCAGTTTTTATCCTGGCCAATCAATACCCATGTCTTCGTTCCCTGGGAGTATTTGTATGGCGCTTGAATGAGCTCGAGTCTTCTGAGATGTTTCGTAACAGCACTCAATCAGAAACATAGACTGATTTACCTTTCAACCTGGAGTAATTTCAATGGGAGATATTGTGAGGAAGAATCAAAAACTGTTTGCACATACACAGAAGACGGGATGGCCATTTTCCGTGGGTTTTTCTTTAATGTTATAGGATAATGGTGCTCTCTACGATTCCAGACGCTGCAGAATATAAATGGCAGTAGGGCGGCAAAGCACAGGTGCAAACAGCCCTGCTTTCTCTTGGGAAGAAAGTCCCATAGACGAGCATGTGGATTGCGCCTACCGGCAGTTGACTCAGGTCGGTGTTTGCGGGGAGCAGATTGCAGTGAGAGGTGGTTAAGAGATGCTGATTGAGGGTCTCGGGGCCCGAATCAGAATAAAAGCGCTTGGCCATTTGGCATCTGTGGTCGGAAGGGTGCAAGGTAACCGTTCACTTGGCGCGATCATGCTTCTGCCATATTCTCTCTGCCAGTCACCAATCCCTTCTCTCCTATCCACCGCGTCTGGCTCGAGACAACGGAACATCCAGAATGCCCTGCTGCATGCCCTGGTGAGCATGTGCCCTTTTGGCGACATCGAATGCAAAGATTTGGACAGGGTACTTTCTCCACCAGAGAGCATCGTGGGTATTCAACTTTTCATTAGATGAGATTAGATTACATTCCCTACAGTGTGGAAACAGGTATTTTGGGCCAACCAGTCCACACCAACCCTGCGAAGAATAATGCACAAAGACCCATTTCACACTGACTAATGCAACTATCACTGTGGGCAATTTAGCTTTGCCAATTCACCTAACCACACCTCTTTGGATACTGGTTGTTTCTTCGCAATCGTCAAATTTATTGTGATCAGCCACAAAAGAATAGAGGAGCTGAAGATTACTTAACTGGAGTAAAACTGCAGAAAGTTTCAAAACAGATGCAGTTAGGAGTCCTCATGCATGAAATAGAAAATAAAGTGGAATCCAAGTTCGTGAGGTCATAAAGAAGGCAAATGTTTTGCGTTTTTGCAAAGGGAGTGGTTATAAAAGTCGAAATGCTACCCCCTTTCTTTGTAAAAAGAAAATTAGATAGCCAAGTGCTGCTTTGCGCACATTGCAGTTTGGAGATTTCTCTATTCATGCGCATCTGTTTTGAAACTGCAATGTCAATCTTCATTTATTTTCATTGTTAAAATATACCCTCCCATCTATCTTTTTGTGCACTACTGTTTGCCTTTGGATTTCTTTAACAATTCGTGATCAGTTTAAGGGATATGGTTGATCCCTGTTCAGTATTTGATCGTACCCACATTTTCCTGCCTTTCATCTTTGTACTTCATGTACCCACTAACCTCCTGGCCCTCATTCTGTGCACAGTGTGCATCTTGTGGAATTCCCTTTTCTACTTATAATGATCACATTTCTCAATTTTCTAGCCACACCTGGTAAATATTAACCATTTAATACCATTTTTCGTCATCTTCCTTTCGAACAAATAGCCTGATGTTGATTGTAAAAACTCATCTATTATCAAACAAATTGTCAATTTTAGAAGGTGAAACCTTCCACAAGTTAACTATTTGTTAATGATGTACCTGAATCATTGTTATTTTCGATAATTTCTTTAAATCTGAAAATTTGTAATTGATACCAAGCAACCTTTAGCGGACCTGAACTGTGTAGTTCAATGTTGTGAAATGATGATTTTTTTTTTATTTACCAGTAAATTTCCCTGGGTCTTTATACTTTAAACCTTTTATTTCTTTTAATAAACCCTATTTCCCATTATTTCAGCTGGATTATGATAGCTTTGTATTATGCATTAAAACTAACTGATTTCTTTTTTGAGTTTGGTTTTAAGCAAAGCCTTTCTGTTTGGACACTTCTCCTACCATTTTCGATTATGTCTCAAATTCTGTTCAGACACTACGATAATACCAAATGGTACATTAAAAGACATCAAAAACATATTGGTAGCTTGTCACAGAAAAGGGATATACACAAAGTTTAGAGTTCCATGTGTTTGAAAGAGTCAAGAATTAGTAACCAGACAGAAGCAGAAATTAGAGTTAAGTGGGCATTTTTGAGTTGGCAAGCTGTGATAAATGCTGTTCTGCAAGGCGGAAATTTGGTGTCTTTGATATTTGGAATCTATGTTCATTATTTATGTAAAAGTACACACACACACACACACACACACACACACACACACACACACACACACACACACACACACACACACACACACACACACATATATATATATATAATTATACAAATTTTGCCTATGATGCAATTTAATGAAGTGAACCATGATGTGGAGGTGGTGATGTTGCACTGGGTTGGACAAAGTTAAAAATCACGCAACACTAAGTTATAGTGCTACATGTTGATTTGAAAGTGGATACATTTGGAGCGCTACTCCTTCTTCAGGTAGCTGTGTGAATTTTAAATTAATTGCACAATGGTGTGACAAATTGAATATGATATTATTGACTGCTCACAAAAATAGAGAAGCTGAAGATTTTTTCAAAGCTGACAATCTTCCAAATGTTATGCATACGAAGAATTAAAATGCTATCAAGAAGGTACACCAATCAATGAGAGGAAAAAAAATTAATTTTTAAAAGGAAATTCTGTAGCTGTGCAGGCCTTGCATGACATCACAATTGGAAAGCGGCGTACTGTTTCGCTGATCATATTTAAGGAAAGATGTATTCTAATTGGAGGCAGTGCAGTGACGTTTCAGCAGATTGGTCAGTGGAACAAGACAGCTCTTTACATGAGGAGAGGCTCAATAAATTGGGCATCTTCAGTTCAGAAAAATAAGAGGTCATCTGACGTAAATATACAAGATTCTAAAGCTGCCTTGCACAGTAATAATGAGAGGATGCTCAATATGATTGTGTGTTTTGGTTCAAAAAGTGACAGTTTCAGGATCAAAAGCAGTTATTTCGGAAACAGATGAGAAAATTACTTCACTCAATACGTGATAAAGTTTTGGCATTTTCTATCTGAAAGACTTCGGGATGGGAGGTTATTGACAATATTGAAGGCTGAGATCGATAGATTTTTGAGTGCTTGGGATATCAATGTATGCGAAGAGCAGGCAGGAAACAGGAAAGCAGTTTGGAGATAGATGATTAGACATGATAATGTTGAGTGTTATGGTGCTCTCCTGATTTTTTTTTGTTTTATTCCAGATTTCCAAAGTCTTCAACATATTGTTTTTGTTTTATTTCAGACCTTGCACACAGAACTCAACCAAACGTTGCAAGACATACAAACAAGAATCGGTTTCTGGCAGTGTGAATGATGATTTGCAGATGAGCTTCCTTAGAAGGTAATTACATTACCTTTTGTCTCCTCCAGGTCTTTATACAATTTCCATCTTTACTTGGTTATAGCAGTTTATGCTGTAGTGCAGATGGAGAGGGAACTGACATTTCCTTAAAATACTTACTAAAGTTTCTCTTTTGGCTCCACTTTGTGCCATCTGATTTAATATTTCTTCATTTGTCTTCAGGCTTTGTTTAATGCTTTGTAAACACTATGGCATAAGTAGCTTTTGTTAATGAGCTGGAGAAGAAGCAAACCCAACAATTTCTAGTCAGGTTATAAAGCTAAGTAGCAAACTCTAAGGTCCATTAGATTGTTAAACATACAGTTATCAATAGATGTTAAAAAAAACGTCAAATTGTAGGAGCTGCTGAATTATCTTTTTGGGCTTTTATTAAATTTTGCATGTTCAGGGCTTGTTTAAATTTCAGTTTTGCTTTGTGGGGAATAGCAAACCGAGTATAAAGTGGTTAATGCCAAATTCTCCATTCGGCAAATGATAAAATTAACCTTTGTAGTGCGTGTGGTTAAGGTGCTCTTCCTTTGCTATTATTTAAGGAATTGTTGGATGTTCATTCCACAACAATAAAGTGTCGCTATAATTGTTTGATTCAAGCACAAGGAATGCTTTCAGGTTTTTAATAGGAGCTCTGCAGCCTTGAGTTTGACTTAAGTCACTGAGAGAAATGTTAAAGAAGAATCTTGGTCACAGAGCGTAATATTTTGAGGCTTAAGGGAGGAAAGTGGAAGAGAGAGGTGGTGTGGATTAGGGAGGCAGGTAACTGAGACAATTACATACACACATATATATATATATAGGTTCGTTGTAACTGCCTTTCATTTGTTCCAAATAAATCTACTTATAAAGCCAAAAATCCCATATGATATATCGAATACTCACCAAAATCTCTGGATGCTCATTCCATATTTGCACCACCCTCTGCATGAAAACATTGCAGGTTGGATCTTTTTAAATGTTTTTCCTTTCATCTTAAAACCATGCCTTCTAGTTTTGGATACCCCAACTCTGGGAAAATGAAACTTTTTTAATTCTGCCTATCCATGTCCCTCATGATTTTATAAAACTCCAGAAGATCACACCTTAACTTCCAATGCTTCAGGGAAAATAGTCCCAGCCCCTGCAGCTTCTCCCTATAGCTCAACTGTTCCAAACATAGCAACATGCTTATATATCTTTTCTGATCGGCTTCATGTTTCACAACATTTTTCGAATGGGATGGAGAGAAAAGATTACAATAGTGTTGCAAAAGTGGTCTAAACAATGTAAAATACAGCTGCAACATGACATCCTAAATCCTGAACTCAATTGAGTGACAAATACAGGTAAGTGTACCAAACGCTGTCTTCATGACCCTGTCTACAGTTGACTCGATCTTAAAGGAACTATAGACCTGCACCACACGGTCGTTTTGTTCACCAACACTCTGCAGGGCCTTCCCATTAAGTGTGCAAGAAAAACCCTGATTTGCCCTACCAAAATGTAACACCTCATTTATCTAAGTTAAAATCCATTTGTCACTCCTCAGCCAATCAGCCCACTTAAATTCACTATCCATTGCAACAGAAATTTTGTATCATCTACAAACTTACAAACTATTCCTCCTTTCTTCACATACAAATCATTTATATACAGCAGTGGACACATTCTATTGGCACAGTACTGGTAGGAGGCCTCAAGTCTGAGCAACAACCCCCCACCATCACCCATTGTGCCCTATGATCATGGCACCTTTGTATGTAATTGGCAATCCCTCCCCAGATTCAATGTAATCTAACCTTGCTAATCAGTCTAACATGTAGTTATCCATGAGGACAACATCGACAACAATGCTTTCATCAATCTTCTTTGTCAGCTCTTCCAAAAATTCAATCATGTTAAGGAGACATGATTTCCCAAGAACAAAGTCATTCGGCCCATCCCGAACTGGTCCTTGCTATATGAAATGTACATACATCCTGTACCTCAGAACGCCTTCAAACAAATTACCCACTATTAACATCAGACTCCCTGATCTATAGTTCCCTGGCTGTTCCTTACCACTTTTTAAAATAATAGCGCTACATTAGCCACCCTCTAGTCTTCCAGCACACGGGTTGAGCACCCTGTTGAGTTTCCGTGAATTTCTACTGCATTTGGTGAACTGGTGATGCTTAGTCAATGCCTCTCTTTTGCTTCCTCCCAGTCAAACAGGCAGTCGATTGGATCTTAAAATTGCACTGAATCAGAGGATGATACAGATGGAGGTAAGCAGGCCCATCTTGAACTTGAACTGGCTTCTGAATGAGTATTTTAAAAAGGTGTGGAGAGAGATGGCTCGACAGAGCACTGCAGTGCTGGACGAAGGGGATACGTCAGGTCTTCAAGTACAGAATTAATTGGGCAAGACATAAGGAGAAAGAAATATTACAAAGAGGAACAACATCGATGTGGGCCTTCAAATCTATAATCAGCATCACGAACATGTGTACAGGATGAGGAGCCCTTGCTGGGCAGTCAGAGATAGAGTTCATCAGGTGAGCAGTACGAGTGTAGTAAAATATCATGGAGGTGAACATCGTCAGGAAACGTACTAAATAAAAATCTGATAGTGGAGATCCTCATCCAGACAGTGAGAGCATCAGAGGGAGCAGCCTCATGCAAACATGAACATGAACAGCGACAGCAAAACTTCTGAATAAACGTTTTGAGTTTTGAGGTACAGATTGAGGCAACTGGAAGAATTGTCACCACAATAAAGCTCATCTATATTGGAACAAAAGGATGCAAATCAAATCAGCCACAGATTGTGATCTGACTGGTCGGTCACTTTGTTTTGTTTCCCGACGTTATTGTTGGAATTGAGAAGGTGATATTTCTGCTTGTTTTCTTTTAAATACTTAAAATATTTCCATACTTCTCTTTTAGTTATGGGCAGACTATAATGACTATGAGAGAGAAGGTCAGAACTGTTCTTTGCATGATCTGTAGAGTGGTAGACATCTTGAATATGCTTGGAATTCCGGATGAACAAATCTATAGGATCTCCTCAAACTTAGCGCTTCTGCTCATGTGATGGGTGGAGGTAAATCTCTAAATAGCATGTTACTTTCTTTCTCGATGGTCTCCCGTCGAATTTAGGAAGTGTGATCAGAGAAGGAATAGTTCATCATCAGTCAGAAAAGGGGTAGACTGGAAAGATCTATACCAGTCAGTAAAGTTTTGCTGTCGTCGAAATTAGTGACAGTGGGAATTCCTCTGGAAGTTCAGCCCATTTGCCCTGGAGAAATAGATAAAGACGACTAAAGGAAAGGCCACAATAGTGTGCAGTACATTCTGTTGTTTTGTTTTGTAGCCATGATCGTGACAAAAATGCGGCGTGTTACTGTATTGGGGCCTATATTAAGGTTGTCAATGAACAGCTCGATAGCGTCCTGATTGGGCAGCACAAACAGTCAGATACTTGGATTCGTAAAGATACCAAGACATAGACTCAAAAAGGATGATGTACTGTAATAAGAAATTAAAATCAGATTGAATAACGGGGCCCCATTGTTGTATTCTCCGAATTACACGATGCAAAAACTTGCCAATGACTTATATCAATAGGCAAATGGATTAGACGAATGAATACCTGAAGAGCTGATGTAAGATAAAGGTCTTTCGGAGAATTGCTGGGAAAGGGGAAGAGTTCCTGATATTGTTGGTGGGGCAATTGTAAAATAATTTGAAGGACAGATGGGATCCGGAAGTAGACGTACAATAGAGGGCGATGGAATGTCAAGTGTACAAGATAAACAACTTATAAGGCACAAGTTAAGGCACAATCGAGGATGGTGAAATTGAAGGATATTTAATATAAATGAAATTAAAATGGTTAAATTGCGTATGTTGAGTAACACGTCACATTATGATATAGTAGCTAATGGTTGAGGGTGGAACAGGACAATATTGCAGATTATAGAGACTTGTGGACTGACGAGATCTAGAAAGAAAAATATTGATGCATAGAACATAGAACATAGAAGGATACAGCGCAGTACAGGCCCTTCGGCCCTCGATGTTGCGCCGACCGAATCCTACCTAGCCTATACTAGCCCAATAACTTCCAAATGCCTATCCAATGCCCGCTTAAATGACCATAAAGAAGGAGAGTTCACCACTGATACGGGCAGGGCATTCCATGAACTCACAACCCGCTGTGTGAAGAATCTACCCCTAACATCTGTCCTATACCTACCACCCCTTAATTTAAAGCTATGTCCCCTAGTAACACCTGACTCCATTAGCGGTAAAAGGTTCTTAGTATCTACCCTATCTAAACCCCTAATCATCTTATACACTTCTATCAGATCTCCCCTAAACCTTCTCTTCTCCAATGAGAACAGCCCCAAGTGCCTCAGCCTTTCCTCATAAGATTTTCCTACCATTCCAGGCAACATCCTGGTAAACCTCCTCTGCACTCGTTCTAAAGCTTCCACATCCTTCCTATAGTATGGCGACCAAAACTGCACACAATACTCCAGATGAGGCCGCACCAGAGTCTTATACAACTGCAACATGACCTCAGGACTCCGGAACTCAATTCCTCTGCCAATAAAGCCCAGTACACCATATGCCTTCCTCACAGCACTATTTACCTGGGTGGCAACTTTCAGAGATCTGTGTACATGGACACCAAGATCCCTCTGCTCATCCACACTACCAAGTAGCCTACCATTAGCCCAGTAATCCATCATCTTGTTATTCCTACCAAAGTGAACGACTTCGCACTTAGCTACATTGAATTCCATAAAATGCAATAACAGCTATAATGAGAAAAGACACCAGGATGAAAATTAAACTTGATCTCGTAGAATGTTGGATGCGAGATCGGTGGGTGAAATGTCCTGTTTCAGCTCAGACATTTTACACTCTTAAACAATGTGGCCACTGAAGTCAGTAGCAAAGCCTCTCACTGATCCCACTCTCAGTGTCTTTCTGCACCATTTACTTGAACTAATGTTGTTGCCGTTTTGATCGTCAATGCAAATATAGTTATGTGGAACTCGCCATTTTCACACAACATTATGCTGCACAAAGACAAGGATGTCACATTTCCTGCACGTGTAGTTCTTACTTTGAAAGTCAAATGCACATCTTTGTAGCTTGTGTTTACAACTGGAGTGTCTATCATATTGTCCAGGGAATGTATTTTAACATAATGTAAGTATCAATGATATTCTTGTGCACAACTATAGGTACTCCATTATTGTTGTTTTTATTTACTTCCATTTGTCAATCTATGAAATCCTTTGTTATGCGGAATGTGCTGGCGGGATCTTCATTAGTCAAGAAACTATTTCCTACATTGAGTTTGTTCTGGACTCTCATAGATACCAAACTTGATTAGAAGTATTAAACAACAAGACAAACCCCATGTTATCCTATAGTTGGAAATTATCTCATGGTCCTCACTTCTGCGAGAGAAAGCACACCTTTCCCCGCACAGTTTTATGACAGCTAGCATACACAAAGTACTGATGATGTGCCCATGAACTATTTAAGTGCTTTTGGGAACTTGCTGCGTTCATATTCGTGGTGCAGATGGTCGCCTGGGTGTCCTGCGTTTGTGGAAGATGTAAATTTTGTTTGTCATTGAGTAGTGCATTCAGGTCATCATCCAAGACTCCTCAATGAGCCAAGGTGCTCATATTCTGTTGTACAAACAAAAGAAGCCCACTAGAGCTCACTGCAGACTGTGAAGAAAAGGCAGTGTGTCTTTAGGATTCCGGCCAGCACAATTTTTCTGAGCAGTCTAATGGCCTCAGTTGATTCCCGATTAAAGAACACTATTAATTTTAACCTACTGTCCGTCCTATGCCATTGTACTGTTCCATTATAAGGGTTGCAGACGAGAGTTACCAGGATGTTGCCAGTGACAAGATTGTTCTTTGACAGAGCAGTGCAATGCCAATAGCGACAGTTGTACTCCCATTACAGCTTTGAGATTACATGAAGGTCTTTCCTTCTCAAACTCCTCCATCCCCCTAAGTCGAATGGCCCTCAGGTTGAATCACCACCACTCCCTTCTCTCTCTCTATGGAGAGTACAGATCCTATGGTCAGGTAAGACTATGGTGTCACACAACAGTTCTGTTGGAGCATTTCAGATAAGTCGAGAGGTTGGATCGCTTGATTTCTTTTAGCGACATAGAGTTAGGTTCGGGGCACGTAACTGAAGTTTATATGAATATGATGGTGTGGACATGGTGGACAGCAAACAGCTAGTATAATTCTAAAAGGCAATAACACAGCGCTATGATATAAAAGTAAGAGCTTGGAGAATTTGATCCTTTTTTTACTCAATTAGAGAAATTGTAGAATGCACTCCCCGGATGACAGTAGAAATGGGAGCTCTCACAAACTTAAAACGCATGGTAATATCCATTTGAACTGTTATAATATCAAATGCCACAGACCAAATTCTTGGAACTTGTGCTAGTGTAGGTCGATTGACAGAGAGTCAGTGGCTGAAAGGCATCAGCATGTGTATGATTCAAAAAAAAGCACTGTCTTACCTCCAGAGGCTGTGTTTCAGTTACACAGAATATTGATGAGACGGTAGCTGGAGTACTCTATGCAGGATCATTCACTGTACTTACAGTAGAATGATCAAACGTTGGAAGCAATACACACAACGTCTGCTAGTGTCTAGGATGAACAGATTACCTTCCAAGGAAAGAGACTACAGTCGAGATCCTTACGTTCTGGGATTTAGATGACTCACAGATGAATTAATTGAAACAACGAAAATTCAGTGAGGGCCTAGCTATTTGCATAATTAAAACGTGTTTCCTCCTGTGGCAGAATCCAGAACCTATGGAAATCATTTTAAAGTAAGGTGTCCCCAATTTAAAACAGAGATGAGGGAACATTTCATCTTTCCTGCATATGTTTGTCATTATTTCTAATTCCATTTCTCGATGAGAATTCCTAAACATTTTTAAAGGCCGACGTAGATATTCTTGATTACTAAATGGATGTAAAATTATTGATAACGATGTAGAGTCGAGATTTAAATTAGATCATTCGTGAACATATTGAAAGTTGGAAAGTGCCAAGAGATATATTATTGAACCTTATGAATATGGTCACATGAACGTGAAGAAGTAAAGCTGTTTCATCAGTTAGTGTAAATAATATCATTCTGTGTAGTCAATGCAGTTTCACCTTAGAACTTTCATTTCATTATAAAGAGCATCATTTATTTGTGTTTCATAATGTAATTTTATTCAGGCAGTGTCTCTGGAACAAACAGTGCGAGCGAGAATGGACAAAAAATATCGATTCGAGTTCCAAATATATATTTTTCTTTTCAAAGTTGAGAAACTCTACTGTACCCAACTTGCTTCTTTGCAATTCCCATCTTTACATCCTTCAATGATTCCTTGTTTTTATTTTGTCATTTTCAAGATATTCGTTTATGTTCGTTGTTCATGGGGTGCAGGTATCTCTTGCTGAGACGTAACCTACGTTGCATCATCAGTTCCCATTCGTGTTGGTGTTGGTGAGCTGCCTTCTTAAACCACCTCTGTCCATTCCATGCTGGTACATGTTTGGTATAATGAGAGACAGAGTTCCAGGATTTTTTTCATCTGGTGTAAGAATTACGTTTACCCAACTGCGAATGTTAAGTGGCTTGGAGGGCATCTTGCAAAAGGTAATGTCTCCACGTACTGCTGACCCATCTTTCTCAGTGGGCGGTGTTGTTTGCTTGGAAGTTTCTATCTGCGGAACATCGGTGAACTTCTGCAATGTATCCTTTAGCTTGCATACGTTAACTGTGCTGAGTGTCGATGACACAATGACTGAGTATTTGTGGATTTAGTGCCAAGAACGTGAGCTGCTTTATATTAGATGCTGATGACCTTGTTCAATGTTACTGCAGCTTTTCAACGAAGTAACACCGACTCCATGAAACACCCAACATTGTGTTTGCTGAAGGGAGACACACTTTGAGGAGTGATGAGCTCAGTTACTTCCATCAGTATTCCTAGTAGCTGATGTCATCTTGCAGCTGCAGTGTTAATGTGCCCAGTGCAATTCAGTTAATTACCATTTGTCGTATTTACGTTCTCGAAGTGGGGATTCAGAAATTGTAACCCAAATCAATGCTATGAGATGATGGTTTGCTTCTCTCTTATTAGAAATGCTCATGACATTGCACGTGAACGCCAAAGTTGCATATTTCCTGGGTTGTACGATATACAATAATAAGTTACAATATCTGAGGAGTTGCATTTGTTGCTGCAGCTACGAGGGAAAGATTAATATGGCACAGTGATAGTGTCCCTACCTTTGAGATAGGTGCCCTGGGCTCAAGTCCCACCTGATCCCGAGGAGTGTCATAACGTCCCTGAAAAGATTGCAAATGTCTACAATGGGAAACTTGAAGAAATTTGTACAGAATGGTAGTACCGTTACATCTAAGGCAGGAGTCTGAATTTAAGTCCCATCTGCTCTGGGCGTGTGTGATATCATCACTGAACAGAATGATTTGAAAATGTCTACATTGGTAATCTACTGCAGTGACCACATGTGATTGGGCTTGATTGAATGTGAACAGCCACAACCAACACTTAGGCTTCGCTATGGTTTATGTTGAATTTGGGGAGGGTTTCTCTGGGCTAATTTAATTAAATTCTACGTTGAGGTCGACGTCATTCACTCTCACCTCAAACGCTGGAATTTAACACGTTTGTCCGTTTTGAATAACACTGTAATACTGTTCAAATTTAGTGATTTCATTGCAAATAAACATAAGTGTGCAGGTGATTAGTAAGCAGGTTGCGTTTTATTTCTCGATTGATGACACATTCTCTCACTTTGATGATGAATAAGATGATATTCATGGTGCATCAATTTTCCACACTAATTATGTCCTGTGCTTGTGCACGAAGCATGTGCCATCAGGTAAATTCCAGTGTTGCAACTTTCAAGGACACACAGCAAAATTTTCAGAAATAAAATTGTTCTTTACACTTACAGATGTGTCGTAAAAAACACATAGCCTTTCCAGTTAACAGTGCCTGTGGAAATTTCTTGATATCATGTGTTGAATTAAATTAGAGGAAAGTTGTCATCAATGATTTTGGCGTCCTCCAGTGGATATTCCAATGAAGATTTTTGGAAGTGGCACGGATTTATTAATTGTCTTGAGTTTCTGATGCCCTCACTCATTGAGATTTCTGTGCAGTATCTTCACGCTTTGGGATGCTTATTGGTATATAAGTATTCATGATATTATTCGGGGACTGTAGACATTAGAACCATTATTTACATAGTTGCTTATGGGCAATTTTGGATTGCCCATCCACCGGATCTGCACATCCTTGGACTCTAATCAGAAAGCAGAGCATCAGTAAGAAATCCACACAGACCAGAGTGGGATCAAACCTTTTTCCCTTCCACTGGGAGGCAGCAGTGCTAACCACTGAGCAACCGTGCCACCGAAATACGAATTGTGGTTACATGAATCTCACGAATTCCAGGGTCAGTGGCAAAATGATAATAACATTGGGCTAGCAATCTCGTAATTCTTGACCAAAAGTCTCGGTTAGAAGATAATGAAATTTATATTCTCCAAAGTATTGGAATCCTGAAAATGCCACAAGATGACGATACAATCATTTTTGTAAAACATGAATCTACTTTGTGATGCTTGTCTGGAATAAATCTTATATTCTGTAATTCTGTTCACGTGGTCTAGTCTTTATAAACTAGACGACAACAACATCGTTGACTCTGAATTGCCCTGACAAATGTTGATCCAGTGACACTTAGATAATACGAACAAGAAAAAGTAATCGTGATCCTGACATTTACACTTCAACTTCATTTCGAGAAATGGCATGCATTTCAGAAAATATTATCAACGATCACCTGAGTCATTGTAAATATGTTTCATTGAATCCAAACAGCTTCTTCACTTTTCCGTATCTAACCTATCTCCAAATATCTCATGAAGTGATGTGTATTAGGAAAGGGGCAAATGAACTTAAATCCACTCAGCTGATTGTTTAGAATTTTGTTTAGGCTGCAGGAATGGTTCATGTTCCGCAGTAACACCATGCAAGACTCCAAGCCAGAAAAACCTCAGGTTGAACTGACTGACTCAACAATGACTGACAGGTTCCCGAATCTGATGTCTTGTTTTTCAAAAATGCAGAAGAGAACGCTTTTGTACTTCTGGTCTCACTATAGCCGTGTGACCTTGGGGAAAAAATCGTTGGCTGTTTCCTTTTTTTCGTCCAAATTTTAGGATAGTACAATGGTTGAAAACAGGCAAGGTATCTACAAAATAAGTCCCTCGGTCTCGAGCATGATCAAGCTGTTATGGTGACTTACCGTAAACAATCTGGAATTTTTGGACAATTGCAAATGAAAATAAACTGATCTTCAGATTCCATAACTTTGTTCTTTTTAAATTATTTTTCTGACAACGGAGACGATAATTTTGTGGTCCTTAGTATTTTCAGATATTTTGAACTTTGAATTATTGAAGCATCAAGCAGTTAAGTTAACAATTTAATTTAGGATTTATTTTCTGTCATGCATTACTTACTCTGAAATACCACATACAGTTGTTTAATTCCATTGCAGAATCCTGATCAAACAACAAGTTTAGTTAATTTGTAAATGCAGTAATATATTTGCAAAACTCAATAAGACTCATATTGGTATTCTTTTCTCGCAGGCTGTGTAATTTCCTATTAATTATCGTCCTTGCAATGAGCATACTGACGATTTTCGTGCTGATCCATCGCAAGTGTTGTCTTTCCAAATGCACTACTTATTATCTGGTCGCTATGGCAGCAACAGATGTACTCATTGTAATCATCGATCTGATATTGAGACAGATTCCCGTTGTTGACGGAGAACAGTTAATTTTTGTGTATTCGATCCCTATGTGAAAGATCCATGCTATACTTCTTTATGCAGTCACAGATTGTTCTGTCTGCTTCACTGTTGAGTTTACCATGGATCGATTCGTAGCTATTTTTTGCCAGAAACTGACAACTCAGTATTTTGGCAGAAAACAGTGGCTTTTAATCCAGGAGCTGTGATTGTGCTAAGTTGTTTAAAGAATACTGAATGGAATTTCAAATTCACCAGTCAATACTGGCCTGAAAATGCACCGTGGCTTTGTGAGGTAGCAATGCGGACTCTGCAGTCACAGATTTGGGGAACAATTGAGATTTTGCACCACATCCTCACCCACTTTGTACGCTTTATTTTGACTCTGTCACTGAATGTTTTCACTGACAGCCACATTGTTGTGACCAGCAAAGCTCGCAGAAGACTTAGAAGTCAAAAGAATAGAGAGAGTACCAAGGCCCCACAGATGGAAAACAGAAGAAAATCCACAACTTTGCTCTTTGTAATCTCGGGAAATTTCGTTATATTATGGTCTATGCTTATGTTGTACTCTCTATGGGGCTGCATATGGGCGATGGGTTATAAGTCTCTATTTCTCCAGTCTTCTGCACAAACATTAGCATATATGCTGCAACTCAGGCGAAGTTTGGAGAGCAACGGAAAAATGTGGTGACCTATCCATTTATGTTTATTGGAAAAGCCAGCTTCAGCGTGAATTCCTCATTTATTACCTGTCGAGAAATTGAGACTGAGTAACATCGAATACTATTTGGTAATCCCTGGAGAGATGATTAGAAAGGCAATAACAACATAAGCTCTGTCGATAGTAATGTTCCATAATAAAATCCAGCGCAATAGAAGTTGCAAAAATGAACTGAGGATTTTAATCAACTTTCCTTTAGCTTCATTCTTTGATTCTGATCACTGACAAATAAATTGTCAGTCAGAACTGAGCATATTGAAAAGAGATTTGTATCAAGTGCAACCTTGAATATCCAGACAATTATTTTATGTCAGTTAGAGCAGCACATTTTATTTCTTGGTCTACAACATATCACAGCATTTGAAGATTTCAATGAAAGTCTTCTGGCAAATTGGATGCAGTGATGTAGGTGGAGTGCATTTATTAATATTTTTCGCAAATGAATTTGTCACACTTCTGAACCTCAGTCATCTTTCATTCCCTACAGATCTGTAAAGGTAGTCGTAGGATGTCCTAAAGTGCTGACCCATCCAGTAACTGATGTGTTTGTCCATAGCAAGCTTCTGTAAAAA
Organism: Hemiscyllium ocellatum; assembly: GCF_020745735.1. NCBI lineage: Eukaryota > Metazoa > Chordata > Chondrichthyes > Orectolobiformes > Hemiscylliidae > Hemiscyllium > Hemiscyllium ocellatum. Next base: position 33,187,463 of record NC_083435.1, read on the forward strand.
AAGTTGTGGTTATTATCAGATGATATATTTCCAATATCTGCAGCGGAAAAAGGAGAGTAATTATGGAATTAAGAGGTCAGCAAGGGTAAATGTTTGTCTTCTTTTGAGAAAAATGTTTTTGTTTATTACACATCTACCTGTACAGGCTGGTCGTCTTCAGTTATTGACTTTTTAGTAATGCAGCAAAACAGAACTGAAGAGATGGGGAGGAGCATTATCTTTACATTTTTGAAACATAAACATTGATGTTGCATTCGGTGCCAAACACAGTCTTCTGAACTACAGGTGTTTTCCACCGAATGTGTCATTAACTTCCACAAAAGTCGACGTCCATTTCCTATATATGGTTCCACTTTGTTTGATTGAAACCCCCGAAATATACAGTTAAGTTAGTGATTCGGATCAGAATGTTAAAAGTAGGTAATTTCTTCCCCCAAGCAAACTCCAAACTTTCACTAATTTTCTTGATACTGTGTTAGTCTCCCTGTTCCAGCTATTCCACACATACATTCAGAACAGCACCAATGCCCTCTGCCTCTTCCAAGACTTTTGTTTCCCTGGCAGCGAGTGCCTCATCTTTACCATGGACTTTCAGTCACTATACACTTCTCTCTGCCATGACGAAGGCCTCCAAGCCCTCCATTTTGTCCTCTCCAGGAGTCCCTACCAGTACCTCTCCTCTGATGCTCTCATTCACTTGGTTGAACTGGCCCTCACCCTCAATACTTCCTTTTTTGAATCCTCTCACTTCCTCCAGATGGAAGGCATGGCCATGGGCACACACCTGGGCCACAGCCATGTCTGTCCCTTTTCTCAGTAACGTCGAACAATCCATGTTCCACAGTTACACTGGCACCATTCCCGATATTTTCCTCTGCTGCATTTATGACTATAATGGCGACACTTCATATTTACACGAGGACGTTGAACAGTTCAACAACTTCACCGACCCAACCACCCCGACCTTGGTACACCAGACCTCCCAGTCACCTCCCTCGCCTTTCTGGACCACTACATCTCCAACAATGGTGACCGACTCAATACGGACATCTTTGAGAAACGCATTGACCCCTATACCTATCTGGATTGCACCTCCTCCCACCCTGCCTCCTGGAAAAATACTATCCCTTAACCCAAATTCCTCCATCTCAGCCGCATCCGCTCCAGGAGGACCAGTTCCCCCACAGAACACACCAGATCGCCTCCTTCTTCAAACACCGCAGTTCCCCTCCCACTTGGTCAATAAAGCACATCTCATTCACTTCCAGCACCTCCATCCTCGAACCTCACCCCTCCAAGCACAACATGAACTGAACCCACCAACCTCCATATATATCGTTCTGTTCTCCATCGTTTCCAAAACAGACAATCGGACAGCATCACTGGAGATACATTTCCCTCACCACCTGCATCCATTGTATGCAAGGACCATTCGCTCTGCGACTCTCTTGCCAGGTCGAAGCCCCCGCTCCTGGATCTTTCCGCTGCTACTGCAGTAATCACAAAACCTGCTCCCACTCCACCCCATTAAAGTTCGTCCAAGACCCCAAAGGAGACTTCTGCAATCATCAGAGATTTGCCTGCATTTTAGCACGTTATTTACTGTATCCGTTGCTCACAATACGATCTCCTCCACATTTGGGAAACAGGACTCCTTCTTGCAGAGCGCTTCAGAAAACATCTCCGGGATACCGGCACCAACCAACCCAACCTACCCGGGGAGAACACATCAACTCGCCCACCCACACTAACAAGGCCATTCATGTCTTGGGACTCCTGCATTGCCACACCCTCAATAAAAACACCTGGACGAAGGATGCCTCATTTTCCGCCTTTCGACTCTCCAACCACACAGTATCAATGTGGACTTCACAAGTTCCCTCATTTCACCGCCCCCTCCTAAACCCAGTTCCAAGCTTCCAACATGGCACTTCTCTCATAACTTGTCCTACCTGTCCATCTTACTTCCTACCTGTTCACTGCGCCCTCCTCTCTGACATATCATCTTTAAGCCCATCTCATCGACCTATCGCACTCTCACCTAACCTCTTCATAGGCCCACTCCCTCTCATTTATCTCTACACGTTCTTGGATCACAAGCCCCATTCCTGATAAAGGGATCCTGCCGAAAACTTCAGTTCTCCTGCTCCTTGGATACTGCCTGATCTGCTTTTTTTTCACAGCACCACAATCTCAACTCTGATGTCTCGCATCTCAGCCCTCACTTTCTCATAATTCGCCTTATTCTGACAGCAGCATTTTATCATCGCTCCTCCAAGCTCACAAAATTGTTGTCTCGTGCTGCCACACATTTCCTATATTCTTGCCGGTCTTCCATTTTTTTGTTTCCGTTGAGTCTATTATACACCTCTTCTTTTCTTTTTGAATGTATCACGAATATTCCTCGGATATCTGGGCTTGTTGTTCCTATATTTCATCTGAAGAAGGGAACAGATTTAAACCTTTATTCTCGTTGTGTATTTAGAACGTCTCAGATTAGTCAATATACTTTTCAGTAGCTGCACATTTTCATCAAGTCAACCATATTTTTAGAAAATCTTCTTGTCCCAATGTAAAAACTCTTTTTGCTGATCATCTTTTTTCTCTTTTACGATGTCAATTTTAAATAATATAGTGGTCACTGTCATTTAAATGATGCCCCATTTTCACCTCAACATATGTCGAATTTCCTTTCCCAACATTCGATCCAGAATGACACAATCCTTGTTGGACGACATATATCATAACATAAAAAATACTTTCCTGAATACATTACAAGGAATATTATGATTTATGATTATCCCAACCAAATTCTGACATAATTTATTCATTAATATTTATTTACACGAGTTAGTGAATTGATTGCATATCTGCCCAACAATTCCTCATCGGCTGGGGGCTGTATTACAGTCCTAAATAAATTATTGCTGCCCTTTTATTTTTATGATCTACCCGCACATGTTGCTTGAGCAACATTCGAGAACTTTCACTGAAATTTGGAGATCTGTCTCACAGACTGGTAAAATAACAGTCTAATGTTGTCCCACTGAATAATCACGGTGAACAATATTCAAGGAAGTTCTAAGGGTGTCAAGGGCAGGGAATCTATTCGGAGTAGGGCAGTTCGATGTTCACCAATAATTGTGGCCCAACAAAAGGTACAATCAAGCTGTTCAGTCGCAAATTACATACTTGCTGGAGTCATACTGTGGAAGGTGATGAGAGAACCAAAAAGAGGAAAAATAAAGCATGCTTGACCTGAACATCACAAATCTGCCTGCTACAGATATATTGATGCATGAGAGTATCGGCAAAAGTGACCACCACACAATCGCTGTGGATACAATGTGTTTTCTTTACATTTAGAACACGATCCATCATGTTGCGTACCACTATTACAATGCTAAATGAGACAGATTTTAGAAAATCTAGAAACTGAAGACAGGGTATCCTTGACATGCTTTGACAGTCAGAATCACTGGAATCAGACTTCAGCACACTCATTGACCGGCATATCCACTAAACCATTACTAATAAGTCAGAAAATCAAAGGTGGTTCACTGGATAATAGAGGGAGGAACGCCAGCAGCAGTAGCAAGCATTTGTAAATCTGAGGTGTCTACGTGATGAAGCTATGAAACAACATTTAAAAAAACAGGTGATGGACAGGAAAAAGCGAAGCCACAAACTACAGATCAAATGTAAATTCTGCACTCTGTCACATCCAATCGTGATTGCTAGTTAACAACTCACTGGAGGGGGATGTTTTACAAACACCCCCATTTTCAATCATAGAAGATCTCAGCACATTTGTCCAAAATATAATTCTGAAACACTCACAATAATCTGCAAACAGAAGAGTCAAATAGTTGATCCAAAACGCCCTGCATCACATGCCACCCTTGGAGCAATTCAATTAATTCCAACATTTGGATCCTATGCTTGTCTGCAAGTTGACATATGATTTTTTGTGAAATATTATTAAAACTTCTGTCTCTACCTCCCTGACATGCAAGGAGTACCTCATTCTCATCACTCTCTGTGGGAAAATGATTTTCTTTGCATTTCCTATAAACCTCGACCCCGGATTTTAAGTCTGTGCTCCTTGGGGCTCGAGCCCTCCATACGGGTAAAACGTCACTTCCTGTCTGCCCGACCTAACCCCTTACTATTAGATTAGATTACTTACAGTGTGGAAACAGGGCCTTTGGCCAACAAGTCCACACCGATGCACAACCCACATAGACCCATTCCCCTACATTTACCCATTCAACTAACACTACGGGCAATTAAGCACGGCCAATTCACCTGTTCTGCACATTTTTGGACTGTGGGAGGAAACTGGAAAGCAATTTTATGCATCTTAAGCATATTCGATTTCAATATCCTCTGCCCTATGGCAGACAGCTCTAGTTTATCCAATCTCTCTTTATAATTGAATCTCTCTCGCCCAGTCCATGATCTGATCAATCACACCTGCATTATTTCCATTTCTATCATATCCCTCATACAATGTGTATTCGAGAACTGAATGCAATTTTCTAGTTTCATCCTCAACAATATTTCATACAGATCCAGCATAACTTCCTGATCGTAAACTCTGTGCCTCGAAGTTTATTTCTGACTCAACCTCTTCCTTCCAACTTGCTTAGATAACTCTCCTCCATCAAACCGAACGTTTGATGCACCAATACAAATTCTGTCCCAGTTATGCATCATCTTTCTTTATTTTTTCTGGTTCTAACTCCTTTTTTAATTGTCCGATATAACTCTCGTGCACATAAACTAGTTTCACTTGCCTTCATCTGTTCCCTACCTCCGCCTCACCTAACAACTCCCCAAACTTTGGCAAAATGTCCTTCCAGAAGTATTACGCGTCCAGCTGATGTTCCATGCCCAGTCAATCACATTCTGCCTTTCATCATCAGTTTTGAACGCAACATTAACAGTTGCTCGATAGTGTCAGCAGATCTTCGGATGAAATATTTATTATTCGTAATTCTTGACCAAAGATAAAGGAGCATGAACTTGCGGAAGCAGTAATATTATTGGGGTTCTTACTTTGAGTCAATCAGTTTTCCATCTGTCCTAATTGCCAGCTAGACTTTTTATCTAAGAACGGGTCCTTGGAACAGATGGTGCCCTGTTCCCTTTCTGACTTTCCTGTGATTATCTTTTTTTGGACTCTCATTAGGGCATCTGGAGCTTCAAGTTTACTTCTTCCACAAACAGGGCATTTTGCGACGTTTCAGCCTTATTGCACACACGGAAGTACCTGCTGCTAAGGTGAAGATAGACCACATTTACCAATTTGTCGCTGGCCCTGTACATTTGTTTTAACTCCTTCCTTCATTAGCCATCTAAATTTTTATTCTGATTCCATGAAACGTTTGCATGTGAAAATCAAACAAACAGCCTAACATTTTGTGTTTTTACTTGTTTTATACGATATTAATAAAGCAAGCTTGTGTCAATTCCTCGTTAGTATAGTGGTTCTTATCTCGGCCTGTCACAAGTGAGACTGGTGTTCAATTCACCGACGAGGGCGTTTTTACTTCGATATACATTCTGATGCACTTTTTAAAAAAATGCTACAGACCGAAATTATAAGGTTAAAAGTAAGTGCACGATCCAAACTTCTCAGAGCTATATCACGAACAGAGCACAATTAAAAAGTGCTTTAGTTGTGCCAGATTGAATGTCTGCTCACTGACGGCCTCAGAACAGGAAAAAATGTTGACAACGATTTTCATTCGTACCAATCTCACTCTGTCCCTGTGCAAAGCAGTAAGTCAGAAAATCATCATGCTTTTGCTTCCCTCATGTTTATGGCACAGATTAATGTCACCAGCTTTTCAGTCCTGTGACAATTAAATTCTGAAATATACCATCGGAAAACTTAGTCTTCCCTCACTTCTGATCCGTGGCGAGGTTGCAAGACAATTTCTTCACCTGCAACTTCATTTTCATTCAATCTCCTCCCTCTTTCCTCCTCCTTCCCTTTTCTTGTTGTTGTTTCTCTCACTGACGGGCATTTTTGTAATTCATTAAGTGCTAAAGGAAGCAAAAAATATTCAAGAAGACTGCTTGGAAGAAGACTAACATGGGCACCTTAGATGAATGAATGTTCTCTTATTCAATGGCGTCCAATTGAGCTGTACTCATTTTCACTTTCGTATGACTCCCCTCGGGCGTTTTGCTCATGGGCGGAATTGAATTTGCAGGATCCTTCCATCTTACATCTGGAAGGTGATGCCGATGCGATTTGATATAATTATTGCCCAGTGGAAGAAGAACACTTCTCAAAATATCCAAAAAAGATTTACGTGTATACCGAGAGAAAGACGATGGGTTTTCATGCAGTCGTGGCTGAGTGGTGAAGGCGACGAGTGAGAAATCCATCTGGGTTTCCCCGCGAGAGTTTGAATCCTGTCGGATTATGACACATACTGTTCACAACGCAATATTTTCAATCAAAGTTTTTTGGGGTGTATCATGCCTGAGGTGACATTTTGCTTAACAGAACGCAATACCATGAGTTGCTTTTCTTGATTTTATTCATCTAAAGAAAAATTGGCCTTTCAACAGGCCTTTTTCTGTGTTGTATGATTCTGGCAGGAAATCACTCACACAAATAAAACCTCGGATCTACGAGTAAACATCGCCCAAGGCAAACTTCGAGACACGCAGCAACGGGTGACTGCACCGTAGTATTCACACGAGCGCAGGCTCGTGCGCACACACACACACACATACACACACTCACACACACACACACACACACACACACACACATGCAGACGGACACACACACAATCTCTCTCACACACACGCATACAGCGACCATTTCTCAAACACACACAGTCGTATCGTAGTCTCTCACAGGGATATTCTGTGATCCCTCACACTCACGCACACACACACACACACACTGAAGAATGCACACACCCACACTCTCTACGTCTCTCTCCCTCAAACAAACACTCAGTCTCGCTCACAAACGCGCTGTCTCATACACACATACACATGCACGCACAGAAATGTTTGTGGTGAATGCATATTTGCAGACACATTTTATTTTGCTCAAAAAGTACACGATTTGTCGACAGTCAAGGTGGCCTTTAAAAAATCTAATTTGGAAATAAACCATTCTGACTTCGGGTTCATGTACAAGGCAACTTACCTGAAACGTCGATTCTCATGCTCTTTGAATGCTGCCTGACCTGTTGGACATTTCCAGCACCACACTCTCGACTCTAAACTACAGCATTTGCAGTCCTCAGTTTCGCCCAAACATGGAACGTGACGCCGTACCTAAAATGCATTGACTGCCTGAGATGTCACCATAAATTTGGGTGGAGTTATTTTGGGACAGTGACTTAAAATGAATTCTAGGATTTAGATATTAATTAACCGAAACCTTCAAATCCATTGTAATGAATTACAAACTTAATAGCCACTTTGGCGTGGTTGGTGCATTCGCTTAAGTCGTATGGCCCTTTTTAACTTATAATTTTTTTGCCAGATGCATCCTGTCTCACGAACTGCCTGCGGGGGAGGGTGGGCGGGGGGTGGGGGGTGGGAGGGGTGTAACGGGGGCTCCGAAAGTTTGCGGTTTCAAATGAAGCTGTTGGAATCAAAATGACATCTTCTAGTGCATCCAACAACACTAACTTAAATTTACCATTAATCTAGATACTGCAACACATCGGAATTCGATTGCATCAAGTTCCAAACGTATAGTTTTGTGAACGGATTGCGGTGTGAGTGAATTGCTCCACATACGTGTGTATCTGAATTGAGTATCAATATCTTTAGTGATTGAAAGGATCATCAAAAATAAATAAGAAAAAAATTTCTTTCGAATGAAATTTGTTGCAGCAGATCCGAAATCAATGATTGGAAATATTTGCAAAAGAGTCCTATAACCGTCGAAATCATGAAATGAATTTGCAACCATTCCACTAAAATAAATTGTCTAGACATATGCATTATGCAATTATCTTTACCAGTCAGTAACATGTCAATTGATATTACCTGGTGTCCTAATGGTTAGAATTTGGTGCTTTCTCTGCCACTATATGGGTTTGATTCCCGGTCAGGGAGCTGGAGCGTTTAATTATTGTCGTAAATGTATTATTGCATTAAAACATTAAGAGAAAGCAAACGTTTGTCAATTTAACATCAACTTTTTCACAGCTGCCTAATCATACAAATCAATCCATTTGATTACAGGATTGAGCAAAAGGCATGTAATAGGGTGGAAGATGGAATCATCTATTCACTCATTTTGATTGACTTTTCAGATATCCATAACCGAAAGCAAAACAAAAGGAAAACAGGAAAAAGGAAAGGGAAAGAAAATTGAAAGAAAGGCAAAGTAAAAAAGAAACATCCAGGAACGTCCGGATTTCATCCTGTCCATCTTCAGAAGCATTTAGCTCTATGTAAACTCAGCTACTGGTATTCAAGTTCTGTTAATGGGCATGCAGGGATGAAAACAGTGGACAGGGTTTTACAGGGAGAAACACATTGAACATTGATACAGAAAGCTGGAGAGGGATAATCAGGGACCAATAGAGAAAAAGCAGAATGGTGTGTTGCTTCCCTGGTGCCAGGATCAAGGATGTCTCAGGGAGGGGGCAGGATGTTCTCACGGGGGAGAAGGACCAGCAGGAGGTCATTGTCCACATTGGAACCAAAGACATTGGAAGGGAAAAGGTTTAGACTCTTAAGGGAAATTACAGACATTTAGGCAGAAATTTAAAAAGGAAGTCCTCAACAGTAGTAATATCTGGATTACTCTCAGTGCAACGAGCTAGTGAGGGCAGGAATAGGAGGATAGAGGAGCTGGTGTATGGGAGAAGGATGTACACTTTTGGATCATTGGAATCTCTTTTGGTGTAGAAGTGACCTGCACAAGAAGGACGGATTGCACCTAAATTGTAAGAGGTCTAATGTACTCGCAGGGAAACTTGTGAGAACTGCTCGGGATGATTCAAACTAGTAAGGTGGTGTGTGTGTGTGTGTGTGTGTGTGTGTTTGTGTGTGTGTGTGTGTGTGTGTGTGTGTGTGTTGTTGTGGGGGGGGGGGGGTTGGGACCCAGGGAGATAGTGAGGAAAGATATCGATCTGAGATGGCTACAGCTGTGAACAGAAGTGAGCCAAACAGTCACGGCAGGCAAGGACAAGGTAGGACTAATAAATTAAACTGCATTTATTTCAATGCAAGGGGCTGAACAGGGAAGGCAGAGGAACTCAGAGCATGGTTAGGTACATGGGACTAGGATATCATAGCAATTACGGAAACATGGCTCAGGGATGGACAGGACTGGCAGCTTAAATTTCCAGGATACAAGCAGGAAGGATAGAAAGGGAGGCAAGACAGGAAGGGGTGTGGCATTTTGATAAGGGATAGCATTACAGCTGTGCTGAGGGACGATATTCCCAGAAATACATCCAGGGCAGTTATTTGAGTGGAACTGAGAAATAATTAAGGGATGATCATCTTATTGGGATTGCATTATAGACCCCGCCAATAATCAGAGGGAAATTGAGAAACAAACTTGTAAGGAGATCTCAGCTATCTTTCAGAATAATAGGGTAGTTACGGTAGGGAATTTTAACTTTCCAAACATCGACTGTGAATATCATAGTGTTAAAGGTTTAGATGGAGAGTAATTTCTTAAGTGTGTACAAAACAATTTTCTGATTCAGTGTGTGGATGTACCTAATAGAGAAGGTGCAAAACTTGACATACTCTTGGGAAATAAGACAGGGCAGGTGACTGAGGTGTTAGTGGGGAAGCAATTTTGGGCCAGAGACCAAAATTCTATTCGTTTTAAAATAGTGATGGAAACGGAAAGACCAGATCGAAAAGTTGTAGTTCTAAATTGGAGAAAGGCCAATTTTGACGGTACTAGGCGAGAACTTTCGAAAGCTCATTGGAGGCAGATGTTCACAGGTAAAGGGACGGTTGGAAAATGGGAAGCCTTCAGAAATGAGCTAACAAGAATCCAGAGAAAGTATTTTCCTGTCAGGGTGAAAGGGAAGGCTGGTAGGTATAGGGAATGCTGCATGCGAAATAAATTGCCTGTTTGATTAAGAAAAAGAACGAAACATATGTCAGGTATAGACAGGAGAGATCGAGTGAATCCTTAGAAGAGTACAAAGAAAGTAGGAGTATACAAAAGAGGGAAATCAGGTAGGCAAAACGGGGGCATGAGATAGTTTTGGCAAATAGAATTAAGGAGAATTCAAAGGGTGTTTACAAATATATTAAGGACAAAAGGCTAACTAGGTAGAGAATAGGGCCCCTCAAACATCAGCAAGGCGGCCTTTGTGTGGAGCCACAGAAAATGGGGGAAATACTAAATGAATATTTTGCATCAGTATTTACTGTGGAAAAGGATAGGGGAGATACAGACTGCAGGGAAAAATATGGTGGTATCTTGCAAACTGTCCAGATTACAGAAGAGGAAGTGCTGGATGTCTTGAAACGGTAAAAGGTGGATAAATCCCCAGGACCTGATCAGCTGTACCCGAAAACTCTGTGGGAATCTAGAGAAGTAATTGCTGGGCCTTTTGCTGCGGTATTTGTATCATCGATAGTCACAGGTGAGGTGCTGGAAGACAGGAGGTTGGCAAACGTGGTGCCACTCTTTAAGAAGGGCGGTAAAGACAAGCCACTGAACTATAGACCGGTGAGCCTGACCTTGGTGGTGGGCAAGTTGTTGGAGGAATTCTGAGGACAGGATGTACATGTATTTGGAAAGGCAAGGACTGATTCAGGACAGCCAGCATGGCTTTGTGCATGGAAAATCATGTCTCACAAACTTGATTGAGTTTTTTGAAGAAGTAACAAAGAAGATTGATGAGGGCAGAGCAGTAGATGTGATCTATATGGACTCCAGTAAGGCATTCGACAAGGTTCCCCATGGGAGACTGATTAGCAAGGTTAGATCTCATGCAATACAGGAGAACTAGCCATTTGGATACAGAACTGGCTCAAAGGCAGCAGACAGAGGGTGATGGTGGAGGGTTGTTTTTTAGACTGGAGGCCTCTGACCAGTGGAGTGCCACAAGGATCGGTGCTGGGGCCTCTCCTTTTTGTCATTTACATAAATGATTTGGATGGGACCATGAGAGGTACAGTTAGTAAGTTTGCAAATGACACCAAAATTGGAGGAGTAGTGGACAGCGAAGGGGGTTACCTCAGATTAAAACAGGATCTGAACGAGTTGGGCCAATGGGCTGAGAAATGGCAGATGGAGTTTAATTAAGATAAATGCGATGTGCTGCATTTTGGGAAAGCAAATCTTAGCAGGACTTATACTCTTAATGGTAAGGTCCTAGGGAGTGTTGCTGAACAAAGAAACCTTGGAGTGCAGGTTCATAGCTCCTTGAAAGTGAAGTCGCAATTAGATATGATGGTATGAAGGCGTTTGGTATACTTTCCTTTATTGGTCAGAGTACTGTGTAAAAGAGTTGGGAGGTCATGTTGCATCTCTACAGGACGTTGGTTCGGACACTGTTGGAATATTGTGCGTAATTCTGACCTCCTTCCTATCGGAATTTCGTTGTGAAACCTGAAAGGGTTCAGAAAAGATTTACAAACATACTGTCAGGTTTGGAGGATCTCAGCTACAGGGAGAGGATGAACAAGCTGGGTCTCTTTTCCCTGGAGTGTCGGAGGCTGAGGGCTGACTTTATAGAGGTTTACAAAATTATGAGGGTCATGGATCGGGTAAATAGACAAAGTATTTTCCCTGTGGTCGGGGATTCCAGAACTAGAGGGCATAGGCTGAGGGTGAGAGGGGTAAGATATAAAAGAGACCAAAGGGACAACTTTTTCAAGCAGCGCATAATACGTATATGGAATGATCTGCCAGAGGATGTGGTGGAGGCTGGTACAATTGCAACATTTAAGAGACATTTGGATTGATATATGAATAGGAAGGGTTTGGAGGGATAGGGGCCGGGTGTGGACTGGTGGGACGAGATTGGTTGGATATCTGGTCGGCATGGACAGGTTGGACCGAAGGGTCTGTTTGCATGTTGTACATCTCTATGACTCTATGACGTCTGGAAGCGTTTGGAGAGAAAGAAAGAGATAACATTTTGAGTTAAATAAGAAATCTTCAGAACTGTCTTGAATCACACCAAACTCAAACAGTTCAAATGTTTCTCCACTGAATGTTTTCTGAATCTGTACCCAACTATATTCTGTTTTGACATAATGTACTGGCTCCTTTAATAGACTGCATCTTAAACTATTGCACATCATTAAATGCGTGGACATGATCTCATGGTTATATACCCATAACTTGCTGTCAAATTTGGAGTCTACAGAATACAGGTACACTCCATGTAAACACCCTTTAGTCCAACCAGTTATGTCGAATGTAATCCCAAACTAAACTAGTCCACATGCTTGCTCCTGGACCATTTCTTTCCAAACCATTCCTATTTCAATATCTATGCACATGTCATTTAAATATCAGAATTGTGCAACCATCCACCACTTCCTCTGGAAGTTCATTCCACATGCGAACCATAATCTGCATAAACATATTTCCCTGTTATGTCATTTTTAAATCTCGTTCGTCTCACCTTAAAAATATGTCCTCAAGTCTTTAAATCCCCATCCTTCAGAAAAGGCAATCATCATTAACTTTATCTACATCTCTCATTATTTTATCTTTTCCTATCAGTTCGCATCTCAATCTCCTACACTGCAGTGAAAAATGTCCCAGCCTCTCCAGCCATTCTGTATAAAAGTTGAAGTGTGGTGCTGGAAAAGGACAGCCGGCCAGGCAGCATACGAGGAGCAGGAGAATCGATGTTTTGAGCATACGCCTTTCTTCAGAAATTCATGACATAGAGCAGATGCTCGGAACATTGATTTTCCTGCTTCTTGGCTGACCACGCAAAGTCATTGCATAAGCTGCAGTCTGTTAACTGTGCTGTCTTTCTCACCATCAAAATTTCAACTATTTCGAATGATCCAAAAGAATAAGCCTCAAACTCGTGACCCTTGCAAACCTCCACATCGCTTCAACACTTTTTCGAAGCTCCTTTCCCAAAAAACACAATTAAACCTTTCAAATCACGTTTCTATCTCTGTTTCAGTACCAAATTCGCTGTAGTCAAAATCAGCAGAGCCATTTGATTGGTTCAGTTTCTAAATCTGTCTTCGGATTTTGAAATAATTCATCCCACCATTGTCTTCCAATACATCTCCACATCGTTCAGCTGCATGAGACTGCCCTTTCAAAAGCGTAATCATGGGAAAAACAGGACCCCTTGAAATCGATGAGATTGTCTATGTGTGGTGCCACATGAAACAGCTAAATTTCTAAATGAATACTTTTTTTCAGTACTTACCATGGAGAAAGATATGGAAATTAGCGAATTCTGGGAAATAGATGATGATGTCATGAAAAGAGACCACGTTGCAGAACAGGAGTTGCTGGCAGTCATAAAATGTATCAAGGTGGATAAGTTCTTGAACACGATCAGGTGTATCTAACGACAATGTGGTACGCTAACGAAGAAATTCTGGGACCCTGCCAGAGACATATGTATCATTAAAGCCACAGGTGAGGTGCTAGAAGAACGCAGAGTGGCTAATATTGTGTCATTTCTTAAGAAAGTTAGCAAGGTAAAACCATGGCACTGCAGAGTGATGAACTTGTCAGTGGTGGTAAGTTATTAGATGGTATTCTTAGAGATTGGTAAACATTTGGAAAGGCAAAGACTAATTAAGAATAGTCACCATAGCTTTGTATGTCAGAAACCATTTCTCAAACATTTGGCTGATTGTTTTGAAGGGGTGACAAAATATCGAGATGAAGGCACAACAATAGACTTTGTCTACATGGACTTTACTGAAATCTTTGACAAGATTCCATGTAGTAGACTGATTAATACGGTTAGATCACGTAGGGTCCAGGGAGAGATAGACAGTTGGATTCAAACCTGATTTGAGGGTAGGAGACAGAATGAAGATTGTGGTTTAGACTTAAGGCCTGTGACCAGCAGTGTGCGACAAGGATCAATGCTGGCTTTGTTCTTGTTCATCAATTATAACATCGATTTTGACATGAATGTCAGCACATGATTCGTAAATTAGTGGATGACACCAAAATTGGCAGTATAGTGACAAATAAGAGTATTATCTCTGAGTACAGCATAATCTTGATTTGCTAGAGCAGTGGGCAGAGGAATGGCATATGAAATTCAATGCATATAAATTTCTGACATTGCACTTTGTTAAGATACACAGGGACAGGACTTGCAGTTAATGGTAGGACCCTGTGGAGTGTTGTCAAATCAGTCTTGCGGGTAATTGGGCGTAGTTTCTTTAAAATGGTGATACAGTTAGAAAGGCTGGTGAAGTTGTCACTTGGCACCCATGCCTTCATCAGTTAGAGTTTTCAGTCCAGGTGTTGAGATGTCATATTTCATCTGTAAAAGGCATTGGTGAGGAAACATTTAGAGTACTGTAGAAAGGATGTTATTAAATTGGACAGGGTGCGAAAAAAAAGGTTTTCAAGGATGTTACTGAGACTAGAAGTCTTGAGTTATAAGGAAAGTTTGAATAGGGTGGGATATTTTCTGTAAGACCATAATAGGCCGACAGGTGATCGCATAGCGTTTTATAAAGTTGAGGAGCATAGGTAAAGTGAATAGACAAGGTTTTTCTCGACGGTATGGGACTCCAGACCTACGGGACATAGGCTTAAAGTGAGTGGAAAGATGCAAAAGCGACTTAAGAGACAAAGTTTCACACACGTGTATGGATCAAAGTGCCATTGAAAGTGGTGGAGGCGGTTACAGTTGCAAAAGTTAAAAGACATTTCAATAGCTACATGGATAGGAATGTTTTGGAGGGATATCGGCCAAATACAATCAAATGGGGCTAGTTCGGTTTCGTAAACCTGGTCAGTTCAGACAGCTTCAACACAAATACCTGTTACCTTGCTGTAGGACTCCACCTGCTGTAAACTCCCTCAACTGTTGTGTCCCATTGTACACTCCATAAACACAAGGTCATATTGACTTGGCAAAATTCAAGAATTTCCGATACTAAATGGAATCGTGAGCAAGAGAACAAATGTAAAAAAAATCAGTATGAATGCAAGAACAGTTCATTACCATAGTAGAGTCCTGGATGTGTTTAATCAAAGTACTATTAGCAGAGTCAACCCCTACTGTCAAATGTCACTACATTGTCTTAATCGCTGGGCTGAATGGGGAAATCATTTGCCATATACAAAATATTTAGGCAATCTTCCACCAATTTAAAAAAAAGGATTAAGGATCAGACATTTTCATTTGTTAAAGCTGGAGTCTTAAATCTCAGAAAACTGAATAAGTTTGCACAATTGAGGGATCTTCACAGTTCTGTGGACAATTCATATACGAAAAGCTTTGCACAAAATTGTTATTTTCCAGCATTATATCCAAAATTTTTGAAGGTTAGAAAAGTGAAGGCAGAGTCACTTATTTGTTCGGCTAAAATACATAAACTGAGGAAGTACTCATTACTGTATTGAACAAACAAACTGAGGGGCCTTGGGAGAGGATGATGAAAAGTTCTTTGATGATGTGAGACAGTTTGCCATGCGGTTCAAGAACAAGAGGTGTCGCATTTCAAATAGAGATGGGGAGAATTATTTTTCTCCAAGAGTTCGCAATCTTTGAAAATTTCTCCTCCAAAGTGTAATGTATGTCCCAGAAACGAGATCCATCTCTTACATGAATCCAAGATTAACAGCAGGATTTTAGAGTTTGAGTTGCAATCAGATCAGCTAGGATCTCATTAAAACGCTACACAATTTCAAGGGGACAACTGACCTAAACCATATTTGAGCACTTTCATGTCATTAAAACGGGTGAATCATTCTACACAAATGAGATCACAGTCTCTTCACTGATAACAAATATTTACTTCCATTTTATTTTAATCTTGAAGTTATAAAGTTTAATTTATGATTCAAAAGTCTAATCCCTTACATAACCAATGGGTAACTACGTTCCTAGGGTCATTCTATGTGGAATAAAGCGTCCCACCTTCATGAATATCTTGGTTTGTAGAGAGCTTCCTGTCAAATACACCTGGTCCTTCACTCCACATGCTCTGTCTTTTTTCATGAATGTACTATGTTCTAACTGAATGAAGGCCTTTTAAAAACACAAACGTGTTACATTTGCTGCATTACCTTTATCTACTTTTCCTGTTACTCTTCAAAATATTCAGAAGACTGGGCACTTCTATTTTGAAATAAGCACTGACATTTTTATTTTAAATACTTTTTTTTCTGTTTCTTGTAGTCAATTCTCTATTTGAATATATATTTCACAAAACTACTATGCAGTTCCTTATATGTAAATTATTGGATTAGTTTTAGTTCACTTTTTGTTCATCAAAAATGCATTTATAATTAATCGGTTTAGCAGAACGAGAAAAGAAAGAGATAGCGAGAGAAGAGAGAGAGAAAAGCTAGGGAAAGAAAGAGAGAAAAGAGAGAAAAGGGGACACAGTGAAGGAAGTAATTGAGGGAGTTTAAGCTTCAGAAATTGTCACTTAGAGAGGCAATCCAGCTGAAAGGATGGGGACGAATGCTGCAGGTAAGCTTAGTGAGGGACAGAGTGAGGATGATCATTCACATGATAGCTAAAGGCATGTTGAGAATATTAAAGCATTGCCTATATTTGATGATAAGGATGTGGAAGCCTTTTTCATCGCGTTTGAAAAGGTGGCGAAACAAATGCGATAGCTAGTCACCAAGCAGGTTTTGTTGATCCAAGCAAACTTGCAGTTCGAGCTCATGATGTATTCTCGCTACTACCAGGATAGGTATATGGGTCGCATGAGAATGTGAAAAAAAAAACTACCATTATTGAAGTTGAGCTTGTGCCAGAAGCCTGCAGAAGACGTTTCAGGAATATAAGCAGGTCCCCTACACAACGCATATTGAGTTTGAAAGGCTCAAACAAAGTCATTTTTATAGATGTCACTGAAAGTAGGTCGAAACTGTGACGCTTTTAGAGAGACGATTATTTTGGAGGAGTGCAAAAATTCATTTCTTGAAGTTATTAGAAATCATGTGGAAGAGCAGAAATATTAGTAGGTGAAATAGGTTATGATTGTGCGTTGATTCATAAATTAAAGTTTGGCTTCCAAAATCAGTTTCAACCCGTGACAGATACAATCTGAGAAAAAAGAACTCACGTGGATAGGGAAAGGTGAAACTCAGTGAAGAACACGCATGTTGGAATTTTTCATGACTGTGTAGTAACGAGGTTACAATGTCGCCACTTGATTTAGGAGAGATCAAAGTGGACAGATAAAGTTGCTGTGGAATTAGCAGTGATCATGTTTGATCAGCTGCCTGACCTAAAAACCAGGAGCAGATAGATGACGCAACAGACAACTAAAGCAAAGATAAATTAACTGACTAACAGCAGAAAGGGGAAAATGCAAAGCAATTGAGTTAAAAGGCATACACAGGAAAAAGGGTCCGCATGTAATTACCTTAAAAAATGATGTCTCCTTGAGGAAATGCAGTCGGTCACATATGCAGGCTGATTTGCGAGAGACCACCAGCGGTTCATTTATAAACGAGAAAAAAAAACTAAAGCCAAAATATATTTTTTAAAAAACTGGCCTGGACTGCACAAGGATGTAACAGAACTTTCCCAGATATGTTATACATGTCAGCTAATTGCAAAACCAGAGAAAGTAAGAAGTCTTGCACCTTTAACAGCTATTTTATAAATTGAGGATCCTTTCAAATAAGTCTTAATCAATTGCGTAGGAACCATCGTTAAAGCAAAAGTTAGGAATCATTATTTGATAAAAATAATTGATAAGCCCACTTGATTTCCAGAGGCCATTCCGTTACGTAATGTCACAGCTAAAACGATTTTAGAGGAGTTACTCAAATATTTCCCTCGACGCAGCCAACCCACAGAAATGCAATCAGATCAACGATCAAATGTCACATTGAACTTATTCAAGAAGATTATGCTTTTTTGTTCAAAATTTTCTACTGAACTTAGGTGTTGATACCTCATTTGAGAGACAGAAACGACTGGTAGTGATTTAACCGGAGAGCCACCAAGCCTAGGAGAGTGGAAGAGTTGAGAAAGAGAGCCATTCTTGCTTACCTGAAACCTTTGATTGGAATTGCACCAAAGCTATTGCGGTCATACTGCTCTGTAAATGAAAAATTCAGCCAGCTGAGCTAAATCAGCTCCCAGAAAGTTGCAGACAGCTTTGGAATAAATCAATTCAAATCTACTGCGTATCACCAGAATCACATGTGTATACTTCAATGCGAGAAGTATACGATACCAGGTAGGTGAACTTGCAGCGTGGGTTGGTACCTGGGAGTTCGATGTTATGGCTATTACGGAGACTTGGGTAGAACAGGGACAGGATTGGCTGTTGCAGGTTCCAGGGTTTAAATGTCTTAGAAGGGTCAAAGATGGGGGTAAAAGAGGGGGAGGTGTGGCATTGCTTGTCAAAGATAGTATTGCAGTAGTGGAAAGGACAATGGATGAAGACTCGCCATCTGAGGTAGTTTGGGCTGAGCTTAAAAATAGGAAAGGTGAAGTCCCCAGTTAGGAGTTTTTTACAGGCCTCCTAATAGTCCTAGAGACGTAGAAGAAAGGATTGCGAGGATGATTCAGGAGAAGAGTGAAAGTAATACAGTGGTTGTTATGGGGGACTTTAACTTTCCAGATATTGACTGGGGAAGTTATAGCTCGAGTACGTTAGATGGGTCGGTGTTTGTCCAATGTGTGTAGGAGGGTTTCCTGATACAATATGTAGACAGGCCAACAAGAGGTGAGGCCATACTGAATTTGGTTCTGGGTAACCTACCAGGCCAGGTGTTAGAATTGGAGGTAGGTGAGCACTATGGGGACAGTGACCACAATTCGGTGACTTTTACTTTAGTGATGGAGAGGGATAAGTGTGCACTACAGGGCAAGAGTTATAGCTGGGGGCAGGGAAATAAGTATGTATCTGTCAGGCAGGGAGGAAAGGGTCGTGTAAGGGAGCTGTGGTTTAATAAGGAATTGGAATCCCTTGTTAAAGGGAAGAGGGTGGCCTATTTAAAAATGAGGCATGAAGGTTCAATTGGGACGATTGAGAGTTATAAGGTAGCCAGGAAGGATCAAAAGAGCGAATAAGAGCAGCAAGGAGGGGACATGAAAAGTCCTTGGTTGGTAGGACTAGGGAAAACCCAAAGGCTTTCTATAGGTATGTCAGGAATAAAAGAATGACTAGGGTAGGAATAGGTCCAGTCAAGGATAGTAGTGGGAAGTTGCGTGTGGATGTTGGAGAAATTGGGGAGACACTGAATGAATACTTTTCGTCAGTATTCACTCAGGAACAGGACATTGTTGCCGATGTGAATATTGAGTCAAAATTAATTAGAATGGATGGCTTTGCGATATGTACGGAAGAGGTGTTGGAAATTCTGGAAAGGGTGAATATAGATACGTCCCCTGGACTTGATGGCATTTATCCTAGGATTCTCTGGAAAGCAAGGGAGGAGATTGCAGAGCCATTGGCTTTGATTTTTATATCTTCGTTGTCTACAGGAATAGTGCCAGAAGACTGGAGGATAGCAAATGTGATTCCCCTGTTCAAGAAGGTGAGTAGCGATAACACTAGTAACTATAGGCCGGTGAGTCTTACCTCTGTTGTGGGCAAAGTCTTAGAGAGAATTGTAAGGAATAGGATTTATGAACATCTGGATAGGAATAATGTGATCAAGGATAGTCAGCATGATTTTGTGAAGGGCAGGTCGTGCCTCACAAACCTTATTGAATTCTTTGAGAAGGTGACTAAGCAGGTGGATGAGGGTAAAGCGGTAAATGTGATGTATATGGATTTTAGTAAGGCGTTTGATAAGGTTCCCCATGGTAGGCTACTGCAAACAAATACAGAGGTATGGCATTGAGGGTGAGTTGGAGGTTTGGATTAGGAATTGGCTGGCTGGAAGAAGACAGAGGGTAGTAGTTGATGGAAAAAGTTCATCTTGGAGTGCAGTTACCAGCGGTGTTCCGCAAGGATCTGTTTTCGGACCATTGCTGTTTGTCATTTTTATAAATGACCTGGAGGAGGGGCTAGAAGGTTGGGTGAGCAAGTTTGCGGATGATACGAAAGTCGGTGGAGTTGTTGACAGTGAGGAAGGATGTGGCAGGTTACAGCGGGATATAGATAAGCTGCAGAGCTGGGCAGAAAGGTGGTAAATGGAGTTCAATGTAGCTAAGTGTGAAGTGATTCACTTTGGTAAGAGTAACAAGAAGATGGAGTACTGGGTTAGTGGTCGATGCTTGGTAGTGTGGATGAGCATAAGGATCTTGGTGTCCATGTACACAGATCTCTGAAAGTTGCCACCCAGGTAAATAGTGCTCTGAAGAAGGCATATGGCGTATAGGCTTTTATTGGTAGAGGAATTGAGTTCCAGAATCCTGAGGTAATGTTGCAGTTGTATAAGACTCTGGTGCGGCCGCATCTGGAATATTGCGTGCAGTTTTGGTCGCCATACTATCGGAAGGATGTGGAGGCATTGGAACTGGTGCAGAACAGGTTTACTAGGATGTTGCCTGGTATGGTATGAAGATCATATGAGGAAAGGCTGAGGCACTTGGGGCTGTTTTCATTGGAGAAAAGAAGGTTTAGGGGTGACTTGATAGAGGTGTACGAGATGATTAGGGGTTTAGATAGGGTTGACCATGAGAACCTTTTTCCACGTATGGAGTCAGCTATTACGAGGGGGCATAGCTTTAAATTAAGGGGTGGTAGGTATAGGACAGATGTTAGGGGTAGATTCTTTACTCAGCGAGTCGTGAGTTCATGGAGTGCCCTGCCAGTAACAGTGGTGGACTCTCCCTCTTTATGGGCATTTAAACGGGCATTGGATAGGCATATGGAGGAATGTGGGCTAGTGTAGGTTAGGTGGGCTTGGATCGGCGCAACATCGAGGGCCGAAGGGCCTGTACTGCGCTGTATTTTTCTATGTTCTGTGTTCTATGTTCTAGAATGCTCGGCACGTGGCCTCAGACATTAAACACCATACTGTAAGCTTCAAGTCAAGTCGATCAAGATATTTATTATAAGGTATTCTGATTGTGCTATTTACAATCAGTGATCCACCAAATGAATTGACTAAATTCAGTCAATTTGAGTTAGTTTTTAAACGAAGTCAGAGTATCACTAAAATTGTTTCAGTCGAAATTGGTAATCATAATTCAGAGACCACATATTTGGACCATACATCAAATTTTTGAGAAAGATCACATAGAGCGCCAGAGGTGGCTACATAGCATTTAAAAGTTACAGTCAACATTAAAAAAAGGAGACAGCTAAGAAATCAAAAGCTGGCAACTTTAGTGTTAAAAAGAAATTGTTGGTATTACTTCCAGTGTTAGGCCAACGTTAAAAAAGCAAGTTTTAGTGAACCTTATCAAGTCGAAAGGAAACTGAGTGAGGTGAACTATTTGGTACGGACTCCATATAGAAAGAACGTTCACAGTGTGTCACGTGAGTATGACAAAAATGTATTTTATCATGAAAGGAAAGCAAACGGAGACCATATTATCTGTTACAACACAGAGCAAAGAACCACGTAAAGACGATTCTGAATTGGACATGCCTCAACTTAAATTGGACAATTTGGAAATTGTCAAAAATTGGCATACATTATTGAATAAACCTCCACCAGAAAATTAACATGAATTGAAAGAGGTATTAACGTCACGTATGGAGATATATGGAAATAATCTGCGATACAGTAACATAATTATTCATAATATAATATATAACATAATTATTCATAATATAGGAGATGCTTTTCCGATTAAGTAACACGTATTAGCATAACTCTCTAAAGTTTGGACAGTTCCAAAAGGAGATTGAAAGCATGTTCTAACACGACTTAATCAAAGTGATTTACATTAACTGGCGATCACCCATAGTAATCGTGGCAAAACCATATAGTGGTCAGCGGTTATGTGTGGATTATTATAAAATCATAGCACGCAGATGCTGACTGATCTACCGATCATTTCCAGCAGTTTATATCTTTGCCTCTGATTTCCAGCGCCTAAATTTCTTATGGTTTTTAAGCTGAATATTTTCCCCGACGGAAAATAGTGGATGAGAGTCGACCAGAGTGGGAATGGTCTTTGACATGTCGGCTTCCTTTCCTGACAGCAAGGAGTATAGTTGAATTCAACAGATGGAACTCTGCTTTGTGTAATGGACGGAGCTGAGTCCACGATTCTCTGTACTTTCTTGTTGCCTTGGGAAGAGAAGTTGTCATACCAAACAGTGCTGCGTTCTGCGTTGCATCTATGAAACCTGTTGAATTCTCATGTATACACTGACTACTTACCATCCTGTGGAAGGAGGGTCTTTGTTGTCTTTACTTGAACACAGCACTGACAGGGACTGACAAAGTTATTTACTTGATGATCATCAATTGCTACATCCAACCAGATAGACTTCAGTACTATTGATGCAGAGAGGGGTATGCCCTCTCCTCTACTTCCTGAAGTCTTTGACCAACTCCAGTGTTTTGCTGATTATGATGGAGAGAATTTTGTCTTTAGACCATTTCGCTGAAAACGCTTTCTCTTTCCTGTACAATGTCTCCTCTTTGTTTGATATCCAAGCTGTAACATTAACGCCATCAGTAAAATTTAAATGATATGAGGACAGATATTAGCCACACTGTCATGGTTATCTTCTGAGCATTTTATAGAACAGGCTATACCTCCTCAAAACATTTCCAAAAAGTTGTCCAAACCTTTTTTATTTGTTATTATTATGCTTATTTGTTTTAAGCATGTGTAACTCAGATGTTGCAGGAGGGGTACAGCTGGTCAAACCATTTAGTTTTAAGCAAAGTAGAATATACTACAAGATTAGCGAATGAAACACTAAGAAGAAGAGAATACAGACTAACTTAAACTACCTGAAAATCCAAAAGATTATTCCAAGTTCATTTTACTATTTCAATACTTGGAACGGCCACCATAAACCCACCTTGGCACTAAATGGAACGTCAAACAAAAGATTTTACATTTGAGATGTCAGAGAGAGACAGGGTCAGCTGGGATTTGCTTCTTTAAGGTGCAGGGTACAGAACCCCCTTCACTGAAGAGCCAGAATAAACAAAGGAAAAACTGAGCTGAGAGAACTAGCCACTCGCAAAACAAGTGCTTATTTGTAAAACTTGAAAGCTCTTTTTTCTCAGGCACTATCTGCTTACTTTTAATCAGTTGGCTCTAAAAATAATCCAAGTCATTATTTTTGGATTCGCTGCTTTTACAACCTCTCTGAAAATAAAACCAAGGACAACATAACCGTATTAAAGCAGGAGTAACATCACACCTTCTTCTCTTTAAGGAAAAAAAACATACGGTGGTCATCGCTTATGTGTGGATTACCATAAGATCATAGCACTTACAAAGACTAATGCATATCCCATTCCACTTTACGAAGACTGTTTTGAGAAGGTGGGACAACAAAATTATATCTCTAATTTGGGCAAGGTCAGGGGATAATATCAGGTGTATTTGTCAAGAAGAGGGAAGGCAAGTTCCAAAGATTGCTTGATTTCAAAAAAAAAGCTAATCTTAACTGTTAATACCCAAAAGCGTACATGTACGTTACATTGACAGCAAATTTCCAAACATGCATTTCCAAACGATGGCATTTCGTTTCAGTCTGTTTTATTCCTGCCAAAAAAAAAGCCTCAGTTTCTCGATTGCGCTGGCAATCACATTTTCTCATCCTGCCACACGTACACTTATGAAGTTGAATGGCTGTAACAACAAGCCCCATCTAACAAGTCTGCAATTTATCCTTTAACTTCTCGACAGTCTTCAATGGTTTCTGATTAGTGCATCATATGGGTTGTGTCAGATGCGTTACTGATAACATAAATATATAAATATTTTTACTCCCAGACCAAGCTGAAAGTATCTAATTCAACTGTCGAATATTTCTGCTGCTGATTGTTCAGCTTCGTATAGAAATACAGATAGGCCTTTTTAAAAATTTTCTTGTTGACTTCCTGCAACAGTGATGCACTGAAATCCACACAACTTGCATCAATGCCATTTGTGTAATTGGGTGTCATTATTACTGGGGCAGTTATTAGCACAGCTTTCAGGCTATCAAATGATTTCTGACAGTCTGAAGACAACAGAATCTTCTTGCCTTTCTTTTGCAATTCAGTCAGTTGAACAGCCGCATGGCTAAAATTAGAATTTTCACAGAAGTCCACTTCTTGATAAGACTCGTCATAGTGTGCTTTTTGTCCATTGTATGGAAATTTTCTCAATTATCCTTGTTTTTGCATCCCGTGGGGGCCAGTCGTCAATATCCACTGATATGG
Source organism: Hemiscyllium ocellatum (assembly GCF_020745735.1). Taxonomy (NCBI): domain Eukaryota; kingdom Metazoa; phylum Chordata; class Chondrichthyes; order Orectolobiformes; family Hemiscylliidae; genus Hemiscyllium; species Hemiscyllium ocellatum. The sequence continues at coordinate 33,211,893 of NC_083435.1, forward strand.
CTCAAAAAGGATGCGTGGGCTTTGGCAATTTGCCTTTTCGCCAGGGTTATCAATAGGCCTGTCTCGTGATATCAATTGAATATGCCCGATGGATGTCTAAATGCTACTTGCATGTGTGCCTAAATATCACCACTTCATCAATATACACCACAGAATTAGGCAATCCTGCAAGGTTGTAAACTGATACAGTCCATCCCATCCATGATGTAAAAAACAGAACTTGTCTTCCCTCTTTTTCACAAAGAGCCCTGATCGAATCATCTGAGCTTGCCCAAATTAGAAATATAAATTGTTTGTCCCACCTTCTCAATTCAGTCTTCATAAAGTGGCATTCGATTTGCATTAGTCATTGTAAGTGCTTATAGCCCCCAGGTCTATAAGGACTATATTCCCTGCACCCCTGTCGCTTGATAGCAGCCGTGTGTACTATTTACAAGATACATTGCTGAAGTTTGCAAAAGATCCTTCATATAGCATCTTCCAAACTCATGACTAAGTTCCTCTAGAAGGGCAAGAACAGAAGATACATTGGAAAAGCACCACCTCCAGGTTCACCTCCAAAACCCTCAACATCCTGACTTGGAAATGTATCACTATTGTCGCTTGATCAAAATCTTGGAATTCACTCCCTAATGGCATTGTGCACCATACTGCAGCAATTGGCGTCACATCAAGAAGTCAGCTGGCCACCAGCTTCGCAAGAGTAACTATGGATGGGCAATTGGTTCCTGCCAGCCTGCAACGCACTCTTCCCACAAAGTGAGAGAGACAAATGTTCCAGCAAACATCAAATGATTCTCTTGGTACTTCGTTCCTGTTACTTTCTTTTTTAAAACAAGAAATTATTTGATTCTTTGGACGGACAGTATTTTCATTTTCTAAAAAAAATCCCCACTCATCTGTAACTAATATTGAACTGCCGTTATTGAAATTGCAAATTCCTATATTGATATAAACATGTGCTCAGTCAACGCCGTCATTCACTCATTTTTACTTTTGTGTTTCTTGGGTATTTGATACAGTGATCTGTGCACTGAGGACAGCAAGTGATCTTTGGATTATTCAAAATTCAATTTTGCAGGGAAACAAAATGACGTTTGGTTTTGATGCCACGTTTCCAAGTAAATTATGCCACAACATAGGGATGATTTGCTCTATTCCAGTTAAATATTTGACTTCTTAATGAATGATAGAATTAAACAATCGACGAAAGAGAATGATATAAACATATGCAGAAAGAGTAATTAACATTTTTGCTGTTTTGAAACTCTCTTTTGTTAGACGTTTTGCAGCTTCTAAAACTGCATAACAGAAATTGGCCTTTTCCCGCGTTATGTTCCCAATGCGATCTCCATAAAATTTTGAAGAACACAATCTCAATGATACTTACGTTGCTGCAACCTACTGGAAGCTGTTAGCATCAGAAACCAATCGAAATAAATTACCATGTGCCGTGAAAGCTAAAATTAGTTGGTAAACATTGTGGTGAATTGTGGGAGTCCTTGGACATTTTAATTTTACTATGTAGCAAATATTGGGAAATGGTAATGGATTTTATGTGGCTGTCTTCGTGTTGTTATGTGACTTATATACTCTTCACCGAAAATCCATTCAAGTGTGAGTGACTATTTATAGTCAGCAGACGCAGCATGCTAACTCAGCATTTAGCAATTTTGATGAACCTCTCCAGAAACCACAGGATTCCTCCCTCGTCTGACTGGCTGTTTTCACATGCTCCTCGGATTTCGTGGATTTTCTCCAGATGCTACAGATTCGTCTCACCGTCCAACGATTTTCAGGCAATATGCATGAAGCATGTTAAATGCATGGATTGAGTGAAATACTGGATGGGGCGCATGATCCGCTGCTACATTGTGTGCACTCGATCACGCAATGCATTCTTTCCCATCAGAAACAACTTATCTACACGAATATTACGTTACCTCAACGGTAGCAACGTGCTCGCACTCAATCCAAAACTAACTGATTGCGCAATGCCAAACAAATAAATTGATTTATTTATCATTCATGTGTTTTTGACAAATCAGGAACTGTAACGTCTTTTCCTAACCAGCCCAGATATTCCCTATTTCTGTGGCTAGAATGCTACACTTCCACAGAACATCGCTGAGTTCTCATCCTAAAAATAACCAAAATAAAATTTAATAATTGTTGACTGTATCAACATCAATGTGAACTCGAGACCACAATGAGCTTACGGAACATGGATGACGTCTTCTCATATTCCTACTTCTGTTGCACTTAACGAGTGCCAACAGTCACTTTATTTCTGTATTTGCACAAAAAAAACATGATATCTATAACATAAATCACTCAGGTTTCAGTCAAAATTTCTGTGGAATTATTTTAACATTGGAATATCGGAACAGATCATAAAGAGACTCAAAACTGTTTCTTGAAGTAATTGAAAGAGAATATGTAATAGTAGAGCTATCTTTCCAGTAAGATCTGGACAATGGTAAACAATTGCAAAATAAAATTGAAAGTCTATTTGACCAAAGACAAGGAGGAAATACTTCACTGAGTGCAAACAGACTATTTCGCCGTCATGTACCTTCAACGTCACTGCAAACTCAAATGTTAAATACGTTCCAGTCGAATATTGACGGATTATGGGTACTAATATAAGAATATAGAGAGAGAGTGCAAGATAAAAGTAAGAGAAATAGCTGTTACGAGAAAATTAATTGAAATTACATTTTATGAGAACATTTTTACGTTCCACAAATGATAACATGAAACATTTACAAACAACAGAAAATATAAGTCTGGTGCAACTATTAACTGTAAAGTCATCTTTTCACTGTCGCTGAATCATTTTTGCTGTTAAACATCGTACTCATGTGAAGACCCCTCTTCTCCCCAATAGACTTTAAGCTGTGTTTAATAATTATAACATTCGGAAATAATATTGAAATAAAATAATGAAACCGGTCATAAAGATGACAACTATGCAAATAACATCTGCACTGATTTCTAAAACACTGAAGGAACATTAAAAATATATTCATCATTTTTTGAGTGTTCTATATGGAACTGCAAGGAAAACTCTTCAAATCGACCAAACATGACACCACTGTGCAAACTATAGATCAATTTAGCCATGAGATACTTTGCTCACAGCTTTCGTTAAATCAATGGTTCCTCCAACGTCGGGTCACCCGACTCCAGACATTAACTCTGTTCTGCACAAATGTTGCCACATTTACTGAGCTTTTACAGCAATTTCTGTTTGTGTTAATGATTTACAAACCCGCAGTTCTTCCGGTTTATTGAAATTCAAAGATCTTTTCTCCATCTCACCTGGGGACTGTATGATTATAAGAGAGAAGATAGAGCAATGCAGGTCGGTGTTGCGCCGACCTGTGAAATAATGTAAGCCCATCCCACTACACTATCCCATCATCCATGTGCTCATCCAGGAATTGTTTAAATCTCCCTAATGTGGCTGAGTTAACGACTTTGTCAGGCATGTCATTCCATGCCCTGATCACGATCTGAGTGAAGAACCTTTCTCTGACATCTGCCTTAAATCAATCACTCCTCCATTTGTAGTTTCTTCCCATCCCGTACAAACTGGCGTCATCATCCTCCGAAAAAGACTTTCAGTATCGACTCCTAACAAATCTTCTGATCATCTTGCATGTCTCGATCAAATTTCCTCTTAATTTACTATAAGCACTTATAATCCCCAGGATGTTGATAGTATGCGATTCAATGATGGTATAACAGTTCAGTGCCACATTTGCTGGCAAGATTGCGTCATTCTGGAGTTGGTTATTACCTGGCATTTAGTGACGTGAAAATGGCAAGGCACTTGTGAACTCAAACGTGGATATGTCCAGATTATGTTACGTTTGAATATGAACTGCCTCCAAACTGAATAATGACGAATGGAGCTGAACAATATGCAATTATCAGGGAACTTTCCCACTTTTCAACTTCCGATGTTGAATTGTTGCAAAAATGTCCTAGCACTGACCAGCAACAATAATGACGATCTACCGATATGTCAGGCATGACTCCAACAACGAGAGTGTTTTCCTGGATGAACGATCATTCTAAATGCTGATCTACTTAAATTCAGACTCAGTCGAATGCAGCCTCAATGTTGAACTCACTTATTTTCTGTAATTCAGCTCTTTTGTCCATATTTTAAGCAATACTGTAAAGAGGGTAGAAGCTGAGTGGCTCTGCTGGAACCCATACTGGGAGTCACTAAGCAGTTGCCTGCTTAGAGGGTGCTGCTTGTTAGCACTGTTGATGACCTTTCTTTTACTGTAGAAAAGAGCAGAAGTCAACTGGTGGGCTGGACTTTGGCCGAATTGGATTCGTTGTTTCTGTTTAATGTGAAGGAAAATCGTGGACGATTCCCCACATTCTCGTGAAGATGCCCATTTGTAACTACAATGGAATGGCTTGGGTATTGGAGCCATAAAGTCTTGTGCACAAGTCTTCAGTGCTATTGCAGAAATGTTATCAAGGCTTGTATCCTCTGCAGTGTGCAGTCTCTCCAACTGTTCCTTGAGATCTCGTGGAGTGAATCGACTTGACTGAAAAACTACATTTGTTATGACGGGGACGCAGTAAGAGGCCGAAATGGCTCATCCATTCAGTACTTCTTCTGAATATTGCTGCGAATGATACAGCCAAATCTTTTGCACTGCAGTGCTACGCGTTTCCATTATTGAAGATGAGTTTATTTGTGGAGGTTGGTGCTCCAGTGAGTTGTTTATACGTCAATTATCACTCAGGACTGGATGCGGTGGAACTACAGAACTTAGATCTGATCTGTTGGTGTTTGGATCACTTGCCGATATCTGTTTCTTTTCTCTAATGTTTTTTTTTTGGACATACAAGTAGCCTCACCAAGTTGAAACTTCATTTTCACGTGGGCATTGTGCTGCTTCTAAAGTATAGTTCTCCATGCTTCATAGAAACAGAAGTGATCTTCGATCTTGATGGTTGAATGTGGTACATGTCCGGCCAAGAAGTTTCAGTTTGTGCTGCCGAACAATTCGATTGTTATTGGAAGCCCGCAACGCCTCTTAGATGCCCAGGCTTGATGTTCCAGTTTTGTTTGGAGCATTAAAGCACGTGACTAACAAAACGATGGAAGATTTTCCGAATATGAAGGCGCAGCTTGACTTCCCAAAAGTACAATGCGTTATTCACTCTTACTGAAACTGTCATGGACAGGTGTATCCGCTATTGGCAGATTGGGAAGATGAGGTCAGGTATTTTATTTTACCTAGTGTTGCTTAACTAGCCATCTGCCTCAGCACCAATTTTGCAGCTGTATATTTTTGGACACGAACAGCTAGATCCATAGGGCTGCTGCCAAGCCACTGTTTGTGGTGCACATTGAAATGTCCCACCCAGTCTACATTGTGTGTTCTTTCCACCATCAGTGCTTCCTCTAAGTGTTGTCAGGCATGTAAGAATACCAATTCGTCATCTGAAGGACAACATGTTGTAAACAGCAGACTTATTCCTTGTGCATGTTACCTTCAAAAAATGATAGTTTATGTGATCTAGTTTCAATGTTGTTGACTCCCACGGCACCTCCCCCCAGATGATTTGCGTATTTTGTGATATATCTGCCAGATCCATCCGACCAATGAGACAGGACATATCCAGGGGTGGTAATCGTTATATTGTAACACTGTCTATAAGGCACGATTGTGTAAGCATGGCAATATCAAGTTGTTGCTCGATTGGTCTGTGAGACAGTGGTACCAATTTCCGTACTCACACTCAAATGTTAGTGTGGAAGACTTTGCAAGTTTATTTCCGCTGTTGTCTTATGCAATGCCTCCTCAGATGGCAGATGATCAGTCTGGTTTCATTGCATTCAGATTCCTTGTGATTGGTAGACCTGACTGGCTTGTTAGGCCACTTCAGAAGTCAATTCATAATTAACCACGTTTCTCCAGATCTGCCTTACATGCAAATCAGACCACGTAAACCTGGCATTTTTCCTTCGCTGGACATGATTGAACGAAATGTGATTTTTTGACTTGGGCATCATTAGCTTCTTAACTCCATATTGTTAGTTTATTGCCTCCTGATAAAAATGCTATTGATCCTGAGTCCACACATAAGCTAATGTCTGAATTAATAGACCAACAGTATTATCACGGGGCCATCACCTCCCCATGCAATTACATTTAATTTAAATCTCTGATTTCATAGAACATAGAAAAATACAGCGCAGTACAGGCCCTTCGGCCCTCAATGTTGCGCCGACAGAATCCTACCTAACCTACACTAGCCCAATAACTTCCAAATGCCTATCCAATGCCCGCTTAAATGACCATAAAGAGGGAGAGTTCACCACTGCTACTGGCAGGGCATTCCATGAACTCACAACCCGCTGTGTAAAGAATCTACCCCTAACATCTGTCCTATACCTTCCACCCCTTAATTTAAAGCTATGTCCACTTGTAACAGCTGACTCCATGCATAGATTGAGGATGATTATCTCTGTTCGAAGTTTAGGAAACCTACGATTAAAATATAAGAAAAAATCAGTGCAAAACATATCACGCTTGAGAATATAAGTCATGTTACCTATTCACAAAAAATATTGCAAGTTCAGGAAACAGAACAGTTTAGTACACGTCCTTTGCAAATTGAATTTTTAACTGGAATCTGCAAATAATTGAATTGGCGAACAGTCATGCATATATTTAGTTCTGATGGTCAGGTGTATCACAGTTTACATTTCCTTCCAAAATGAGAAATGATTCAGTATCCTGAAAGTTAAGATGTTTTGATGATGTTGTAGTTTTACTGGAACCGAAAAGAATAATATCATGAGGCATGTGAAAATGCTGTTTTCCGTTTCATTGTGTTCTTTTCCGTATCGTGCAAATATATTGCTGAGACTAACTGCCCTTTTAATAATTAATGGAAAAGAATTGCACTCAAGTTCATATTCTGTAATTTAAAGTGCCTTATAGTTGCATAATCTGTGATTGTAATAATTATGGTTGTCGTTCAAGAAACACAGTATCTGTTCCTTATTCATTTTAAACAATGAAAACGTTTGCATTCATTTTGCCATCGACTTCTAATTTTAATGAAACATGTGAACACTTTTAAGTTATACTATTTCTTCAAAGCATTGAAAGTAAATATTTCATTCATTCATTGTGTCTCAATAAGAATAACTGCCTCCTTTTAGTTCTCAAGCTTATCACATTTCATAACGTGATTCTGATCATAACATCACGACATTGTCTTATCAATATTGTTTTTTAAAGCCTCACAGAACCTTACTTAGTGTATTATTTTGGAAAAGTAGAATGCATAAAATTAAAAGGCAAGATTGTGATTTCAGATTCAACACAACATGAACGAATGATGTTGCTGTTGAAGTGTTTGCAATGATGACAGCAACAAAAATGAGATTTGTTGAATTTATATATTTGGCTGCCATTTTTATTTTCAACTATATCTGTGCTCCTTCCACGTTTTATTGCTTCAATTGATCAATTATATTGTTTGCTCGTCTCTTTATGCAGAGTTTATAAGTTGATCAAATGTTGGATTTGTGACATTGTTTCAAAATAATCGAAGATTAAAAAGAAATCCATGTATGTTCTCAAATGCATAAAAGCCTGCACAATGAGCATTTGCATCAGATAGGTGAAAATTCTGTTCATTGTGGAGAAGTATCAATGAATTTCTGACACGAGTTTGTCTTCCAGTTTGATATCACGCAGTTCCAACTATGATTCTGCCTGGCGTCTTGCATGGATACACTAAAAGCAATTAATGAAAATCATCGACATATTGTGGATGAGTTACTAACATGCTTTCACTGGAGGGAGTGGAAATTTACCCATCAATACATTGGAAGCGAGAAAGCCAACATTTCATTTACTGGGTCAATGACGTACTGTCAAAGTTGTTTGTAATTTTAGCAATCAAGGACGTGTCATTGCTTTCTTTTTCAGCTAAATCTGTATTGTCAGAAATGCTACCACGACTGCTAAATTGCAGAATTTATAAATTGTAAAACACTTTCTTATTCATCTTTATTTAGGCAAAAGTTCATTTTTTTAATTGAACACATTTTTGCATAACTGAATCAAACACAAGTCATTCTTGCCACTTTGGGATTCCTTAGCTATAAGTAGATCGACTTGTGCAAGATACAAACAAAAGGCTTCAGTCCGAAGTAACATGAGGCAGTCGGCAATTATAGAAATAGAATGTTTCTACTATCCTATACTGGCAATTGTTGGTGTTCCTGGTAAGTTGCTCATGATCAATTCTTATTCATAATTATTCCTGTTAAAACTGAATCATTTCTACTTGTTTATATTGATCAGTTTGTTGGCCAGGCAAATGATAAGATCATCAATCAAATCGTAAGAATATTCCATGTGACGAATTTATTTTGAACTGAATACTTTGTCAGGCAGTGCATGTTATTTTGGTAAATGAAGTTAAGCTTTATTTAATACCCTTCTTGGAGAACCATCCATTTTCATAAATAAACTGTAAGCATTTCCTATTGTTTGCCACAAATATTGTTTTCATTACAAATACGAGTCACCGTGTATGAAACAACTGAACCAATTCTGGTATAAGGATTTGTATTCTATGAAACACCATTGCAGCTCTACTTTGTTGCTGGCTCATCTGTCTTGACCTTTAACATTTTTTTTTGCAAAAACTGATGCAGTTTAAAATGCAAATACGTCCAAGCGTTCCTCTATCCAGTTGATATACCCTTGAAAAGATCTGTTTTAGTTTCCTTCATCATTTACTTTTGTGAACAGAATTGCATTTCGCACATAGTGCTTTTTCCTATTAACCATTGGGATTCCAACTAAAATTCTGTTTGCCAATTTATGCCTCTCATTTTCATTTCATCTACAGATTAGTATTCACTGACAATGTATCTATGATAATGATGACATCATGACCAATCATGTAGCGACCTTTCAGTAAATACATAAAATATGCTAACCATGTTTTCTGTTTTGCAATAGGGATAATGTTTCGTTCCTGATATCATTTTAAGATTTAGTTTTACCACAGTTTGTAAAGCTGTTACAAGCCTTTTCTGATATTGAAATAAGTGAACGCCATAGTATCTGAAATATTTTCTCACCATGTCTCTGACTAGTTTATCCACACGATTTCTTTATTATAATTTCTACCATGTGGCAATTTACCCCAGAATGCTTTTCTCCCTGAATGACCAGTGTGCCGATGTTTCCAAGTGCAAACATTCATCTGCCATATCTGATTTTTGTTTTCCGAGGATACTTAACTTTATTTATTCCAACAACTTTACACTTTATGATCTATTATTTCGGTGTTCATTTTATTTGAAATGTCGACTGTTCCTTCAAGTATTAACTGGTTCGAGATGCGAAAAAAATGTATATACTTTTCGAATTTGAGACATACTCCCATTTGAATTTTGCATGTTTGGAAAACCGCTTTTGCTACAACGTCCTTTCTAGTGTGCAAATTATATCAAGCATAGCATTCATACACAAACACCTGATATAAAAAAACCTCAGCCTATGTCAAATCTGACACAAAGCTCTAAAACTTTCGTTTTAATTCTGGTGGGTTTTTGAAAATTCAGTCATCGTAATTTTATACTCCAGGCAAAAATATCTGAATTCGAGCTGAAAATAATTAATTTCATTATGATATCAATTGAAACGTGAGAAAAATTTACCTGCTGCACAAATTTACCATTAAAACGAACGTCCAGTAGTTACTTTAAAAATGTATAGCTCAATTCCTATTCTCTGTTTTCAGCTAACGTGGTGACACTTCTGAGACTATCTCGTGGACGATGTGAACTTTCAAAATGCATCACTCAATACCTTCTTGCAATGGCGGCAGCGGATCTCCTTTTCCTGATATTTGATATGGTATTTTATGAAATTATTGATTCACACTTTCCATTCTCAATATTCAGTTATACTGGGGCATGCCGTATTATTCTCATCTTTAATTTTGCATCAGTTCACTGCTCTGTGTGGCTAACCATGGCAGTCACCTTTGACAGGTTTGTGGCGATCTGTTGTCAGAAGTTACGCACACAAAATTGCACATCAAAAGCGGCAATTGTGGTCATTGCAGCCATTTGTCCTTTGGGCAGTTTACAAAGTGTTCCTTTTCATTTTATATATAGACCCCGCAATATAGTTAATAATATTCTGTGGTCCTGTACTGTAAAAGACAGCTTTTATATCTAACCTGTATGGATTGCATTTTTCTGGTTGGAAACAATTTTCACCTCATTTCATCCATTTAGTTTGATACTTCTGCTGAACGTACTGACGATCAGACACGTTGTGGAAGCTAATCGAGTCAGAAGAGTGTTTGTCAGAACAAACAGCTCAAAGAAAGACAAAGGTTCAGAGATAGTGAATCGAAGAAAATCAATTGTTTTATTGTTAGCCATATCAGGAATTTTATAATTTTATTGTTTGCAAATTTTGTGTCATATGTTTATGCGCAATTTACCGACACACGATTTTTAGAAGTAAATCTCAATGATTCATTTACTATCCTTGGGGAAAGTGGTTATATACTTCGGACTACGAGTTGTTGTATTAACACTTTCATCAATGCTGTTGCACAGCGTAAGTTTCGAGAGGAGTTCAAAAATCTGTCTGTGATAGCAAAATTCATTTCAGTCATTAAATCGAATTCGATAACGTAAATCACTCTATGAAAAATATAATATTGTCGTTTGTAAAATTGGTTCGTAAATGTTCCTGTAAACATAGAAAAACACATGCTTCATTGATATTCACATAAAAATGTCACATGAACACTAAAAAGGTCGAACGTGCATAAAATTATATTAAAGTAAAACATAGATGTATTTGACTGCCTGTCATCAACTGAAATTAAAGGACCACGTGTTGTGCATATGCTGCCAATTATATTATTCGAAATATCGCAGAAATAGGTCACTTCTTTGCCACCGACATAGTGAAACTTGCGTGTCACCCCTGTAGGCCTTTTGAAAATTTTGAATTCATCATGCAAATGAAACGTAAAAGATGTGTCCAATTAACAATTTCACACTCAAAAGAATAGTTTTATGTTCTTTTCTCGTCCTCTATTGTCTTATTGACCTTGTAACACAGATCTAGATATAACAAATTAGGAAGGAAACAAGACCATGTAACTTGAAGGAACGAGCTAAAAAAGTAATAGGAAAAGAGCTAATGCGAGAAGAACCATATAACTCTTTTCGTGAAAAGCTACAGTGTTTAATGTGCAAGGTCATTGTTAAGTGATTTGTCACATGGATAAAATAATAAGTTGATGTTTCTAGCTTCGTCATAATCAATTTGAAGGAGTGTGAAGGAAAGTGAATCTGATAATGGACAACATAGAAATCCCATCACAAATCCTTGTGTTATTGGGACATTAGTGATGCACATTTGCCGATGAACATCATTATCTTGCACACGTCCTTTAGCTTGCTGAAAATCTTTTTGTTTCAATGTTTGTTAGAATGGTTCCATTTCGTGTGCATAGGAGATTTTGATGGGACTTTTGCATGTAATGTTTCGCCTTATCTAAGAACTTGTTAGTAATGTAGTGACAACTTATTTTCTGCTAGCGTTGTGACTGAAAATTCTCAAGCCTTAGAGTGCTAATTACAAAACTTTAGAATTTACATAGGGACGTATAATGAATTATAATGCAGTATTATCAACGGGTACGAGGAAAATTCAACAGTATATTGCAAAAAGAAAATTAAGCATCATGATCTGGTGAAGTAGTGCACCACGTGAAGTAAAGCATGCTTTATTTTTCATTTTATTTCCAGAATGATGGAAATTCTATTCAGGCTTGTAAGGAAATATTTACTTGACTAGTATTCAGATTTGGCTGTCTATCATAAGATGACAAGTTGAACAGATCTTGCTTGCATCAGTTGATTGTAGCAAAATAAGGAATGAACTGATTGAAACTTTTAAACCCCTTTGACAAGACAGCTTGAGCGAAAATGTTTGTAGTTATATAAAAAGCTGTAATGCTGTGTCACTGTTTCATTGCCAGTACCCACAAATTCAATTCAAAGATTTCTTCCTCTCTCTCTTTCTCTCCCCACCTCCCTACACTCACCCCTCCCCCGACACACACACCTACTCCCCACCCCGTGCCGCTTACCCTCCCACTAGTTCTAGGAGTGTTGGGCTCTGCAACTCTAATTCGTTTTTTCCTTCTTTCGATGCAAGCACAGCCTCTAAATATAATTTGAGGCAAATGTAGATTTCACGTAGTGAAGTAAAGAGACGAAAGTAAGGAAGTTAAGTGTTGAAGATTTATTAATTTTAGCTTGATCAACCGAGAACTAATTGAATGTTATGGCACACGCACGGATCTAAGCCTCCAACCCATTGTCTGACTACATACATATATGTTCATCCATAAATCCCGAAATATCACCCATCCCCATCCAAACCCAGATTGCACCAAATCCCCCTGTTCGCCTGACTATGTCAGGCAATGAATTAGATATAATGTGAATTCAATGCCTAACAGCAGCTTGCTATCTCAACAAGTAATACGACTGTGAGACTAAATAGCGCAACTATTGTAACAATGCTTTACAACCACCTGAAAGATAGGGATCATTAGAGTTCTCAAATGGGGTCCTCCATGAACCTGGCCATTCAAGTTCTGTCTGTGACAAAAGCATTACCTATGCAATCAAGAACGCTACCCAAGATTCAAAATTATGCTAGATACAATCTTCTGTATGCCAACATTACCAAAATCCATCTCTGTGCGATTCAACAAAACACTACTTGGATGAAATAATACTCACTGATAATCATTCTCTGTCTCAAAACTACACTCAAATTAATTGTTTTCTCAACTCAATGCCAGTACCCCCAAAACGAAATAATTATTTGTCAAACTACTCAATAACCTCTGACTTAAAAATATGGATCTTCTTGCCACTCGCTTATACCCCATTCAATAAAGAAATGCATTTTTCCGTTCAATTACGCCTGACCATCTTAACTCATTGCATTAGAAAACATTTAAAACTCGTACTGATAGGTTTTGTCAACTTTTTAAAAACTAATTACTTGTTCATCGCATGTTACATCTGCATACTACATGTTTCGAATAGACATCTATCAAACACATCAATCATCAAGGCTGTCTGCCAAAGTCATATATAATTTTGTTTCTAACCAGACACCTAACTGTCTCTATTGCATAGAATAATATTTCTTTCTTTTTTCTTCAAACGTTCATCTGCTCAGCCATTTATTCAACGACCTCATTCATGAACTGAGGCAGACAATTTACAACTTACCTGACTGCACCTCTCAAAATAGCTGGTACCATTGCCTTTTCTTCCTTCAACTTAACTGAATTCATTAAATTTATGAAAGTGACGCTGAGCTGTTCAGTTATCCATTCATTTGTTTAGTAACAAAATTGAATTGTTAATTTGATTTTTAAAACAAGCAGCAAACATGCATTACCACCTGCCTAAACTGTCTAGACTATTGTGCTGATCAACTGCGACAATGAGCCCCAAATCACTTTGCTGAGCACAAAGAAATATCATCCTGGCTGATGTGTCCATGCCTTGGAAAATGAAAAGCATTGTGCTTTGTTGATCTCTTAGTATACGTTGAAAAATACATTATTTCTTGAGTATTACCAGAGATAAACTCACATTGACAATAGGTCAAGCAACTTATTTTATTACACAGCTGGCTTGATAGTTGAGGTGAGTTTTTATCGATATAACATTTGCCACTGAATATTGACGTTCCCAAATTTGTTAGCCGTCATTTCAACTGGATGAAAAGCAGTGAACAGTACTTATTTTATTTATGGCTATGAACAGACGTTTAGTCCAAAGAGTATCTGATGGTTTTGTTCGAATTGGGAGAGTGAACTTCATGGGAACTGCTATTCAAGATATAAAACGTTCTTTGTAACAGGTCTGTTCATTGAATGAAAACGAAACAGACGTGCTGGAAAATTTAACTCTTCCCGCAGTCTCCAGGGAAATAAAAATGCAAAAATATATGTTTGACGTCAACTATGTTAATTATTTGCTTTCACAGTTAGTCCAAATATTTCTTTTGATAAGTTCTTTTTTTTTCAAAGCAAATGCAGACTGGTTATTCTGATATCAATCTGAGGACGCATTGATTTATTTGTTTATTATTTCACTCGCTCGTGCGACTCGTACACCATTGGTTAGGTCTACATTTAAGATTAAAACTTATTTAGGCTTCAGAAGGTGATAATGAGCTATTCCTCAGGCGGGTGCAGTCGATGAGCTGTGCATATTCCAAAACCGCAGTCCTGATGAATTTTTTTCCAATGACACTGAAGAAAACAGGGATATCTTTCGAATTGACGATTATGAAAGGTTTTGAGGCACGCTTATAAGTGAAGAATCAATGTGTAAATTACCAGTATTCTGTAGACGTCGTTCATGACGTTGGCAATGTCTATCAGCGCTCTAGATAGACATCCCATCGAGCAATATTCAGCTGGATATCAGAAGAGATTTTAGAAAGCGTCATGCATCATATAGATGATGCACACTTTTCCATTGGCCATATAGTGACACTGTTCCCTCACAAGGACAGAAGTCAGAAATGTGTTCCATCGCTGGATAATTTTGGCACATTCTCTCCATGTCTACACCGGGTTCCTCCGAATTCTGCAGCTCCTTTCAATAGCTTTTGCACAGGAAAACGTGCCTCACGAACTGGCTTGAGTTTGTTTGAAGGAGTCACCAGGAGGATTGATGAGGGCATTGTGGTGGACGTGATCTGTATGGACTTCAGCACAACATTTCACAAGGCACCTCATTTTAGACTGGTTAACAAGTGTTAGATCATATGGAATACAGGCAGAACAAGCCAACTGGGTACAAAATTAGCACGCACATAAAAGAGAGAAGGTGGTGACAGAGGGTTGCTTTACAGACTAGATGCCGGTGACCAGTCGTGTTCCACATGGGTCATTGCTATTGATCACTAAAGCAAATAATTTAGATATGTATGCAGGAGTTATAGTTCGTGGGTTTGTAAATGACATCAAGTTGGAGGTGTAATGGATCGTGGAAAATGTAACCTTTGATTACAACAGGATCATGGTAAGATGGGGCAACGGGCCATTCCCTTCCTTCAGAATTCATTTTCAACTAGTAATCTATCGTGAGGGGTACATTTAACTTATCATCTTCCTGAAAAAGAGCAGGATTGGAGAAAGCTCCTGTTATAATGCCTGTCCTTTCATACGTCATAAAACTCCATGTTTAAAATGGACTATCAACTCAACATCGTACTGCAAACAACGTCATTGTTCTCCTAGTTTGTAGAGATTTGTTAACACAATGGAAACAGTAGCTATTTTTGTCTCGGGAATACAAACTGATCATCGGAAAGCTGCAAAGTGTGTTTCTATTTTGAGTTATTCCCTATTTTTCATCGATTTTCTTATCCATTTGGTGCAGTAACGAGGCCACTGTGAGCGCATGCGATACATTACTCATTTCCTGATAGTAATTTAATGAGCAGATTTATGTCTCTTAATATGCGAAGTACTAATGCATGGAAGTAATGGTACTTACTTTCCGTAATCCTTACTCAACTATTCACCCACATTCTGCCTTAATTTTGAACTTCTTTTTCGTACCGTCACTTGATATGTCTGCTTGAATGTGGCTTTACTTTTCTTCAATTTCAGTCCATTTGTTGTCAAAAACAACGAAGAAAATATTGCAGCACTAAATCTCCCTCTATTAGTCGAGCTATTGATGATACACTGAGTGCATTCGTAATGTTCTAATCTATTTTGTCTCCGAGACTTCAGAAGTAATTCATAATCTTCGATCATCATGTTGCGTTAAAACAAACATGTATGCTTTACTCATACGATCACATTTTTGAGGCTGGAACTGTTTAAACCTCATTCGTGACATTTATTGAAATTTCCCGACTGAACGTACTGCCTACCAGACGGATGGTACCGGCTAATAGATCGAGAAAGGGATGAAGAGAAAACAGCAGCAGTGAAAACAATCATGATGCAGAAGTTGAAAACCACACAAAATCAATAATTTTGTTGCTGGCCGTATCTGGCAGATATATGTGTTATGGAGGGTAACATTCAAATTATTAGAAGACAATTGCAATGACCCTTTTACCATTCAAGAACATTGAGTTGCTGCACAAAGACTTTTGTGTATGCAATTTGATAGCGCAAATTCAGAGATGAACTTAAAAATAAACTCCTTTGAGTCTCCTAATGTTATGAATAAATCGAATTAATTAGCTTTTAACATTGAATGTCATCTTTCTGTACAAGTGGAATAGACCAGTTGGTTAATAAAATGTAAAGCTACATGCACTCCATCACGTTCTCTTCCCTTGAATAAAAATGTCATTGCAAAAAAAAATTGCTTTGTGATAGTGACTTATTTCAAATATATGTCGCCTTTGCATTCAAACATAACAAACAAAATCTACTTGCATTCCTCAAAAATAACACTAACAACTTCAATTGACAATTACACACATCCAGTACAAACAAACTTCTGCATTTTTCTTATCAATACCTTTAATTGCTTTTCTTTGCCCTACAATAGTGGGGCGTCTGCTTATATTCATAAACGTAATAACATGGGTAGAGGGTTTTATAATTATTGAAAATAGACAGGTTAGTTCTTGTATAAAATGATGGTCTACTCTCGTGAAGACATAACCATCTGATATGACAACTGCATATGTTCACTGACGTAAGAAAAAAAATGTTCCCCAACGCTTTGCATCATTCATTGAACTCATGGTTAATCTTTGACGTAACATTCTTTTATATCACTAGTATCCTTTCACACAGGTGAAGAAGCACATCACTTCGATTGGGACAACACATTTTCCGAGGAGAGGCTAAACAGGGACCGAAATTCCTAGAGGTTCCCATTCAACTGGAACTCCATTGATAAACACATCGATTTGGAACGCATTTACCAACCCCTGAGGAAAATAACCCGAAATGGTATCACTCACTTTAAGAAAGCAAGACACACAAATAGAAAGCGGGACATACCAGCAGTGCTTCACTGGAGGCTCACCGATAATGTTAGCTAGCATGGTGATGGAACATCTGACAACAAACCTTCCAGCTTAGCGACAAAACTTACAACCGGAACTTCAACCTGAGCTGCAAATCTTCTCCAAAATTGCAAACAGTAATTTAGATTGCAAAATACTGACTTTGAGGCTGCAGAGATGAGTGCAATGCACTTGGTACTTGCTGTGAGCTCAATAATTTAAAACAGAAATAAGAGAATGCAAGAGTAACATTCGATACTTTCTGCCTGCCTGTACGTATGCAATCAGAATGATATCTGAATTCTCGAAACCATCAGGACAAAGACGCTCACTTTAGCAGCATTGACTAGTTTAATAATTGTTCCATCCATCACTGGCGCTGCATTGTTAATGTTTCCTATCCACAGGAGAAACGGAAGTATTTCACAAAGTTTCACAGGCAAAATCGCTTTCACCGACATCTTAAACAGACAAGTCTAAAGTTCCTCTCAAATTACACATCATCCTAATTTTCATCATTCCTGATGAAAAGCTCATGCTCGAATCCTCGATTCTTTTGTTCTTCGGATGCTGCCGGGCGACTGTGCTTTGCCAGCACCACATGTTCCAACTCGGATCTGCAGCATCTGCAGTCCTCACTTCCTTCTCGCACATGATATGTTCATCCTGATTGTGTGAAAATCCTGAAGCTTAGATCTTAACAGTGAACTTTTTGCTTGGACTTTAGTGTCTCCATAAGCCGAGCAATGATCATCTGTTAATCATTAACCAAAGGTGGAGAGCAACTATACATCTTGTGATACAGGCAATTCCCCTCATTACTGAGGAAGACAGAGATGACATTTGTTGACATTACAAGTCTCTTAAAGTCACTATTTTTCTGACTTCTGCTGAGAATGGAAAAAAGAGCACATATTTTCTGAGTCACTTTCGCTAATAGTCGAGTTCCATTGAACCTCGCAATGCTCTGACAATTTCCCATAAAACATGCTGAGCCGCTGTGATCTATTGACATGAATATGAATGATAAAGACTTATAAAAGATGGTTGGCTTGTACCTTGGTTAGACTGGCTCTATCACGCTCACACGGACATTTGCAGATATAGTTTGTAGACATTAATCTGGAGTTGGAGCAAGAGTGGGAGCTCTAGTTCACGAGAAGCAAAAGTACAAATCAAATGTTGAACAAGAAATACAACTGAAATGAAGCATAGCGTTTCAAGGTGAGAATAAAAGAAACGAAAGGAGGATGCTTGTTGCATATGCAAAATGGTTGATGATTCGAACGCAAAAATTGAGTTAATTGGTTATGATATATTTCCTTAGTTATTTGGCTCAAACACTGGTGTTTGAAAAACAAGGTTTACAATTCATGCACGCTGGAGAAAGGCTTGCTGTTTGGAAGACCTTAACCTCTCTTGTGGTCGCTGCAGCTAGTGTATTTAATTAAATGATAATTACGACTGGAGCTAGTGATATGAGTTCTTCTTTTCTCTCACATAAGGAGAAATATGGAAACATGAACTAGATTGCTCCAGAACATAATGTCGGTGAAAGAAACACAGACCCACAATTTGAAATTCTAAATTGATGAACAGAAGGGGTACATTCGGCCTGAGTGAAAACTAGCAGCTAGGAGCTATCAGCTTCAGAGAAAAGTGGAAACTTAGGTCAAATGGGTCATAAAAACTTATGGTTACCAAGAATTTTAAGTTGGAGATGCTTCATTCGCCCTTAGCTTCAGCCAGTGCCTGAGGGCATGTATATTATGTTTCTGCAGAATGGTAGCAGTTAATGGTGTTGGCATGAGTCGATTGCATATTTTGAAAAGAGATCATGAGCCATTGGCCAAAGGCTACAGACATTCATGAAGGTCTGGGGAACAGTAGTTAATTAGTCATATGTGGAAGCCAATCCTCCTATCCACCCCCCGCTTCAATCCCCTCCTCTCCTGCTTGAAGACGCATGGTAATATTCATAACAGAAAACTGTGGGGCAATCCGAAACCAAGGACAATATCTGCCCTGAGCAACGGGGTTCACTTTGGAGAGGAAGGAGATGACAATAGCCGAGCTCAAACACTTGGATCGTTTGGAGTAATACTCTTTCTCAGACGGGTAGAGAAAGACAGAGAGTGAATGCAGTGGGAATTTGGAAAATGCTCACATGTTTGATTTAAGAATGAATATTTTGTTCAGAAGATCGAGGAGAACTGCAAAATGATTTCGGCGTCCCTGTAGCCTCCTCACTGACAAAATCACTTGGGTGAAGTATTTTAATGCATAAACTATTTGTAGTGCCCAACGCACGGACCCCATTGTCGTCCCTGGACTGTTTTCAAAGTCCAAAGCCTAACGCTTTCCATTTTGCACTCTTAGACATCCAGCCTGAGCCTGAATGAGGAGTATAGCTACACTACCGCATGACCAGGATTCAAATAGTTGAAAGAAGATGACTCTATTAATACTGTCAGTCGTGGCTTTGTCCCTGGATGACCCTACTAGTGTTATATTGATAAATCACGTGATTTCAGTCTTTGCCTGCAACACATACTGTTAATCTGTGGATTTTTTTGCCATTTTTCTTCGCTGCCTCATTGCCTTGAAAAACAAGCGTGTGGGTCTAATTTGCCGTGAATTGCACTTTCAACACTCAACATAATCGGAATGAGGTTACTGAAGACTCCAGTGAAATGTGTTTACAGATGCCTGATAAATGCAGTTGGGTGCTCCCGCTTTTGCTGCCAACACTGATTAATCTCGCCACAGATCTAGCCTTTTTGTGTCCTCGTCACTAGAAGTGACTAGTTTTAACGTTGCCAAATGTGTTACTCCCCTTCTCACTTATTTTGAGGATTTTTATAAGGGAGAATGGACGTAGGAGCTCCGGTCGATATTAAACAAAATCAGAAACGTATTCTGAAGGCACATAACTGGACCGGAACTAAAAACTCTGCTTTCTCTCCAGATCATGCCAGGCCTGCTGAGTGTTTCCATGAATTTCTGATTTGCAAAATTACTCGACCTGGAATGCAGTTACATCCTTTGTCGTCACGCTCATTAGAAGATCACCCTCCAACTTAGAGTGATTCGCCCCACGTTCTAATGAGTACATACCCGATTAGAGATATTGAACCATTCATAGGCACAGACTCGACAGTACAAATTCGACTTGAAACGTCTAGACTGGATGTAAGGAGCGGCTATCAGAATGGTAAAACATAAAAACGTGAGCAAGGGTTTATTTGATGCGAAGGTGTGTCCGATAAGATCCGATGTAACAAATTTTCCAGCTTGGATTATTCCTTTGCCCTAAATATTCAGGTTCCCACGTGGTGAGTTCAGGGGGTTGGATGTGTGGGAGGGACGGGTTTAAGGCCAGTCAGTCTGTTTGCAGAATTTTGCTCAATACAGCTAAAACCAAGTTCGTCAGTCAAAGAAATAGCCTCCAAATTCCACGTGTTTCCAGTGGACCTCGGAAGTGGACCCAAACCCGAATATTGGTTTGGATCACGAACTAGTCTTCAATCCAGGCACAATCCAAATTCTGACCCCGGTAAAAGACCATCCCTAATTACCTTTTCGATTCAGGATGCTGGACAGCATTCGTTCGTGAAGAGTACATAAGTCACATAACAACACGACAAAAGTCACACAAAATCCATTACCATTTCCCAGTATTTGCTACGTAGTAAAATTAAAATATCCAAAGACTCCTACAATTCACCACGATGTTTACCAACTAATTTTAGCTTTCACAGCACATGGTAATTTATTTCGATTGGTTTCTGATGTTAACAGCTTCCAGTAGGTTGCAGCAATGTACATCGAGATTGCGTTCTTCGAAATTTTATGGAGATCGCTTTGGCAACATAACGCGGGAAAAAGCCAATTTCTGTTATGCAGTTTTAGGAGCTGCAAATCGTCTAACAAAAGAGAGTTTAAAAACAGCGTAAAAGTTGTTTACACTTTCTGCATATATTTAGATTATTCTCTTCCTTCAATTGTTTAATTCGATAACTCATTGAGAAGTCAAATATTTAACTGGAATGGAGCAAATTATCCCTATGTTATGGTCTAATTAATTTGGAAACGTTGCGTCAAAACCAAACGTCATTTTGTTTACCTGCAAAATTGAATTTTAAATAATCCAAAGATCACCTGCTGTCCTCAGTGCACAGATCACTGTATCAAATACCCAAGGAAGACAAAAGTAAAAATGCGTGGATGACGGCGTTGACTGAGCACATGTTCATATCAATATAGGAATTTGCATTTTGAAAAACGGCAGATAGATATTAGTTACAGATGAGTCGGGTTTTTTTTCAGAAAGTGAAAATACTGTCCATCCGAAGCATCAAATAATTCCATGTTTTAAAAGAGAAAGTAACAACAGGAACGAAGTGCCAAGAGAGTCATTTGATGTTTTCTGGAAGATTTTCTCTCTCACTTTGTGGGAAGAATGCGTTGCAGGCTGGCAGGAACGAATTGCCCATCCATAGTTGCTCTTGCGAATTTGATGGCCAGCTGACTTCTTGATGTGACGCCAATTGCTGTAGTTTGGTGCACAATGCCATTAGGGAGTGAATTCCAAGATTTTGATCTAGCGACAATAGTGATACATTTCCAAGTCAGGATGTTGAGCGTTTTGGAGGTGAACCTAGAGGTGGTGCTTTCCCAATGTATCTTCTGTTCTTGACCTTCTGGATGAACCTAGTCATGAGTTTGGGAGATGCTGTATGAAGGATCTTTTGCAAACTTCAGCAATGTATCTTGTAAATAGTACACACGGCTGCTATCAAGCGACAGAGGTGCAGGGAATATATGTTACCAATTATAGTCCCCATGTTGTTGATAATATGCGATTCAATGATGGTAAAACAATTGGGTGCCACATGTTGCTGGTAAGATTGTGTCATTCTGGTGTTGGTCATTACCTGGCATTTAGTGACGTGAAAATGGCAAGGCACTTGCGAACTCAAACGTAGATATGTCCAGATTATGTTACGTTTGAATATTGACTGCCTCAAAACTGAATAATGACGAATGGAGCTGAATATTATGCAATTATCGGCGAACTTTCCCACTTTTCAACTTCCGATGTTGAATTGGTGCAGAAATGCCCTAGTGCTGACCAGCAACAGTAATTACCGTCTACCGATATGTCAGGCATGACTCCAAAACCGAAGTGTTTTCCTGGATGAGCAATCACTCTAATGTTGCTGGTCTACTTAAACTCAGACACAGTCGAATGCAGCCTCAATGTTGAACTCATCTACTTTCTGTATTTCAGCTCTTTTGTCCATATTTTAAGCAATACTGCAATTAGGATAGAAGCTGAGTGGTTCTGCTGGAACCCATACTGGAAGTCACTAAGCAGTCGCCTGCTGAGAGGGTGCTGCTTGTTAGCACTGTTGATGACCTTTCTTTTACTGTAGTAAAGAGCGAAAGTCAACAGGTGGGCTGGAATTTGGCCGAACTGGATTCGTTGTTTCTGGTTAATGTGAAGGAAAAACGTGGACGATTCCCCACATTCTCGTGAAGAAGTCCATTTGTGACTACACTGGAATGGCTTGGGTATTGGAGCCATAAAGTCTTGTGCACAAATCTTCAGTGCTATTGCAGAAATGTTATCAAGAGTTTGTATCCTCTGCAGTGTGCAGTCTCTCCAACTGTTCCTTGAGATCTCGTGGAGTGAATCGACTTGACTGAAAACTACATTTGTTATGACGGGGACGCAGGAGGAGGCCGAAATGGCTCATCCATTCAGTACTTATTCTGAAGATTACTGCGAATGATACAGCCAAAGCTTTTGCACTGAAGTACTATGCGTTTCCGTTATTGAAGATGAGTTTATTTGTTGAGGTTGGTGCTCCAGTGAGTTGTTTATACGTCAAGTATCACTCACGACTGGATGCGGTGGAACCACAGAACTTAGATCTGATCTGTTGGTGTTTGGATCACTTGCCGATATCTGTTACTTGCCTCTTATGGATTTTTTTGGGCATACAAGTTGCCTCACCAAGTTGAAACTTCATTTTCACGTGAGCATTGTGCTGCTTCTGAAGTATAGTCCTCCATGCTTCATAGAAACAGAAATGATCTCCGATCTTGATGGTTGAGTGTGGTACATGTCCGGCCAAGAAGTTTCAGATTGTGCTGTCGAACAATTCGATTGCTATTGGAGCCCGCAACGGCTCATCGATGCCCAGGCATGATGTTCCAGTTTTGTTTGGAGACTTAAAGCACGTGACTAACAACATGATGGAAGATTTTCCGAATATGAAGGCGCAGCTTGACGTCTCAAAAGTACAATTGTTATTTACTCTTACCGAAACTGTCATGGACAGATGCATCCGCTATTGGCAGATTGGAAAGATGAGGTCTGGTATTTTAGTTTTACCTAGTGTTGCTTCACTCACCATCTGCCTTAGCACCAATTTTGCAGCTGTATATTTTTGGATCCTAACAGCTAGATCCATAGGACTGCTGCCAAGCCCTGTTTGTGGTGCAAATTGAAACCTCCCACACAGTCTACGTTGTATGTTCTTTCCACCATTAGTGCTTCCTCTAAGTGTTGTCCGGCATGGAAGAATACCAATTCGTCATCTGAAGGACAACATGTTGTAAACAACAGACTTATTCCTTGTGCATGTTACCTTCAAAAAATGATCGTTTATGTCATCTAGTTTCAATGTTGTTTACTCCCACGACATCTCCCCCCAGATGATTCGCGTATTTTGTGATATGTCTGCCAGATCCATCCGACCAATGAGATAGGACATATCCAGGGGTGGTAATCGTTGTATTGTAACATTGTCTATAAGGCATGATTGTGTGAGCATGGCAATATCAAGTTGTTGCTCGATTCGTCTGTGAGACAGTGGTACCAATTTCCGTACTCACCCTCAAATGTTAGTGTGGAAGACTTTGCAGGTTTGTTTCTGCTGTTGTCTTACGCAATACCTCCTCAGATGGCAGATGATCAGTCTGGTTTCATTGCATTCAGACTCGTTGTGATTGGTAGAACTGACTGGCTTGTTAGGCCATTTCAGAAGTCAATTCATAATTAACCACATTTCTCTAGATCTGCCTTACTGCAAATCAGACCACGTAAACCTGGTATTTTTCCTTCGCTGGACATGATTCAACTATATGTGATTTTTTGACTTGGGCATCATTAGCTTCTTAACTCCATATTGTTATTTTATTGCCACCTGATATACATACTATTGATGCTGAGTCCACACATAAGCTAATGTCTGAATTAATAGACCAACAGGATTATCACGAGGCCATCACCTCCCCATGCAATTACATTTAGTTTAAACCTCTGATTTCATGCACAGATTGAGGATGATTATCTCTGTTCGAAGTTTAGGAAACCTACAATTAAAATATAAGAAAAAAAATCAGTGCAAAACATATCACGCTTGAGAATATAAGTCATGTTACCTATTCACAAAAAATATTGCAAGTTCAGGAAACAGAACAGTTTAGTATACGTCCTTTGCAAATTGAATCTTTAACTGGTATCTGCAAATAATTGCATTGGCGAATAGTCGTGCATATATTTAGTTCTGATGGTCATGTGTACCACAGTTTACATTTCCTTCCAAAATGAGGAATGATTCAGTATCCTGAAAGTTAAGATGTTTTGATGATGTTGTAGTTTTACTGGAACCGAATCGAATAATATCATGAGGCATGTGAAAATGCTGTTTTCCGTTTCATTGTGTTCTTTTCCGTATCGTGCAAATATATTGCTGAGACTAACTGCCCTTTTAATAATTAATGGAAAAGAATTGAACTCAAGTTCATATTCTGTAATTTAAAGTGCCTTATAGTTGCATAATCTGTGATTGTAATAATTATGGTTGTCGTTCAAGTAACACAGTATCTGTTCATTATTCATTTTAAGCAATGAAAACGTTTGCATTCATTTTGTCATCGACTTCTAATTTTAATGAAACATGTGAACACTTTTATGTTATACTATTTCTTCAAAGCATTGAAAGTAAATATTTCATTCATTCATTGTGTCTCAATTAGAATAACTGCCTCCTTTTAGTTCTCATGCTTATCACATTTCATAACGTGAATCTGATCATAACATCACGACATTGTCTTATCAATATTGTTTTTTAAAGCCTCACAGAACATTACTTCGTGTATTATTTTGGAAAAGTAGTATGCATAAAATTAAAAGGCAAGAATGAGATTTCAGATTCAACACAACATGAACGAATGATGTTGCTGTTGAAGTGCTTGCAATGATGACAGCAACAAAAATGAGATTTATTGAACTTATATATTCGGCTGCCATTTTTATCTTCAACTATATCTATGCTCCTTCCACATGTTATTGCTTCAATTGATCAATTATATTGTTTGCTTGTCTCTACATGAAGAGTTTATAAGTTGATCAAATGTTGGATTTATGACATTGTTTCAAAATAATCGAAGATTGAAAAGAAATCCATGTATGTTCTCACATGTATAAAAGCCTGCACAATGAGCATTTGCATCAGATAGGTAAAAATACTGTTCATTGTGGAGAAGTGTCAATGAATTTCTGACACGAGTTTGTCTTCCAGTTTGATATCACGCAGTTCCAACTATGATTCTGCCTGGCGTCTTGCATGGATACACTAAAAGCAATTAATGAAAATCATCGACATATTGTGGATGAGTTACTAACATGCTCTCAATGGAGGGAGTGGAAATTTGTCCATCAATACATTGGAAGCGAGAAAGCCAACATTTCATTTACTGGGTCAATAACGTAATTTCAAAGTTGGTTGTAATTTTAGCAATCAAGGACGTGTCATTGCTTTCTTTTTCAGCTAAATACATATTGTCAGAAATGCGACCACGACTGCTAAATTGCAGAATGTATAAATTGTAAAACACTTTCTTATTCATTTTTATTTAGGCAAAAGTTCATTTTTTAATTGAACACATTTTTGCATAACTGAATGAAACACAAACATTCTTGCCACTTGGGGATTCCTTAGCTACAAGTAGATCAACTTGTGCAACATACAAACAAAAGGCTTCAGTCCGAAGTAACATGAGGCAGTCGGTAATTATAGAAATAGAACGTTTCTACTATCCTATACTGGCAATTGTTGGTGTTCCTGGTAAGTTGCTCATGATCAATTCTTATTCATAATTATTCCTGTTAAAACTGAATCATTACTACTTGTTTATATTGGTCTGTTTGTTGGACAGTAAAAAGTGAGGTCTGCAGATGCTGGAGATCAGAGCTGAAAATGTGTTGCTGGTTAAAGCACAGCAGGTCAGGCAGCATCCAAGGAACAGGAAATTCGACATTTCGGATGAAGGGCTCTGTCCCTAAACGTCGAATTTCCTTTTCCTTGGATGCTGCCTGACCTGCT
Source organism: Hemiscyllium ocellatum (assembly GCF_020745735.1). Lineage (NCBI taxonomy): Eukaryota > Metazoa > Chordata > Chondrichthyes > Orectolobiformes > Hemiscylliidae > Hemiscyllium > Hemiscyllium ocellatum. The sequence continues at coordinate 33,238,426 of NC_083435.1, forward strand.
GCGCTTTAACCAGCAACATTTTTTCAGCTCTGTTTGTTGGACAGGCAAATGATGAGATCATCAATCAAATCGTAAGAATATTCCATGCGACAAATATTTTCTGAACTGAATACTTTGTTAGGCAGTGCATGTTATTGTGATAAATGATGTTAATCTTTATTTAATACCCTTCTTGGAGGACCATACATTTTCAGAAATAAACTGTGAGCATTTCCTATTGTTTGCCACCAATATTGGTTTCATTACGAATATGAGCCAACTTGGATGAAACAACTGAACCAATTCTGGTATAAGGATTTGTATTCTATGAAACACATTTGCAGGTCTACTTTGTTGCTGGCTCATCTGTCTTGACCTTTAACATTTTGTTTTTGCAAAAACTGTTGCATTTTAAAACGCAAATATGTCCAACCGTTCCTCTATCCAGTTGATATACCCTTGAAAAGATCTGTTTTAATTTCCTTCATCATTTACTTTTGTGAACAGAATTGCATTTCGCACATAGTGCTTTTTCCTATTCACCACTGAGATTCCAACTAAAATTCTGTTTGCCAATTTATGCCACTCATTTTCATTTCATCTACAGATTAGTATTCACTTACAATGGGTCTATGATAATGATGACATCATGACCAATCATGTAGCGACCTTTCAGTAGATATGTAAAATATGCTAACCATGTTTTCTGATTTGCAATAGGGATAATGTTTCGTTCCTGATATCATTTTAAGATTTAGTTTTACCACAGTTTGTAAAGCAGTTACAAGCCATTTCTGATATTGAACTGAGTGATCACCATACTATCTGAAATATTTCCTCGCCATGTCGCTAACTCGTTTTTCCACACTATTTCTTTATTATAATTTCTTCGGTGTGGCAATTTACCGAAGAATGCTTTCCTCCCTGAATGACCTGTGTGCCGATGTTTCCAAGTGCAAACATTCATCTGTCATATTCGATTTTTGTTTTCCGAGGATACTTAACTTTATTTATCCCAACAACTTTACAGTTTACGATCTATTATTTCGGTGTTCATTTTAATTTGAAATGTCGACTGTTCCTTCAAGTATTAACTGTTTCGAGTTGTGAACAAATGTATATACTTTTCGAATTTGAGATCTACTCCCATTTGAATTTTGCATGTTTGGAAAACCGCTTTTGCTCCAACGTCCTTTCTAGTGTGCAAATTATATCAAGCATAGCATTCATACACAAACAACTGCTATAAAATCCTCAGCCTATGTCAAATCTGACACAAAGCTCTAAAACTTTCGTTTTAACTCTGGTGGGATTTTGAAAATTCAGTCATCGTAATTTAATACTCCAGGCAATAAAATCTGAATTCGAGCTGAAAATAATTAATTTCATTATGATATCAATTGACACGTGAGAAATATTGACATGCTGCACAAATTTACCATCAAAACTAACTTCGAGTAGTTACTGTAAAATTGTATAGCTCAATTCCTATTCTCTGTTTTCAGCTAACGTGGTGACACTTCTGATACTATCTCGTGGACGATGTGAACTTTCAAAATGCATCACTCAATATCTTCTTGCCATGGCGGCAGCCGATCTCCTTTTCCTGATATTTGATGTAGTACTTTATGAAATTATTGATTCATACTTTCCATTCTCAATATTCAGTTATACTGGAGCCTGCCGTCTTATTCTCACCTTTAATTTTGCATCAGTTCACTGCTCTGTGTGGCTAACCGTGGCATTCACCTTTGACAGGTTTGTGGCGATCTGTTGTCAGAAGTTACGCACACAATATTGCACATCAAAAGTGGCAATTGTGATTATTACAGCCATTTGTCTTTTGGGCAGTTTACAAAGTGTTCCTTTTTATTTTGTATATAGACCCCGCAACATAGTTAATAATATTCCGTGGTCCTGTACTGTAAAAGACAGCTTTTATACCTTACCTGCATGGATTGCATTTTTCTGGTTGGAAACAATTTTCACCCCATTTCTTCCATTTAGTTTGACACTTCTGCTGAATGTACTGACGATCAAACACATTGTGCAAGCTAATCGAGTCAGAAGAGGGTTTGTCAGAACAAACAGCTCAAAGAAAGACAATGATTTAGAGATAGTGAATCGAAGAAAATCAATTGTTTTACTGTTAGCCATATCAGGAAATTTCATAATTTTATGGTTTGTAAATTTTGTGTCATATGTTTATGCGCAATTTACCGACACACGATTTTTAGAAGCAAATCTCAATGATTCATTTACTATCCTTGAGCAAAGTGGATATATACTTCGGACTATGAGTTGTTGTATTAACACTTTCATCTATGCCGTTGCACAACATAAGTTTCGAGAGGAGTTCAAATATCTCATTAAATATCCCTTGTCTGTGATAGCAAAATTCATTTCAGTCAGTAAATCGAATTCGATAACGTAAATCACTCTATGAAAAATATAATATTGACATTTGTAAAATTGGTTCGTAAATGTTCCTGTAAACATAGAAAATCACATGCTTCATCGATATTCACATAAAAGTGTCACATGAACACTAAAAATGTCAAACGTGCATAGAATTATATTGAAGTAAAACACAGATGTAATTGACTGCCTGTCATCAACTGAAATTAAAGGACCACGCGTTGTGCTTATGCTGCCAATTGTATTATTCGAAATGTTGCAGAAATAGGTCACTTCTTTGCAACCGACATGGTGAAACTTGTGCGTCACTCCTATAGGCCGTTTGAAAATTTTGAATTCATCACGCAAATGAAACGTAAAAGATGTGTCCAATTAACAATTCCACACTCAAAAGAATAGTTTTATGTTCTTTACTCGTCCTCTATTGTCTTATTGACCTTCTAACACAGATCGAGATATAACAAATCAGGAGTGAAACAAGACCGTGTAACTTGAAGGAACGAGCTAAAAAAGTAATAGAAAAAGAGCTAATGCGAGAAGAACCATATAACTCTTTTCGTGAAAAGCTACAGTGTTTCATGTGCAAGGTCATTGTTAAGTGTTTTGTCACATGGAGCGAATGCTGGCTATAATAATAAGTGATGTTTCTACCTTCGTCATAATCAATTTGAAGGAGTGTGAATGAAAGTAAATCTGATAATGGACAACATAGAAATCCCATCACAAATCCTTGTGTCATTGGGACATTAGCGATGCACATTTACCGATGAACATCATTAGCTTGCAGACGTCCCTTAGCTTGCTGAAAATCTTTTTGTTTCAATGTTTGTTAGAATGGTTCCATTTCGTGTGCCTAGGAGATTTTGATGGGACTTTTGCATGTAATTTTTCGCCTCATCTAAGAACTTATTAGCAATGTAGTGACACTTATTTTCTGCTCGCTTTGTGACTGAAAATTCTCAAGCCTTAGAGTGCTAATTACAAAACTTTAGAATTTACATAGGGACGTATAATGAATTATAATGCAGTATTATCAACATGTACGAGGAAAATTGAACAGTATACTGGAAAAAGAAAATTATGCATCATGATATGGTGAAGTAGTGCTCCACGTGGAGTAAAGCATACTTTATTCTTTATTTTATTTGCAGAATGATGAAAATTCTATTAAGGCTTGTAAGGATATATTTACTTGGCGAGTATTCAGATTTGGCAGTCTATCATTAGATGACAATTTGAACAGATCTTGCTTGCATCAGTTGAATGTAGTAAAATAAGGAATGAACTGATTGAAACTTTTAAACCCCTTAGACAAGACAGCTTGGGCGAAAATGTCTGTGGTTATATAAAAAGCTGTAATGCTGTGTCACTGTTTCATTGCCAGTACACACAAATTCAGTTTAAAGATTTCTTACTCTCTCTCTCCTTCTCTCCCCCCTCTCCCTACACTCCCCCCCACCCCCCCGCAACCCCAACACCACTACTCCCCCACAACGTGCCGCTTACCCTCTCATTAGTTCTCGGAGTGTTGTTGGGCTCTGCAACTCTAATTCGTTCTTTTCTTCTTTTGATGCAAGCACAGCCACTAAATATAATTTGAGGCAAATATAGATTTCACGTAGTGAAGTAAAGAGATGAGAGTAAGGAAGTTGAGCGTTGAAGATTTATTAATTTTAGCTTGATCAACCGAGAACTAATTGAATATTTTGGCACACGCACGGATCTAAGCCTCCAACCCATTGTCTGACTACATACATATATTTTCGTCCATAAATCCCAAAATATCACCCATCCCCATCCAAACCCAGATTGCACCAAATTACCCCTGTTCACCTGACTATGTCAGGCAATGAATTAGATATAATGTGAATCCAATGCCTAACAGCAGCTTGCTATCTCAACAAGTAATACGACTTTAAGACTAAATAGCGCAACTATTGTAACAATGCTTTACAACCACCTGAAAGGTAGGGAACATTAGAGTTCTCAAATGGGGTCCTCCATGAAACTGGCCATTCAAGTTCTGTCTATGACAAAGCATTACCTATGCAATCAAGAACGCTGCCCAAGATTCCGAATTATGCGAGATACAATCACCTCTCAGCCAACATTACCAAAATCCATCTCTGTGCGATTCAACAAAACACGACTTGAATGAAATAATACTCACTGATAATCATTCTCTGTCTCAAAACTACACTCAAATTAATTGTTTTGTCAACGCAATGCCAGTACCCCCAAAATGAAATCATTATTTGTCAAACTACTCAATAACCTCTGACATAAAAATATGGATGTTCTTGCCACTCGCGTATACCCCATTCAAGAAAGAAATACATTTTTCCGTTCAAATACGCCTGACCACCTTAACTCATTGCATTAGGACACATTAAAAACTCGTACTGATAGGTTTTGTCAACTCTTTAAAAACTAATTACTTGTTCATCGCAAGTTACATCTGCGTACTTCACGTTTCGAATAGACATCTATCAAACACATCAATCATCAATGCTGTCTGCCAAAGTCATATATAATTTTGTTTCCAATCAGACACCTAACTGCCTCTATTGCATAGAACAGTATTTCTTTCTTTTTTCTTCAAACGTTCATCTGCTCAGTCATGTATGCATCGACCTCATTCATGAACTGATACAAACACTTCACAACTTACCTGACTGCACCTCTCAAAATAAATAGTGCCATTGCCTTTTCTTCCTTCAACTTAACTGAATTCGTGGAATTTATGAAAGTGACGTTGAGCTGTTCAGTTATCCATTCATTTGTTTAGTCACAAAATTGAATTGTTAATTTGATTTTTAAAACAAGCAGCAAAAATGCATTACCCCTGCCTAAACTGTCCAGACGATTGTGCTGATCAACTGTGACAACGAACTCCAAATCACTTTGCTGAGCACAAAGAAATATCATGCTGGCTGATGTGGCCATGCCTTGGAAAATGAAAAGCATTGTGCTTTGTTGATCTGTTAGTATATATTGAAAAATACATTTTTTCTTGATTATTACCAGAGATAAACCCATATTAACAATGGGTCAAGCAACTTATTTCATTACACAGCTGGCTTGATAGTTGAGGTGAGTTTTTAATCACTGAATATTGACTTTCCCAAATTTGTTAGCCGTCATTTCAACTGGATGAAAAGCAGTGAAAAGTACTTAGTTTGTTTATGGCTATGGGCAGACGTTTAGTCCAAAGAGTATCTGATAGTTTTGTTTGAATTGGGAGAGTGAACTTCATGAGAACTGCTATTCAAGATATAAAACTGTCTTTGTAACAGGTCTGTTCATTGAATAAAAACGAAACAGAAGTGTTGGAAAATTTAACTCTTCCCGCCGTCTCCAGGGAGATAAAATTTTCAAAAAATATGTTTTACGTCAACTATAATAATTATCTGCTTTCAAAGTTAGTACAAATATTTCTTTTGATAAGTCCTTTTTTTTCAAAACAAGTGCAGACTGGTTATTCTGATATCAATCTGAGGATGTATTGCTTTATTTGTTTAATATTTCACTCACTCTTCCGACTCGTACGACATTGGTTAGGTCTGCATTTAAGATTAAAACTTATTTGGACTTCAGAAGGTGATAATGAGCTAGCCGTCAGACGGGTGCAGTTGATTTGCTGTGTATATTCCAAAACCGCAGTCCTGATGACTTTTTTTCCAATGACACTGAAGAAATCAGGGATATCTTTCGAATTGAATATTTTGAAAGGTTTTGGGGCACGCTTATAAGTGAAGAATCAATGTGTAAATTACCAGTATTCTGTAAACGTCTTTCATGGCGTTGGCAATGTCTATCAGCGCTCTAGATAGGCATCCCATCGAGAAATATTCATCGGGATATCAGACGAGATGTTAGAAATCGTCATACATCATACAGATGATGCACACTTCTGCATTGGCGGAATAGTGACACTGTTCCCTCACAAGGTCAGAGGTCAGAAATCTATTCTATCGCTGGCTAATTTTGGCACATTCTATCCATGTCTACGCCGGGTTCCTCCGAATTCTGCAGCTCCTTCCAATAGCTTTTGCACAGGAAAACGTGCCTCACGAACTGGCTTGAGTTTGTTTGAAGGAGTAACCCAGAGGATTGATGAGGGCATTGTGGTGGACGTGATCTGAATGGACTTCAGCACAACATTTCACAAGGCAACTCATGCTAGACTGGTTAACAAGCGTTAGGTCATATGGGATACAGTCAGAACAAGCCAGCTGGGTAGAAAACTGGCACGAACGTAAAAGAGAGACGGTGGTGGCAGAGGGTTGCTTTACAGAGTAGATGCCGGTGACCAGTCCAGATCCAGATGGATCATTACTATTGATAACTAAAACAAATGATTTGGAGATGTATGTAGGAGTTATAGGTAGAGGGTTTGCAAATGACATCAAGTTGGAGGTGTAATGGATCGTGAAAAATCTTACCTTTGAGTACAACAGGATCATGGTAAGATGGGGCAACGGGCCATTCCCTTCCTTCAGAATTCATTTTCAACTAGCAATCTATCGTGAGGGGTACATTTAACTTATCATCTTCCTTAAAACGAGCAGGATTGGAGAAAGCTCCTGTTATAATGCCTGTCCTTTCATACGTCATAAAACTCCATGTTTAAAATGGACTATCAACTCAACCTCGTATTGCAAACAACGTCATTGTTCTCCTAGTTTGTAGAGATTTGGTAACACAAATGGAAACAGTAGCTTTTTTGTGTAGGGAATACAAACTGGTCATCGGGAAGTTGCAAAGTGTGTTTCTATTTTGAGTTATTCCCTCTTTTTCAGCGACTTAGTTATCAATTTGGTGCAGTAACGAAGCCACTGTGAGTTCATGATAGTAATTTAATGAGCAGATTTATCTCTCTTAATATTCGAAGTACTAATGCGTGGAAATAACGGTGCTCACTTTCCGTAATCCTTACTCAACTATTCACCCACATTCTGCTTTAATTTTGAACTTCTTTTTCGTACCTTCGCTTGATATATCTGCTTGAATGTGGCTTTACTTTTCTTCAATTTCAGTCCATTTGTTGTCAAAAACAACGAAGAAAATATTGCAGCACTGAATCTCCATCTGTTAGTCGAGCTATTGATGATACATTGACTGCTTTCAAAATGTTCTAATCTAGTTTGTCTCCGAGACTTCAGAAGTAATTGATAATCTTCGATCATCATGTTGCATTAAAACAAACATGTTTGCTTTACTCATACGATCACATTTTTGAGGCTGGAACTGGTTAAACCCCATTCGGGACATTTGTTGTAATTTCCCGACTGAACGTACTGACTACCAGACGGATGGTGCAGGCTAATAGATCGAGAAAGGGATGAACAGAAAACAGCAGCAGTGAAACGATCATGATGTAGAAGTTGAAAACCACACAAAATCAATAATTTTGTTGCCGGCCGTATCTGGCAAATATATGTGTTATGGAGGGTAACATTCAAATTATTAGAAGAAAATTGCAATGACTCTTTTACCATACACCAACATTGAGTTGCTGCACAAAGACTTTTGTTTATGCAATTTGATAGCGCAAATTCAGAGATGAACTTAAAAATAAACTCCTTTGAGTCTCCTAATGCTATGAATAAAGAGAATTAATTAACTTTTACCATTGAATGTCATCTTTCTGTTCAAGTGGAATAGACCATTTGGTTAATAAAATGTAAAGCTACATGAACTGCATCACGTTCTCTTCCCTTGAATAAAAAAGTCATTGCAGAAAAAAATTGCTTTGTGATAGTGACTTATTTCAAATATATGTCGCCTTTGCATTCAAACATAACAAACAAAATCTACTTGCATTCCTTCAAGAATAACACTAACAACTTCAATTGACAATTACACACATACAACACCCACAAACTTCTGCATTTTTCTTATCAATAGCTTTAACTGATTTTCTTTGCCCTAAAATAGAGAGGTGTCTGCTTATATTCCTCAAAGTAATAACATGGGTAGAGGGTTTTATAATTATTGAAAATAGACAGGTTAGTTCTTGTATAAAATGATGGTCTACTCTCGTGAGGACATAACCACCTGATATGACAACTGCACATATTTACTGACTTAAGAAAAATAAATGTTCCCCAATGCTTTGCGTCATTCATTGAACTCATAGTTAATCCTTGACATAACATTTTCTTATATCACTAGTATCCATTCACATAGGTGAAGAAGCACATCACTTCGATTGGGACAACACACTTATCCAAGGAGAGACTAAACAAGGACACACACAGAAATTCCTAGAGGCTCGCATTCAACTGGAACTCCATTGATAAACACATCGATTTGGAACCCATGTACCAACTCCTGAGGAAAGTATCACTCACTTTAAGAAAGCAAGACATATAAATAGAAAGCGGGACATACCATCAGTGTTTCACTGGAGGCTCACCGATAATGTTACCTCGCATGGTGATGGAACATCTGACAACATACCTTCCAGCTTATCGACAAAACTTACAACCGGAACTTCAACCTGAGCTGCAAATCTTCTCCAAAATTGCAAACAGTAATTCAGATTGCAAAATACTGACTTTGAGGCTGCAGAGATGAGTGCAATGCACTTGGTACTTGCTGTGAGCTCAATAATTTAAAACAGGAATAAGAGAATGCAAGAGTAACATTCGATACTTTCTGCCTGCCTGTACTTGTGCAATCAGAATGATATTTGAATTCTCGAAACCATCAGGACAAAGACGCTCACTTTAGCAGCATTGACTAGTTTACTAATTGTTCCATCCATCACTGGCGCTGCATTGTTAATTTTTCCTATCCACAGGAGAAACGGAAGTACTTCACAAAGTTTCCCAGGCAAAATCGCTTTCTCCGACATCTTAAACAGACAAGTCTGAAGTTCCTCTCAAATTACACATCATCCTAATTTTCATCATTCCTGATGAAAAGCTCATGCTCGAATCCTCGATTCTTTTGTTCTTCGGATGCTGCCGGGCGACTGTGCTTTGCCAGCACCACACTTTCCGACTCGGATCTGCAGCATCTGCAGTCCTCACTTCCTTCTCGCACATGATACATTCATCTTGATGGTGTGAAAATCCTGTGGCTTAGATCTTAACAGTGAACTTTTTCTTGGTCTTTAGTGTCTCCATAAGCCGAGCAATGATCATCTGTTAAACATTAACCAAAGGTGGAGAGCAACTATACATCTTGTGATACAGGCAATTCCCCTCATTACTGAGGAAGACAGAGGTGACATTTGTTGACATTACAAGTCTCTTAAATTCACTATTTTTCTGACTTCTGCTGAGAATGGAAAAAAAGAGCACATTATTTTCTGAGTCACTTTCGCTAATAGTTGAGTTCCATTGAGCCTGGTAATGCTCTGACAATTTCCGATAAAACGTGCTGGGCCGCTGTGATCTATTGCCATATATGAATGATAAAGACTTATAAAAGGTGGTTGGCTTGGACCTTGGGTAGACTGGCTTTAGCATGCACACACGGATATTTGCAGATATAGTTTGGAGAGATTAATCTGGAGTTGGAGCAAGAGTGGGAACTCTAGTTCACGGGAAGCAGAAGTACAAATCAAATGTTTACCAACAAACACAAATGAAATGAAGCATAGCGTTTCAAGATCAGAACAAAAGAAACGAAAGGAGGATGCTTGTTGCATATGCAAAAGGCTTGGTGATTCGAACGCAAAAATTTAGTTAATTGGTTATGATTTATTTCCTTAGTTATTTGGCTCAAAGACTGGTCTTTGAAAACAAAGGTTTACAATTCATGCATCCTGGTGAAAGGCAAAGACGTGCTGTTTGGAAGACCTTAACCTCTCTTGTGGTCGCTGTAGCTAGTCTATTTAATTAAATGATAATTATGACTGGAGCTTGTGATATAAGTTCTTTTTTTTTCTCTCACATAATGAGAAATTTGGAAACATGAACTAGATTGCACCAGAACACAATGTCGGTGAAAGAAACACAGACCCAAAATTTGAAATTCTAAATTGATGAAGTGAATGGGAAAATTCGACCTCAGTGAAACCTAGCCGCTAGGAGCTATCAGCTTCAGAGAAAAGTGGAAACTTAGGTCAAATGGATAATAAAAACTTATGGTTACCAAGAGTTGTAAGTTGGAGATGCTTCATTCGCCCTTAGCTTCAGCCAGTGCCTGAGGGCATGCATTTTATGTTTCCGCAGAATGGTAGCAGTTAATGGTGTTGGCATGAGTCGATTGCATATTTTGAAAAGAGATCATGAGCCATTGGCCAAAGGCTACAGACATTCATGAAGGTCTGGGGAAGAGTAGTTAATTAGTCATATGCAGAAGCCAATCCTCCTATCCACCCCCGCTTCAATCCCCTCCTCTCCAGCTTGAAGACTCATGGTAATATTCATAACAGAAAACTGTGGGGCAATCCGAAACCAAGGAGAATATCTGCCCTTAGCAATGGGGTTCACTTTGGAGAGGAAGGAGATGACAATGGCCGAGCTCAAGCACTTGGATCGTTTGGAGTAATACTGTTTCTCAGACGGATAGAGAAAGACAGAGAGTGAATGCAGTGGGAATTTGGGAAATGGTCACATGGTTTTTGAGAATGAATATTTTGTTAAGAAGATCGAGCTGAACTGCAAAATGATTTCGGCGTCCCTGTGGCCTCCTCACTGACAAAATTACTTGGATGAAGTGTTTTAATACATAAAGTATTTGTAGTGACCAGCACACGGACCCCATTGTCGTCCCTGGACTGTTTTCAAAGTCCAAAGCCTAACGCTTTCCATTTTGCACTCTTAGACATCCAGCCTGAGCCTGAATGAGAAGTACAACTACACTACCGCATGACCAGGATTCAAATAGTTGAAAGAAGATGACTCTATTAATACTGTCAGTCGTGGCTGTGTCCCTGGATGACCCTACTTGTGTTCTATTGATAAATCACGTGATTTCAGTCGTGGACTGGCAACACATACTGTTAATCTGTGGAATTTTTTTTGCCATTTTTCTTCGCTGCCTCAGTGCCTTACAAAACAAGCGTGTGGGTCTAATTTGCCGTGATTTGCAATCTCAACACTCAAAATAATCTGATCGAGGTTACTGAAGACTCCAGTGAAATGTGTCCACAGATGCCTGACAAATGCAGTTTGGGTGCTCTCGCTTTTGCTGCCAACACTAAATAATCCCGCCACAGATCTAACCTTTCTGTATCCTCGTGACGAGAAGTGGCTAGTTTTAACGTTGCACATTCTCACACATTTTGAGGATTTTTCAAAGGGAGAATGGACGTAGGAGCTCCAGTACATTTCCAACAAACTCAGAAACATATTCTGAATGCACGTTACTGGACCGGAATCAAAAACTCTGCTTTCTCTCCAGATCATGCCAGGCCTGCTGAGTGTTTCCATGAATTTCTGATTTGCAAATTTACTCGACCTGGAATGCAGTTACATCCTTTGTTGTAACGCTCATTAGAAGATCAGTCTCCAACTTAGAGTGATTCGCCCCACGTTCTAATGAGTACATACCCGATTAGAGATATTGAACCATTCATAGGCACAGACTTGACAGTAAAAATTCGACTCGAAACGTCTAGACTGCTTGTCAGTAGTGGCTATCAGAATGGTAAAACGTAAAAATGTGAACAAAGGTTTATTTGATGCGAAGGTGTGTCCGATAAGATCCGATGTAACAAATTTTCCAGCTTGGATTATTCCTTTGCCCTCAATATTCAGGTCCCCACGTGGTGAGTTCTGGGGGTTGGAGGTGTGGGAGGGACGGGTTTAAGGCCATTCAATGTGTTTGCAGAATTTTGCTCAATACTACTAAAACCAAGTTCATCAGTCAAAGAAATAGCCTCCAAATTCCACGTGTTTCCAATGGACCTCGGAAGTGGACCCAAACCCGAATATTGGTTTGGATTACGAACTAGTCTTCAATCCAGGCACAATCCAAATTCTGACCCCGGTAAAAGACAAGCCCCAAATACCTTTTCGATTCAGGATGCTGGACAGCATTCGTTCGGTGAAGACTATATAAGTCACATAACAACACGACAAAAGCCACATAAAATCCATTACAATTTTCCAGTATTTGCTACGTAGTAAAATTAAAATGACCAAAGACTCCTACAATTCACCACGATGTTTACCAACTAATTTTAGCTTTCACAGCACATGGTAATTAATTTCGATTGGTTTCTGATGTTAACAGCTTCCAGTAGGTTGCAGCAACATACTTTGAGATTGTGTTATTCAAAATTTTACAGAGATCGCTTTGGGAACCTAACGCGGGAAAAAGCCAATTTCTGTAATGCAGTTTTAGGAGCTGCAAATCGTCTAGCAAAAGAGAGTCTCAAAGCAGCGTAAAAGTTGTTTACTCTTTCTGCATATATTTATATCATTCTCTTTCTTCAATTGTTTAATTAGATTACTCGTTGAGAGTCAAATATTTAACTGAAATGGAGCAAATTACCCCTATGTTATGGTCTAATTAATTTGGAAACGTTGCGTCAAAACCAAACGTCATTTTGTTTACCTACAAAATTGAATTTTAAATACTCCAAAGATCACCTGCTGTCCTCAGTGCACAGATCACTGTATCAAATACCCAAGAAAGACAATAGTAAAAATGAGTGAACGACGGGATTGACTGAGTACACGTTGGATATCAATATCGGAATTTGCATTTTGAATAACGGCAAATCGATATTATTTACAGATGAGTCGGAATTTTTTTTTAAGAAAATGAAAATACTGTCCGTCCAAAGCTTCAAGTAATTCCATGTTTGAAAAACGAAAGTAACAACAGGACCGAAATGCCAAGAGAGTCATTTGATGTTTGCTGGAAGATTTTTCTCTCTCATTTTGTGGGAAGAATGCGTTGCAGGCTGGCAGGAACGCATTGCCCACCCATAGTTGCTCTTGCGAAGTTGGTGGCCAGCTGAATACTTGATGTGAAGCCAATTGCTGCAGTATGGTGCACAATGCCATTAGGGAGTGAATTCCAAGATTTTGATCAAGCGACAATAGTGATACATTTCCAAGTCAGGATGTTGAGGGTTTTGGAGGTGAGCTTGGAGGTAGTGCTTTCCCAATGTATCTTCTGTTCTTGCCCTTCTAGATGAACTTAGTCATGAGTTTGGAAGATGCTATATGAAGGATCTTTGGCAAACTTCAGCAATGTATCTTGTAAATAGTACACACGGCTGCTATCAAGCGACAGAGGTGCAGGGAATATATGTTACCAATGATAGTCCCCATGTTGTTGATAGTATGCGATTCAATGATGGTAAAACAATTGAGTGCCACATATTGCTGCTAAGATTGCGTCATTCTGGTGTTGGTCATTACCTGGCATTAAGTGACATGAAAATGGCAAGGCACTTGCGAACTCAAACGTAGATATGTCCAGATTATGTTCCGTTTGAATATGGACAGCCTCAAAACTGATTAATAATGAATGGAGCTGAATATTATGCAATTATCGGCAAACTTTCCCACTTTTCAACTTCCGATGTTGAATTATTGCAAAAATGTTCTAATGCTGACCAGCAATAATAATTACCATCTACAGATATGTCAGGCATGACTCCAAAACCGGAGTGGTTTCCTGGATGAGCAATCATTCAAATTTTGCTGGTCTACTTAAACTCAGACTCAGTCGAATGCAGCCTCAATGTTGAACTCACCTACTTTCTGTAATTCAGCTCTTTTGTCCATATTTTAAGCAATACTGTAAAGAGGGTAGAAGCTGAGTGGCTCTGCTGGAACCCATACTGGGAGTCACTAAGCAGTTGCCTGCTTAGAGGGTGCTGCTTGTTAGCACTGTTGATGACCTTTCTTTTACTGTAGAAAAGAGCAAAAGGCAACTGGTGGGCTGGAATTTGACTGAATTGGATTCGTTGTTTCTGTTTAATGTGAAGGAAAAACGTGGACGATTCCCCACATTCTCGTGAAGAAGTCCATTTGTAACTACACTGGAATGGCTTGGGTATTGGAACCATAAAGTCTTGTGCACAAATCTTCAGGGCTATTGCAGAAATGTTATCAAGGTTTGTATCCTCTGCAGTATGTAGTCTCTCCAACTGTTCCTTGATATCTCATGGAGTGAATCGACTTGACTGAAAAACTAATTTTTTTATGACGGGTACGCAGTAGGTGGCCGAAATGGCTCATCCAATCAGTACTTCTTCTGAAGATTGCTGTGAATGATACAGCCAAATCTTTTGCGCTGAAGTGCTTCGCGTTTCCATTATTGAAGATGAATTTATTTGTTGAGGATGATGCTCCAGTGAGTTGTTTATACGTCAAATACCACTCAGGACTGGATGCGGTGGAACTACAATACTTAGATCTGATCTGTTGGTGCTTGGATCACTTGCCGATATCAGTTACTTGCCGCTTATGTTTGTTTTTTGGGCATACATGTGTCCTCACCAAGTTGAAACTTCATTTTCACGTGGGCATTGTGCTGCTCCTAAAGTGTAGTCCTTCATGCTTGATAGGAACAGAAATGATCTCCGATCTTGATGGTTGAGTGTGGTACATGTCAGGCCATGATGTTTCAGATTGCGCTGTTGAACAATTCGATTATTTTTGAAAGCCCACAACACCTCGCAGATGCCCAGGCTTGATGTTCCAGTTTTGTTTGGAGTCTTAAAGCACGTGACTGACAACATGATGGGATATTTTCCGAATATGAAGGCGCAGCTTGACCTCCGAAAAGTACAATGCGTTATTCACTCTTACCGAAACTGTCATGGACAGATTCATCCGCTATTGGCAGACTGGGAAGATGAGGTCAGGTACTTTATTTTCACCTGGTGTTGCATTACTCACCATCTGCCTCAGCACCAGTCTTGCAGCTGTATATGTTTGGATACAAACAGCTAGATCCATAGGGCTGCTGCCAAGCCACTGTTTGTGGTGGATATTGAAACCTCCGATCCAGTCTACATTTTATACACTTTCCACCATCTATGCTTCCTCTAAGTGTTGTCCAGCGTGGAAGAGTACGAATTCGTCGTCTGAAGGACAATATGTTGTAAACAGCAGACTAATTCCTTGTGCATGTTACCGTCAAAAAATGATAGTTTTTGTGATCTAGTTTCAATGTTTTTGACTCCCACAGCACCTCCCCAGAGATGATTTGCGTATTTTGTGGTATGTCTGCCAGAACCGTCCAACCAATGAGACAGGACACATCCAGGGATAGTAATCGTTATATTGTGACATTGTCCATAAGACACGATTGTGTGAGCATGACGATATCAAGTTGTTGCTCGATTCGTCTGTGAGACAGTGGTACCAATTTCCGTACTCACCCTCAAATGTTAGTGTGGAGGACTTTGCAGGTTTGTTTCCGCTGTTGTCTTGTGCAATGCCTCCTCAGATGCCAAATGATCAGTCTGCATTCTGACTCGTTGTGATTGGTATATCTGACTGGCTTGTTAGGCCATTTCAGAAGTCAATTCATAATTAACCACGTTTCTCTAGATCTGCGTTACATGCAGATCAGACCACGTAAACCTGGCATTTTTCCTTCCCTGGACATGATTGAACTATATATGATTTTTTGACTTGGGCTTCATCAGCTTCTTAACTCCACACTGTTATTTTATTGCCATCTGATAAAACTGCTATTGATACTGAGTCCCCACATATGCTAAATATCTGAATTAATAGACCAACAATATTAGCACGTGGCCATCACCTCCTCTCTGATTTCATGCACAGATTGAGGATGATTATCTCTGTTCGAAGTTTAGGAAACCTACAATTAAAATATAAGAAAAAAATCAGTGCAGAACACATCACGCTTGAGAATAAAAGTCATGTTAACTATTCACAAAAAATATTGCAAGTTCAGGAAACAGGGCATCTCAACAGAACAGTTTAGTATATGTCCTTTGCAAATTGAATCTTTTACTGGAATCTGTAAATAATTGAATTGGCGAACAGACATGCATATATTTCGTTCTGATAGTCATGCGTACCACAGTTTACATTTCCTTCAAAAATGACGAATGATTCCGTATTCTGAAAGTTAAGATGTTTTGATGATGTTGTAGTTTTACAGGAACAGAATCAAATAATATCATGAGGCATTGTGAAAGTGCTGTATTCCATTTCATTGTGTTCTTTTCAGTATCGTGCAAATATGTTGCTGAGACTAACTTCCATTTTAACAATTAATGGAAAAAAATTGCACTCGAGTTCATATTCTGTAAATTAAGGTGCCTTATAGTAGCATAATCTGTGATTGTAATATTTATGATTCTCGTTCAAGAAACACAGTATCTGTTTCTCATTCATTTTAAACAATGAAAACGCTTGCATTCATTTTGCTATCGACTTCTAATTTTAATGAAGCATATTAACACTTTTATGTAATACTATTTCTTTAAAGCATTGAAAGTAAATATTTCATTCAAATCATTCATTATGGCTCAATAAGAATAACTGCGTACTTTTAGTTCTCAGGCTTATCACATTTCATAACGTGAATCTGATAATAATGTGAATCTGATCATAACATCACGATATTGTCTTATCAATATTGTGTTTTAAAACCTCACAGAACCTTACTTATTATTAAGGTTATTTTGGAAAAATACTGTGCATAAAATTTTAAAAAAACATGATTGTGATTTCTGATTCAACACAACATGAATGAATTATGTTGCTGTTGAAGTGCTTGTAATGATGACAGCAACAAAAATGCGATTTAGTGAACTTATATATTTGGCTGCCATTTTTATTTTCAACTATATCTATGCTCCTTCCACGTGTCATTGCTTTAATTGATGAATTATATTGTTTGCTAGTCTCTATATACAGAGTTTATAAGTTGATCAAATGTTGGATTTATGACATCGTTTCAAAATAATCGAAGATTAAAAATCCCTGTATGTTCTCACAGGTATAAAAGCCTGCACAATGTGCATTTGCATCAGATAGGTGAAAATACTGTTCATTGTGGAGAACTGTCAATGAATTTTTGACACGAGTTTGTCTTCCAGTTTGATATCACGCAGTTCCAACTATGATTCTACCTGGCGTCTTGCATGGATACACTAAAAGCAATTAATGAAAATCATCGACATATTGTGGATGAGTTACTAACATGCTTTCACTGGAGGAAGTGGAAGTTTGTCCATCAATACATTAGAAGTGAGAAAGCCAACATTTCATTTACTGGGTCAATGAGGTACTTTCAAAGTTGGTTGTAATTTTAGCAATCAAGGACGTATCATTACTTTCTTTTTCAGCTAAATATGTATTGTCAGAAATGCGACCACGACTACTAAATTGCAGAATTTATAAATAGCAAAACACTTTCTTATTGATCTTTATTTAGGCAAAAGTTCATTATTTAATTGAACACATTTTTAAATGACTGAATGAAACACAAGTCATTCTTGCCACTTGGGGATCCTTAGCTATAAATATGATGAACTTATGCAAGATACAAACAAAAGACTTCAGTCCGAAGTAACATGAGGCAGTCGGTAATTATAGAAATAGAACGTTTCTACTATCCTATACTGGCAATTGTTGGTGTTTTTGGTAAGTTGCTCATGATCAATTCTTATTCATAATTATTCCTGTTAAAACTGAATCATTACTACTATGATTTCACTTGTTTATATTGGTCAGTTTGTTGGCCAGGCAAATGATAAGAGCATCAATAAAATCATAAGAATATTCCAAGTAACGAATATTTTCTGAATGGAATATTTTGTCAGGCAGTGCAAGCTATTTTGATAAACGAAGCTAAGCTTTATTTAACACCCTTCTTGGAGAACCATCCATTTTCAGAAATAAACTGCGAGCATTTCCTATTGTTTGCCACCAATATTGGTATCATTACGAATAAGAGTTAACTTGTATGAAACAACTGAACCAATTCTGGTATAAGGATTTGTATTCTATGAAACACCATTGCAGCTCTACTTTGTTGCTGGCTCACCTGGCTTGACCTTTAACATTTTGTTTTCCAAAAACTGTTGCATTTTAAAACGCAAATACGTTCAACCATTTCTCTATCCAGTTGATATACCCTTGAAAAGATGTGTTTTAGTTTCCTTTATCATTTACTTTTGTGAACAGAATTGCATTTCTCACATAGTGTTTTTTCTCTATTGACCATTGGGATTCCAACTAAAATTCAGTTTGCAAATTTATGCCACTCGTTTTCACTTCATCGACAGATTAGTATTCACTTACAATGTATCTATGATAATGATGACATCATGACCAATCATGTAGCGACCTTTCAGTAAATGCATAAAATAAGCTAACCATGTTTTCTGTTTTGCAATAGGGGTAATGTTTCGTCCTGATATCATTTTAAGATTTAGATTTACCACAGTTTGTAAAGCTTTTGCAAACCTTTTCTGATATTGAAATGCGTGATCGCCATACTATCTGAAATATTTTCTTGCCATGTCTCTGACGAGTTCATCCACACTATTTCTTTATTATAATTTCTTCCATGTGGCAATTTACCCCAGAATGCTTTTAGAACATAGAACATAGAAAAATACAGAGCAGTCCAGGCCCTTCGGCCCTCGATGTTGCGCCGACCGAAGCCTACCTAACCTACACTAGCCCAATACCCTCCATATGCTTATCCAATGCCCGCTTAAATGACCATAAAGAGGAAGAGTCCACCACTGCTCATGGCAGGGTATTCCATGAACTCACAACCCGCTGAGTAAAAAATCTACCCCTAACATCTGTCCTACACCTACCACCCCTTAATTTAAAGCTGTGTCCCCTAGTAACAGCTGACTCCATTAGCGGAAAAATGTTCTCTCTGTCAACCCTATCTAAACCCCTAATCATCTTGTACACCTCTATCAAATCTCCCCTAAACCTTCGTTTCTCCAATGAGAACAGCCTCAAGTGCCTCAGCCTTTCCTCATACGATCTTCCTACCATGCCAGGCAACATCCTGGTAAACCTCCTCTGCACCCGTTCCAATGCCTCCACATCCTTCCTATAGCATGACGACCAAAACTGCACACAATACTCCAGATGAGGCCGCACCAGAGTCTTATACAACTGCAACATGACCTCAGGACTCCGGAACTCAATACCTCTACCAAGAAAGCCCAGTACACCATATGCCTTCTTCAGGGCACTATTTACCTGGGTGGCAACTTTCAGAGATCTCTTGTACATGGAAACCAAGATCCCTCTGCTCATCCACACTACCAAGTAGCCTACCATTAGCCCAGTAATCCATCTTCTTGTTATTCCTACCAAAGTGAATGACTTCACACTTAGCTGCATTGAACTCCATTTGCCAACTTTCTGCCCAGCTCTGCAATTTATCTATATCCTGCTGTAACCTGCCACATCCTTCTTCACTGTCCACAACTCCACCGACTTTCGTATCATCCGCAAACTTGCTCACCCAACCTTCTAGCCCCTCCTCCAGGTCATTTATAAAAATGACAAACAGCAATGGTCCCAAAACAGATCCTTGTGGAACACCGCTAGTAAGTGCACTCCAAGATGAACCTATACCATCAACTACTACCCTCTGTCTCCTTCCAGCCAGCCAATACCTAATCCAAACCTCTAATGCACCCTCAATGCCATACCTCCGTAATTTTTGCTGTAGCCTACAATGGGGTACCTTATTGAACGCCTTGCTAAAATCCATATACACCACATCTACTGCTTTACTCTCGTCCAATTCCTTAGTCACCCTCTCAAAGAACTCAATAAGGTTTGTGAGGCATGACCTGCCCTTCACAAAACCATGCTGACTATCCTTGATCACATTATTCCTATCCAGAAGTTCATAAATCCTATCCCTTACAATTCTCTCTAAGACTTTGCCCACAACAGAAGTGAGACTCACTGGCCTATAGTTACTAGGGATTCCCTACTCCCCTTCTTGAACAAGGGGACCACATTCGCTATCCTCCAGTCTTCAGGCACTATTCCTGTAGACAACGACGACATAAAAATCAAGGCCAATGGCTCCATTATCTCCTCCCTAGCTTCCCAGAGGATCCTAGGATAAATGCCATCAGGCCCAGGGGACTTATCTATTTTCATTCTTTCCAGTATTCCCCAGACCTCTTCCCTACATACCTCAAGGCCATACATTCTAATCACTTGTGACTCAATATTCACATCAGCAACAATGTCCTGCTCCTGAGTGAATACTGACGAAAAGTATTGATTTAGTGTCTCTCCAATCTCCTCTGCCTCCACACACAACTTCCCACTACTATCCTTGACTGGACCGATAGCTACCCTAGTCATCCTTTTATTCCTGACATACCTATAGAAAGCCTTTGTGTTTTCCCTAATCCTACCAACTAAGGACTTTTCATGTCCCCTTCTCGCTGCTCTTAGCTCTCTCTTTAGATCCTTTCTGACTACCTTATAACTCTCAATCGCCCCAACTGAAACTTCACGCCTCATCTTTACATAGGTCGCCCTCTTCCTTTTCACAACGGATTCCAATTCCTTATTAAACCACGGCTCCCTCACAAGACCCTTTCCTCCCTGCCTGACTGGTACATACTTATCAAGGACACCCAATAGCTGCTCCTTTGACAAGCTCCACGTATCATTTGTGTCCTTCCCTTGAAGCCTATTTTTCCAATCCACGCATCCTAAGTCATGCCTCACCGCATCATAATTTCCCTGCCCCCAGCTATAACTCTTGCACTGCAGTGCACACTTATCCCTCTCCATCACTAGAGTAAAAGTCACCGAGTTGTGGTCACTGTCCCCGAAGTGCTCACCTACCTCCAAGTCTAACACCTGGCCTGGTTCATTACCTAGAACCAACTCCAGTATAGCCTCACCTCTTGTTGGCCTGTCTACATATTGTGTCAGGAAACCCTCCTGCACACATTGGACAAACACCGACCCATCTAACGAACTCGAGCTATAGCATTCCCAGTCAATATCTGGGAAGTTAAAGTCCCCCATAACAACTACCCTGCTACTTTCACTCTTCTCCTGTATCATCCTCGCAATAATTTCCTCTACGTCTCTCGGACTTTTAGGGGGCCTGTTGAAAACTCCTAACAGGGTGACCTCACCTTTCCTATTTCTAACCTCAGCCCAAACTCCCTCAGATAGCAAGTCTTCCTCCATCATCCTTTCCACCACTGTAATACTACCCTTGACAAGCAATGCCACACCTCCCCCTCTTTTACCCCCATCTCTGACCCTATTAAAACATTTAAACCTTGGAACCTGCAACAGCCATTACTATCCCTGTTCTACCCACATCTCTGTAATGGCCACAACATCAAAGTCCCAGGTACCAACCCACGCTGCAAGTTCCCCTACCTTATTTCTTATACTTCTGGCATTGAAGTATACACACTTCAAGCCACCTTCCTGTTTACAGGCACCCTCCTTCGAGATCGATGCCTCCCTACACTCCCTACACTCAAGGTCCTGTACTCTAAAGCTACAGTCCAGGTTCCCATGCCCCTGCAGAGTTAGTTTAAACACTCCCAAAGAGCACTAGCAAACCTCCCCCCAAGGATACTGGTGCCTCTCAGGTTCAGGTGTAGACCATCCTGTTTATAGAGGTCCCACCTTCCCCAGAAAGAACCCCAGTTGTTCAGAAACCGGAATCCCTCCCTCGTGCACCATCCCTGTAGCCACGCATTTAACTCTTCTCTCTCCCTATTCCTCGACCCTCTCTCACGTGGCATGGGTAACAAACCAGAGACAACAACTCTGTTCGTTCTAACTCTGAGCTTCCAACCTAGCTCCCTGAAAG
This sequence comes from Hemiscyllium ocellatum, assembly GCF_020745735.1. NCBI lineage: Eukaryota > Metazoa > Chordata > Chondrichthyes > Orectolobiformes > Hemiscylliidae > Hemiscyllium > Hemiscyllium ocellatum. Next base: position 33,260,581 of record NC_083435.1, read on the forward strand.
CCTGCCTAACATCCTCACCTCTCTTCCTACCTATGTCGTTGGTGCCAACATGGACCACGATCTAGGGCTGCTCCCCCTCCCCCTTAAGGACCCGAAAACACGATCAGAGTCATCACATACCCTTGCACCTGGGAGGCAACATAACAATCGTGAATCTCTGTCGCCCCCGCAAAAACGCCTATCTGTGCCCCTCACTATTGAGTCCCCAATAACGTGCCAGAGGCCTGAACCTCGTTGCTTACCCCTGTTAAGTCATCCCCCCCCACCCCACCCCCACAAATATCCAAAACGGTATACTTGTTCTTGAGGGGATTGACCGCAGGGGGTCCCTGCACTGGCTGCTCTCTGAATGACCTGTATGCCGATGTTTCCAATTGGAAACATTCATCTGCCATACTTGATTTTTATTTTACTAGGATACTTAACTTTATTTATCCCAACAACTTTGCAGTTTATGATCTATTGTTTCGGTGTTCATTTTAATTTGAAACGTCGACTTATCCTTCAGATATTAACTGTTTCGAGTTGCAAAAAAATGTATATACTTTTCGAATTTGAGATATACTCCAATTTGAATTTTGCATGTTTGGAAAACCGCTTTTGCTACAACGTCCTTTCTCGTGTGCAAATTATATCAAGCATAGTATTCAAACACAAACACCTGCTATTAAAACCTCAGCCTATGTCAAATCTGACACAAAGCTCTAAAACTTCCGTTTTAATTCTGGTGGAGTTTTTAAAATTCAGTCATCGTAATTGAATACTCCAGGCAATAAAATCGGAATTCGAGCTGTAAACAACTAATTTCATTATGATATCAATTGGCACGTGAGAAAAATTGACGTGCTGCACAAATTTACCATCAAAACTAACGTCGAGTAATGAATTCTCATTCTCTTACTGTAAAAATGTATAGCTCAATTCCTATTCTCTGTTTTCAGCTAACGTGGTGACACTTCTGATACTATCTCGTGGACGATGTGAACTTTCAAAATGCATCACTCAATATCTTCTTGCCATGGCGGCAGCGGATCTCCTTTTCCTGATATTTGATGTAGTACTTTATGAGATTATTGATTCATACTTTCCATTCTCAATATTCAGTTATACTGGAGCATGCCGTCATATTCTCACCTTTAATTTTGCATCAGTTCACTGCTCTGTGTGGCTACCCGTGGCATTCACCTTTGACAGGTTTGTGGCGATCTGTTGTCAGAAGTTACGCACACAATATTGCACATCAAAAGTGGCAATTGTGATTATTACAGCCATTTGTCTTTTGGGCAGTTTACAAAGTGTTCCTTTTTATTTTATATATAGACCCCGCGATATAGTTAATAATAAACCATGGTCCTGTACTGTAAAAGACAGCTTTTATATCTTACCTGCATGGATTACATTTTTCTGGTTGGAAACAATTTTCACCCCATTTCTTCCATTTAGTTTGATACTTCTGCTGAATGTACTGACGATCAAACACATTGTGCAAGCTAATCGAGTCAGAAGAGGATTTGTCAGAACAAACAGCTCAAAGAAAGACAATGATTCAGAGATAGTGAATCGAAGAAAATCAATTGTTTTATTGTTAGCCATATCAGGAAATTTTATAATTTTATGGTTTGTAAATTTTGTGTCATATGTTTATGCGCAATTTACCGACACAAGATTTTTAGAAGCAAATCTCAATGATTCATTTACTATCCTTGAGCAAAGTGGATATATACTTCGGACTATGAGTTGTTGTATTAACACTTTCATCTATGCTGTTGCACAACATAAGTTTCGAGAGGAGTTCAAATATCTCATTAAATATCCCTTGTCTGTGATAGCAAAATTCATTTCAGTCAGTAAATCGAATTCCATAACATAAATCACTCCATGAAAAATATAACATTGACATTTGTAAGATTGGTTCGTAAATGTTCCTGTAAACATAGAAAATCACATGCTTCATCGATATTCACGTAAAAATGTCACATGAACACTAAAAAAGTCGAACGTGCATAAAATTATATTAAAGTAAAACATAGATGTAATTGACTGCCTGTCATCAACTGAAATTAAAGGACCACGTGTTGTGCATATGCTGCCAATTATATTATTCGAAATGATGAAGAAATAGGTCACTTCTTTGCAACCGACATGGTGAAACTTGTGTGTCACTCCTATAGGCCTATTGAAAATTTTGAATTCATCATACAAATGAAACGTAAAAGATGTGTCCAATTAACAATTTCACACTCAAAAGAATAGTGTTATGTTCTTTACTCGTCCTCTATTGTCTTATTGACCTTCGAACACAGATCGAGATATAACAAATTAGTAATGAAACAAGACCGTGTAACTTGAAGGAACGAGCTAAAAAAGTAATAGGAAAAGAGCTAATGCGAGAAGAACCATATAACTCTTTTCGTGAAAAGCTACAGTGTTTCATGTGCAAGGTCATTGTTAAGTGTTTTGTTGCATGGAGCGAATGCTGGCTAAAATAATAAGTTGATGTTTCTACCTTCGTCACAATCAATTTGAAGGAGTGTGAAGGAAAGTGAATCTGATAATGGACAACGTTGAAATCCCATCACAAATCCTTGTGTCATTGGGACATTACTGATGCACATTTGCAGATGAACCTCATTATCTTGCAGACGTCCCTTACCTTGCTGAAAATCTTTTTGTTTCAATGTTTGTTAGAATGGTTCCATTTCGTGTGCATAGGAGATATTGATGTGAATTTTGCATGTAATTTTTCGCCTTATCTAAGAACTTATTAGCAATGTAGTGACATCTTATTTTCTGCTAGCTTTGTGACTGAAAATTCTCTAACCTTAGAATGCAAATTACAAAACTTTAGTATTTACATGAATTATAATGCAGTATTATCAACAGGTACGAGGAATATTCAACAGTTTAATGCAAAAAGAAAATTATGCATCATGATATGGTGAAGTAGTGCGCCATGTGGAGTAAAACATACATTATTTTCCATTTTATTTCCAGAATGATGGAAATTCTATTAAGGTTGGTAAGGAAGTATCTACTTGACTAGTATTCGGATTTGGCGGTCTATCATAAGATGACAAGTTGAACAGATCTTGCTTGCATCAGTTGATTGTAGTAAAATAAGGAATGAACTGATTAAACTTTTAAACCCCTTTGACAAGATAGCTTGGGAGAAAATGTTTGTGGTTATATAAAAAGCTGTAATTTTGTGTCAATGTTTAATTGCCAGTACTTACAAATTCAATTTAAAGATTTCTCCCTCTCTCTCTTTCTCTCCCCCGCTCCCTACCCCCCCCCCACCCCACACCCCTGCTCCCCCACCCCGTGCCGCTTACCCTCCCACTAGTTCTTGGAGTGTTGTTGGGCTCTGCAACTCTAATTCGTTTTTTTTACTTCTTTTTATGCAAGCACAGCCTCTAGATATAATTTGAGTCAAATGTAGATTTAACGTAGTGTAGTAAAGAGATGAGAGTAAGGAAGTTGAGCGCTGAAGATTTATTAATTTTAGCTTGATCAACCGAGAACTAATTGAATGTTATGGCACACGCACGGATCTAAGCCTCCAACCAGTTGTATGACTACATACATATATGTTCATCCATAAATCCCAAAATATCACCCATCCCCACACAAAGCCAGATTTCACGAAAATCCCCTGTTCACCCGACTATGACAGGCAATGAATTAGATATAATGTGAATTCAATGCCTAACAGCAGCTTGCTATCTCAACAAGTAATATGACTTTGAGACTAAATAACGCAACTATTGTAACAATGCTTTACAACCACCTGAAAGGTAGGGAACATGAAAGTTCGCAAATGGGGTCCACCATGAACCTGGCCATTCAAGTTCTATGACAAAAGCATTACCTATGCAATCAAGAACGTTGCCCAAGATTCCGAATTATGCTCGATACAATCACCTGTGTGCCAACTTTACCAAAATCCATCTCTGTGCGATTCAACAAAACACTACTTGGATCAGTGATGACTGATAATCATTCTCTGTCTCAAAACTACAGTCAAATTAATTGCTTTCTCAACTCAATGCCAGTACCCCCAAAATGAAACAATTATTTGTCAAACTACTCAATAACCTCTGACATCAAAATATGAATCATCTTGCCACTCGATTATACCCCATTCAAGAAGGAAATACATTTTTCCATTCAAATATGCCTGACCGCCTGAACTCATTGCATTAGAACACATTTAAAACGCGTACCGATAGGTTTCGTCAATTTTTTAAAATATAATCACTTGTTCATCGCATGTTACATCTGCGTTTTGAATAGACATCTATCAAACAGTGTCATTGTTTCATCAATGCTGTCTGCCAAAGTCATATATAATTTTGTTTCCAACCAGACACCGAACTGCCTTCATGGCATGGAATACTATTTCTTTCTTTTTTCTTCAAACGTTCATCTGCTCAGTCATTTATTCATCGACCTTATTCATGAACTGATACAGACACTTTATAACTTACCTGACTGCACCTCTCAAAATAGCTGGTAACATTGCCTTTTCTTCCTTCAACTTAACTGAATTCATTGACTTTTTGAAAGTGACGTTGAGCTGTTCAGTTATCCATTCATTTATTTAGTCACAAAATTGAATTGTTAATTTGATTTTTAAAACAAGCAGCAAACATGCTTTACCACCTGCCTAAACTGTCTAGACTATTGTGCTGATCAACTGCGACAACGAGCCCCAAATCACTTTGCTGAGCAGAAAGAAATATCATCCTGGCTGATGTGGCCATTGGCTTGGAAAATGAAAAGCATTGTGCTTTGTTGATCTGTTAGTATATGTTGAAAAATGCATTATTTCTTGATTATTACCAGAGATAAACCCACATTAACAAGAGATCAAGCAACTTATTTTATTGCACAACTGGCTTGATAGTTGAGGTGAGTTTTTATCGATATAACATTTGCCACTGAATATCGACGTTCCCAAATTTGTTAGCCGTCATGTCAACTGGATGAAAAACAGTGAACAGTAATTATTATGTTTATGGCTATGGACAGATGTTTAATGCAAAGAGTATCGGATGGTTTTGTTCGAATTGGGAGAGTGAACTTCATGGGAACTGCTATTCAAGATTGAAAACTGCCTTTGTAACAGATCTGTTCATTGAATAAAAACGAAACAGACGTGCTGGAAAATTTAACTCTTCCCGCCGTCTCCAGGGAGATAAAAATAAAAAAACACCTGTTTGACGTCAACTATGTTAATTATCTGCTTTCAAAGTTAGTCCAAATATTTCTTATGATAAGTCCAATTTTTTTTTTCAAAACAAGTGCAGACTGGTTGTTCTGATATCAATCTCAGTATGTATTGCTTTATTTGTTTATTATTTCACTCACTAGTGCGACTGGTACGCCATTGGATGGTTCTGCATTTAAGATTAAAACTTATTTGGACTTCAGAAGGTGATAATGAGCTACCCCTCAGGTGGGTGCAGTCAATGAGCTGTGCAAATTCCAAAACTGCAGTCCTGAAGAATTTTTTTTCCAATGTCACTGAAGAAAACTAGGATATCTTTCGAATTGAAGATTTTGAAAGGTTTTGGAGCACGCTTATAAGTGAAGAATCAATGTGTAAATTACCAGTATTCTGTAGACGTCGTTCATGGCGTTGGCAATGTCTATCAGCGGTCTAGATAGACATCCCATCGAGCAATATTCATCTGGATATCAGACGAGATTTTAGAAAGCGACGTACATCATATAGATAATGCACACTTTTGCATTGGCAGTATAGTGACACTGTTCCCTCACAAGACCAGAGGTCAGAAATCTATTCTATCGCTGGCTAATTTTGGAACATTCTCTCCATGTCCACGCTGGGTTCCTCCGAATTCTGCAGCTCCTTCCAATAGCTTTTGGACAGGAAAACGTGCCTCACGAACTGGCTTGAATTTGTTTGAAGGAGTCACCAAGAGGATTGATGAGGGCATTGTGGTGGACGTGATCTGTATGGACTTCAGCACAACATTTCACAAGGCACTCATGGTAGACTGGTAAACAAGCGTTAGATCATATGGATTACAGGCAGAGCAAGCCAGCTGGGTACAAAACTGGCACGAACTTAAAAGAGAGAAGTTGATGGCTGAGGGTTGCTTTACAGAGTGGATGCCGGTGACTAGTCGTGTTCCAGATGGGTCATTGCTATTGATCACTAAAACAAATGATTTGGATATGTGTGCAGGAGTTATAGTTCGTGGGTTTGCAAATGACATCAATTTGGAGTTGTAATGGATCGTGAAAAATGTTACCTTTGAGTACAACAGGATCATGGCAAGATGGGGCAACGGGCCATTCCCTTCCTTCAGAATTCATGTTCAACTAGCAATCTATCGTGAGGGGTACATTTAACTTATCATCTTCCTGAAAAAGAGCAGGATTGTAGACAGCTCCTGTTATAATGCCTGTCCTTTCATACGTCGTAAAAATCCATGTTTAAAATGGACTATCAACTCAACCTCGTATTACAAACCACGTCATTGTTCTCCCAGTTTGTAGAGATTTGTTAACACAAATGGAAACAGTAGCTTTTTTGTCTAGGGAATACAAACTGATCATCGGTAAACTGCAAAGTGTGTTTCTATTTTGAGTTATTCCCTCTTTTTCAGCGACCTAATTATCAATTTGGTGCAGTAACGAGGCCATTGTGAACTCATGAGATACATTACTCATTTCCTGATAGTAATTTAATGAGCAGATTTATCTCTCTTAATATTCGAAGTACTAATGCATGGAAATAACAGTGATTACTTTCCGTAATACTTACACAAGTATTCACCCACATTCTGCCTTAATTTTGAACTTCTTTTTCGTACCTTCGCCTGATATATCTGCTTGAATGTGGCTTTACTTTTCTTCAATTTCAGTCCATTTGTTGTCAAAAACAACGAAGAAACTATTGCAGCACTGCATCTCCCTCTGTTAGTCGAGCTATTGATTTACCTTGAGTGCTTTCGAAATGTTCTAATCTATTTTGTCTCCGAGACTTCAGAAGTAATTGATAATCTTCGATCATCACGTTGCATTAAAACACACATGTATGCTTTACTCATACGATCACATTTTTGAGGCTGGAACTGGTTAAACCCCATTCGGGACATTTGTTGTAATTTCCCGACTGAACGTACTGGTACAGGCTAATAGATCGAGAAAGGGATAAAGAGAAAACGGCAGCAGTGAAAACGATCATGATGCAGAAGTTGAAAACCACGCAAAATCAATAATATTGTTACTGACCGTATCAGGCAATATATGTGTTATGGAGGGTAACATCCAAATTATTGGAAGAAAATTGCAATGACTCTTTTACCATTCACGAACATTGAGTTGCTGCACAAAGACTTTTGTTTATGCAATTTGATAATGCAAATTCAGAGATGAACTTAAAAATAAACTCCTTTGAGTCTCCTAATGCTATGAATAAATCGAATTAATTAACTTTTAAAATTGAATGTCATCTTTCTGTACAAGTGTAATAGACCATTTGGTTAATAAAATGTAAAGCTACATGCACTTCATCACGTTCTCTTCCCTTGAATAAAAAAGTCATTGCAGAAAAAAAAATTTGCTTTGTGACAGTGACTTATGTAAAATATATGTCGCCTTCGCGTTCAAACATAACAAACAAAATCTGCTTGCATTCCTTCAAGAATAACACTAACAACTTCAATTGACAATTACGCGCATACAATACCAACGAACTTCTGCATTTTTCCTATCAATAGGTTTAACTGTTTTTCTTTGCCCTACAATAGAGAGGTGTCTGCTTATATTCATAAAAGTAATAACATGTGTAGAGAGTTTCATATCTATTGAAAATAGACAGGTTAGTTCTTGTATAAAATGATGGTCTACTCTTGTGAGGACATAACCACTGATATGACAACTGCAGATATTCACTGACGTATGAAAAAAAATGTTCCACAAGGTTTTGCATGATTCATTGAACATCTCTTATATCACTAGTATCCTTTCACACAGGTGAAGAAGCACATCACTTCGACTGGGACAGCATATCTATCCGAGGAGAGGCTAAACAGGGACACACACAGAAATCCCTAGAGGCTCGCATTCAACTGGAACTCCATCGATAAACAATTCAATTTGGAACCATTTACCAACCCTTGAGGAAAATAACCCGAAATGGTATCACTCACTTTAAGAAAGCAAGACCCATAAATAGAAAGCGGGGCATACCATCAGTGCTTCACTGGAGGCTCACCAATGATGTTACCTAGCATGGTGACGAAACATCTGACAACATACCTTCCAGCTTAGCTACAAAACGTTCAACTGGAACCTCAACCTGAGCTGCAAATTTTCTCCAAAATTGCAAGCAGTAATTTAGATTGCAAAATACTGACTTTGAGGCTGCAGAGATGAGTGCAATGCACTTGGTACTTGCTGTGAGCTCAATAATTTAAAACAGGAATAAGAGAATGCAGGAGTAACATTCGATACTTTCTGCCTGCCTGTATGCATGCAGTCAGAATGATATCTGAATTCTCGAAACCATCAGGATAAAGACGCTCCCTTTAGCAGCATTGACTAGTTTAATAATTGTTCCATCCATCACTGGCGTTGCATTGTTAATGTTTCCTATCCACAGGAGAAACGGAAGTATTCCGCAAAGTTTCACGGGCAAAATCGCTTTCTCCGACCTCTTAAACTGACAAGTGGAACAGTCTAAAGTTCCTCTCAAATTAGACATCATCCTAATTTAGAAAACGAACCACGTTCCTGATGAAAAGCTCATGCTCGAATCCTCGATTCTTCTGCTCTGCCGGGCGACTGTGCTTTGCCAGCACCACACGTTCTGACTCGGATCTTCAACATCTGCAATCCTCACTTCCTTCTCGCAGATGATACATTCATCCTGATTGTGTGAAAATCCTGAAGCTTAGGTCTTAACAGTGAACTTTTTCTTGGACTTTAGTGTCTCCATAAGCCGAGCAATGATCATCTGTTAAACATTAACCAAAGGTGGAGAGCAACTATACATCTGGTGATATAGGCAATTCTGCACAACGACGTATTACTTTGGAACACAGAGGTGACATTTGTTGACATTACAAGTCTTTTAAAGTCACTATTTTTGTAACTTCTGCTGAGTATGGAAAAAAGAGCACATTATTTTCTGAGTCACTTTGCTAATAGTTGAGTTCCATTGAGCCTAGTAATACTCTGACAATTTCCATAAAACATGCTGGGCCGCTGTGATCTATTGGCATGTATATGAATGATAAAGACTGATAAAAGATGGTTGGCTTGTACCTTGGCTAGACTGGCTTTAGCATGCTCACACGGACATTTGCAGATATAGTTTGTAGACATTAATCTGGAGTTGGAACAAGAACAGGAGCTCTAGTTCACGGGGAGCAAAAGTAGAAATCAAGTATTCAACAAGAAATATAACTGAAATGAAGCATAGCGTTTCATGGTCAGAATAAAAGAAATGAAAGGAGGATGCTTGTTGCATATGCAAAAGGCTTGATGATTTGAAAGCAAAAATTGAGTTAATTGGTTATGATTTCTTTACTTAGTTACTTGGCTCAAAGACTAGTGTTTGAAAACAAAAGTTTACAATTCATGCACCCTGGAGAAAGGCAAAGACGTGCTATTTTGAAGACCTTGACCTCTCTTGTTGTCGCTGCAGCTAGTCTATTTAATTAAATGATAATTATGACTGGAGCTAGTGATATAAGTTCTTCTTTTCTCTCATGTAAGAAGAAATTTGGAAACATGAACTAGATTGCGCCAGAACACAGAGTCAGTGAAAGAACCACAGACCCAAAATTTGAAATTCTAAATTGATGAACAGAAGGAGGAAATTCGGCCATAGTGAAAACTAGCAGCTAGGAGCTATCAGCTTCAGAGAAAAGTGGAAACTTAGGTCAAATGGGTCATAAAAACTTATGGTTACCAAGAGTTGTAAGTTGGAGATGCTCCATTCGCCCTTTATGTTTCCGCAGAATGGTAACAGTTAATGGTGTTGGCATGAGTCTATTGCATATTTTGAAAAGAGATCATGAGCCATTGGCCAAAGGCTACAGACATTCATGAAGGTCTGTGGAACAGTAGTTGATTAGTCATATGCAGAAGCCAATCCTCCTATCCACCCCAGCTTAAATCCCCTCCTCTCCAGCTTGAAGACTCATGGTAATATTCATAACAGAAAACTGTGGAGAAATCCGAAACCAAGGAGAATGTCTGCCCTGAGCAATGGGGTTCACTTTGGAGAGGAAGGAGATGTCAATGGCCGAGTTCAAACACTTGGATCGTTTGGAGTAATACTCTTTCTCAGACGGATGGAGCTAGACAGAGAGTGAATGCAGTGGGAATTTGGGAAATGCTCACATGGTTGATTAAAGAATGAATATTTTGTTAAGAAGATCGAGCTGAACTGCAAAATGATTTCGGCGTCCCTGTGGCCTCCTCACTGACAAAATCACTTGGGTGAAGTATTTTAATACATAAACTATTTGCAGTGACCAACGTACGGACCCCATTGTCGTCCCTGGACTGTTTTCAAAGTTCAAAGCCTAACTCTTTCCATTTTGCACTCTTAGGCATTCAGCCTGAGCCTGAAGGAGGTGTACAGCTACACTACCGCATGACCAGGATTCAAATAGTTGAAAGAAGATGACTCTATTAATACTGTCAGTCGTGCCTCTGTCCCTGGATGACCCTACTTGTGTTCTATTGATAAATCACGTGATTTCAGTCGTGGACCAGCAACACATACTGTTAATCTGTGGAAATTTTTTCGCCATTTTTCTTCGCTGCTTCAGTGCCTTGCAAAATAAGCGTGTGGGTCTAATTTGCCGTGATTTGCATTCTCAACACTCAACATAATCTGATCGAGGTTACTGAAGACTCCAGTGAAATGTGTCCACAGATGCCTGACAAATGCAGTTGGGTGCTCTCGCTTTTGCTGCCAACACTAATTAATCCCGCCACAGATCTAGCCTTTTTGTGTCGTATAGTGACTGGTTTCAACGTTGCCAAATGTGTAGCTCCCATTCTCACATATTCTGTGGATTTTTATAAGGAAGAATGGACGTAGGAGCTCCAGTATATTTTCAACAAAATCAGGAACATATTCTGAAGGCACGTTACTGGACCGGAACTAAAAACTCTGCTTTCTCTCCAGATCATGCCAGACCTGCTGAGTCTTTCTATCAATTTCTGACTTACAAGATTACTGGAACTTGAATGCAGTTGCATCCTTTGTCCTAACGCTCATTAGAAGATCACCCTCCAACTTAGTGTGATTCGCCCCAAGTTCTAATGAGTACATACCCGATTAGTGATATTGAACCATTCATAGGCACAGACTCGACAGTACAAATTCGACTCGAAACGTATAAACTGCATGTGAGGAGCGGCTATCAGAATGGTGAAACATAAAAACGTGAGCAAGGGTTTATTTGATGCGAAGGTGTGTCCGATAAGTTCTGAAGTAACAAATTTTCCAGTTTGGATTATTCCTTTGCCCTAAATATTCAGGTTCCCACGTGGTGAGTTCTGCGGGGTTAGTGGTGTGGGAGGGACGGGTTTAAGGCCAGTCTGTCTGTTTACAGAATTTTGCTCAATACAGCTAAAACCAAGTTCATCAGTCAAAGAAATAGCCTCCACATTCCACGTGTTTCCAGTGGACCTCGGAAGTGGACCCAAACCCGAATATTGGTTTGGATCACAAACTAGTCTTCAACCCTGGCACAATCCAATTTCTGACCCCAATAAAAGACCAGCCCCAATTACCTTTTCGATTCAGGATGCTGGACAGCATTCGTTCTGAGGCCTCAGCCTTGGGGTCTGAACAGCAGTTAGCCCCATCAGTTCCTGCCAGGAAAGGCAAATCTTTGCACGCAGCAGCCCCACCAGGGAAAAGGATATCTGGAGACATTTAATCCAAGAAAGTGTCCCATTCGGCGCTCTTGACCTGCGACAGAAGCAGTCATCCCAATGATCTCACTGTGACCTGGTGGAGGTGCAAGTCCCTGGCAGGGAGAATCCCTCCACCTGGGTGGACCAATCCATTCGTTATGTTCCTTCCTCTCTCTCTCTCTCTCTCTCTCTCTCTCTCTCTCTCTCACACACACACACACACACACACACACACACACACACACACACACACACACACACACACACACACACACACACACACACACACACACACCATGCTGTACAATCCAACGGTGGTACTCTCCTAATCCTAACTCGAAGAATATTGTAATGAAGTTCTGCTACTAATGTAAACAGAGCTGTCAGTGCATTCTGGTCGTACAAACCTGTCAGAGGGTAGAGTATAATCCATATGAAAATCATTTCCATTTTATATCCATTTTTCATCTATCCATCAAAAACTAATGCACTGGCCTCCTTGTTAGTCCAAAATTTCGATTGCAATTATCAGGCTTAAAGTAACCCCTGACATACAAACAGGCACAGGTAAAATCACTCCAGTTACTCCATTTTACATGATTAGATTTGATTTATTATTTTCACATGTACCTGAGTACAGTGAACAGTGTTTTTTTTCGTGCAATGCAGAGAGATCCTGCAAAGTTCATGAGGGTAATGAAATAGGGCGAAGAATGCAAATATAGAGAAGGTGCTCAAAGAGGGAGATCAACATGAAATTCAACATTTGTGAGTTACATTCAGAAGACTAATTACAGCGAGGTAGGAACTGTTCCTGAATCGTTTTGTATATGTGTTCAAACTAATGCATCTTATGCCAGGCACAAAGAGGGAGCAAAAGTTTGTAACCGGGCAGGGAGGGGCCTTTGATTACTTTGACTGCCTTTATTAGGCAATGAGAAGTATAGATGGAATCAATGGATAGAAGGTTGGCATGAGTGATTTACTGGGCTGTGTTCAAAACTTCCTGTAGTTTCTTATGGTCTTGGGCAGAGCACTTGCCATAGAATGCTGTACATGCACCCGGATTAAATGTTTTCTTTGTTGCAGTTGTGAAAAAAACGAAGAGTCTTTATGGAAATGCTGAATTTATTTCACGTTCCAAAGATGTAGAGGCGTTGTTTTGCTTCTTGGACATCACGTCAATGTGGATAGACCACAACACATTGTTCATAATCATCATTCAGAGGAACTTGATACTCTCCACAGACCAGAATGGACCCTCCATCATACTTCCTGAAGTCATTGACCAGCCTTTTTCGTTTTGCTCACATTAAGGGAGAGTTTTTAAAATTCTTTATACCATGCCACCAATCAGTCTATCAATTTCCTTCATTCTGTCTCGTTATTATGTGAGATCTGGACTTCAGGCCATGTCAGTGGAGAATGTATAGATAGAGTTAGGGCAAAATTGGACCACACAATCATGACTGCACATACGGTACAGTAAGGGGGTGAGTATGCAAACTTGCAGAGCACCAGTGTGAAGGGTTATTGTGGAGGAGATTTTTTTCTCACTGATTATGGTCTGTGGGCAATTAAGTCGAGGATGTATTTACTTGGATATACATTTTTGTGCGTAATGTGAGGTCCGAGACACAAGCAATTGACTAATGCAAGAATCATTTGCAGAAATCGGTTAAAGCAATCTTTGGAAGGAAATTGGTCATGCACGGGCAATGCCAGAAGTTGTTATAAAATATGCTTACAAGTACAGAATTGTGGGTAGGTACGAGGTCAGACGTTATCTAAAGATGATAACAGATATCACGTATCCCCCTTCTCCAGGGTGATCATATGCAGCATTGCCACGTGAATTGTCAGGTTGCGATTGTTGGAAATATACATCGCAGTCTGCAAGCGGTTTGCCCCACTCAATGCAGTCGAATGATCCATTGCAATAACTCCTTGATGTTTGAGTTGCACAACCAATGGTTGTGTATTGGAGGACAATTTGGAGCTCAGAAGATTGTTACCAGAGGAGACTGCCAGGGCTTTTCCACAAGCAGATATATGGAAAACTTTTATGTGGCTATCGGTCCAGAGAAAGGGCTAGTAAATGTGTGACGGTGTTTGCACGAAATTGGAAATGGGCAACTAGCCAAAAGTGCAGGCCTACACGTTTGTCTGAGGACAATAAAAAAAAGGCAAGATGGGATATGTTTAAATGCACGCAGGCAAAATCTGATGTGAAAACATACACAACGAATTGGTAAGGATGTGTTCGATGTCTGGAACTCAGCTGCCAGTGTGGTTCCATCCCCAACGTTATGGATTACACTTATATTTTATAGATTGATAGAAAATACTGATTGACACAGAGAGATCAAGAAGCAGGCCACACAATGATTTGATAACAACTTACGGTGCAGATTGTCAAACTACTCACAACGCAGGTAATTTGGATAATCAACTCAACCACTTAACGAATAAAGTTACACAGACACCGGATATAATTAGTCTGGACAGTCAGCAAAGTGACGGGGAATGGGCAGGCAGAGGGATCATAGTGATAGAGAGAGATCTAAACGAGAATCAGGTAGACAAATATATACGAATGGTGCTAGAAGAGCATATACAATATCATCCAGGGAAAGATAGATAATGACAGAGGCAGACCAATAGAACTCTGCAGAATCCGTGGACAGTGGAGATCAAACTTCAAACTTGCTAAGCAAGGACAGTTCCCATCTTGAATCAACGACGAACAGATCAAGTATTGTTTAAGAGGATATTCCAAACAGATATTCCAAATTTACAGTAACTGACCAAGATTTGATTTTATGGGTGAAAAGCTATGGGAATGCTATTCAGGATCGAAATCACAACGTCTAAACATATTCGACTAATTGTCTGTGATGAAAAAAATGTCGGCATTATCTGAGAGGGAGTACTGAATGCATATGATGTCTGTCTTCTCCGTGCTTTTGAGGAAAAGGGATGTCTTTTAGGCATCACTAGATTAATTTCGCTAAACAAAAATAGTTTTGTGCTCCATTAATATATGAATTAAAAACATGTTGACAGTTTCTATCGAAACATCCGTTTAAAACGTACTGGAGAGATCCAGAGACTGACATAACTGGTGTAGCCTATAGGGAGAAGAGAGAATGTTGCATCACAAAATCCTAAACACCTTCCATGTGAGACTTACATATTTAACAATCAACGCACAATCATTTGTATTAGGGCACACATGCCAGCTCCAGTAAGACAAATCAAACTCGCACATATCCACCAGCGATGTGAAACGTTATTATTGATCAGTAGCAAACTCAGACAAACTTCACGAGATTATTGGAGGTCATATAACATGGCATCAAACCATGTTACCAGGAAACTGTGAGAAAGCTGTTCCTGTAACAAGTTAAGGCTTTCCTACTTTTTTTTCATAGAGGTTGCAAACAAAACAGGTTCCTAAAGCTCTGAATTCGGATAGATTTTATGGCCAATGTGTTTACAGTTAAAAGATGCTGCCTCAGACAGAAGAGTTTCAAGTCTTTAAAAAATGTATCATGAAAAGGGAATCGTCAGTTCTTGCATCTCAGCTAATACTCTGGTTTAGTTTTAATGCAGCAGTGCATGTGTGAGGAAACACTGCTGGACCATCAGTCTCCCCCTCTTTCTGACTTCTGTCCTTTAAGAACCTGTTTGATCTTTACTTTTGTGTCAAGGGATGTTAACAGGGACTGTTGCAACAGCATAAGTATGTTTGGATAATCTGTTGGGCTTTTGGGTATGATAAGTTGTTTGGTATTATGTTGTCTCATCTTTATGTTTCATTCAGTAATCTTATCAATAAATTTGGTTTTGTTAAAACTAAGTAGTTTGATCAGCTGAATCTCTCCTATAATATCCTCTGTACACTTGCTTAAATCAAGAACAAAGTTAGGTTCTGTGATACTTTCTTAAAATATTCTGAGGGATCTGGCCTGGTCCATAATAAAACACGTGGCAGGTCATGACACAATTGACAAATGTCCTACCAATTATTCAGCTTGATTTCTCCACTAACATTTGAATTTCACTGCCTGCTGAATTACAGCAATTGGGGAAGGTGTTTTTTCTAGTTCTGGTTGAAGAATCCATTGCACGGACAATACATGTCAACATTTCTAGCAGCACGCAACAAAGACAAAATTCGAATATATTGTTCTGATTTCATGGAATTTTGGGAGGAACAGTGATGATAAGAGCCAAGACAGATATATGGAATTAAAGTTGCTATGGCTAGTAGCAGCATGTTCGAGGTTTATGTTTGCATTTTGGAAAGAGAAGAACCAAGAAGTGATGCTGAAAATGTGTTGCTGGAAAAGCGCAGCAGGTCAGGCAGCATCCAAAGAGCAGGAGAAACGTCGATTCTCCTGCTCTTTGGATGCTGCCTGACCTGCTGTGCTTTTCCAGCAACACATTTTCAGCTCTGATCTCCAGCATCTGCAGTCCTCACTTACTCTTTACAAGAAATGATCTCGATTCCAAGAATGCAAATATGGAATTATCGTGCATGGTGCTAATAAATAGCAAACAAAATGAATTACAGTGGGAATATCTCGAGAGAAAAAAGCAAACCTAGGGACCAAAAGTAAATCCTAAATAATATAGCTTTAAGGCAAAATTATTGCAGTATCTATCACTCCCCTAGCCAAGCTGTTCCTGGACTGCTACAACACTGGAATAATCCAACGATGTGACGAACTCGCCAGATATGTTTCGTGCACGAACAGTAGGACAGCTCTAACCTGGGCAATAGCAACTAATTAATCAACTCTCAATCATCAACTGATCTGTGGAAAGCGTTATCAACAATGTCATTATGAAACACCTGCTTAGTAATAGCCTGCTCACTGATGCATAATTTGGGCTCCACCAAAGCTACTGAGCTTGTGGCATCATTATCGGCGTTCAATGTTCATTGTTGAAACATGTATGGAAGAGTTGAATTTCAGAGGTGAGGTTCGAGTGCCAGCCGTCATTTGACTGAATGTTGCATCAGGTACCCATAGGGACAAGGAAATTGAATCTATGTGGATAGGGTTGAGAGTTTTCAGTGATTGGAGTCATACCTGACACAGAGGAAGATGGTTGCGGTTGTTGTAGGTCAACATTCTCAACTCTCGGATATCTATGCTGGAGTTCCTCGGGATACTATCCTGAGTGTTCTGTGAGACTCCCCACTTTTCTGGATAATTGTAGCTCAAACGACATTTAGGGAGCTTGACGATATCCAGAACAAAGCAGCTGGTTTGATTGTACACCACCACCCCCTCCCCCCCCCCCCCCCCCCCCCCCCACCCATGAACATCCATTTGCGCCACCACCGACAATCAGGAGCAGAAAATATGCAACATCCACTAGATGCACTGTACAAATTCATGAAAGATCCTTAGACAGTTTCCTCTAAACTCGCAATCATTTCCATATAGGACAAGTCCAGCACATATATGGGAACACCACCATCTTTAAGTTCCTCTCATTACTGGCTTGAGCAAAAATTGCCGTTCCTTCACTCTCAATGTGTCAAAATCATTGGATTCGTTTGCTAACAGCATTCTGTGTCTACCTATAGCACGTGGACTGAACTGTATCGAGAAGTCGGCTCATTACCACCTTCTCAGGGAAAACTAGGGACAGGCAATACATTCTGGTCCAGCCAGAAAGCCCATGACCCATGGCAAAATAAAAGAAAAATGGGAATTTTCAGACAGATTGGAGAAATGAATTCGTCACAAGAAGATGAGTTCATTGAAAACATTCAGGCCATTTCTGTCCGAATATTACATGTTTCTATCAACAAACGTAATGAACGTTTTTTTTGAACTGGCAAAGAATACTGAGACAGGACGAATCGTATATCTTATGGTAAATGATGTCATAAAATAGATCAAGGCTCCTCAAAGCATATCAAGGAAACAGCCGAGACATTATTTTTTAAAATATTTTAGAGGTAGGTGTGAGGCATAGCATGGCAGATGTAATTCGGCTGTTGAAACTACTCGACAATAAGCAAAACAAACTTTATTTTTGCACTTCAGCTAAAATAAAGACAAAATACAAATAAAAGTAAAGGTTTGGCTTAACTGAACTATACCTGTGCACACAAACAAATATTCCACAAATGCAACCTTGGCACAGCCAACTTTAGTGAATTAGATTGTCTTACTTGCAATTCTACAAGCTGGAGAAGGACCCCACCTTTTAGCTGTAGCAAAGAGAGAGGAATGTTGCAGCGTTCACCATCCCAACAGCTACTGCTGAAAGCAAAACGAAAATTTTTTTGCTCTCTGTGATCTTAACCCCAATCATTCTGGTTGCCTCTATTGCTCAAACTTTACAAACAGCCCAAGCTTTATGCCCTTGGTTTTGAGCAGACCACTCGACACCTCTGCCTCAATTTTTCTTCAGCATATAAAAACATCTCTTAAAGTTATCAGACCATTACAAGTAACATGACTGGCTGTATAAACCCATATCAATGTTTCAAACATCTGCAGCGAGTAATTCACTTCCTGACTCCCCAAGGCCTATTTGACCATCCAGCAGTCCTGTTTGGCTTCAGGCTCAATTGACGACTGCAGCTGCTTAAATACAACAGAGGGTAATATTTTTGTCCCAACTATGGGCAATCAGCATACCGTGCTGCAGATATTGAAAGATACGACCCAACTTTTGAAGAACAAATAAAAGTGTCTACAAAGGAAACGAAAATAGAAACTGCTGGAGAAAATGTGCACGTCTCAGAACATCTGTGCAAATAAAGCAAAGTTAACGCTTTCTTAAAAGAAACTCTACATTCGAAAGGTTAACTTTGTTTTCTCTCCACAAATGAAGCCAGACCTGTGAGATTCTCCAGCAATTCATTTTTTTATGCAGATGTAGTGCAGCAATTTGTTGAGTTCAGGAGTGCACAATCACATTTACTCAATATCGGCAGTCAGCAATTTGTAGCAATGTTCACATAACTTATTGAGCTTGATAACAAGCAGCAGTTTAGATATTATTCATTAGTTTAATTAGATGACGAAAATACATGACCGTGACAACTCATGATGTTTCCGTGATGTCAGAGGGAAACTGGCACAGAATATTTTCGTCTCATTAGTGTCAAAAAGGCTGAAAACTCATTGTCTGTGTATTCCTCCTCCTCTTCTAATCGCACATTTTCTTCATGGCGAATACACCTATTTGAGGATTGATCAATGATGCTCATCTCCTGCATGGTCTTTCTTTTGAGAACTGATCAATGTGGACTATAGCCTGCAGTCCACCATCAGAAAACTAACCATCCGAAATTCCAGAATTAGTCTGCCCTTGCCTCTGGCACATATTGTTACCAGATATGCAATTAACTGAACGTAGTGCCAATCAATTGTCTGGTCATTTGACCAACAGTCATGAAGCAATTACTCGGGATTTTGGGTAACCACTGTCACCTTGCCCATCTTCACCTGAGGGGTACACGCATTCAATGTATGCCATGACCAAAGTGTCTTCCATGG
Organism: Hemiscyllium ocellatum; assembly: GCF_020745735.1. NCBI lineage: Eukaryota > Metazoa > Chordata > Chondrichthyes > Orectolobiformes > Hemiscylliidae > Hemiscyllium > Hemiscyllium ocellatum. The sequence goes on from NC_083435.1 coordinate 33,280,035, forward strand.
TGATTCCTTATGCTTTCTTAAGCCAGAAATTGTGAGAGCTAATTACTGCTCCAACAATCAATAAATAATATTTTATATTGCACACATGCTTGGAAATTTTTTCCTTCAGGAATACAAATTTCCAATAATAGAAGTTTTATACAATGGCAGGAAAAGTTGAAAAGCAAAATAGTATTAAATAACCAAAACACTCAAAACGTTGTAATGCTTGTGTGACTAGATGACTTGCATGTCAATCAGAAATTACATGCAGCACGAAATTCGGCAGGAAAATTATTTGGTGTTCTTCATTGCAAATGAGATACAGTATAAGATTGCTTGTTACTGCTGGACAGAGCATGGCCGAGCATTCGCCTGAAGTAACGTGTAAACCTCTGATGTCCTTACGTGAGATTGTCATTAGTCATTGGATATCTGTTGCAGAGACATCAGGGAAGACCAACATTTTAAATATTGCAAAATATGAGTTTAACAATCTTGAGTTGACGGGGTATCCATGGTTATTGAAGGGAGTCAGTAAAATATAGATTAGATTCCCTACAGTATGGAAACAGGCTCTTAGGCCCAACAAGTCCACGCTGACCTTCCAAAGAGTAAATCACCCAGACCCATTCCCCATATTTACCACTGATTAATGCAACTAACACTATGGGTAATTTAGCATGGCCAATTCACCTGATCTGCACATCTTTGGATTGTAGGAGGAAGCTCACGAGGACACGAGGAGAATGTGCAAACTTCACACAGACAGTCGCCCGAGGCAGGAAGCAAACCTGGGTGCCTAGCGCTTTAAGGAAACAATGATAACCACTGAGCCACCGTGCCACCCTAAGGCTGACCAAATCCATAATGACCATATCGAATAGCAGGCTGGGTCAATTGGTCAAATGTTGTCCCAAGTTAATATTACTCTGAATCCTATGCATTGGAGTGCACTTCACATTAGCACATTGTGCAAGCAGTTTATAACATATACAAGTAAAGGAAAAGCTTGACATAAAAAAACCTCGTTGGATACAAATTCAGACTCTCAGAGGAACTAAGTATCGACATAGTTCAATCTGTTAACTTTAATTTGAAAAAAACTCTCCCTACCAGTACATGTCACAACATGCTGAATTCCCTGTGTATAATCAGTGCGGGTGCAGGAATACCAGTGATTTCACAGAAAATATCATGATGTCTTTTGAAAACAGTGAGGCATTTTGAAGTTTTACAACTTTAACTCAATTATTCAAGAATTGGAAAGAAAACTGGTCAGTGGAATGCTTCTTGGAGCTCGATATTTCCTGTAGTGATGCTCAACATGCATGGAAAATCATGGCATTGACAAAAAAGAAAAGCATTGTTACATTTTTCCGAGAAACGTGAGGAAAGAGCAAAGGGCTGCTGGAAGGTGAGTAAAAGCGTTTAAAACACTTACTTCCGGCATCGGGGCCTCCATTTGCCGAGAGGTGCGAGGGAGGAGCCCATGACTGCTGGGAAAGTTTTAAGTGGGTGAGATCTAGACCCTAGACCCTACACCGTCCGGCCTTCCTCCCACCCACCTCCTCTAACCTTACGAAGAGGCTGGAAGCTCGGTAAATTTTCAGGTTTCTCTTTTTTTCTCTTCCTTTATTTAGTCCTGTGTGGGCTTTCAGCGTAGCTGGATATAGTTATTAGGACAGTTGTACGTTCCTCCTGCAGAATGTGGCAGGTGAGAGACACTTCAAATGTCTCTGCCCACTACAACTGCGGTAAATGCACCCAACTCCAGCTACTCGAAAACTGAGTTAGGGAACTGGAGCTGGAGCTGGATGAACTACAGATCACATCCAGGAGACTGAGGACGAAATTGAGAGGATGTACGGTTCACGCCCCAGACACAAGTTAAGTACAGCTGGGTTACTGTCAGCGGGGGAAAGGGAACCGACTGTTAGAGCAGGGATCCCCTGTTGCTGTTCCCCTCAGCAATCAGTATACCATTTTGGATACTGCTGGTGAGGATAGCCTACCAGGGGAAAGCTATAGATGTCAAGTCTCTGGTGTCTGCTTTAATGCAAGGAATGTCCGAAATAAGGGTGATGAACTTAGAGCATGGATCTGTACTTGGGGCTATGATGCGATGGCCATAACGGAGACATGGATTTCACAGGGGTGGGAATGGTTGCGAGATGCTCCAGGGTTTAGAACGTTTAAAAATAACAGGGAAGGTGGAAAAATAGGAAGGGGTGTAGCATTGCTAATCAGAGAGTGCATCACAGCTACAGAAACGAAGTTTGTTGAGGAAATTTTATCTACTGAATCAGTATGCGTGCAAGTTAGGAACGGCAAGGGAACAGCCACCGCACTGGGGGTTTTCTGCAGAGCACCTAATAGCAGTAGAAAGATTGAAGAAATCATAAGCACATTCTAGAAAAATGCAGAAGTAGCAGGGTTGTTCCTATGGGTCATTTCAACTTTTTCAATACCGACTGGAACCTCAAAAGTGCAGATAGTTTGGATGGAGCCGTTTTTGTCAGGTGTGTTAAGGAAGGTTTCCTACTTCAGTATGTAGACAGACGGACGAGGGGAGAGGCCATTTTGGATTTGGTGCTCGGAGTCGTGGAAATTAAGTCGACCAGACTCAATGATTATCAAGAGCAAAGAAATGATCTTTATTAAAAATCCTTAGGATTTGACTCATTACACGAAGTCAGATACCTCAATGCAAAGAGTACTGAAACATTGTACAGATGCCTGCCTTATAGAGTTCCTTATCACACTCTCAAGGGCAAATACTGGGGGAACTCAAGTTGTTATCCTCTCATCCCCGGTCCTAGACATAACAATTATTCAGCTTTCGCTGAGTTCGACTATAACAAGGTCGAGTTGAATGTTAACAGAATTCAAACAGCGATAAGCTAACTACAACCCTTCATCAAAGCAGCGTTTACAACGCTCAGTGCAGCATTGAATTTAAGAAAAGCATTCTCTTTCTTTAAATTTCAGAGTAAATGGATAATTAATTTCCCAGTAAACTGAAAGATTTCCATTACATTTTCCCTCTTTTTGTCATTTTATGACGACAAGTTTAACTACAGCAACAACAACAAAGAATAGCTCTACATCAGAAAATGTTTAGGAAACACTGGGCTTTTCCTCAGAAACCACCTACCCAAAACATAGCTTTGTGGTGGTATTGTCACTTGCTCTGGTGTGCTCTGTGCACATTCCATGTTCACCGTCACACTCGTCAATGCCATGGTCGGGTGGAGTCCATGCAATCAGATCTTCCTGCAGGAAGGCCACCGATAATTTTACCATTTGGTATCCTACCGCACTCATAAGCAAGTAGCCCTGTAGACAGGTACACAAGCAGAGTCTGATACTCATCACTATGAGCAGGACCAGTCCGAGAACAAGTAGACCGTGTAGGACCCAATACCCATCCTCGCTAAAGGGCGTTGAGCCATCAGAACCAAGAGTCATCTGCTGTGAGAGATGGTTGTATCGCTGCCTTCATATGATATATTACACTAGAGATAGTCTGGGACACATCAGGAATATTAAAACAGCCTGAGGGACCTAACATTTTGCAGACGCCCTCTCTATCGGCCGTCGATATGTCTAGTACTAATCGATTTTGTATCACTGCTTCCCTTACTGCCATTAAATCAGTGTTAATGAGTGCTCGGCCTTCCTCCGTCTCATTTGCTAACAGTAGTACACTATATACGAGGTCATTAATCATGTTTATTGTCACCGTTGTACCTGCTCCCAAAAGGATGGACCACCCAATATTCGCTCCTGGTGTATTCCAGGGGTCCGTGAATGTGTACCCATTCCAATGCCGTGGGACATCCCTTCTGGTGCGTCCGTTACCGGCTCTTGGGGCAAACACTGTTGCGCCAGTGGAAAGTATCGCGGGGTAACATCACCCTTTTCATCCCAGGGGAAGGCGGTGGTACCCTTTCTCTCCACAGGCCCACATTATATCTGCCATCGTGGTCTGATTATTGATAAAGGATTCACACAATGTTTATGGTTGTACTATTTGCATAAGTTGCTGAGCAAGAATCATTGTTCATTGTTTCGGGTGGCACGGTGGCACAGTGGTTAGCACTGCTGCCTCACAGTGCCAGAGACCCCCGGGTTCAATTTCTGCCTCAGGCGACTGACTGTGTGGAATTTGAAAACATTCTCCCCGTGTCTGCGTGGGTTTCCTCCGGGTGCTCCGGTTTCCTCCCGCAGGCCAGCTGAATTGGCCATGCTAAATTTCCCGTAGTGTTAGTATTCGATAAATGTAGGGCTATTGGTGGGTTGCGAGTTGGTGTGGACGGATTGGGCCTGTTTCCACGCTGTACCTAATCTAATCTAAAGTACAGCGTTGTGCACTGGGAGATTCCCCAAGTGGAGTCTTCCCCGATTGGTGCAAATACACGTTTCTCCTTCGCCTTCCACTTTCTGGAAGGCTGTGGTCGGAAGTGTGTCATGGCAGTTCGCCATGAGTTCTGGTGGTGGAGTGAGATTTGCCGTTATTGCTCCCCCTATCAAGTCTTCCCTCAGTTAAGATTACTGTCTGCAACTGCATCCCAAATGCACCTGCCCTTATGAATAGTCCTACCAGGGCGCTTGCTAAAAGTGTGAACTGTGGCGACCCCATATTTGTATGAGACTTCTAATCACTATTTGCACTTAATTCGTTCTGATGCTGTCCGACGTCGCCTTAGGCCCAGCCACACGCTTGCAATGGCTGGCGTGCATCCACGTGGCTCTCTCTGTGATCTTAACTGCTGTCTGTGTTGCAAGGATCACTAAAAATGGTCCAAGCCACTTCTTCGCCTTCCAGTTTTTCCTCTTGACGTCTTTCAGTCTCCAGTCTCCAGGTTCTAGATCGTGCAGCTTCCCTTATGCTGGATGGTGTAGTGTTGCTTTCACTTGATTCTGTATTTGAGATAAAATTGCAGAGAGTTATATACAGTAACACAACATCTCATCTTCACAGTGGCCTGTTATCTGTCTTACCTTCGGTCTTGGGCCAATTCCTGTGTTTGGAGGTCGACCAAACAAAATCTTAAACGTGCTAAGGTTAGCTCTTCCTCTCCTCCTCGGTCTCATATATATTCGTACAATCAGAACTGTCTTTGTCCATGTCTCCCCTAGTTCCTCACAACATTTTGTCAATTTTTTTTTAGGGTAGCATTTTCTCTTTTCATTGCCCCACCACTCGTTGGCTGGTAGGCACAGTGTTGTCTGAGATGTATTCCCAAATAATCACTGATCCACTGTGAAGCATTATTGATAAATGGTGGCCCATTGTCACTACTAAGCCTTTCAGCGAGCCCAATCTCGGAATTATCTCACTTAGCAAAGATTTGGCTACTGCACTAGCAGCCTGTTTACATGTGGGAACACTTCCACCATATTGGAAAACATATAAACTTTTACCAAACAATATATTTTCCCTTTGCTGGGCGTTAGTTCAATGAAATCCATCTGTAAATGTTGAAAAGGTTTTTGCGGTTGGGGGTGTGCTGCCTGACTCATCTGTATTCCCCTCCCCACATTATTAGTGGCACAGATAACACAACTCTCACAATATTTCTGATTATGAGTAAATCCTTTCGTGTACCAGTGTGCCAAAATATTGTCGTACATCTCCCCATTTGACAAATGGCCCTTACAGTGTGCCAGTTTGGCATAGAATGAAAATAATGATTGTGGTAGATAGGGTTTGCCATTAGGACCACATCATACTCCTTCTCTCACATTGCATCCTGCTTTTGTCCACTCATGCTTTTCTTTCAGTGTGGACTGTGACAGTAACTCCCGTACGTCTGCTGTTGGGATACAAATTTCTGCCAAACATATGTCAATCTGCTCACTTGGCGGCTGCTCGGCTGCCGTTTTTGCTGTTGAGTCTGCCCTTGCATTGCCTTGGGAAATAAAATCATTATTTTTTGTGTGGGTTTCATATTTACACACAGCAATTGATTTAGGCAACAGCGCCGCATCCAGGAGGTCATAAATCAGGCCACGGTGTGTGATGGACTTTCCAATGGAGGTCTAGAAGCCCCTGTGTTTCCACGGGTTTCCAAAATCATGTAAACCCCGAACACATGTCTGCTATCGGTGTAAATATTTACTGTCTTTCCCTCATCCAATTTACATGCCTCAGTCAAGGCAATCAGCTCCGCTGCTTGCGCTGACAGATGGGAAGGGAATGATCCGGCTTTGACGATCACGTAGGTAGTCACTACAGCATACCCTCACAATTCTGACCTGTCTCCTTGCTCCTGGATGCTGACCCATGCACACAAAAAAAACTCCATATCTGGATTCTGAAATGTTGAATCCGGCAAATCTGGTCTAGAACTGCAAATTTCATCAGTTTCAGCGACACAGTCATGTGGGTCTCCGTCTTCTTCTGTGGGTAGAAGGCGAGCAGGGTTAAGGACTATGCATCACTTTATTGTAATGTTAGGCATCTCCAAGAGCACAGTATTATATCTGAGCCAACGTGCTGATGACATGTGTGCGGTCCTTTGCTCGGAAAGCAGTAAGGATACTGCATGTGGGACCAGAAAGGTTAATTCACAGTAGCCGACTATATCCCTCGATGCTATAACTGCCTTTTCAGTTGCGGCCATTACTCTTAAGCATTTAGGCAATCCTGCAACTACGAGGTCTAGTTCAGCTGGAAAATAAGTAACCAGCCTCAATCTTTCCCCCATGATCCGGCAACAGCACAGATGTCATGCGTCCATGCTTCTCATCCACCGTTTGCACAAAAGTCTTGTTGGGATGAGAAATCTCTCAGTGTTGTTTTAGTTTGGAACGCCATTTTTAATTCAACAAAGGCACTCTCGGCCTCTGGGGTCCACTGACACGGACTCTGGTTCTGCAAAGCTTTGCCATGGTCGATGTCACTTCGGGGCGCCTCATGTGCATAATGTGGGATAAACATTCTACAGTAGGAGCACATGCCCAAAATAGATAGTGATTGTGTCTTCGTGTGAGGCTTTGGAATTTACCGGATTGCTTGAACTCTGTCTTGACCAATGGCCTTCCCTTGTTCAAACGTTAAATGACCTAAAAACTGCACCTGTTGTTGCATAAATTGTAGCTTTGCGAGACTGGCTTTTTGTCCTTCCCTTGCGAGATGGCAGAGCCATGCAAGGGTACCTTTCTCACATTGTTCCTTTGTTGGTGCCGCTATCAAGCAAGCATCTACATACTCCAAAAGCGCTGACCCTGGAGTTAGAACAAGAGTCTCCAGAGTCCTGCATAGAGCCTCATTATATATGGTGGGGGACTCACAGTAACCTTAAAAAAGTCACGTGACGGTATACGATTTCCCTTTGAATGAAAAAGCGAAACAGAATTGACTATCTGTATACACTGGTATTCTAAAGAAGGCATTTGCTAAATCCACAACAGATAATCATTTGCTGTTCGGTGGAATTTGAGCCAATATAGTACAGGGGTTGGGAACATTTGGGCTGCGCGGGACAACAGGGCTATTGACTGCCTGCAGGTCTTGAAGAAACCTCCATTCCTCCAGTTCACCGGGAATGTTTGCCTTTTTGACCTGAAAAATGGGGTTTCTCACCGGTGAGTTTCCACAGGGGATTATCACTCCAGTCTTTAGGAGGGATTCAAAGACTGGAGTAATTCCTTCGATGTCTTCGGGTTTTAATGGGTATTATGCTCTTCAAGGACGATACTCAGATTTTGGGGTTATTCTTATTAACTCCACATCATGTTTGCCCTTTGCCCTCATCTCAGTAGGGATCATTTTTAATCTTGCATCTATCTTAGGGAAATGCGAGGCTATTCCCCAATGTTTTTCAGGGCTAGCGGGGGTTACCTGGATTGTCCTATCTGCCTGAGCTAGCCAATTTAGTTTCTACTTATATATCCACATATTTGCATTGAGCCAGACACCCACATCGTCCCTGAAGACCTAACCTTTCGCTCTTTGTGCTCTTAGCACCCATGTTCCCAAATCCTGCGACCTGTCACCAGACGTCTTTGCCAGTGACACGTGAGGAGTGGAGCCTTCCACATCAAAAAGATAGGGCCTGCTTGCTGTTACAGATACCTTAGATAAGTTCACACTGACTGCACATTTGTGATCACTCCAATGGAAATTACACAATAACAAGTGATCTGGTTTAACCAATCTCCTGAACCAATCTTTCTCAATTGGTTCATCAGGACATCACAGTGTATTGTGCTGTGCAGTGCAGCATATCTCCAGCAAGAAAATCGGTGTTAATGGGATTAATGTGATTGCTTGCTTCCAGGGTGAGTAAATCGCTCACTGAACTTATCGCTCTCTGGCCTAATCGACACTCATAGACATACATCAGCGGTCGTGGGTCATATTTCACAGCCTGCACTGGTAAATCTTCCCTTTGAATTACCTGCAAGCCCATCGGAGTAGTGAGCAAGTCCAACCCCAGTCTCCCTATGAGGTCCTGACCCATCAGATTTAAAGGACAAAATTCCAATTACAAGAAGGAGAATTGGAATCTTTCCCCGTTAGTAGTTTTGCACAATAGGGGTGTGGAAAATCTCTCCCGCACCACGGCTCCTGATGCACCCATTGTGTTCAGGAACCTTTCATTCATCTTTATCTGTGTAGATTGTCTGAACTGGCTGAATTTAAGGACTGAATATATTGCCCCTATATCTAACAAAAAGGTAAGTGATGTCTGCAACTGTGTGTGTGGTGCGATGGTGCAGTGGTTAGCATTGCTGCTTCACAGTCTCAGAGACCTGGGTTCAATTCCTTCCTCAGGGGACTGACTGTGTGGAGTTTGCACATTCTCCCCGTGCCATCTGGGTGCTCCTGTTTCCTCCCACGTTTTGTGCACAAATGTGCAGGTTAGGATGCCCATAGTGTTAGGTGCAGGGGTAAATGTAGGTGAATGGGTCTGGGCGGATGTGCTTCAGCAGCGTCGGTGTGGACTTGTTGGGCAGAAGGGCCTTTTTCCACACTGTAAGGAATCTAATCTAATCTAATCTTCCACATATAACGAAGAAATGGGCATTGACGTATTGTGATATTGGACATACTATCCACACTTTGCAATCTCAGCACTTTACATAGAGCTGTGATATGTCTCAGTGCCCTTAACGTTAGTAGAAGAGATTAGCATAAGCGCGTCTTCATTGCCAAGCATAAAGAAAAGAGGCTTACCTGTACCTTGTGGGCTGCCCACCTCCACTTCAGCCTTCTGCTATCAGTGACCCTGCTGTCCAGCCTCCATGGCTGATTGAGGCTGTTTGTATGGGCACTGTCCCGCTCAATGGTCCATTGCTCCAAAAACAAAACACCTGCCAGATCTCCCTCTTCCGCAACCTTCCTCTTCCTTGACCGCCACCTCTGCCTCTCTCTCTTCATGCAGCACCCCGCTCTAACTGAGTTAGCTGAACCTTAAGTGCTTGATGTTCCATCTTTAGGTTCTGCTTATCCTTCTCTTGGGTAAGCAATTTTTCAGCATGTATCGCATGCTGTTCTGCCAAATTCAGCTTTCCCGTGTCCCAGGTAATGCATTGTGTCTTTTACCGTTTTCGCTATTTTGTGCTTCGTTCCATTGATGAAGCTGTGCCTCATACTGTGTGATATCTGCTCCCGTTACGTAGTTTGATGGTCCCAGTCCACCGTGGGGATTATGGACTTCAGTGAGACATGTAAGGTACTGAGACACTGTACAGCTTTTTTCGGTTGTTTTCTGCCCGCATCTGTATGTGTGCTGATGTTTCCACATGTATTTCATCTATCCTTTACTTGAAATTTCCTTTCTCTGATATCAGCTTCAGCCTTCCACATGTTATAAGCACTCCAATTCAAGGTTCGATTTTTCCCCTTCATTTCACCTTCTCACTCTCCTCCAACCTCGACCTCGATATGTCCAGCTGCCTTTTACTAAAATGACCTATCTCCTAAAAACCCCATTCCTTAATGTTGTGGTTCTGTTCGCCAAGCTGGGAATTTCTGTTGCAGACGTTTCGTCCTCTATCTAGGTGACATCCTCAGTGCTTGGGAGCCTCCTGTGAAGCGCTTCTGTTTTGTTTCCTCTGGCATTTATAGTGGTTTGTCTCTGTCGCTTCCGATTGTCAGTTCCAGGTGTCCACTGCAGTGGCCGGTATATTGGGTCCAGGTCGATGTGTTTGTTGGTAGAATCTGTGGCTGAGTGCCATGCCTCTAAGAATTTCTTGTCTATTCTCTGTTTGGCTTGTCCTATAATAGTAGTGTTGTCCCAGTCGAACTCATGTTGCCTGTCATTTGCGTGTGTGCATACTAAGAATATTTAGTCGTGTCGTTTCGTGGCTCGTTAGTGTTCACGGATCGTTAGCTGTCCTCCTGTTTATCCTACGTAGTGTTTGGTGCAGTCCTTGCATGTTATCTTTTACACTACCTTGGTTTTGCTCACGCTGGGTATCGGGTCCTTTGTCCTGGTGAATTGTTTTTTGACAGTAGCTGTTGGTTTGTGTGTTGTTATGAGTCCTAGTGGTCATAGTAGTCTTGCTGCCAGTTCAGAAATGTTCTTGGTGTATGGTAACGTGGCTAGTCCTTTGGAGTGTGGTATGTCCTCATTCTGTTGTCTTTCCCTTCGGCATCTGTTGATGAAATTGCAGGGATATCATTTTTGGAGAATACATTGTAGAGGTGTTCTTCTTCCTCTTTTTGCAGTTCAGGTGTGCTGCAGTACATTGTGGCCCTTTTGAACAGTGTCTTGATGCAACTTCATTTGTGTGTGTTGGGGTGGTTGCTTTTGTAGTTCAGGACTTGGCCTGTCTGTGTGACTTTCCTGCATACCTTTGTGATGAATTCTCCGTTCGATGTTCTCTGTACCATCACGTCTAGGAATGGGAGTTGGTTGTCCTTTTCTTCCTCTCTGGGAATCCGATTCCTGTGAGTGTGGCATTGATGATCCGGTGTGTGTTTTCTATTTCTGTATTTTTAATGAATACAAAGGTGTCATCCTCATATCTGACCCAGAGTTTGGGTTCAATTTGTGGTAAGACTGTTTGTTCTAATCTTTGCATTACAGCTTCTTCTATGAATCCAGAGATGGGTAAGCCCATGGGTGTGCCGTTGATTTGTTCATATATTTGGTTGTTGAATGTGAAGTGTATTGTGAAGCACAGGTTCAGTAGTTTGAGTATGCAGTCTTTGTTGATACGTTCCCCATCTTGTTATCTGTTCTGTATGTCCAACAGGTTGGCTATTGTTTCTCTGGTTGGGTTTTGTCGATAGAGTTGTATAATGCCGTTAAATCGAATGAGACCATAGTTTCTTCCTTGTCTATGTGTATATTTTTGATGATGCCCAAGAATTCCTGTGTTGACTGTATAGAGTGTCTGGATCTGCTGATCAGGTGTTTCAGTTTCTGTTGTAGTTCTTTCGCCAGGTTGTGTGATGGTGTCCCTGGTAGAGATACGGTGGATCTGAGTGGGATGTCTGGTTTGTGCACTTTAGGTAGTCCATAGAATCTGGGAGTGGTGTTGCTTTCAGGTTCTTAAATCGGTATTATAAATGTTCTGCTGAATATGCCATCAGCTCAATGTTCTGCGACGTCAATTGAAAAATGTGAGACGCCAAAGAAACAGAAAAAGAGGTCAATGCTTAATGCTGCAACTGCTGTCTGAACTGTTGGATAGATAAGTCCTTCACATCCACTAAGCCCAGAAGTTTCTTTGGAAATTTCAGAAAAACTTGTTCGAAATTTGGACCATTTTCAGAGGGAATAATCCGTTCAAATACTTGTCAGCTAAAATCTAAAACCTCCCATGCATGCATAAATACGTTTTATATCTTCAAGCACAATTTAAGTATATATGTTATGCGTTTCCAGTGTCCTGAGAACATTTTGTTTGCATTGATTTCCCATTCGAGCGGCTTGTCATAGAGTCCATGTCATGGAGGACACGTCCTACAGAGCGGTGTTTGAGCGGTTATAACGTTAGTACCATTCAAGCTATCTTGGAAAGTCGAAGTATCTGTTGGATTATATCCTTTGCCTTTGGATTTTTGAGGAAGATGTGAAGGTAGTTCTCCAATGTTTTGAATGGCATCCGTTAGGTTGATCCAAATTCTGTAGCATATAGGAAAGCAGAGATTATTGCTGTTCAATAAACGAAGACCTTCAAGATATGTTTCGTCAAATACTCTTTCCAAACTCAGCCTGAGATTCCCCTGCCAAATTGGAGATTTAAAAAATGAATATGGTTATCTCTGTGAAATATACACAGGCAAAGTGTACTGATAAGTGCCTTATCTGATCTTACAGATATTATCAGAACGAATACAAAAAGACCCACGAGGTCTGACATAATGCTAATGTAATAGCTTAGATTACGTGAGAATGTACAACAATGTTCGGCAACATTGCTTTAGACATATTTCCATGAAGTCATGATCTTAAAGCATCCAGAATCAGATGGATGAAATATCAGCATTGGTTTGTGTCTGAGATTTCGATGTTGTGGCCATTTCCAAGGCATGGATAGAGCAGGGACAGGAATGGTTGTTGCATTTAGATTTAGATGTTTGAGTAAGAACAGATAAGATGGTAAAAGACAGTAAGGTATGGCATTGGTAGTCAAGAATAGTATTACTGTGGCAGAAAGGACATTTGAGTACCTGTCGACTGGATTAGTATGGGCTGAGGTGAGAAACAGGAAAGGAGAGGGCACCCTGATGAGAATATTCCATAGGTCTCCGAAAAGTTCCAGAAATGTAGAGGAAAGGATAGCAAAGGTTATTCTGGATAGGACAATGAGATAACAGGTAGTTTGTTATGGGGTCTTTAACTTTCAAAATATTGACGGTAAATGCTATAGTTCGAATACTTTGGACGTGAGTTTTTGTCCAATGGTTTCCTGACACAGTATGTGGACACACCAACAAGGGGCGAGGCCACAATGGAATTGGCATTGGGTAATGAACCACGCCATTTGTAAGGTTTGTAGGTGGTGAGCAATTTAGTGATAGTGACCACAATTCGGTTATGTTTACTTCAGCGATGGCAAGGGATAGGTATATTACTCAGGGCAAAGTAATTATGATGTAATTAGATAAGACTTAGGATGCATAGGATGAGGAAGAAACTGCAGGCAATGGGCACAATTAAAATGCAGAGCGTATTCAAGGAACAGCTACTACATGCCCTTGACATTTATGTGCCTATTAGGCTGGGAGGAAGTAGTAGAGCGAAGAAGATGTGGTTTACTAAAGAACTTGAATTTCTTGTCAAGAGGAAGAAGAAGGCTGATGTTAAGATGAGACAAGAAGGCTCATTTAGGGCGCTTAAGAGTTACTAGTTAGCCAGGAAAGACAAAAGAGAGAGCTAAGAAAAGTCAGGAGGGACATGAGAAGCCGTTGGCAGAAAAGATCAAGGAAAACTGTAAAGCTTTCTCCACGTATATCAGGAATAAAAGAATAACTAGAGAAAGATTAAGCCAAGTGAGGATAGTGGTGGGAAGTTGTGCGTGGAATTCGAGGATATGGGGAAGGACAAAATGAATGTTTTCCCTCGTATTTCACACGTGAAATAGACAATGTTGTCGAGGAAATTACTGAGATACAGGCCACAACACTAGAAAGGATTGAGGGTCACAAGGAGGAGGTGTTGGCAATTCTGGAGAGTGTGAAAATAGATAAGTCCCCTGGGCCGGATGGGATTTATCCTACGATTTGTGGGAATCCGGGGTTAGATTGCAGACACTTTAGCTTTGATCGTTATTATATACAGGAATAGTGCCGCAAGACCAGAGAATAGCAAATTTTGCCCCTTTGCTTAAGAAGGGGAGTAGAGATAACCCTGGTAATTATCGACCAGTGAGCCTTACTTCGGTTTTGGATAAAGTGTTGAGAAAAGTTACAAGATATTGGATTTATAATCATCTCGAAATGAATTAGTTGATTAGAGGTAGTCAATACAGTTTTGTGAGGTTGTGCCTCACAAATCTTTTTGAGTTATTTGGGATGGTGGATGAGTGTAAAATGGTTGATAGTGTGCATATGGATTTCTGTAAGGCATTTGATAAGGTTCCTCATCGTAGGTTATTGTACAAAACGTGCAGGCATAGGCTTGTGGGCGGTTTAGCGGTTTGGATCAGACATTGGCTAGCAGGAAGAAGGCAATGGCTGGTCGTTGATGGGAAGTGTTCATCCTGGAGTTCAGTTAGTCGTGGTGTACTGCAAGGATCTGTTTTGGGGCCACTGCCGTAGAAGGATGAGTTAGTACATTTATGGTTGACACTAACTTCGGTGGAGATGTGGATAGTGTTGAAGGATATTGCGGGTTACAGGAGTGTATAGATAAGCTGCAGATCTTGGCTGAGAGGTTGCAAATAGAGGTTAATGCGGAAACGTATGAGGTGATTCACTTTGGAAGGAGTAATAATAATGCAGTGTATTAGGCTAATGGTAAGATTCTTGGTAGTGTAGATGAATAGAGCGATCTCGGAGTCCATGTTATTTATTGCTGAAAGTTGCCACCCAATTAGATAAGATTGTTACTGACGGCATACGATGCGTTAGTTTTTATTTATAGAAGGATCGAGTTTCAGAGCCCCGAGGTCATGCTGCAGCTGTACAAAACTCTGGTGCAGCTATGCTTGGAGTATTGTATACAGTTCTGGTCACCACATTATAGGAAGGATTTGGAAGCTTTGGAAAGGGTTCAGAGGAGATTTAATAGGGTGTTGCCTGGTATGGTGGGAAGATCTTCTGATGGTGGGCTGAGGGATTTGAGGCGGTTTTCATTCAAGAAAAGAAGTTAGAGAGATCACATAATTGAGACATATAAAATAATCAGAGGTCAAGATAGGGTGGACAGTGAGAGACTTTTTCCTCGATGTTGATGGGTAGCACGAGGAGGCATAGCTATAAATTGAGGCATGGTGGGTATAGGACAGACGTCAGAGGTAGTTTCTTTTTACTAAGAAATAAGTAGCAGCGTAGATCGCACTGCCTGCTACAGTACTAGATCCACCAAGATGAAGGGCATTTAAGTGGTCATTAGATAAACATATGAATGAAAATGGGATAGTGTAAGATAGATAGGCTTCAGGTTTGTTCCACAGATCGGCGCACCATCGAGGGCCAAAGGACCTCTTCTGTGCTGTAATGTTCTATGTTCTGTTAAGGTGAACAGATATATTCAAACAAGTGAGTTTCACGTCCTTTTGTCTCTCTGGTTTCCTCAGAAATGTTTGAAGTGTTTGGAGCTCAAGATCAGTTTCCAGGGGACGAGTCTAAACCCAAGTCTGATGATGATGTCCAAGAATGTGAAAAGTTCCCGATATTTATACAGTACTGAAAATAAGTTTCCCTGCTGAATTGTGTCTTATGAGTACTTTTCTCAAGCATTTCTTTGTGCTTGATGGTCAAAAACAAGTACAAATGTTGCTGCAAAGCAATTTGTTCTCATGTAAAGACCATCTTTTCGCAAAAATGTCTCTTCTTATGTATTTTCGATTCTCCATCTTTTTTTAATTACCATGTTCAGAAAACCCTTAGTGATCTGTTTTGGTGGTGCTGTTTTTACATTCATTCACGACACAGGGTGGGGTGGGCAAATAATCCAACATGAGGACAGAAACAAGTTTCAGCAGAATAAGATAGATTGTGTGATAGGCAGGAAAATGTCAAGTAGTATAGTCAGTGACATTATCCAGATCAATAGCAAGAGGAAGCTAAATGTTTTCTTAAATATTTAGAATCTGAAAAAGGATTGTGTTTAGACATATCCTTAGGTTTTGTGATGTTATGAAGCTGAAGGCATTTACCGTGCCCTTAAGAGGGAGTGAATGCTCCCTTGCACTAAGAGCTTCCAAGTACCTGTCATACGACTGCCTAGCAGTCCCAGAGTATACTGTGAAGTTGAAAATATGTAACATTTGGCATTGAAATTGATACCTATGTTATTTGCTGTTTTGTCAAAATTAGAAATTAACTGATCAGTTTGGATTACGTCTGGAATGCTAAAATCCAATCGAATTTGAATTTATTCTTTTGCCAACATTGAACTAATGAGAAGATACGATGTTTTGGGTTACAAACGTATCAGGCATTTTGAAAGTCAGAATGACTGCTCCCGTCTGTCGAACCATTGAGAGAGTAACTGCCATCGAGAGACACAGAGATCCAAAAGTCTGAAATGCTGTCTAGCAACATTTTCAAATTAAACATCTTCTTAGTAAAAAGATAGAAGACTAACTAGGGAGATCTTCAGCTGGAAGAATAGAGATGTAGAGTTTTGAAAGTAACTTGATGTAATATTAATGTTTTTTATTGGAAGAATGTATTGTTATAGATTGGAGGCAGATAATAAGCAGTTAAGAGTAAGGCGGGCCTAGTGTGGTGAAAAACTTTTTTAATGCTCACTTCTGGAGTTAAAGAATAAATTGATATCATTTTCTTTAAATAGTGGAATGTGGGAGTCCTCTGTCATTCATATTTTAACAGATTACGAGACAAGGTAAGCTTTTCTGTGTGTTTGGTTGAATTAACAGAAGAGTTCACGACTGTGTCATCACAGTGAATTAAATAGAATCCTAACATGCAACAGATACGGCACGTTGTAACTCAAATGGCATTTTAACATGTGTTACAATCCATTGGAATTTGCAAGTTAAAGGGTTTCACTGTAATTAGAGCAGCATTGCCAAAGACATTGCTAAGTATTTTACGTATATTTTGTCCATCTGCCTCACAAGGAAGACATATTCACAAAGGAAGAATACAATAAAAAGTTCACGCCAATGATTATATTAGATTACTTACAGTGTGGAAACAGGCCCTTCGGCCCAACAAGTCCACACCGACCCTCCGAAGGGCAACCCACCCATACCCCTACATTTATCCCTTACGTAACACTACGGGAAATTTAGCATGGCCAATTCACCTGACCCGCACATCTTTGGACTGTGGGAGGAAACTAGATATTTGGTAATGGAATGCGGAGGTTTGTTGACATGTGAGAAGTAAATGCAAGCTTGCTTGGAATGGAGAAAGATATGAAAAAAGTCAGACTCTTGAGCCACCTTTGTTATTTGATTAAAATTATAGCTCATAGAATTGTAACTCCGAATCCACATTTCCGCTGAGCCCAGATAAAATTGCATTTCCCTGTCTCATAAAAATATATCTAATACTGCCTGAAGAAACTTGCAATGACTCAGTTTCAAGCACCTTTGCAGGAGCAGATTTACAATGATTTAAAAGCTTCTCAAAGGAATATCATCTCATCTCAGTTTTTAACAAGTTATGCATAATTTTTAAACAGTCAACTCCGAGATCTAGCCTTTTTTTTAGAAGAAAGACTCTTAAAGTTCATGCATTTTTCAACCATTGGCCCCTTATTATTCTAAACAACTGAAATTACAAGCCGAGCCTATCCTACTTTTCATAAAAGGACAATCATCCCACTACAGATATAAATGTAATAATCGATCATCAAAATGCCTCCAGCTAATTTGCAACCTTCCTAAAATAAAGTGAGCTATAATGGAGCGCAGTGCTCAAACTTTGATTTTAGTCTTGCCAAAATCAAGATACTGCAGATACTCAAAAGCAGAAACATAAACAAATGAAAAGAAAGAAAACGTACAAATCTCAGCAAACGTCAGGCAACTGTTAACCCAAATATCATCTCATCTCATAATCCGTTAGAGTATAAGTGAAAGAGAACTCCCAAATTCCAGCATTTGAACATAAAAAGATCAATTTATTAGAGTCATAGAGTCATACAGATGTACAACGCAGATTTGTTATTTAACTCTAAAAGTGATCATTAAACAACAACTTTTAGAACTTCAAGCCCCCTTTCTCTGAACCACTTATTATCTGCCTTCAACTCGATACCAAAATATCGTTCCAATGAACATGTATTAAAATTACATTAACTTAATTGCAAAACTACACAGCGGCAGTTATCTCGATGTCTGTTTTCCTCTGTATGTAGATGCCCCTGGGTAGTCTTCAGTCTCTTGCTGCAAAAAAAATTATTTTTGAAAAATCTTTTCTGACAGCTACTCTGTCGATGGCAGTTCGTTTCATAGTAACTTTCAAATAGTCACATCATCTCATTGGTTTGTGATTGGCAAAAACAATAAATTCAAACTTTATGGAGCTTTAGCATCCCGGAGCATAATTTAAACAGATTGGTTTTATTTGAATTGTGGTCAAAAGAACAGTGGTATCTAGTTTACAGCTAAATGTGACATATTTTCAACTTTTCATTGCACCCTGAGACTGCTAGTCAGTTAAATGACAGGTGCTTGCCAGCTCTCAGTACAAAACAGCTTTCCCTCTATCTGAAAGGTACAGTACACGTCTTCAACTTCACAGCATAACATCAAGAATTAACGTTTCAGGTTGAGGATCTTCCATCAAAAATTCTCAGATGAAAGGGCATCATCCCGGAAAGTTAAATCCAGACAAGATGAATATGTCTCTTGGTCTTCTGTGAATTTTCACGAGGACGCAGTTATTATTTTTGTATCTTCTGAAAATTTTGACATGTAATCAAATTCTTTAACTGATTTCTGAACTTTGTCTGTGCCATTGCGTAAATAAATGTATTGGTGCAGGAACTCAGGCGTTGAAGCATGTATCCTGTTCGCTCTATGATAGTGAAATGATCATTGTAATCAGTTTGGTAAAACTGGTTTTCTGTAAATTGTACATATACATGACAGAAAGAAATTAGTACCCAGAGCGAGATAAAACTTCCAGAAATGGCAAGCAGCAATATGATAGATTTTCTACGATTTTCACTTTCTGGGTCGTTCATGATTTCTCTGAATTGTCTCCTTATGCGATTGCTCCTAACAATATGCCTGATGGTCAAAGCATTAAACAGTGAAATAAAGAAAAATGCAGAAAATGGGGTTAAAATAGTATGAAAATGCAAGTAAGCTTTCCAAGCAGGCAAAACATAGAACTCAGGCTTTACAACACAGAACCATGCCTTGTTGTCCATAATAATTTTAGGTTGGTTTACAAAATAAAGTGGCAGGTTTTGTCCAACACAAAGTCCAGAAATAATGGCTATAACCACAGCTGCAGTTTTCGCTGTGCAGTATTTCCCTCTCAACTTCTGATAACAGATTGATAGACAGCGATCAAAGCTGAAACCAACTGTTAACCAAACAGAGCAATCAATGGAAATGAAACTGAAGAGAAAAGTAAGACGACAAATGGAAGTGTAATCCAAAAATGATTTTGGGAAATAAATCTTTTTAATCTCGGACAGAATTACTTCAAATTTTATGACAAGGAGATCCGCTGCTGCCATTGAGACCAGGTAATGAGTAATGCATTTAGATAGACCACTATTTCCACGGGGAAGAATTATGATTGATAATAGGTTGGCTGAAAGAAAGCGTTGAAAAGCGTAATTAGTTTTTTTCATAAGAGAAGGAGAAGTACGTGCTAAATTATTTTCCTTTTTCATTCCTTTTTTATTCTTGCATACAGAATATGAACCACCATTTTGCTCTGTTACGTAATTTGATGGCTTGTACATTCTTGCTGCAGAACATCAAAATTGCAGCAATAGAAATTTTATAAACTTTGTTAATATGACAACCTCGTGAAAATTGGACGAAATAATGGGTCAAATTTGTGGAGAAAAGAAACAGAAAACACGCTTCTGATATGAAAACAATTAATTTAAAAATACAAACATTTGGGGATATTGTCTCCTGCATGGACTGCGTCTGAGCATTCTGCTTTAACACCTGATCGAACTGTGAAAGGACAATGCAAACATTGAATGGAAAAGAAATTCAAAGAGGCATTCACGTGTTAACTGTCAAATGATGATTATGGCAAGAATTTGCTTCACTGCTTTTTGACAAATGAACTTAAAACCAAGAGTTAAAAGGTAGCTCCAAAGAAAACGTCCTGCGTGGGCGGCACGGTGGCACAGTGGTTAGCACTGCTGCCTCACAGCACCAGAGACCCGAGTTCAATTCCCGACTCAGGCGACTGACTGTGTGGAGTTTGCACGTTCTCCCTGTGTCTGCGTGGGTTTCCTCCGGGTGCTCCGGTTTCCTCCCACAGTCCAAAGATGTGCGGGTCAGGTGAATTGGCCATGCTAAATTGCCCGTAGTGTTAGGTAAGGGGTAAATGTAGGGGTATGGGTGGGTTGCGCTTCGGCGGGTCGGTGTGGACTTGTTGGGCCGAAGGGCCTGTTTCCACACTGTAAGTAATCTATTCTTAAAAAAAAAACAATCCGCTCTGATTGTATATCCTTTTGGGGAAAAAAATACAGTTGGTCATGTTACATTGAGAATTCATTGTGTCACTAAGGATTCGAAGCCAGGATGGTCATCGATGTCATGCAAACTGACCCAGTCTACAGTCTCTTGCGGCTTTGTAACAATATATCAGACGACCAAGATGATAAGAAGGAAATTTACAAATTCATTTGTTCAATGTTCAATGATTCATTCCTTTGCGGATCCTCCTGAGAAAGGATCGCTGGAGTTGAAATGTTACACCTGCTTTCTCTCCACAGACGTTGATAGACCTACTGAGTTTTACCATAAATTTCTGTTTCTGTATCAATTTAATAATGGCTTCATCAGTCATCATATCATGCTTGGTTGTACACTGTCCTAATACATGACTGATCCTGATAACTGAAGGTGTATCTAAAATTATTGGTGATTGTCCAAATACATTAACTTTCCAGCCATGTGAGATAAAAAAGGCTAATTACCTAAAATTCCTAATGTGCAGAAAGGATGCACATTACCCATCATCTCAACAGTGACTCTCCAAACAGCATCCCAGCCAGACCTAGCCAATCACCCTATCGACGTAAATCTGTATTTACCATGGCTAACTGAACTAATATGCATTTCCCTGAACACTACAGGACAATTTGCCATAACGAAAACACCTCACTTGCATATCTTTGGACTGTGGGAGGGCATACTGCACTCAGCAGAAATCCATGCATACACCGTGTTCCTGGCTCTATGAGGCAGCTGTGTGTACCACTGAACCACGTTGCCTTTCGCTGAAGAAGAATTTCAACAGAAGTAAAAATTTAAAAACGTGAGGTATCTTTCCTTTATTTATTTAAACGAAAATGAATAGAGGCTATAGAACATCCCTCCTGAAAGCTAACCTGTCTTGAATCTCTGGTAAACATATATGTTTTTTTTTGCAATCCCTGTTTAAAGAAAATTCAATTAATTAATAGTTGAATGCATATCACACAAAAGATGAACAGTAAAAACAGATAAAATGATATACTGCGTATTCATAGATTTCGTGAGCTGTTTATATTTAAACTACAGAACTTCTTGTTTTCTTTCTAACATGGATAAAATCCTCATTTTTGGAAGTACATGCTGCAACAGCCAACTCATCCTTCTGTTCTTCCAGATCCATTGAAATACGTTTTGAGTCAATCCTTAGAGACTACAGTGACATTATGGATCATATCAGATTATTAACCATAATTCCACATCCCTCAACCATCTTCAATTTGCATGATGTCATTAACGATTCAAAATCGATAAATCTCGGTCCCGAAATGTCTTTATAACCAGCCTTCCACAACACTTCCGGGTGTTGAATTCCAAAGAAAAACATGCTGTAATTGAATGTGTTCCTCCTTTCCTTCATCCTAAATAATTTCGTTGACTGTAGCGTCAAGAGCCAATGAAAGCATTCTTTTTCAGTCTCTGCTGTTTCTCTCCCTTTAAGAATTTTCCATGTTTCAGGATTTGACTCGGATTCTTCTAAGCTCCAGACAATGCAACCGTATTCTCCCCAATCTCTTTTGAGAGGGCCAAACCAGCATCCCAGTAATCTGTCTGCTGAACTTCTGCTGCAATACCTCCTTGGTCAGTGTGTTCTACCTTCACTGCTGTGATCAGAAGTGTACATATAACTGCAGCTATGGTCTAGCTAATATTCAATTCAATTACAACAGTCTCCTTTGCTCTCGTATTCAAATCGTTTTGTCATGAATACTGACATAACTTTGGTGCCTCAGCATTCCAGCTCCCAGTAATCTTATGAAAAAGGACAAATCAGTTTACTTCCTATGTCCATCTTTTCTTATCACTCTCCATTGTAGAAATACTCCACGCTATGTTTGCTCCTTAATCTTCTTGGAACTTCACTGTTCATAGTCTACCAATCTAAGAATGGCACATTTAATCAAACTCTCTGCTTTCTGCTTATTAACAAATCCTCAATCCAAACGAATCTTAGTCTCTAAACTTTTACTTCTATTCTTTTTCTTTCTTGGCGTGGTAAATGTTCACTGCAGAACTGTTACATGTCCTGTCGATATACTTTTTGCGTAAAGTCTGCTCATCATCCACCCCCGTTTTAACTCCTAAGCAAATGATGGTTTGTTAAATCGTCGCAAACTCCATTTCAGATTTCTGTGTGATGTTCCACTGAGGTCTTTGGCTTCCACTTGATCCCTCAATTTATTCCAGATCCTGAACAACGAACTGTGTCTGTGAGCTTCAGGCATATTGAAAACAAAAGACTTAAGCAGACCTCCGTGGCAAAGCAACACACATAGATCGTGCAAACTGTTACTGTGCTGATGAGCGAAACTGTGCAAATTTTTTCTGTTACTATTTTTTTTCAAAAACACGACCTTCAAAACACAACCATTTAGATCGTGACAATAATCTGAAGACTAGAAACGCAGTTGTGATTCTGTTAACTATGTATTCTAGTCTGACCATCTTGCAACTAATATCAACATAGAGTCGTAGAGATGTACAGCACGGAAACAACCCCTTTGGTTCAACTTGTCCATGCCGGCCAGATATCCCAACTCAGTCGTGTCCCATCTGCCAGAACCTCGCCCAAATCCCTCCAAGCCCTTCCTTTTCATATAGCCATCCAGATGCCTTTTAAATGTTGAAATTGTACCAGCCTCCACAACTTCCTCTGGCAGCAAATTCCATGCATGAACCACCCTCTGAGTGAACAATATTGTTCCTTAAGTCTTTGTTCTATCTTTTTCCTCTCACCCTAAACCTATGCCCTCTAGTTCTGGACTCCCCCATCACAGGAGAAATACTTTGCCTATTTATCCTATCCACACTCCTCATGATTTTGTTAACCCCTCAGCTGCCCACACTCCTGGGAAAACAGGCCGAGCCAGGTCAACCTATCCCTACAGCTCAAATCCGTTACCCTGAACCTTCTTTGAAATTTCAACAGAAAAAACAATATCCAGGTTTTTGACAACTAAGCTTCGGAACAGGTACAATGATCTAATTCATTCATACATAAACTAAGTGCACAGTCTAGTAATATAGCTGTCTTATAAACCTGACAAACTTAACATATCAGATGGGAAAACTGCATGGTGAGTTCCTCTGCCTCTGTAGTGATGGGAATTTTCGTAATTTATAGGATTCATTGTCACTGTTAGTGAGAAAGTACGTTTGCTGTGGAACTCATGATAAAGCAGATGAAAAATAATGAAAAGCATAAAATATTATCAAAAATAATTTCCACGTCAAATTTGTAACATCCGTTCTCGAATTAATTGCATATATTCACTTAGATTCTCTCATCATGAAAATACCCATTGCTTCCACGGGTCGAGAATATTAAAGAAGTTTCACCTTACTGGAAGAAACACCATTGGCTTATACGGCCGCTTCCTTATTTTGAGGCTATAGTCGTAATTCTGGACATGCCAGCAAGATGAAATATTTGCCAAACACCCAAGAAGGATTCTCTGTATTTCTGAGCAGAAATTAATTTGACACAATCTAACTGGACTTCAATAAGGCTTTTGGTAAAATCCCGCATGGGATATTTATAGATTGGCAAGACAAAGCAAGGGAAAGAACGATGAACTGTAGTACCTTGGGTAGCAACGGGTATTAGAGGAACCTTGGTGTGCATGTACTCCGGTCACTTAACGTCGTGGAGCTTTTGCATAACGTGGTTAAGAAGTCGTGTTGCTTGCTTTCCTTGATCAGCATTCAGTTTCCCAGCCCGGAAGTTATGTTGAAATTGTGTAAAATGGTGATTAGGCCAGAGTCCAAATATTGTGCGCAGCTCTGGAATTCACATTCTGGAAGGTGATATGATTGCAATGGAGACAGTGCAGACAGGATTGGTCTGAATGTTGCCTGGAGTGGAGAAATATATTTGTGAAGTGAGATTGGATAAATTGGTGTTGTTTTCATTGGAGCAGAGGAGATTAAAGTGGGGAGAGATTGTGATGCATAAACTTTAGTCGGATCGATCCGGCAGAGAGGAAGAAACTTTTTGCCATATTATAGGGATTCTACTTCTCTTATATTTGCGTCATATCTTTCCAGAATTTTAATCAGTAAGTTCTTACTTATTTTCTGTTGATGATTAGATCTGTTCAACTTTCCCACTGACGATTTTGAGAGAATGGTTAAATTGTTTGTTCTTCTGGGTTACGGGATATACCCAGAGACAAGATATTATTTAAAACATTTTTTTTTTCATTTTATATAATGAATTAATATGATAGACAACTGTTCAGAATTGATAGGCCGCTAGCCTGAAATTCCTGAACCATAAGTGGCGTCAGTCCACATTAAGATTCTCCCCAACAATTGACCCATTCACAAACTTGCTGGCGTTTTGTATGTTGATTATAAACCTTCAAACAGAAGACTGATACTCAACCAGTTTGATCACTTGACGAACAAATCTCTGTGGGTGCAAATCTTCCAACAGGCTTCTAAATGAATGGGAATGCCAAACGTGGGCTACTGGACTCACAACAACACCAAGAATCCATTTGTCATTTATACCAGAAAACGTTGTATGAATCACTGCAATTAACCCCTTATGATTGTATGGACTCATAAAACAGGTGAAGAAAAAAATGGTAGATACGTTTAACTGTCACCATAATTCACTTTGGCTAACACCATACCAGACTTAACTCGGATCTCCTTACTTTTTATTGGTTTGTATCAATATTGAACGCTGCCTGATCATGATTGAATTCAAGGGAACTTCACATGATAAGTTTCAAGTCGGACTGTGTTAAGCAGCAGAAAATTTTTGCTCAGTGTCTTTCCAGCACGTAACAACATTATTCATCTTGTGTGGTCATTTTGCTATACCTGTAAATATTTGTAAAAAGAAAATCCGAGACTATTAACGTGAAGTAATCCTGAAATTAACATTGAAATCACTATCAGAACACAATACATTATGCTGTGAAATGATGGATTTAAATGGACAGAAATGAGGGCAATGCCCTTGGTAACTTCTTCGAACTCAACAATTTGCAGCAGGATTAAGAGATTGCGGAGTATCAGTTCACATCTTCCATCTATGGAATCAGAATGACATCTAGATTCTCAATAAAAAGGACGCCAAAATTGGAGGTATTCACAAGTTTAACAATTGTTCCGTCTATCACTGGCCTTACAGTGTTTAGTGTTTACTATCCATATGAGGACCCGAAGCATTTCATAAATTCTCACGGCACATCATCACCCAAATCCTCAATCTACGAGCAGATAAGCGCAAAAGGGAAGAATGACTTCTTTTTTCAAATTGCACTTCATCCTAATTTGGAACACAATGCTTGTCAAGTATCCGTCACCAAAATCCTAAAACTTACTCCCTAATGCTGTTCTTCTTGCACTGCAGAGCCTTCAGAAAGAGAATAATCTTCATGTTTTGTCCTTTAACCCGTTATGGAGAATAAATACTTAAAAATTTGCAAAGATAAAGGTAATTATGCAGTTTCTTAAAAATTAAAACATTTGTTTGCATCAGATCATATAAGTAACAAAGTTATCAATTGGGAACATATTCAGTCAAATTGCCAACTGATAGTAATGACTTACCAGGAATGCCAACGATTGCGAGAATAGGGTAGTACACAGCTTCAATCTGTATCAGCATTGATGAATTCATCCTTCAAACGATGTTGATTTCAGTAATTCCAATTGAAAAGCCTGTGCAGTCTTCAATCCCAGCTTCCAATTATATCTGACAGAAATCTCAAGTGGGATAATTAGACAGCAGCTAATGAGTCAGGGTCTATCAAACACGGAGATCAGTTACTTGCTTGGTTATAATGACAATTAACGAATGGAAAACATGCACTATCCAAGAAAGTAACATGCCACTGGTTGCAAGCAGTCCACGTTATGGACCATCAGAACAGAAAGACAATCCGAACTAATTTTGCCACAATACACCCAGATCTCCAAACTCGCTTCACCAGTCATCTCCCTGCCCATTCGAATCTTGTATGTTGTCATATTTTTGCGTTGCAAAATCAGCAATGTGATGCCACAGACAAACATCTATTCATGAAAAAAAGTTTTTGTTGCTTCCTTCCATTTGAAATTACTTCAAATTAAACTTTAGCCTGCCATCCTTTAATTTTCATTCGAAATTTTAGGAAATATGCATCCACCCTTTTACATCAGTTATAATATTAAGTGCATCTATGTAGCTCAAATTTTGCGACAAAATATGTGAGGAGGATGGACATGATTGTCGCAGAGTAGTTTAATTGCTAAACTACTCAGCTGTCACCAAGATGGTTCGTTTAATATTGATGCTCACTGAAGGTTATCATTAGTAAATTAGCTGAAACTAGTTCAGTTAGAGTCTTCGTGCCTTGATGTGCACATATTTATATTATGCCATTGGGTTGGGTTAAATGTTACCAGAATCCTGACGGATGATGCAAAGTTTTTTTAAGAAATGAATTTTCCATTTAAGAGAAGGGTTTTTTTCTGTTCTGCCCCAGAAGGTTAATCCTATTAATTGTCAATCCTCAGGAAGCACTGGATGCAAACCATTTAAATATATTCAAAGGTTAAAGCGAAATTTTGAAGATTTCGTCGGAAAAACATCTTGTTTAGGAACATAGAGCCTTGCCACAGTGCTACAGTGAAGAAAAGCCTAAACTGGAATAACGGCATTTTGCTTTCATCTAGGAAACTCTACAATCTTCTGTACTTAATGTCGACTCCAAAAATTTTAGGACTTGAGCAGCATCACCAGTATCTTTATCTCAACCGTCATTCACGAGGCCACTCTATCGCATGGGCTGCTATCACATGCAACCCACTGTCAGCTACTAAGTCCCCATTAACAGTTATGTATTCTTCCAGACAGAACTTTACCCAATCCTTTATCCAATTGCTTTTCACTCTTGGGAAACTTTCTCCAACTATTGCTTTCAATCTCCCCCCTCCACATAAACTATCTTGCAAAGCATCAAACCTTTCCAAGTTTTAAAGGTTCACTTGACCGGAAATTTAACTCTGCTTTTGCTCCATAGATGCTGCAAGAACTGCTGATTGTGTTTCTCAGCAATTTAGTTGGTTGTGTCAGTAACTTTAGGTCCTGAACAAGTTTTCCCATCTGCTAGACCCAACAACCACAAACCAGGCCTTGCATTTACATAGGCTGTAACTGCAACCATTCTTATCAGTTAATAATCATCCCCAACAGCTATTGATTGTCCGAGGCTGAAGAATCCCCATTTCCATTTTCTGCCCAACTGCTGTTCTCCCTCTGGGCACAATCTCCACCTATCATTTATTCCATCACTCTTCCTCCAAATTTCTGTATTCAGCTGACATAACAAACCTTTCCTAGCTAAACTCAAATACGAAGACATCACTGGACCAAAAGCTTAACGTTGTTTTCTCTCCATAGATGCCGCCAAACCTACAGAGATTTTCCAGCAGGTTCAAATAAATAATCGAATTTACAATTGATTAACTTTGAAGGAATCGGAGATCACTACCTCATAATTACTTTCTAACTGATTTCTTTCTATTGGATATCTTTTACAAATATTGCACGTAACCCATCTGGAGAGTCCGGTGCAGCATTAAAGAACTTGTACTCTGTTTAAGCAGAATTCAAAGGGTTCTACAAATTAATTAAGGCCAAAAGAGTAACTAGGGAGGGAATAGGGACTCTAAATGATCAAAAAAGCCGTATATATGTGGAAATGCTGGACATGGGTGAGATGTTAAGAGAGTGCATCACGTCAGTATTTACTGTGGAGAATGATGTGGAAGCGAGTGAACTTGCAGAAATCAATAATGATATCTTGAAAGGTTCACAATTGTGGAGGAGGAAGTGCTGGAGGACCTAAAATGCATAAATCACCGGGACCACATTACTAATATTCCAGAACATTGTGGGTAGTTAGGGAAATGATTGCTGGGCTCTTTGCTGAGATATTAGTATCATCATTGGCCACAGGTGATGTGCTGAAGAATACAGTGTTGCTGATTTGTTGCCATTTTTTAAGAAAGGTGGTACGAACTCTGGGCATATCTATGGTCAATGGATAATCAAACTTTAAGAAGGCTAAGCAAGGGCAGTTGTCAACAATGAACATAGAACACGAAACAATACAGCACAAAACTGGCCCTTTGGCCCAAGATGTTGTGCGGAACATTTGTCCTAGCTTAAGCACCTATCCATGTACCTATCCAATTGCCGCTTAAAGGTCACCAATAATTCTGACTCTGCCACTCCCACAGGCAGCGCATTCCATTCCCCCACCACTCTTTGGGTAAAGAACCTACCCCTGACATCCCCCCATACATTCCACATTTCACCTTATATTTATGACCCCTTGTTATACCCGGGGGAAAATTCTCTGACTGTCTACTCTATCTATTCCCCTGATCATCTTATAAACCTCTATCAAGTCACCCCTCATCCTTCACCGTTCCAATGAAGAAAGGTCCAGCACTCTCAACCAATCCTCCTACGACTTATTCTCCATTCCAGGCAACATCCTGGTAAATCTCTTCTGCACCCTCTCCAAAGCTTTAACATCTTTCCTAAAGTGAAGCGACCAGAACTGCACACAGTACTCCAAATGTGGCCTTGCCAAAATCCTGTACAGCTGCAACATCATCTCACGACACTTGAATTCAATCCCTTTGCTAATGAACGCTAATACACCATAAGCCTTCTTACAAGCTCAATCTATCCACCGGAGTGGCAACTTTCAAAGAGCTATGAACATAGACCCCAAGATCCCTCTGCTCCTACACCTTACTAAGAACCCTACCGTTAACCCTGTATTCCGCATATCGTGTATTGTTCTACAAGAGGAAACACCTCGATACTCCAAATTGACATTTACACATGACCAAGATCTAGATTAAAGTTGATTCTATGGGAATTGCATGATAGGCCCTGGGGATGCTTCTCAGTATTGTAACCACAACGTTCAATCAGAGTGGTTTAATTGTCTATGAAGTGTAAAATTTTGGCATTATCTGAGAGAGAAAATATTGTTTGCACATGACTGCAGCCTTCCCTGTGCTTTTGAAAAAGAGAGACGTCTTGTAGGTCAAAGTCCGGGTAAATTTTGGGAATAAAAGAAGTATGCCTGTGACCCCACTAAAATATTCAATTGAAAATGCCTTGTACAGTTTTTTTTGGCAAATTCTGGTCGAGAATGCAGTGTGGAGACCAAGAGACTGGCCTACCTAGTGTTTGGTATCGGGGGAAATGAAAAATCACGAATTCTTGAAATACCACCAATATGAGACTTTCACCTGCAACATCCAACACATCAACTTTTGTATTAGGCCAGACAAACCACATTAGTTTAAATTGAAGTCACTAACGTTCACAATGGACAGAAATCTTTATTATTGTCAATAGAAAACTCAGGCAAATTTTCGGGGATTTCGGGAAGCAATACAACACTGGCATTAACCTCCTACCTGGATGCGTACTCCTGCTCTTGACACAATTAAGAAAAGTATACAAAGATTTTACTGCAATTATTCAGCAGAAAGAGAAATTCAAATTTTTTGCAGAGAAATCGACGTGACTAGCTAATGGGATTACTTCTGGAATCCATGGATCTGTGACCTATCCACTTGCCCACATCGGGCATCTGTTTTACTTTAGGCAAACGTGAGGATCGTGTGGTGTTGGAAAAACCCTTCATCGACCCTCCTGATGAAGGAATTTTTTTTTACTGAAACGGCGATTCTCCTGCTCCTCAAATGCTGCCTGACCTGCTGTGCTTTTCGAGCATCAGTTTTACTTTAGTTGACCTCACCATTCTCACCGTTATTTTCATTTGGTTGTAGAATAAACACACACAGAAATTAACAGTGGGCTCGATTTTCCTGCAGTGGAAGCCTAAATATTAATAAACCTGGACTGACACAAGAAAACACAATTTAAATTGTTGAATGGTATGACTTCTACTCTACTAAGTGCTGCAAACAGACAAAGAGAGTAGAGACCGACACAGTGCATGCATGGAGTAGCTGAGTATCAATTTATTTCTTAAGTTATTTATATATAGCCCTGTTCTGCTTACTGATTTGCAAAAGTAAGTTACTTAGTGTATCGGGTACAAATGATTATGTACAAATGGGAGCCCAGTTTCTCAGGCACTTGGTCTTTATGTCGGAGACTTAATTCGGGCCTTCAGACTGTGTGGCCAGCGACAAAGATCCTATTTTCACTCGATGCTTCAAGAGGTCAACAGAAGGGACAGTGGCAAAGCTATCACAAGCTAAAGAATTGATATTCTCAATCGACCTTAAGTGGAAAATTGGGCTTGACAGCAAGTTTGACAAACTAGATTAAACAACAGTTGTTGGCGACAGACAACAGTGGAAATCAAGGTCAATGCATTCACAAAGTTTCAGCATTAATGAATGACAACCAGCCCGACGTTTGTATTTTGGAAAATTTTTGACAAGACTTCCTGCTACCTTGACCTTTACACAATGCCTGGAGATGTCCACTTTATACCTTCCCAACATGGTAACAGTGATAACGGGACCACTTTGGATGACGATGGCATCACAACAACCAAAATATTTGGGAAAGCCTGGGGCGAGGCGAAAAAAATACATAAACCTGGAAGTCACGCCCTCAGTGAACAATGCAGAGAACATTCGTAGCAAGACTTGAGGGTGAAAACTACATGGCAGCCCAAGAAGACTCTGAAGGTGATGTGTCCCACCTGCAAGAGCGATGTCTGTCGAAAAGAACTTTTGTGGAAAAAACTCCAAGAAGTATAATAACCAAAACGAAACAAACCTCAAGTTAACGCCTGCGGTGACAGATTCAACTGCATTGAAAATATGTTAAAATGAAAAGAAAGAAGAACTCAGTAGAGATTATTGAAGTCTCCGGCACAGAAATTAGGACTGAATGTTTGTAAAAGGTGAGGAATCAAACTTTGAACACACTGCATAAACGAATACCAGTGAGAAGCGACACAGTTATTACAGGAATGATGATGTTATATCTGAATGCACACTATATACAACATACGGTAAATGACTTTGTGGCATCGATCGAAATTGGCAGAGAAGATCTAGTCAGCATCAAGAAGATGTGGTTGCAAGGGGGTCAGGACTGGGTGATAAATATCCAAGGATATACAACCTATCAAAAAGACAGGCGGGCGAGTGGAGGGGGTTGCCTTGTTAGTAAAGACTGACATTAAAGCAACAGCAACAAATGAAGTAGGATCAGATGCAATAGAATCTGTGTGGGTAGAGTTGAGGAACTGCAGTGGTAAAATAAAAACATAAGGGGGTTACCTACAGGCACCCAAATAGTCGTCAGGATTTGGCGACATAAGATAAACCAACAGAAAGAACTAGCAGGCAAGAAAGTCAAGGTTACATTGATTATGGGATATTTCAATTTGCAGGTGGACTAGGAAAGCCAGGTTGGTCGTGAAGTGCAAGAAAAGAAATTTGGGGAACGTCTATGTGATGGCTTTTTGGAGCAGCTTGTGGTGGAGACCACTGGGGAACTGGCAATGCTGGATTGAGATTTGTGCAGTGAGGCAGACTTGATGAAGGATCTTAAGATGATGAAGGGCTTTTGCCAGAAATGTCGATTTTCCGCTCCTTGGATGCTGCCTGACCTGCTGTGCTTTTACAGCAACACTATAATTCAGACCTGATTTCCAGCATCTGCAGCGCTTGTTTTTAGCTTTACTGTTTAGTGTACGCTGATGACCTCACTGAGGGCCTCAGTCTCAGTTTCCAAGTTTACTTGTGATGCTATCTGTAGTGACAGGCTGAAATACCCTAATTGGTCTTTCAGATATTATCAATTTAAATGCAAGAAAATATGTTTGTTCCAATAAAATGTAAATTTCTTTCCTTAGGCATATTTAAAAATATTAGGTAACACTACTTTAGATATATTTCAATAACGTGGTTAGCTGAAGGTACATACATCTATTCAATCAAATGAGTCTCACATCCTTTCGCCTATAGGGACTCCTCAGCAACGGCTAGCATTTGGAGCTCAGCCTCAGCCTCAGTATCAGTCGTGAATCCAAATCGTATGGTGCAACGAACTGTGAAAGTCCTGACATTAATAGTATGGTGTAATTGATGTTCTTTGCTGAATCGCGTCCTCTGAGTACTTTTCACAAGCATTCCTCAGTGTTTGGTGGTCGAAAATAATTACATGTTTCATTGCAATACAGCTTGTTCTTACAGGAAGTCTCTTTATTTTGCAAGATGCCTATTCTCACCAATTCTTCCTTCTTCACCAATTGCTTATTATCATAGAATCATAGAGTCATATGATCTGTCTTGGAGATGCCATTTTTACAAATGTACACTTCAGGAGGTGTGGTGGGAAAATAGTTCAGAATTAAGACACAATAATTTTATCAGTTTTAGAGAGGTTGCATAATTAAGCAAGAAAATGAGAACTAGAGTATGTTTGGCGATGTTATCCAGATCAATAGCAAAAATAACAGGCAACTAGAATTTTGTGGAATATTTGGGATCTGGGAACGATTTGGAGGTGTCCTGGGGCTTTGTGAATAAAACAGAATGTTAATGTGAAACCAGAACCCGCACGTAGGATATCAAGCAGCATTTTAATATATGTTTCAACCTGGATTTTTTCGGTATAAGGGGTTTATAGTAATAGAGAAACATTGCTGAGGCCATCGCCAAGTATTGTGAGCAAATTTCGTCTCTCTGCCGAAAGAGAAAAGATATATTGCCCAAGGAAGAATACAGTATAATGTCACTAGGTTAATATCTGGTAATGGAATGGGGTGGCGGTGTTGGCATGTGAGAAAAGAATGCAAGCGTGAATAGAATAAAGAATGACAATAAGACGTTCAGACTTTGCGCTGTCAATTGAAATAGAATATATACTTAATGCGATTCACCCTCAAATCTACTTTTGTGACGATCCCTGATATTAAAAAAAATCAATCACTTTTCAAACAAGAACATATCCAACGCTGCCTTAAAAAACGTAACGGGCCCTGTTTCAAGCAGCTTTGCAGAAGCAGATTTACAAAAATTCAAAATAATCAAAAGCAAGAAAATCATCTTATCTCAGTTTTAAATAGGTGATACATGATTTTTGTGTCCCCCCGAATTCTATATGTACCTATCAGAAGAAAGATCCTTAGTTCTTGCGTGTTTCAACCAATAGACACCTTAATCTTCTAAACTACAGAGATTACAAGCCTACCTTGTCTAATATTCACCGAAATGCCAATCATCCCATTGCAGAAGAAGTCAAATAAACCTGCATCAAAATTCATCTAGCACATTTTCATCTTTTCTAAAATTGTTTGAAGAGTATTGTGCACACTACACAAGATGTGCTCACATCCTGTATAAATGAAGCAGCGCCTACATTGTTTTGTTTTAAATTTTCGTTGTGATAACTATTAATATGTCTTTTGATTTCCTAAATATCTTCTGCACCTGAATGCTATTTTTTTAAAAAAAAAAACACACATTTGGGATGTGGGCGTCGCTGGTTCGATCAGTAGTTATTGCAATTCATCTGTTGCCATTGAGAATATGCTGGTGCACTGCATTCTTGAACTGCTGTAGTTAAAATGTTGTAAGTCGTCACACAATACCGTAGCTGAGCGAATTCCATTATTTTTTTCCCGAGACACTGAAGGAATGGCAACGAATTTCCCACTAAGACAATACGTGATATGAAGGAAAAATCTAGAGGTGCTGCTTTCTCTAGGTATATGCTGCTCTTGACCTTTTAATGGTCATGGTTCTGTGGAACGAGCTTTGAAATGTTCGTGCGTGTGGTCATGTGGATCCCTGTGCATTCAGATGAATGCAAGTCTTCTCATTTATTGGACATGTTACAGACGGATTTGTCTATTTATTGAATGATGAATCATCATTCATTCAAAATGTTACTTTCCTTTTTTGAAGCAGAATTTAACCCGCAGGGATCTGCAAAAGCAAGTATACTCAAAATCAACTAAGCTGACATTAATCAGCATTTATTGTAAATATTGCAGCAGTTTGGCTGAGACTTGAAAATAGATGGGATCCAGATCATTCCCTGTTTCCCTTCCAGATTTCGTGCATTTGCAAGAGAAAAGGAACACATTATCTACTTTAAAATATGCTCAGCAACTACAGATTATCATGAAAATGCGTCACCTGTAACGCAACTGAACCTTAGTGTCAAAACATTTCAACATTTGCAGCATCGAATAATTCTGTTTCTATTATACGGACCTGTTGTGTTGGCTAAGATCTGCAGTTTGAAATGCACAAGGAGCCGTTGCAAGCTTAAGAACGCAGCCTGTGTCATGTTTACTGTTTCCGATATGTTTTTTAAAGTTTTTTAATTTACTAAATTATAACTCGAGAATTCACCATTTTTCCCATCATGCAATTTTAAATGTTGTCTACAATGCCACACTTTTATTCTTCCTGCCAAAAGAGATAAATTCAAACATTCCCATTCAGCATCCATTCATTGATCTCACACTTCCAATTTACTTATGAACGCTATCTGTATTAAAGGCCTAGAAGGACGATATTGATCAGCAAGGGCAGCAATTATTTGGCAAAATTTCGAACAAATGTTGTGATGAGTTTGCATTGTCATCACGGCTATTAAACAACAGATTCGCCAAAATCAAAATACTGCCGATGCTTGAAATCTGAAATAGGAGCAAATTAAAAGGAAAGAAAATGTATAAATCTTAGCACACCAGGAAACATCGGGAAAGAAAAACAACGCTCACCTTTCAGGTAAAGGGTTTCCCATTCAAAACACTCAGATGAAAGATCGTCAGACTAGAAAATTATCTCTGTTATCATTCACAAATTCTGAGTAACTAGCTTGTCTTGTGCTGGAGGGTGAACCTGCAGGAAGCGGCAATTATTATTTCTATATCTTGCAATAATTTTGAAAATCAAGGATTTTCTTTATCACATTTCGTAAATTAGCTTGTGTCATTGCATGAAGGACCGTATTGGAGCAGGAACTCAACAATGTTGAAGCACGTATCTAATGTAGTCCATAATTATCAAAGGATTATTATAATCAGTTTGGTAAAACGGGTTCCCTGTAAATGGGACAGGTATTTGACAGAAAAGAATTAACATTCATAGCTAGAAATGGCATGAAGTAACAGGCTAGTCGTCAAAGACAAGAGAACACTTTGAATGTCCACCATGTGTACAGCCTGTTAAAGCTCTGTTACAATATATCATACAAACAAGAAAAGAAGAAGCAAATTCGCAATGTTCTTAATTAATAGGTGAATAACATCGATGGAAACATTTCCACATACTTGGGGACAGTGCTGACGAATGCTGACTGGAACTGAAGAGTTAGTTCTGCTTTCTCATCACAGATGTTGTTAAGTGTGCTGAGCTTTTTCTTCCAGAAAGTTCTGTTTTGTTGTCAATTTAGTAATGGCTTTATCCATCATCTTGTCAAGCTTTCTTTTACACTACCCCAGTTAGTGACCCAAACTTAATAAATGAAGAAATATCTAAAACTATTAGAGATTGCCGACATATGTTAACTGTCCATCCAAGACTGATGTAAAGCCTTCACGTTAAAAAATCCGAACTTGCAGAAATAAACCACATGGCCCATTATGTCAGCACCGCCTCTTCAAAGAGCACCCCAGACAAACATAGCCCATGACCCTGTCTACATAACCCCGCACTTACCATGGATAATCCCATTCATTTACTGTTGCATGGACATTACTGAGAAATTTGCAACGACAAATACATCTAA
Organism: Hemiscyllium ocellatum; assembly: GCF_020745735.1. Classification (NCBI taxonomy): domain Eukaryota; kingdom Metazoa; phylum Chordata; class Chondrichthyes; order Orectolobiformes; family Hemiscylliidae; genus Hemiscyllium; species Hemiscyllium ocellatum. Next base: position 33,316,075 of record NC_083435.1, read on the forward strand.
TATATTTGTCCTGTGGTAGGAATTCGGTATAGCTGGCAGAAACCCACACAGACACCGTTTTGTGAGGCAACTGTTCTAACCACTGACACAGCGAGTCACCCACTGAAATAAAAATTTAATTAACACTATTGATTTGACAACATGAGGTTTTATTATTTTTTGCTTGTGACTGTAATAAAACAAACAGGAGTAGGGAGCATAGAGCATCTCTACTGAAGTCTGAGTTGCCTTGTAACTAAAATATATTAATATAATTTGTTACAAGTTGTGTAGAGACGAGCAATGTCTCAAAATAAAATTCAACCAGTTAATGTTCAAAGGAATATCGCAACAATATTTCAAACTTGAAACATAAACTGTCAAGACAGACAAAAACATTTATTGTCTAAGCGCTCTTTTTTGTAGTTTGTTCATATTTTAAAGTAACAGAACACGTTGTTCTTTACAGCAGCGTAAAACTTCCCATTTTTAAGGCATAAACGGCATCGTTCACTCAATATTCAGTTCTGCTCAAATCACAGAAACACGAGGCGAGTCAATACATAGAGTCTACTGTGCCGTTCTACATCATAGCTTAATATCGACCACTACCCATATTCCCAACCCACCTCCAATTTCGTGCTGACCTCACAGTGCTAGGGCCCTGGGTTCGATTCCGGCCTGTCTGTGTGGAGTGTGCACACTCTCCCCGTGTCTGCGTGGGCTTCCTCCCACAATCACAAAGCTGTGCAGGTCAGGTGAATTGGCTAGGTGTAGGGTAGGGGAATGGATTTGGGTGGGTTCTTTTCGGAGGGGTGGTGAGGACGTGTTGGGCCTAAGGGCCTGTTTCCACACTGTAGAGAATCTAATTAATAAGTCAAAATCTTCAAATCTTTGTCTTGAATGGATTTAATATCTAAGCTTCCACTGCACTCTCAGTTAAAGAATTCCAAAAAAGCATATTCGCTTGTAAGCAAATATGCTCCTCTCTTCGTTCCTCCTAAATGATTTCATTGATTTTGGCTTCTAGAACTAATGGAAGTATTTGCTTTTGATATCTACTTCGTCTCTCCCTTTTAGAATTTTTTTCATGTTTCACGGTTTGACTCATATCTTCTAAACTTGGGCAGTCTCGCCGCATGATCCCTATCTCTCCTTAGAGGACAATTCCAGCATCCCAAGAATCTGCCCACCGAAATTCTGTTGCATTTCCTCCGTGGCCAATGGACTCTCCCTTTGGCATTATGTTCAAAACTGGCCACAGGACTGCAGCTATGGTTTATACAGTATTCCATGCAATTCTAGCAATCTCTTTGCTCCTGTATTGAAATTGCCTTGACATATAACCGAACATAACTTCCTTGTTATCTCTGCATGCTATTTTCAGTGCCTTAAGAACAAGGACAAATAAGTTGCACGTGGATATCCATCCTTTCATATAACCTATTAGTAAAATAAAACTCTGCATCATCTTTGTTCCTTCATCCTAATGGCAATCTACTGCTCATGGTCTACCAACCTGAGAATGGTGCATTTATTCAAATTCTCCAATTTCTGCCTATTAACCAATCCTCACTTACTTCCAGTATAAATCGATTCTTAACCCCCCAAGGTGCTACCTCTACTAGTTTCCTTTCTTGGTGTGGTAAACATTAAGGGCAGAACAGTTAGACCTTTCCTATAGATATGCTCTCTGAGATAAATTTGACTAATCTTACAGGCTTTTTCTAACTCCTGAGTAAATTAAGTGAATTAAAGTCGTACACAAACTCCAGTTCAGATTTCTGTTTGATGTACCACAGAGATGTTTGGCTTCCATTTGCTCCCTCAGCTTGTTGCAGATCTTAAAGACTGAATTGTGTCTGAATTTCAGGTGCATCGAAAAACAATCCATGCCCCACGCACACCTTCATGGCAGAACAAATCTCATGCCTCTTGCAAACAGTTAGTGTGCTGATTAGCGTTAATTTGGAACCCTTCTCGGTTACTAAATAATAAGCCTTCAAAATATAACCACTTGGAACGTGACAGCACTGAGATCACGAGAAACACAGTTATGATTCAGTTACTAATGCGTTCTAGTATGAACATCTCACAATTGTTTGCGACAAAATAACCTGAGCCCTCCTTGAATTTTCAAAAGCTACCTCGTCCAGGTTTTCATCATGTACCCTGTAGGACAGGTACCATTATCTCTTTCGTTCAGACGTAAAGTAAGTGTGACAAAGATGCTCCCCTAACAAGGTTATGTTGTCTTCTTTTTTCCAGAGACGATGTAAAAGACAAAGACTCTGAAAAGTCTAAGTTGAAGGTTTTTAGGGCCAGTTAGATTATAGCTAACAGATACTGCCTCAGGCAAAAGGCTTTTATTTTTTTTTAATTGTACAATGAAAGGGGAATCACCAGTGCTTCCAGCTCAGCTTTTCTCTGTTTTGGTTTGGCCTTAGCAGTCGTGGTGAAAAAGATGCTGAACCCAAAGAACCGTGTCTATGCATATCTCTCTGATTTCTCTCCTGTTCGAATCGGTGTTTGATTTTACGTTTTGTTCTACACGGTGTTTATGGGGATTGTTGCAAGTATGTGGAACAGTACGATTCCGTTGGACAGTCTGTTTAAAAATAGATTAAGTTATTCGGTATTCTGATCGCTTTTGTTTCTGTTTCATTCGGTGTTATTGTAAATAAATTCCATTTTGTTTAGAATAAGTGATTGACTAGCTGCATCTCTCCAGGAATAGCGACTGTACTCCCATTTAAAACAAATTCAAAGTTAGGCCCTGGACCACTTTCTTGAAATATTTTGAGGAGGTCGAGCCTGGTCCAGAACAGTAAGTATACAGTCCCCTGATATAACAAGCTTATAAATCTAACAATTTTAACATATCAGATGGGAATTTCCATGGTAAAGTCCTCTGCTTCTGACGTGATGGTAATTTCAGTAATTTACGTAACTTACTCTAAATGTTAATGAGAAGCCACCTTTGTATTGGTCCTAATGACAAAACACATGAAACAGAAATAAATAAAAGCATAAAACACCAATAAAGATAATTTCCTCGTCAATTTAGATAAGCTGCTTAGAGTGTGTCTTCCGCATTTTAAAGGATTTTGTGCACAGTTCGCACAATATAGAAAATAGACAAATGGAAATGATTAATCTTCTTAACCAGTCAATAGGTCCTGTCAGATCTGGTAGGTAAACTTTACACTCCTGCAGTGTCCAAATGTCTCATTCGTTCTCCAAATATTTGCATATGTTTGTCTTAGGTACTCTCAACTGGAAACGATCCAATTCTTTTAAAAAGCGTTACCTTAAATGAAAAAACTTAACCTTTGCACTGGCTTAAATGACTGCAGTCACAATTCTGGACATGCCAGCGAGAGTTAGTATTTGCCAAACACCCAAGGAAGGTTCTCTGTATTTCTGATGGAAAATTAAATTGACGTAATCTAATTTGACTTCAGACAGGTTCTTGATAAAATTATACATGGGCGATTGATAGAGAAATTCAGAGCCAAGGAAAATCGGCTACATTAATCCAGAATTAGCAGCTTACGGAGCATGGTTTTAGATGTATCTTTTTTTTTCTGACTGGGACATGTAAATCCAGTGGGTTTCCGCAGTGATTAGCGTGTTGTCACCTACTGTTTATTTTAGATTCGATTACCTACGGTGTGAAAACGGGCCCTTCGGCCCAACAAGTCCACACTGACCCTCCGAAGAGTAACCCACCTCGACCAATTTCCCTCTGACTAATGCGCTGAACAACGTGGGTAATTTGGCATAGCCAATTCATCTGACCTGCACATCTTTGGATTGTGGGAGGAAACTGGAGCACCCGGAGGAAACCCACGCAGACTCGGGGAGAATGTGCAAACTCCACACAGTCAGTCGTCGGAGGCTGGGATCGAACCTGGGTCCCTGGTGCTGTGAGGCAGCAGTGCTAACCACTGAGAATCTGTATCACCCATTAAAACTGGACACGTGATGAATTTGGCAGGGCAAACAAGGCAATGGAACACTTGATATACTGCTGTTGCCTGGAAAAGAACGAAGACGAAAAGGCTTTACTGCTATTGTCCACTGGTCCCTAATGGTACTTGGACAGTCGCATAACGTCCTTAAGACAGCATGTGGGATACGATAACAGCTCAGATTGTTAACGATTGAACAGCCACAAGTTGTGTTGAAATCGTATAAAATTTTCATTGGGCCAGAAGAAGAATATTGTTGGCAGCTCTCGAAATTCACATTCCAGAAAGGGACGTAATTGCAGTGGAGACTGTGCAGATGCGATTTCCATTAACATCACTTGGGTTGAAGAGTTACATTTATGAATTGATATTGGACATTGGAGTGTTGTTTGCTGTGGTGAGTGGAGACTGATTCGCGAAGTGATTGTAATGTGTAAAATTAAGTGGGATACATTTAGTGGAGAAGAAGGGTCTTTTTGCCTTGGTGTGGGTATTCTGTTCCTCTTATATTCTGTATCTACATCATTCTAGAATTTTGAACATTGGTTTGCTTTTTTCTTATTTCCTGCTTTTGGTTTTACTTCTTCAACTATCCCACTGGCGATTTTGGGAGATTAGTCAAATTAGTCATCATTTCAGTTTGTGGGAAACTCCAGGAGACAAGTTGTTATTTAACAGAACTCCACCGTTTCACTTATTGGAGGAATATGACAGATAACTGTCAAAACTAGATAGTTTGCCAGCCTGAGTTCGTTGTCGTGTGAGGGGCGTCATTCCACATTAAGGATCCATCCCACAGTTACCACACAAACGTTTTCAGGTCGTTGCAGTTTAATTTTCAAACTTCAAATGAAAGAGACTGGTAGCCAACATATTTGGCCATTTGTGAACGCATCTTCTGTGGGTGGCAAGTCCTTCTGCAGGATTGGAACCACAAGGAGATTCTATGTGTTTGGTTCCAAGACTGACACGGCATTAAAATCCCAATTGTCAGTTTGTACTGGTGAATGCTACACAAACCAATGAACTAGTGTGACTGCATGCATTTTCAGAACAGGTGAAGGTAAATTTGTAGATCACTTTCAGTGTCACAATAATTTATTCTGGGATTTACGGTGAGAGGAGAAAGACATTAAAGGGACCTAAAGGGCAGGGGTTTTCTTTCGTGCAGAGAATGTTGTGTGCATGGAATATGCTGTCAGATAAAGTGCTGCCGGCCGGTACAGCTGCAACGTTTAAAAGGGAATTGGATGTGTACATGAAAAGGAAGGGTTTAGAGGCATATGTGTCAAAAGCTCGCAAATGGGCTTGGATTAATTTAAGATACCTGGTCGGCATAGGCAAGTTGGACTTAATGATCTGTTTTCGTGTTGTTCAACACTCTGACTCTCTGACTCTTACATATTACATGATCAATTGTTACTAATCTGTCTTTAAAGACTATTTTGTAGACCTACAAGAATATCCGAGCATTTCCCTGCACAATTGGAAATAGGAACGTGTAAAAAATCCAGACATTCAAGTAAGCTTTGCCCATTTTGCCCTCCTTCCTTTCTTTCACAGAAGTGGCTCTTGTTATTATTTGTAGTGTATCATCATATTTTACACGAGTGGACTTGCTTCATAATGGGAAAGCAAAATACCTAATGAGGTATTTTCAAAACTTTTCCAGGAAGTGAAGGCAAATATCACCGAGGCACTCGCCATAATCTTTCAACGTACACTGAACTGCCATAGCATACTAAGTCTGCGTGAAAGCAGGAATACTGTTAAGGTGTTAAGGTATATGAGGACTGGGCAGATCAATGTGGAGCAGGGAGCAGAAAGCAGGGATACAGATTTTTGGATCATTGAAATCTTTTCTGGGGCAGAGTGCTCTGTAAGGAGGGAAAATGTATACATCAACTGGCGATGGACCAATATCCTTTTGAGAAGATTTACTGGAATTACGCTCTCAACTAGTTACCCTACTTTGGCACAGGAGGTGACGGGGTGGGGTGGGGGGTTGCGACGTTCGGGGGAGGGGAAGATCCTAAACAGCAGTGACAATTGAGGGTAGTACAGACGTTAAAGACATCAAGTTAGATAAACAAAGCAAGCAACAGCATAGCGGTGCACAAAGGCTAAATAATGAATAAAATTGTATGTATTTCAAGCAACAGGCCTGAGAGGTAAGGCAGATGAACTCAGGGCATGGATGGCAATACAGAGCTTTGATACTGCTGCTATGAGGGAAACATGGCTAAGTGACAGGCTTGCTCTGGAGAACAGACGATAAAGATTGGACAGAATGGAGGTAAGAGAGGAGGGTTAGTGCCTTTTTATAATTCTGGACCACAGCAGTACTTAGGCAGGTTATTCCAGAAGGGATGTCTAATGAGGCTCTACATGTGGAATTGAGAAATAAAAAGGAGATTGTCATATTGAAGCGATTGTACAGTAGACCTGTAATAGTTATTGAATATTTGAGGAGCAAATATGTAAGGAAACGACAGATAACTATAAGAAGTAATAGCATTGTAATAGTTGGCGATTTCAACCTTCGAAATATTGATTTGGACTACCATGGAGTTAATGTTTGCAAATGCAAGATTTTTTGAAGTGTGTGCACGAAAACGTTCGCAATAGGTGCACTATTAACAGAAGGAACAAAGTTCAATCTTCACTTAGAAAATAAACAGTACATATATTGAGATGTCATTGGGGAAGCACTTTGAAACTTTGACCACATCTCTATTAGCTTTGATCTAGTTTTGGAAAGGGATTGGTATGGTCCTCAAGGTAAAGTTCTAAATTGTAGCATGGCCAATTTTGGTGCCATTAAACTTGGAACTGTCAAAGTTTATTGCGGGAGTCTGTTCACAGATAAATGAATACATGGCATGTGGGTGGATTTCAGAAACGAGGTAAGGTAAAATCAGGGCCAGCATGTTCCTGTTAGTGCGAAGGGCAAGTGTGGCAGGAGTAAAGGACACTGGGTGACTGGAGATATTGAGGTCAAAAAGAAGAAACGATTAGGCTGGAATCACCTGAACACCCTGAGGAATCTCAGGATGTCGACATACTCTTAAGAGGGAAATCAGGGAAGTAGTAATACAAAGGGGACTTGAGATTGCTTAGGCAGATAAGATTAATGAGCATCCAAAAATATTCTGCTATTATTAGGTGTAAAAGGATAAGTAGAAAGAGACTCGAGCCTTTTAAAGATCAAGTGAAAATCTATTTGAGGAGCCACAGGAGATTAGAGAACTTCTAAACGAATATTTCTTCTCAATATTTTCAATGGAGAACGACATGGAAGCTGGAAATAAGTAGTAACGTTTGAAAAGATAGAAGATGACGTGCTGGAGGTCTTAAAATGCTTGTAGGTTGATAAAACCCGGGACATATTCCAGGACATTGTGTGAAGCCAGGCAGGATATTGCGATGCTGATGGCAGAGGCAATTTTGTCATCAAAAGCCACGAAACAGGTGTTGGAAGATTGGCCTATGGTTGATGTTGTGCTATTATTTAAGAACTTACTATGGGCCAGATCAAAACCTCTCAAGATATGTGAAAAAGATCGCCTACAAGCCAAATTCCTCGTATTTTTAAAGGCAATTGAATTGTGTTATGTTCTGGATGCAATTTAATTAGTCAAACCGCAACACTTGAAGTAAAACACACTTTATTTTAGCACCACAGTTAAAACCCAAACAGAGAGAAGAATCTGGATAACCAAAATTTATTGAAAAGCTTGACAGAATAATTGATTATTTCACGACTAATCAGCAACTCCTACCATGCAGCAACATTCCATAAACACACATTTAGCAAAGGCAATTTCAATGAAATAGATTGTATGACGTGAAATTCTCCCGTTCAGAAGGGAAGAATATCAGTAGAAAATTCTGAAAGGTAGAGTGAGTGAGACACAGAGAGAGAGAGCGAGAACTCAAGCATTCTGCAGTGTCTTGGAGGGATGTTTGGCAGCTTACAAATCCCATCAGCTACTGAATGTTGAACTGAAATCCGCATTTTGTGGGAGATTGGCCCTACTCCTTAATGCTGCTTTATTATTCAAACATTAAAGTAAAAACTCAACGGCTTGCAAGCTGTTTACTTTGTTAACGTGAAGCAGACCAATCCGTGAGTCTGTCTCAACATTTCATCACGAAAAAAAGGACAAAATGCATCTCTTAAAGCCACAGAATCATCACAACTCCACCTTTAAAAAAATCAATATACAAAGATGGCTTCATTTTTTTAAAAAAAACTTGGTCTTACGTGATTAATGCATTATAGTGTAAGTTAATACACTAATCAAGTTGGCATTCAACATTGCAATTCATTTCAATCCATTAATTCCATTGTCAAATATCTCTGTCTTCACTAATTAAAGACATGACAATCAGTAATTAAGTTCTCTCGCCTTGACAGCCGCATAATTTTGATATTGAATAGCTGAAATAATAAGCTCCACCAAATTAGCCTATCATTTTTATTATCGTTCCCTTTTCCAATAATTTTAGGAGGTTATGATCAATATCTGAAATTCTCTCAGATACCTCAATGGCAACCTTAATGTTGCCAAACTCAAGGGCTCGTTCTCAATCGTGAAATATTTCTAGAGATGAATATTCAACTTTTGGAAAAATACCCAATAGGTCTTTCTATATTCAAATTTTTGTCTTGCAAGCATGTAACTCCAACAACTACATCACTCGCATTGACATCCAAGTTCAATGGTTTTGCGTTGTTATGGTTTGCTATCACTGGGACAGCCGTTAACACGGCTTGCAGATTGTTAAATGTTTTCTGACACTCTGTTGTCCAACGAAAGTTTCTGAACTTCTCCAACAGGTGATTAAGGGGAGCAACCACAGTGCTAAAATTCGGTAGAACTTTCAATAAATAGCACTCCGTCCCAGGAATCATAGTGCTTTGTTCTTTCAGGGATGATATAGAACAATCTACAATAACTTGTTTTTTCACACGTCCAGTAGGACCATCTGGCCATGTCCAATGACATAGCCCCGGAACATGTCAGATAGTCTTAGTCACTCCAAAAGCAAAGCTCTGAGACTACTAGAAAACTGAAATGAAATTAACTAAACAAAACCTAGGTAGATAAAGTTCAATAAGCTGGGCAAAATCCCGGAAAAAAAGAAAGCAAGTCTTTTAGTTGGATTGCTGTTGTCAATGATATTCACGTCAAAATTCATCAGCCTGGAATTTTATCATGGGCTACACGTACAAATGATGTATACCTAGCACCGTTTTGTGTAGGAGGCTGTTTCTGCGGGAGAAGACGATTATTATTTGTGTACACTGTGATAATTTGAAATGTAATCACATTCTTTACTTAGTTTCTGAACTTAATCTGTGGCACAGCATAAATAAACGTGTTGGTGTAGGTACTCAAAAGCTGAACAACATATGTGGTGTATTCGATAATTGTGAAAGCGTCATTGTGATGAGTATGGTAAAGATGGTTCTCTGTAAATTGAACACAAATCCGACAGATGCTAGTTAGCATCCATACAGAGATAAAACTTACAGAAATAGCAAGCAGTAATATGCTGGGTTTGCTGCGATTTTCCTAATTCTGAGTCTTTTATATTTGCCTTGAAGCTTCGCCTTACCCTGTGACTCGTTATAATATGGCGGGTGGTCAGAGAATTGAACATAGAAAAAACGAAAAACGTCACAAGTTGTGTTATAACAGTATCAAAGCACAAATACGCCTTCTAAATAAGCAATATATCGATAACCGACTTTCCAACACAGAACACGTTGTCAATAACGTTTGTAGGTTGGTTCACAAAGTAAGATGGCATGTTTTGTGCGTCTTAAAGTCCACAAACAATGGTTATAGTCACACTTGCAGTTTCCTCTGTGCAGTATTTGACTCACAATTTTGGCAGTAGCTGGACACAGAACGATTGAAACTGAAAACAATCTGTGAGCAAAAGAAAGCAATCAATGAAATAAATGAGCAGGTAAAAGTAACAAGATGAATGGAAGTGTACTCTGGGAATGAATATGAAAAATAACTCTCTTTAGCCGTTTACAAAGTGTCTTCAAATGTTAGGACAAGGAGGTCGTTCACTGTCATTGACACCAGGTAATGCACGATATATCTGGAAATACCACATTTTCCACAGGAGAGAATCACAATTGACAATGTGTTAGCTTAAAGAGAATTTGGAAAAATGTAGTTAGTGCTTACATTCGTGACAGTAGGAGGAATAAACGAATGCAACTTGTCAAACTTTGACATTTCTATTCCCCCAACTCATCTACTTTGTTTTTGTTTTACAGAAGTAATCGTTGTGACAACATTTAATTGTCTGAATACACTAGTTCTAGAACAATGGATTTGGAACAATTCTGGTCATACAAATTTTACAAATTTTGTCTAAAGTATAACTTCAGATACGAATTTCGATTGGTCTAGGGAGAACATTTATTCTGAGAATAGCACATTTATTGAGACTCTCAGCTTTCTGCTGATTAATCAATCCCATGCGAATTCAAACGGAATCTTAGAAACAGCGGATTTAATTCCTATCTTTACCACTCTCGGTTCAGCAAATTTGGCAGTCGAATCATTCGGTATTTTCTGTATATTCACTTTCTATTGCATGTCAAACTAATCTTTCAGCATCGTTCGTACTCTTCTCTAAGTTAAGGTATGATGAGTCGAAGCAAACTCCAACTCAGGTTTCTATGTGATATAACACAAAGATTTTTGGCCCCTATTTGCTGACAAAATTTGTCCTGTATCAAGGAGGACGAACTGTGTGTCATTTGTAAATATATATGTGTGTGTGTGTGTGTGTGTGTGTGTGTGTGTGTGTGTGTGTGTGTGTGTGTGTGTGTGTGTGTGTGTGTGTGTGTGTGTGTATATAAAATCCACTCCCTTAGCACACCTCCGTGGCAAAGCAAAAACTTCTTGTCATTTTATTCGGTTGACGTTCTGATTAGCTAGACTTTGGAGCTCTCGTCACTTACTTAAAATTTGTGTGCACCATTCAAAACATAACTCTTTACAACCCAACAGCACTCAGAGTACTGAAACAGAGTTGTGGTTCCATTATTAATATTTTCATTTGGTAACACCTTGCACATTCTTCCCGAAAAAAGTGACACAATCCCTCCTTTAATATTAAACAACGCACTCATTCATGTTTTTATCAGGTATTCATAGAGACATAGAGATATACAGCACAGAAACAGTCCCTTCAGTCCAACTTGTCCATGCCGACCAGATAACCTAAATTCATCTAGTCTTATTTGCCAGAAGCTGTCCCTGAATAAAAGAGAAACAGAAAACAGAGTACAGAATAACTTAACCACTCTGAAAACCCAACAGATCATTCCAGCGTAAAGATGTTCCAAGTGCTTTCAACGATCGCCATAAATACCCTTTGGCACAAATGGTAAGATCAAACACAGGTTTACACAGGAAAGAAGTCAGAGAGACAGAGAGAGAGCCAGTACCATCCTGGACCTGCTCCTGTGGGGCGAGTCGCACATTTTCCCCAATATTTAGAAAACCCAAACCAAACTAAAGAACAGCGTAACTGGGAGAACTGGACACTCCCCTTTCATTGTGCAATTGTTATTTTAAAAACTTGAAAGCCTCTGCCTGAGGCAGGATCTGTAAGTCATAACAAATTAGTCCTTAACCCCTGCAGCTTCAGTCTTTTCGGAGTCTGTTTATGATCTCTCTGAAAAAAGGGTAGCAAAGATTGGATGTAGGATCATTCGGTGCATCCACTTTGGCGTGAGCAATTTGGCGTGGCCAGTTTGGCGCGACCAATTTCAGTGCAGACCCACTTCGGCACAAGCAATTTGGCGCAGCTCTTAATTATTCCTTTTCAGGCTTACTTACAAGCATTAATGAAAGCAATAAGAAGAAAAATAATGTTTACCCTCTTCAGTAAAAATGTTAAAAAGAAAATAAAAATGAAAGAAATCAGGCAAATACAAAATAGTTGATGGCATTTTAACAGGTTTTATTTTATTTTAATAATTTGTATATTAATATGTTTCATTTTTATATATTTTAATGATAGTAGTTTAATAACTACTGCTGAATAACTACAAAACAGTTATGCGCCGAAATGGGTCTGCACTGAAATGGGTGGCGCCAAACTGGCCATGCCGAATCACACACGCCAAAGTATCTGCGCCGAATGGTCTCACTCTGGCAAAGACTTCTGAATGGTGTAGCTTCGTTACAAATTGTACCAACGTCCACCACTTCCTCTGGCAGCACATTCAACGTGCGCACCAACCTTTGCATGATAAAAATGCTGCTTAGGTCCCTTATAAATTTTCCTCTTCTACGATCAACTTATGCCCTTGAGTTCTGGTCTCCCTCACAAAAGGGCAAAACCTTTTTTTATTTACCATTTCCATGCCTTTGATGACTTCTTTAAGCTCTGCAAAATCACGCCTCAGCCCCCAACACTACAAGGAAAACAGCCGTCGCCTACTCAGCCTCTCCCTGTAGCTCAAACTCTCCAATCTTGACAAGATCATTGCAAGACATTTCTGAACACTTTCAGGTTTCACAACATCCTTTCCATGTGAACGAAACCAGAATTGCATACAATGTTCCAAAAGTGACCAAAACATTCTTCTGTACAGCTGTAATATTACTTCTCAATTCTCCTACTTATTGTTCTGACCAATAAAGCATAGGAGCCTTTACATTAGAACAGGAACAACGACTTTTTTCACTAAAATGTAAATTAAGTAAATTTAAGTAAATTATGTAGAAATCTTACAAACCTTGCCATAGCATATCAGCTTTGGGATTTCCATGGTGAAGTCATTTTCGTCTGTACTGATGGTGTGGCAAGGCAGTTCCTTTAACAAGGCTATGTTGTCCTTTTTTTGTTCAGAGAGGTCATAGAAGGCACAGACTTCGAAAAGTCTAAGTTGAAGGATTTTGGGGCTCTTTAATTATGGATAACAAATATTGCCTCAGGACAAAGTCTTTTAAGTTTTAAAAAATAATCACTTGTACAATTAAAGAGGAGTTGCCAGTGCTCCCAACTCAGCCATCACTCGTTTGGTTTGGTTTTAGCACTGTAGTGCTGTAAAAGCTGCTGGACTCAAAGAAGCACGTCCATGCTGATCTCTTGTAAGACACTGTGTATGATTTTACGTTTTCTGCCAAGCAATGTTTGTGGAGATTGAAGTGTTTGGTACAGCATCATCATTGGAATAATCTGTTGAGTTTTAGGATAGGTTAAGTTATTCTGTGTTCTGTTCTCTTTTGCTTGTGCTTAATTTGGTAATCTTTTAAATACATTTTGTCTTGTTCAAAACTAGATGGTTTGGCCAGATGCATCACTTCTGGAATATTTGTGATAAACCTGATTTAAAGAATTAGCAAAGTTAAGGTCACGGCTACTTTCTTGAAATATTTTGAGGGGATCTAGTCTGGTCAATAACAACGTTAATTGTGATAATTGCACAATTCACTAGCTATGTTAATGAGAAGTTATGTTAAATAGATGTTAATGAACAAGATACAGAAGCAGAACCAAAGAAAAGTATGAATTTTAAGCCAAAAATAAACTCCTTCATTGACTTAGGTGTGCTGCTTCCCCGCCTCTGCTAAATTTAAAGTGATTGTGCGTGGAGTTAACACACTAATGAATAGAAGGAATACAGAAATTGGATCAGTGTGTCTCCTTCGTCAATAATTAAGGTCATGACAGATCTGGTGGGTGAAAGGTACATTCATATTTTATTCGAATTTCTCTTAGCATCCATTCTCCAAACATGTACAGGTATTGATCTTAGAATCTCTCAAGGGAAAGTCTATTCATTGCTACCTGAGATAGAAAATTTCAAAGAATCATTATCTGACCACAAGAAGCTTACCCTTCTCATCGATTTAAATGACTGATTCTTCATTTTGCAACTGCAGCCACAATTCCAGAAACCCGTCTACAATCTATTCACCTCAAGGGATCTTCCACCAACAGCCTCCAACCTCAGTATCTGGGAACCCCATACTGCCTGATTTTACTTATTAACAAAAATTCGCAACCCATTCGACCCATCATCTCAACCTACTCCTGCCCCAATGAACTTATCTCCACATAGCTTGGCACTGTCCTGTCCGTCTTGTTCCCAAATCTCCCTACATACATTCGAGACACCAATCACAGCCTCCTCCTCCTCCACAGCTATCGGCTCCTCTGCCCCACATGCCATCCAACCACCGTCACAATGCCTCGAAGTCTTCCATTTCTTCCTTGCCCGCCGACCAAACCAGTACCCTGCCACTGACACACTCATGCGATTGGCTGAACTGGTCCACATCCTCAACAATTTCACCTTTGAATCCTCCCACTTCTCCACATCAAAGGGGTAGCCATGGGTACCCTTATGTGCTCCAGCTATGCTTGCCTCTTCATCGGGTACATGGAACAATGCATCTTCCAAATTTTCACCGGCACCTTCACTGCATCGGCTCTGCCACATGCTCCAACCAGGAGGTTGAACAGTTCATCAACTTCATGAAAGCCTTCTAAACCGACCTCATGTTCATCTGGACCATCTCGGACACCTCCCTCCCCTTCCTGGGCCTCCCACCCCTTCCTGGACCTCTCCAGCTCCATTTCCAGCGATTGACTCAACAGAGATATCTACTTCCAACCCACCAACTCCCACTGTGACATGGACTACACCTCCTGCCAAACCCCTCCTGTAAAAACGCTATCCTTCATTCCCAAACCCTGTGCTCTGTCGCATCTGATCCCAGAGGAACAATTCCACCATAGTATACCCCAGACGTCTTCCTTCTTCAAGGACCTTAATTTCCCCTCCCACGTGGTTAATGATGCCCTACAGCACATCTCCTCCACTTTCCACACCTCCGCCCTTGAACCGCGCCCCCAGTCGGAACAAGGACAGAAACCTCCAGTCCTCATTTCTACCCACCAACCTCCAGATACAATGCATCATGCTCTGTCATTTCTGCCACTTGCAAACAAACCCCACCAGCAGAGGTATATTTCCCTCTCGACCTCTGTGTACATTCTGCGAAGACCACTCCCTCTACAACTCCTTTGTTAGGTCCACACTCCCCACCATCTCACCCTCCACTCCAGACACTTTACATTGCCACTACAAGAGGTGTAAAACATGCACCCACACCTCCACACTCACCTCCATCCAAGGCCCAAAAGGATTCTTCCACATCTGACAGAGGGTTTCCTACACTTCCACAGATGTCATCTACTCTGTCCGTTGCTCTTGATGTGACCTCCTCTCCACTGGACAGAGAGGGCGTCAACTTGAGGAATATTTAAGTGAACATATCTGTGATACACGCACTAAACAACACCATCATCCTGCGGTGGAGCATTTCAACTTTCTTTCCCACTCTGCAAAGAACATGCAGTTCCTAGGCCTCCTCGACCACCATATTCATGCCACCCAATGTTTGAAGTAAAAATGCCTCATCTTCTACCTTGGGGCCCTCCAACCTCTTGGAATCAATGTGGATTTTAACATTTTCCTTATCTCCCCTCCCACCTTACCCCAGATCCAACTCTCCAACTTGACACTGCCCTCTTCAGCTGTCCTACCTGTCCATCTTCCTTCCCACCTTTCCGCTTCACCTTTCACTTTGACATATCGCCATCACCTCTCCAACTTCACCTACCTATCCCATTCCCAACTGTGTTCCATCCCGTTTATCTCCCACCCTCTTGACCCTAATCACACCACATTCCTGATGAAGAGGTTATGCTCAAAACATCTATACAACTGCTCCTCAGATGCAACCTGACAGGCTCCGCTTTTCCAGGACCACACTTTTTGACTCTGATCTGCAACTCCTGCAGTTCTCACTTTCTGCAAAAATTCCTGCAGTTCGAGGGGTGTCACTCTATGTTAAGAATCTGTTCCACAATTGGTACACAATCACACTCTTGTTTGGGTAGTTTAGAAGTTCAATATCAATCTTTGACTGAACGAGGCCTCGGACAAAATGTTCAACTGTTTTATGAACGCATCGTTCCAGGCTGGTAAGTTTTCCAGCTTGATCTGATCCAGAGACATATGTTTCTGTGGCAACTATCGAGACTCCACGATGTTGGGTTGCCTCCCTGATGCTATGGTCAAGCACATCTCTGAGCTGTTGCATGATATTCTTATGGGGGAGGGTGAGCAACCAGAGAATGATGTAAATATTGGTACCAACGACAAAGGTCGGATAAGGACTGAGTGACCATTGGAATTTAGGCAGAAGTGCTACGTGTTCCCAAGGGTAGAAACACCATGATTTGGCATATGAATTCGTGGCTTGAGAATTGATGCCGGGAGCAAGGAATCAAATCCTTGGATCGTTCAGATCTATTCTGGTGTAGACGTGACCCTGTCGAAGATGGCTGAGTGACACCTGAACTGGAAGGGGACCAATATCCTGCCTGGAAAGTTGCTAGAGCCATTGGGGAGGGTTTACATTAGCCTGGACGGGAAGGATCCAATGCTGTAGGAAGATTAAAGAGAAGGTTGACGAAAATACATATATTACTCAGCATAAGTTAAATAGTAAAGGCAGTGTCCGTAATCCTCGTCCTGGACGGGGCAGCATTTGCACGGCAGGAAACAGGGAAGTCTGGATTAAACTGCATTTATTTAAATGGAAGAAGCCTGACAGTCAAAGCTGATGAACTCGGGGCATAGATAAATACATGGGACTGTGATATTATAGCTATTATCAAAACATGGCTTAGTGGATGGACAGGACTGGCACCTCAATGTTGTGGTGAACAAATTCCATAGGAAGGACAGAAAGGGAGGCAAGTGAAAAAGGAGAATCAGGTTTTTGATTAGGGAGACTATCATGGCACTACTGAGAGAGGACACTCTTCCAGATTCATTCACTGAGTTTATATAGGTAGAATTGATAAGCAAAATTTGGTAAATCAGTTTGATAACATTGAACAATAGTTGCTACAACCCCAAACACCCCACTCCCCTCCCAATGGTCAGTGGGAGATTGAGGATAAACACATAAGGAGATAGCAGGTAACTGCAAGAATAGTAGGGTGTAACAGAATGAATTATATCATTACTAAAATCGATTAGCCCTGCCACAGTGTTAGGAGCTTAAATGGAGACAAACTTCTTGCAGTACGTCGAAGGTCTTCTGAGAGATGTAGCAAAACGTACCTCCTCTTGCGAAATAAGGCAATGCAATTGATGAAACTGTTCGTGGGGGACTAGGACCATAATTCCATGCGTTTGAAAATATCTATGGAAATGGATATGTTTTGTCCAGACGTTAAAGTCAATTAAATTCGAAATTGAGGCGAGGCCAATTTTGATGGCCTTACACAGTAACTTTCAAAGTTTGATTGGGGGACGCTATTTGCAAGCAAAAAAAATGTCTGGTAAATGGGAGGTTTTCAAAAGTGAGTTAATATTTCAGGATCTGGTCGAGGGATGGTAAAAGCTGGCAGCATCAGGGAACTCTGGATGACTGAAGCTTATTAATGCCCAGATCAGGAAGAAAAAGTAGGCATATGACATAGCTAGGCACTTGGGATGAAGTGAATTCGTTGACAGGTATAGATTGTCTCGAGTACAATTCAGAGGGCAATCAGGAGGACTAAAACATGACAAGAGTTGGCTTGGCAGATCATATAAAGGATAGTCCAACGAGATTCTACAGGTACATGAAGGACAAAAGAGTAACTAGACTCAGAATCAGGTCTCTGAAAGATCAACAAAAGGTGAGATACTGTATAAATATTCCTCATTAGTATTTATTGTCCACAAAGGCAGGATGCTAAGCAACTTGGGAAAATCGATAATAACATCTTGACGAAAATCCACGTCACAGAAAACGAGATGCTGGAAGTGTTAAAATGCATTAAGGTAGATGATTTCTCAGTACCAGATGAAATGTGTCCCAAAACAGTGTTGGAGGCTAGGAAGGTAATTGTGGGGTCCTTAGGAGAGACATTTGTATCATCAAAAGCCATGAGTGTCATGCCAGAAGATTACAGGATGGCTAATGTTGCATCAAAATTTAAGGAAGGCCATAAGAAAATGGTTGCAAACTACCGATGGTTATGTGAATGGTAGGTGATTTGTTAGAAAGGATTGTGAGAGACAGGGTCGACAGGCATTTGGAAATGCAACGATTCATTTATGATAGTCAGCATGAGTTTGTACGTGGGAAATCATGTCTCACAAACCTGATTAACTTCTCTTTGAAAAATTGACAAAAAAGAAGTTTGGTGAGTGCAGTGTGGCATGCATTATCTATGTGTACTTTACCAGGACATCTGGCAAGATACCAGATGATGGGTTGTTGATTAAGGTTAAATGTCACAGGACCAGGAAGTGTGAGGCAATTGGATACAAAATTGGCTTGAAAGTAGAAGACAAAGAGGAAGGGGCTTGTTTTTCAATCTGGAAGCCTGCGGCCAGCGTTGGGTCCATTGTTATTCATTATCTACACAAATAATTTGAATAAGAATTTAGGAGATGTCATTAGCATGTTTGTCGTGCTACCATGATTGTTATCAGGAGTACACCGAGATCCTGATCAACTGAACCAGTGGGCTAAAGAATAGCAAATGGAGTTTAATTTAAATCAATGCAAGATAGGTCAAGTCATGGTAGGACTCACACAGTCAATGAGAGGACGCTGGGGAATGTTATAGAACGAAGAGATCTAGGGGCACAAGTTCATAGCTTCTTGAAAATGGCATGACAGGTAGACAGAATGGTAAATGAAGGCTTTTGGCATGTTTGATTTTGTTAGTCACAGTATTTTTGTAGCTGCTCAAAACTTTGGATAGGCCACATTTGAGGTACTGTATGTAGTTCTATCCACCCTGAGGTGGGTAAGATACTATTTAACTAGAAAGAGTGTATAAAAAGATTAACTAGAATACTGCCTGGAATTAAGTTAGAAGTAGAGGTGGGATAGACTGGGACATTTTTCCATGGTGCATACGAGACTGGGGAGTGACCTTATAGGGATCTATTAAATTATGATAGACAGAGATAAGGTAGAGAGCCAATATTTTTCTCCATGGTATGTGTGTCTAAAATTGAGGGAATAGGTTTAAGGTGAGAAGGGAGGTATGCAAAATGCTCCACTGGGGCATTTTTGTTTTCAAAGAGAGTGGCTGGAAAAGACTGCCAGAAGTATTTGAGAAGGCGAATACAATTTTATCATTTAAGCAACATTTGGACGGGATGATTATGGAGATATATGGACCAAACACAGCCAAATAAGACTAGATAATTTGCAAAAACTGGGTAGCATAGATAAATTGGGCCAAAGGGTTTGTTTCCATGCTGTAATCCCCTCTGACCTCTATGATTTTTCTTGTACTGAAAGGAAAGCTACATGTTCGGCCACACAAGACAAGTCAAAAATCTTAATTATCATTTATACTGGAGAATGCTGCACAAACCAATTCAACAAATATGATTGTATGTATTTGCAAAACAGGCGAAGGAAAATTATTAGATCAGTTCAAATGGTTCATTTCACTAGACCTCATTTTTATTTCCTGAATTCTCCTGATTTAGATTAACATCAAAGGCTGTCTGAGAATGATTAAACTCAAGAGGCTTTTAATGGGTAACTTTCAAGCCAGAGTATGCCAAGGAAAATCTTTCCTTGGTATTTGGTCAGCACATGGTAACATTATTCATCTTACATGGTCAGGTTTCGACTCCAGTAAATAGTTGCAGCATCAAAATGCAACAACACTGGGCTGAAATTAACTTTGAACTGCCTATCAATGCACGATAAATTAAGTTGTGAAATGCACCCATCAATGCGACAGAGATGAGTGCAAAGTCCTTGGTAATTTCCCCAAGCTCAATAATTTGCAACATAATTTAGCGATTGCTGAAGTATCATTCCATACCTTCCACTCACCTAGTGTATTCAGTCAAAACGTAATCTGGATTTTCGACAGCATCAGCACAAAGAGGCTCAATTTAGAGTGATTGACTAGTTTAACAGTGGTTCTGCCCATCATTGGGGTTGTAGCCTTTAGTGTTTAGTATCAACAGTAGGAAATAAAAATATCACTATGCAACGTTGATTCTGATTCACTGATTCATACATGCATAAGGGGAGCAGATATTTGTGAAGACTGCCATCATCAATTTCTTTTCAGATTGCACATCATTCTCATTTCAAGCTTGCAGCAGGCAACATATCTGCCCAGACTTTTCAAAGTCCTGAAATCTGATACCGAAAAGTGCCATTCGTTTTCACTTCTTTGCAATGTTTTCAGAAGAGGAAACATATTAGAGTCAGAGACTCATACAACATGGAAACCGACCACTTGTCTAACCAGTGTGCACTCACCATATTCCCAAACTAAACTACTCCTACCTATCTGCCCTTTGCTCCAAACCTTTCCTATTCATGAACTTGTCCAAATGTCTTCCAAACGTTCTAAATGTACCTGCCTCCATCATTTCTACTGGCAGTTCATTACACATACGAAACGCTCTCTGTTTAAAAATAATGTCCTCATGTCATTTCTTATTTTTATTGCTTCTCTCCTTAAAGGTATGTCAACTACATTTGAACTTTCCCAACTTGGGTACAAAGACACTTGGCATTCACCATATAAATGCCCGACATAATTCCATAAATCTCAATAATATTGTCTGCTCAACCTCATACCCTTCAGTGGACGGAAGTCCCATTTCATTTTACATCTCAAACATTCCGTTCTGACAGCATCCTGGTAAACCTTTTCTAAAATCTCTCGACTTTAATAATTTCCTTTCTACAGCCAGAACTGAACACAGTACTTCAGAAGAGGCCTCACCAACGTCCTATCCAACCTCAACATAAAATCCCAACTCCCATACTCAAAGGCCTGAGCAATCAAGGCAAGTATTTTAAATGCCTGCTTAATCACCCTTCCTACCCGTGATGCAAATTTCAAAGAATTATGTAATTGAACTCCTAGGTATCTCTGTTGTACTACTTATATGGGGCATACCATTAATAGTATAAGACCTGTCCTTCATCTCTTGAAAATTAACTATGGATGTGGAATATATATATAAGTAAAAGTTAATAAACAGAAGTAATTGTACAGTTAACTAAAATTCAAATTTTCTTTACAAAAAGATTATGCAAATAACAAATGTATCATTTGTTTAAATATCCAGCTTGATCGCCAACTATTAGTAATGACTTAAGAGGAACACCAACAATTACGAGAATAGGGAAATACACAGCTTCAATTTGCATCGCTGTTGATTCTACCAATAATCCAAATAACGCTGATGGCAAAAATTTCAACTGAAAATCCGATTGATTCTTAAATCCAAGCTTTCAATAATACTGAGAGAAATCTCAAGTGAGCTAATTAGGGAATGGCTGGCATCAGTCATGGTCTTTTGAACACAAGGATCAGCTGTTTGCTTTTTTATAATGATTCATGACGAATGGAAAACACACATGATTCGTGAAAGCCACGGATACCACGCGGTCCACGTCAACATTTATGTCACACCAGAACAGAAAAAGTCCGAATTACATTCGTCACAGTATTTCCAGATCGCAAAACATGTTTTGCTAATCGTCTCCCTAGCCGTACTAGTCTTGCATACTATCATATTATGCATTGACAAATGTACAAGTGAACACCACAGCCAAATATCCCTTCATAGAATCCGGAGCGTGGAAACAATTCTCCCAAACAAGTCTACACTGACTCTCCAAAGAGCATCCCACCCGCTACTCTATCCCTGTAAGCCAGAATTTTCGTGGCTAACGCACCTTACCTACACTCTATCAACACAACAAGCAATTTAGCAATGCCCATCCATTAAACCTGCTCATCTTTGGACTGTGCGAGTAACCTGAACACGTGGCAGAAACCCACGCAGACATGGGAGAATGTGTAAACGCTACATTGACAGTCATACAAAAGTCGAATCGAACCCCAGGTCCCCAGTGCTGTGTGGCAGCAGTGTTTACCACTGAGCTATTTTGCCACCATCTTGTTTAGAAAGATGTCCCTTCGTCCAATTAGTAATCATTATAAATTATACTTCAGCCTCTTATCTGTAACCTTGACTTCCGGAATCAGTCACCCACCCATTTAAATTCGCTTATAAATTTAAATATAACTGTCTATGACCCTTTAAGCTGTCTCTTTCAGCCAAAAATAAAAGAGGAGGGTGGACGTGATTGTCTCAGAATACTTCGTATTGCAAAACTTCTCAGCTGTAACCAAAATGCTATGTCAAGGAAGTAAAAGAGCTGAAACTGACCATGTAAAAGGACTGTGAACCCTGTTGTGCACTCGATTCCCTTATGCCATAAGGTTAATTTTAAGGTGAGCAAAGATCTGAAGGAGGATACAGATTTAAACAAAATACAAGTCCTCGTTTCAGGGTGTGATGAGCGATTTTTAAAAAAAATTCTGACTCATAATGTTAGTCTGGTGAAAAGTCAGTTCTGAGAAAGCATTGAAATCACGACCCTTGAAGATATCCAAAGGTTAAAGCTTAAGCTAGCTACTGTTCTCGCAATGATTTGTTTTTTTTGGGAGCAAATTGAAGTGTTGCAGTGCTCCAGGGAATGTCTGCGCAAGCTAGAAGAATAGCACCTTATCTTCATCTTGGAAACCCTGTAGTGTTCTGGATTCAATATCGAGTTCAACATTTTTAGTGTTTGAGCAACTTCTCCCATGTACTAAGCCCAACTGCTACACACGAGGTACTTTTTTTATCACCAAGGATGTTACTGTACACAACCCATTGTCAGCTACTAATAAAGTGCCTTTTTCAGCTATTCATTCTTCCAGTCTTTCTCGAGATCTTTGCCGTTTAGGCCCTTCACTCTGCTTGTATTCCTGATGAAGGGCTTTTGCTCGAAACGTCGATTTTACTGCTCCTCGGATGCTGTCTGAACTGCTGTGCTTTTCTAGCACCACTAATCCAGAGTAAATCAGAACACACAGTGACGTTCCACGCAGGCACAGGAGGAATGTACAAACTCCACACAGATGCCCGAGGCTTGAGGCAAACCCGTATTTTTAAGGCCATGAGGTAACAGTATTGACAACTGAGTCACCATGCTCTCCACAGATGTTGTCAGAACTTCAGATGTGTTCCAGAAATTTCTGAAGTTGTGTCGATAATTTTAGGGTCCCAGCACCTTTGTCATACTCCTTATTCCAATACACACAAACAAGCCCTTGTCAACATATCGGCTCCTGCCACAACAGTCCCATTTCCAATCAATAATAGGCCTATTACAAGCTATTGTTTGTCCGAGGTTAGCCAATTGCCATTCAGTTTTCTGCTGAAGTGCTGTTCTCTCTCTGGTCTAAATCACTTATCATTTATTACTAGCCCCTTCTTCCACCTTTCTGTCTTCAGCTCATCCATCAAATGTTTCCGAACTGCAATCCGTTCTCAAGAAGGGTGACTGGACTCACTATGTTAACTCTGCATTTTTCTCCACAGATGCTGCCAGACCTACTGAGCATTTCCTTCTCTTGGAAAATGTGAACAAATATTCGAATTTGAAAATCATGAACATTGAAAGTAACAAAAAATAGTTATCTCGTTACTGCTTCCTTATTGTTTCCCCTTCTATCTGCCATATTTTACAAATATTATGGAGTTTTTCCACTGGAGTCTCCACTGTAACACTAGACAACCTGCACTCTGACTCGTTGGTCATTAACAGTTCTTGTGGAACTTCTTTTTTTTCACTATTCATATCAAACACGTATGAAATGAAATTATGTTTAAGAGCTCTTACACATTGCTTGATCAATTTGTTTGTAATCCAGTGTTGGGAAACCATTTTTAGCACCACAAGATTTTTGTCAGCATTAGGTAAAAACAAGGGCTACAGATGCTGGAAACCAGAATCTAGATTAGAGTGGTGCTGGAAAAGCACAGCAATTCGGCAGCATCCGAGGAGCAGGAAAATCGACGTTGTGGGCGAAAGCCCTTCATCCGGAATAGATGCAGAGTGCCTGCGGAGTGAAGAAATAAATGAGAGGAGGGTGGGGCTGGGGAGAAAGTAGCATAGAGTACAATAGGTGAATGGGCATGGGGATGAAGGTGATAGGTCAGAGAGGAGGGTGGAGTGGGTAGGTGGGAAGTAAGATAGGCAGGGTGGACAAGTCATGGGGACAGTGCTGAGCTGGAAGTTTGGAGCTGGGGTGAGTTGGGGGTAGGGGAAATGAGGAAACTGCTGAAGTCCTCATTAATATCCTGGGGTTGAAGTGTTCCGAGGCGGAAGATGAGACATTCTTCCTCTAGGCGTCCGGTGGAGATGGAGTGGCGGTGAAGGAGGCCCAGGAACTCCATGTCCTCGGCTAAGTAGGAGGGGAAGTTGAAATGTTGTGCCACAGGGCGGTGTGGCTGATTGGTGCGGATGTCCCAGAGATGTTCCCTAAAGCACTCTGCTAGGAGGCGTCCTGTCTCCCCATTGGAGAGGAGACCGCATCGGGAGCAATAGATACAATAAATGAAATTGGTGGATTTGCAGGTAAAGCTTTGATGGATGAGGAAGGCTCCTTTCCGGCCTTGGTTGGAGGTGAGGGAGCAGTTGTGGGTGTAGGTTTTGCAATTCCTCTGGTGGCAGAGGAAGGTGCCAGGACTGGAGAGTGGGTTTTGGGGGAGCGTGGACCTGACCAGGTAGTCACACGGGAACAGTCTTTGCAGAATGAGGAAATGGGTGAGCATTAACCTCCACAACTAGAAATATGAACGAGAAAAAAATCCAAACAACTACCCCGCTTGTCTTATGGAAGCGTTGCCCATTTGGGATTGTGTTCGTTTTATTTCGACCAAAGCAATAATTTTCACTTTTTGTAACTTTTCATCATAATTCACACCAGTGCATTTATGTCATAATGGGAAAGCACAAGGACTTCTGAAATACGTCCAAGGATTTTTGGATCATTGAGATCGCTTCAAGGGCAGAGATAACTTGTGTATGAAGGACGGGTTACACCTGGTCTGAAGGGGGAACCAATATCCTGATAGGGAGATTGGCTGGGGCTGCTCCAAAATTGTTAAACTTGTCTCACTGGAAGTGGAAATCTAAACAGTAGTGAGACAAAAGAGAATGTTGAGGCTCGTACAGCAGTCACAGAGACCAAGTTAAATGAACAAGACTGGTAGCAGTACATCAGGGAATCAATGCTTTTTTAACGAATTAAGTTGCATTTATTTCAAAACAAGAAGGCTGACAGTTAAGGCCAATGAACTCATGGGGAACATAGGAGTGTAATATCATGACTACAATAGAAACATGTTTGAGGGAGGGGCACAGATGCTGTAGGAAGGTTAGATTGGAAGATAGAGAGGGGGCTTAGTAACAGGATATTTCTGAGGGATTGTTCTTTGAATCTGTACGAATGGAACTGAGAAATAAGAGCGGAGAGGAGGGTGGATCGATGGGGCTGACCACTTTGGTGAGATTGTGTTATAGGCACCCAACAGTCAAAATGGTGAAGCAAACATACAGGGAAATTGCAGACAGCTGCAAACATAATAGGCTTGTATGAGGTGGAAATTTCAACTTTCCAAACATAGATGAAACTGCCGCATGTTAAGGGTTTGGAAAGGGCAGAATTTGTTCATGGTGCGCAGGGAACTTTAACAATCAATATGTAGATGACTCGACAAGAGAACTGGCAAAACTCAACCTCCTCTTTTGGAAATAACTAGGGGCATATAACCGAGGTACCAGTGGGAGAACAGTTTGGAATATTACACCGTAATTCCATTAGTTTTGAAATTTGAATTGAAAGGGATCAACTGGGGACACAAAGTAAACTTCTAAGTTTGTGCAAGGCCAATTATGAACTTATTAACTGGAACTTTCAATAGTTCAGTGAGACGGACTGTTTGCAGGTGAATGAACGCCTAACAAGTGGAAGAATTTTAGAATCGAGATAAGGAGAGATCTGGACCAGCAATGATCCTGTCAGTATGAAGGACAAGTGTGGAAGGAATAGGGAACACTCAATGGCCATTGATACTAAGATCAAGAAAAATAAGAAGGCATGTGTGAGGTATAGGCATCTGGGATCACCTGAATCTGTTGGTGATTATATGCATGAATGAGTACTCTGAAGATGGAAGTCAAAACAGTTTAAAAAGAGGACTTGACAAAGCTTTGGCAGATAAGGCTGAGGAGAATCCAATTTAATTAAGGTCAAAAGAGGAAGTGAGGAGAGAATTGGGTGAATTAAAGATCACAGGGGAACACAGGGAAGTAAATCCACAGTACCGAAGAGTGTGTATGGAAGTTCATATAATACATGTTAAAACCTTTGAACCTCATGAAGTACATCACCGAAAATTGTGGGAACCTAGGGAAGAAATTTCCTCACCCTTTGCAGAGATATTGCTGTCATCATCACTTATAGGTGAGTTGCTGGAAGACTGCCAGGTGGATGATGTTGTGCTACTATTTCAGAAGGTACTATGGATCAAATCAAAATAAATTCAGAAAGCAGTTTACTCCTGAGTGTTTCCTTTTTTCAAGAAAAACAAGCAAAAAGCTTGTGATCTGGATGCAGTTCGATAAGTAAAACAACCAGGCTGGAAGAAAAACACACTTTATTCACACACTTTATTTAAAAAACTAACAACGAACGAAGAATTGTGATAACTTAATTCTGCTTGAAAATTTAACCAATTAATTGAATGTTTCAGCACTGAACAGTAATTTTTCCACTCAAAAAATATCGTGTAACCAGACTCTTTCCAAAAACAGATCCAGCCATGTAGATTGTCTCACATGCAAGTCTCCACGCCAGGATGAAATAAAACAACATGAAGAGAAAATTCTGAGGGAGAGAGTCAGAGAGAGGACTCAAGCATTCTCGAGTAGCAGCTTCGAAACACCAACAGCTACTGAAAGTTTAACTAAAATCCTGGTTCTGTGGGATCTTGACCCCACCCTCCATGCTGCTTTTATTGTTCCAACTTAAAAAAAACTCACAAGCTGTTAATTTTAGTTTATCAGACAGCTCTTTACCTCTGTCGCAACCAATTGTCATTCAAAAAAGACAAAATAGATCTTTCAAAACCACAGCATTATCATAACTCCCGTCACAAAAGAATGACCCATCAATTTCCAAGGATGGGTTCATTTTTTAAAAACTGACGGAAAGAAAAGTTACTCTGACTTCAGAGCTATTGTACTTTCCTTTTTTCGTTGATGACTTGGTACGTTCCCAATGACCTTTGTTCTCACATACCATAGAAGTAACAAAGAGGATTGATTAGGGCAGAACAGTAGATGTGATCTCTATGGACTTCAGTAAGGTGTTCGATAATGTTCCCCTTGGGAGACTGATTAACAAGGTTAGATCTCATGGAATACAGGGAGAACCAGCCATTTGGATATAGAACTGGTTCAAAGGTGGAAGACAGAGGGTTGTGATGGAGGGTTGTTTTTCAGACTGGAGACCTGTGACCAGTGGAGTGCCACAAGGATTGGTGATGGGTCCTCTACTTCTTGTCATTTACATAAATGGTTTGGATGCGAGCATAAGAGGTACAGTTAGTAAATTTGCAGATGAAACCAAAATTGGAGATGTAGTGGACAGCGAAGAGGATTACCTCAGATTACAACAGGATCTGGACCAGGTGGGCCAATGGGCTGAGAAGTGGCAGATGGAGTTTTCTTTAGATAAATACGAGGTGCTGCATTTTGGGAAAGCAAATATTAGCAGGATTTATACACTTAATGTTAAGGTCTTAGGGATTGTTGCTGAGCAAAGAGACCTTGGAGTGCAGGTTCGTAGCTTATTGAAAGTGGAGTCGCAGGTAGATAGGATAGTGAAGAAGGTGTTTGGTATGCTTTCCTTTATTGGTCAGAGTAGTGAGTACAGGTGTTGGGAGGTCATGTTGCGGCTGTACAGGACATTGGTTAGGCCACTTTTGGAATATTGCATGCAATTCAGGTCTCCTTCCTATCTGAAAGATGTTGCGAAACTTGAAAGGGTTCAGAAAAGATTTGCAAGGATGTTGCCAGGGTTAGAGGATCTGGGCTACAAGGAGAAGCTGAACAGGCTGGGGCTGTTTTCTTGGAGCGTCGGAGGGTGAGGGGAGACCTTAGAGAGGTTTACAAAATTATGACGGGCATGGATAGGATAAATAGACAAAGTCTTTTCCTTGGGGTGGTTGAGTCCAGAACTAGAGGGCATAGATTTAGGGTTCGAGGGCAAAGATATAAAACAGACCTAAGAGGAAACTTTTTCACGCAAAGGGTGGTATGTGTATGGAATGAGCTGCCGGAGGATGTAGTGGAGGCTGATACAATTGCAACATTTAAGAGGCATTTGGATGGGTATATGAATAGGAAGGGATTGGAGGGATATGGGCCAGGTGCTGGCAGTTGGGAGTAGATTGGGTTGGGATATCTGGTTGGCGTGGACGAGTTGGACCAAAGGGTCTATTTCCATGCTGTACATCTCCATGCCTCTATGACCATGAGGTCATCTAGCCATGTCCACTGTCGTGGCACAGAGATGTGACAGATCGTAATATTTGTTCCAAAAAAAGTGTAGTGGATACTGGAGGTCTGAAACGAAATGAATGAAATAAGACCGTTTATAAAACTCGGCAGATCAGGCAACAAATGGGATGGAAAACTGAGGTTGCATTTTTGATTGATTCTGTCATTGAAAATATTCACATGAAATGTTATCTGCCTTAATTTGATGGAATTCCTGCCATTTTCCTATTCCATATCTTTGATATTTCGCCTGAAGCTTTTCCTTATCTTGTTATTCGTTGCAATGTGCATGATGGTCAGAGCATTGAACAAAGAAATAAATGAAAACGTAACAAATGGGGTCATAATAATAAGGCACAATTAAGACCTCCAAATATGCACTAAAACATTGAAATTGCATTTTACAATACAGAACCATTCCATATTGTCAAGATCGATACCCGGGTTGAAGGGGTTATGCCAGTACCATCTCCTTCTCGTCGGATTCCGACTGGCATGCTGTGTTTTTCCAGCACCACAATTTTTGACTCTGATCTCCAATGTCTGCAGTCGTCACTTACTCCTAGTCGTTACAAAATAAGATGACATATTTGCTAAAAGTGCAATGTACACATACAATGGTTGTAACTAAAGCAGCAGACGTTTTCTCTGTGCAGTATTTGACTCTCAACTTTTAACATCAGAGTGATCAAAGCGGAAAGCAACTGTTAACCAAATAGAATAATCAATGGGAAAAAAAGTGAAGGCAAATGTAAGAGAACAAATAAAGTGCAATCCAGAAATGATCTCTTCAACCACACGCATAATTAGTTCAAATATTAGCAGGAGATCCCTTGCTGCTCCTGCCACTATTTAATGCGCGATACATCTGGAGAGACCACAATTTCCATGGCAAAAATTCACAATAATACATTATTTGAAAGCAAGTTTGGAAACTGAAGTTAGTATTTCTATTCATGACAAAATGATAATTAAATTGATAAAATTTGTTAAATTATGTCCTTTTCCTTCTCCCAACAAATCTTCTTTATTTTTCTCTTACAGAATATGATGCACAATTATTCTCTGTTAGATAATTTTATGATTTAAATGCACTGGCTTTCAAGAACTGAATTAGAACAACGTGTCAATACAAACAATGTGTCATCCAAGGTCAAAATGTAGACTGGTCTGGGGAGAATATTTATGGTAGAAACAGAGAGCACCCTTCTGAAATTGCAAAGAAACATTATTTATTCCAGTGTTCAAAGTTTGACGAATACTGTCCCAGAGTCATCTGAAAATCTGCGTGTGGTCTATTGGCATGCTGCCCTATTGATAATGGGTCGTCAAAGGACAAAGGAAATATTGAGTTGAATTGAAAAGCAAAGAGGCATGCAACTGCTGCCTGTTAACTAATGATTAAGGTAAGGATTTATTTAGATGTAAAATTAGAACTGAATGGAAGATAATGAAGTAAGAGTAAGAGTTGGCTATAATGAAGATAGTCTAGGAGAAAGTGAGGACTGCAGATGCTGAAGATCAGAGCTGAAAATGTGTTGCTGGAAAAGCGCAGCAGGTCAGGCAGCATCCAAGAGCAGGAGGGTCGACGTTTCAGGCATGAGCCCTTCTTCAGGAAGAAGGGCTCATGCCCGAAACGTCGATTCTCCTGCTCCATGGATGCTGCCTGACCTGCAGAGTTTTTCCAGCGACACATTTTCAGCTATAATGAAGATAGCCCTCTGTGAACATCTACACTTTGGTGAACGATGTGCAGAATTTTTGTTGTGTCAGTAAGGATACAGAGCCAGGATGGTTGCCAAAGCCAAACAAAGAGATTTGATGTCCTACCCTTTGAAACAATACTTCAGAATACTAAAACAATTTATTTTCATACTGTTAATGATAAGGTGATAAAGTTCTTAATGAGTACTCCATAGCCTATATCCTACCAATCTGAGAATAGCAGATTTATTCAAGGTCGTTGGGGCCAGCCTATTAACCAACCTTTCATCAAAGCGTAAATTGATACTTAAGAACTGAGTCTTTACTTCCTATCCTACTATTCCTCGTTTAGGTAAACTTTAATTGTAGACCTTGTTGGATATTCCCTGCTGATTCGTTCTCTCACTGACGCTAAGCTAATCTTCTAGCCTCGTTATAACTTGTATCTGAGTGTTTATTGAATTGAATGCAAACTCCAGCTCAGATGTTTGGCTTCCATTTGCCCACTAATTTTGGCAAATGTCTTATGTGCATTGAAAACTATTCACCCACTAAGGACTTCGACGTGGTAAAGCCAAGCTCATGGACTTTGTTTCCAGTTGACACTCTAACTAGCTATACTTTGGAGCCCTTCTCAGTTAGTTAAAAATTCGTTTTTCAAATCAAAACATAAATGTCTACATTCTGACAACATTAAGACCACTGGGACCACAGCTGTGATTCTGTTATGAAGTATTCTAGTGTGAACACAATACATCTACTTGCTGATTTTTTTGAGAAAAATCAGGCGCTCCTTTAATTTTCAACAGAACACTCATTCAGATTTTCTTCAGGTATACGTTAGAATAGGTACAATGATCGTTTTCGCTGAAACCTAAGTAAACAATGTCATAACGTAACAATCTAATAAACTTTACAGCTATAGCATATCCGATGGGACATTTCCACAGTGACAGTATTTGCGCATGTCGTGATGGAACTTGTGCTAATGCTTAACTCACGATCGTTCTTAAAAAGAAGCTAGCTTTCTGATGGGAGTAATAAAAAGAAAAGCAATAAAGAAAAAAAACATGAAATATCAACAAACAAATTCTACTTCTCGTCAATTTAGATGTGCTGCTCATACTGCCTCATCGGAATTTAAAAGTATTCTGAATCTAGTTAACACAATAACAGATATAAGGAGTAGAGAAATTGGATCTGTTGTCCTTTGCTAGTCAATGAGGTCATGACATAGTTGAACACAGCATTCGTTTTGTATTCAAATTTCTCTTAACATCATTCTCCAAATATTTGGAGGTATTGATCTTGGATACTCTCAATGGAAGACTATCCATTCCTTCCTGCTAGAGTATTGTGTGTTCTTCTGGGATTCACATTACAGGAGAAAGTTTCATTTCAATGAAGAATATGCAGAGGAGATTTACCTGGAGGTTGACTGGATTGAAGGGCTATACTTGTGCAGAGATTGCATAGACTGCAAATATTTTTTTCTCTCTCTCTGGAGCAATAGAGACTGAAATTGGGAATCGTTATAATGTATAAAATTTTCTGCATGATGTCAGGCAGAGAGGAAGGCTCATTTTGTTTTGGCGTAGGGATTCGATTCCTCTAACATTCTGTGTCTACATCGTCTGGGATTTTAAACATTGGTTTGTTCATTTCTCTTACTTTCCTCCTGATGATTTTCCCTCCAGATAGGGAAAAATTCAAAGAATCATTATTTGACCTGAAGACACTTTCCCTTTTATTATAACTGATTCCTTATTTTAAGGCTTCAGCCAAAGTTCGACACATCCCAGCAATAGTCTATATTTGTCGAACATACGAGGACTGTTCCCTGTATTTCTAAGAGGAAATGGATTTTGAGCAAACTATTTGGACTTCAGCAAGGCTTTTGATAAAAGTCCACTTGGGAGACTGGCAGAGAGGCTCAGAGCCATTTATGCTAAAGAAATTAAGCAAAATAATTAAAAATTGGCAAAGTACAAAGAGTTGTGTTGGATGTGTTTTTTCGCAACATGTTAAAAATTAATTTGTGGGATCTGGGCATTGCTGGCTGACAAGCATTGCTTGTGTGTCCCTAGTTGCCCTTGAGAAATGGTGGTTAATTGCTTTTTTGAACCACTCCAGTCCACTTGCTGTGGGGTTGACCAATAATGCATTGGGGTAAGGGGAAATTTCAGGATTTTGACCAAGTGACATGAAGGAACATTGATATATTTCCGAATCAGATGGTAAGTGGCTTGGAGTGGAGCTTGAAGTTGTTGATATTCCCACATATTTGCTGCTCTTGTCCATTGAGAAGGAAGTATTTGTGGGTTTGGAAAGGTGCTGTCTGAGTTTCTTTGGTGAATTTCCACAGTGCCTTTTGTAGACAGGATACACTACTGCTACTGAGCGTTGGTCATAGAAGAAGTGAATGTTCGTGATGTTGTGTCAATCAAGTGGGCTGCTTTGTCCTGGATGGTGTCAAGCTTCTTGAGTGTTGGGGGTGCACTCATCCTTGCAATTGAAGGGTACTCCATCACAATCCTGAGTTATGCAGTGAAGATGGTGGACAGACTTTGAGGATTCAGGTGCAGAGTTACTCGATTCAGTTTTCCTAGTTTCTGTCCTGCTGTTGTAGCTATTGTGTTAATGTGGTGAATCCAGTTGAGTTTCTGGTCAGTGATAAACCCCAGGTTGTTGATACTGGAGGACTCAGTTATAGTAACATCGTTGAATGCCAATGGGTGGATGTTAGACTGTCTCTTATTGATGATGGTAATAGCCTGGCATTTGTGTGGCACAAATATTTCTTGCCACCTTTCAATCCAAGCCTATATATTGTCAAGATTTTGTTGTATTTGAACATGGACTGTTTCAGTATCTGAGAAGAACCTGATTGGACGTTTGTGTCCTGTGGGATTCAGCAGTCATTAGTGTGAGGCACCTGCTGTTTGATTTATATGTTGGCAAGGTAAACAAGGCAAGGCACACAATTAAATGTTTCTACCCTCGGGAAACAGGCAGATTCAGACGAACTTTGGTGCGCATATCCAATGTTCCCTTAAAGTCGTGGGGACTGTTACATAAAGTGGTTATGCAGGATTATTGGATACTTTCTTTTATCAGCACAGGCACAGAATCTAACAACCAGTAAGATATGTCAAAACTTCACTTCTTTTAGGCCACAACTGGAGTATTGTGTGTTCTTCTGGGATTCACATTATAGAATAAAGTGTCATTTCAATGAAGAATTTGCAGAGGAGATTTACCTGGAGGTTGACTGGATTGAAGGGCTATACTTGTGCAGAGATTGGATAGATTGCGAATTTTCTTTTTTCTGTCGCTGGAGCAATAGAGTCTGAAATTGGAAATCGTTATAATGTATAAAATTGTCTGCATGATGTCAGGCAGAGAGGAAGGCTAATTTTTTTTTTTGGCGTTGGGGTTTGATTCCTCTAACATTCTGTGTCTATATCGTCTGGGATTTTAACTATTGGTTTGTTCATTTCTCTTACTTTCCTTCTGATAATTTTACGAGTTCAACTGTTCTTTTGGCAATTTTCGGGAGCATAGTCAAATCAATAGATCGGGTCGAGGGAAAAGAATATTTTGGTCTGGCGTAGGCATGCTATTCCTCTTATATACTGCATCTTAATCATGCCGGAGTGTTGATTATTGGTTTATTCATTTCTCTTTCTTTCCTTCTGATGGTTCTATCTGTTCAACTACCCCACTGGCAATTATCAGGACGATGGTCAAATCAGTCCTTATTTTATATTGCGGGAAACACCTCAGACATGATACTGTATAATGAAATTCCTCCCTACTTTTTATTGGAGAAATGTGAGAAATTACGGCAAGACTGGATATGTCATTATCGTGAAATCCATGTATCTTGAAGACCTCTGTCTCACAACTGTCACCCAATCAAGACTTGCTAGATGGTTTGCAGGTGGATAAGCACACTCGACAAGAAAAAACACTGTTCAACCGTGATACAAAAGCACCTTCTGTCGGTGGCAAGTCTTCCAGCAGGAACTGGGGACATGGACAGTTGATTCTGTGACTGTGATCGAAGCTCCAGGATGGTGTGTTGCCTCCCTGGTGTCAAGACCGAGGACATTTCTGAGCAGTTGCATGAAATCATTAAGGGGGGTGGGGGGGTAGATCATTGGTACAAATGACGTTGGCAGGAAAAGGGATACGTTCCTGAAGAGTGATAATAGAGAGTTAGGTAGAAGGTTAAAATGCCGGGCCTCAAAGATCATAATTTCTGGACTATTTCCATTAAAATATATTCGTGAGAGTAAGAATAAAAAAAATTTGAAGATGGTTGTCTCATTTGAGAGCCAGTGCAGAGTACTAGGATTCAGATTGTTGCATCATTGGAATTTCTTCTGGGGTAAAAGTGACCTGTACAAGAGGAACGAGTTGCACATGAACTGGAGTGGGACCAATGCCTGGGCGGGAAGATTTGATCCAGCCATTTAGGAGGGATTTGGCTAGTCTGGGGTTGAAGAGGGAGCCAAAGTAGAGAGACGAAAAAGAAGTTTGAGGACAGTAGAGAAGACAATGCCAGCATGTTAAGTAGCAAAAGACAGTGTTGATAATCCTAGTCTTAGACGGGGTAAACAGCTGGACAACAGGAAACAATGACAGTCTGGGTCAAACTGTGTTTATTTCAATGCAAAGGCTTTAGAGATAAGACAATGAACTCGGGAAATGGATGAGAAAATTATGAAATGGACCTCAATATTATAGGTTTTACAGAAATATGGCTGAGGGAAAGGATTGGAGTGCCAGTTCAACATTCTGGGTTAAGATGCTATCGGAAGAGAGGGACAGGCAAAGAAAGGGGGTGTGGTCATTGTCTTTTTGATTAGGGAGAACATCACTGCAGTACTGAGACGGGACATACTTGACGCTTCATCCATTGAGGTTATATAAGTAGAACTGAGGAGTAAAATGGGGATGTCACTTTGATAACATAGTGCTATACTGCCCATCCCCATGCCCATACTCAGTGTGAAACTGAGGAGCAAGAATGTAAAGTGAACGCAGATAGCTACATGAATAGTAGGGTTATGGTAGCAGTAGATTTAAACTTTCTTAGAATAAGCTGGGACTGCGATATATTTAAGGGATTGGGTCGAGAGCAATTCGATAAGTGTCGTCAGGAAGAACTTCTCATGAAATAGAAGGCTGTCTTAGAGAAGGGACAAAACCTGACCTCCTCGAGAAATAAGACAGTGCAAGTCATAGAAGTGCTAGTGGCGGAGCACTTTGGGATTCATAACCATATTGCATGAATTATAAAATAGCGATTGAATAGGATACATCTGATCCACAAGTTAAATTTCTGAGTTGGAGAGAGACCAACTTCGTCATCACAGACAGGAAGTTTCAAATGTTGATTGAAGGAAGATATTAGCAGGCAAGGGGACATCTGGTTACTGAAACGTTTTCAATAGTGAGTTAATGGTTTAGCGTCGGCATTTTCCTGTTCGAGCGAAGAGGATGGCCGGAAGGGTTAGGGAACCCCAAAAGAGTTGAGTTATTGAGGCACTGGTCAAGAAAAATAAGGCGTTAAAGGAAAACCAAAAAAAGATTGCAACATACGTGAAGGGATAAATAGCAAGTGAGAGAAAACAGGACATCTTAAAGATCAGCAAGGTTGTTATATTCGGAACCATAAAATTGAGTGAGATCCTAAATGAATACATCTCTTCAGTATTTTCTGAAGAAAGAGATGAATGCTTGGAAATTTGTAAGAATGAATACTGATATCTTGAAGAGAATTCACATCACAGAAGAGGAGGTGTTGGATATCTTAAAACGTATTAGGGTAGATAATCTTTTGGGACTTGTTGAAGTCACATATTCCACAACTGTGTGAGAGGTTCGAGAGGAAATTGCTTGGCCCCTAGCAGAGATAGTTCTATCATCAACAGTCAGGGTGTAGTGCCTGAACATTGCAAAACTGCAGGAAAATGTCTGTGAACCACAAATCGATTATCTTAACGTCTACGGTGGGTAAGTCACAGGGGACTGTGAGAGACATGACCTACTAACATTTACACATGCAAGGGTTCATGTGCAACAGTCAACATGGCTTTGTGCACGGGAAATCGTTTATAACTGGCTTTTTTAAAAACAGATAAGAAAGAAGATTTGTGAGGGCAGTGCAATAGATGTTGTCTACATGGACTTTAACAAGACTTTTCACAAGGTACCACATGGAAACAGGAAAAGCACGTCTATGGGGTACAAAATTGGATTGATAGTCAGAGACAGAGAGCGGCGGTCGAGGGTTGTTTTTCAAGCTGGAGGCCTGTGACCAGCAGTGTGCCACAGGGATAAGTGCTGAGTCCATTGCTGTTCATCATTTAGAGAAATTATTTGCATTAGCATTTAGAAGGTATGATTAGTAAGTTTGCGGATGACATCAAGGTTGGTAACATAATGAGTACTGAAGTACGTTATCTGAGGATACAAAAACATGTTGATCAACTGGACCAGTGGGGTGATAAATTAAGAATGGAGTTTAATTTAGATAAATGAAAGATGCGTCATTTTGGTAGGCCAAATCAGGGAAGGACTTACACAGGAAACGGTAGAGCCCCCGGGTGTTCTATAGGACAAACAGATCTAGGGTTACATGATTATAGCTCCTTGAAAGTGCAGACACGGGTTGCCAGAACGGTAAAGAATGTTTTCTGCAGGCTTGCTATCATCGTTCAGAGCACTCATTACAAGAGTTGGGACGTCTTATTGCAGAATGGCCACATCCGTAATACTGTATTCAGGTCTGACTTCCCTAGTATAAAAAATGATATTATCAAACTAGAATACTATCTGTATTGGAACATTTGATTTAAAGAAGGAGCTGGACAGCTGGGATTTGCCTTCCCATGGGTGCAGAGGACTGAGGGATGATCTTATAGAGGTCAATAAAATCATGACAGTCATAGATCATGGTCGATAGTTAACAGCTTTTCCCCATGGTAGGGGAGTCTAAACAAAGATTTAAGGGATTTGATGTGACATATTAAAGGAAGGGTCCAGAGGGTAATGTTTTCACACAGAATTAGTATCTGGAACAGGCTGCCAGATGCAGTGATGGAGGCATGTGCAATTTTATTATTTAGGGAATATTTGTACGGATGTATGGAGGGACAGATTTGGAGGGATATGCACCAGGTGCAGACAAATGGGACTAGAGTAATTGTGAAAACTGTGTGACAAGAGCAGGTTGGGTCAAAACTCTTGTTTCCATGTTGTAAATCTATGTGATCTCATTGACTCGATTTGAACTTAAAGGGAAGCTACGTGTTGGGTCACAAGAAACACCAACGTCCCAATTATCATTTATACTGGAGAACGCCACATAAACAATTGAAACCAATGTGACTGTGTGGAATCTGACACCATGAGAACAAACATGCTCAATTTGCAGGTATTTACGAGGTTAACAATTGCTCCATCCATCACTGGCCATGTCGTAATTAGCGTTTCCTATCCACAGCAGGAACGGAAGTATTTCATAATGTTTCAGGTTGCACCATCGCCCAAATTTGCAGTCTCGAAACTCGTAAATCGACATGGGGAGCAGGTACTTGTGAAGACTGAAATCGATAATCCTATTTTCACATTGCACAACAACCTATCTTGGAACTGAAAGCTGGCAACACATTCATCCAAGCGACCTCAAACATTACAGTGTCAGTCTTTCACTTCTTGAGATGCAGTTTATTCAGAAGGGGAGCAGTCTTAGAGTCATAGAAATATACAGCATGGAAAGAGATAAAGAATAAGAGACTTAAGCTCATTTTGAAATGAATATTAACTGAAGACAGGGACTTTTTAAGATGTTTGACTGTGGTATTTAATGCAAAATATGACAATGTACAAGATCAGACTGGCTAGTGAGACAAATGGTAAATCTAGTTCGGAGACCTGGGCTTATGGAAGCAGATGCAATTCTCTTCTGGTGGGGCGTAAATGTTGATGTGGACTGCTTTGTATCAGCGATGCTCACTGGCATTCTGAAATATCTTTCAGGAAATTCAATTAAATATTTGAATTTAAAATTCATGAATTTTGAACGTATAAGTAATCCCTAAAATCGCGCCTCTCTCCATATTAATTTCCTTCTATTAGCTATCTTTTACATACTTTATGGTGTTCATCCACTGGATCCTCCACTGAACCATTGAATTTGTATTTTGCTTCAGTGTTTGCTAATACTTCTGGAAAAACATTTTTGCACTCTTCACATAAGCCACACACGCATTAGATTCATGGATTGCTGCATCACATCATTTGAAATCAGGCCTCGGACATCAGGTTTATTACATCCAACTATTTCCACTTTGCCCAAGTGGAACTAAAAATGAGAAAGAACTCGAGACCATGAAGCAAGACTAGCTTATGAATGCTTTGCCTGTTTTGGCTCCGTCTTCCTTTCTTTGACCAAAGCAATCATTGTTATCTTTTGTAACGTTTCATTATACTTCACACTAGTAGATCTGCTTTATAATGGGAAAGCACAAAGACCAACATGAT
This sequence comes from Hemiscyllium ocellatum, assembly GCF_020745735.1. Taxonomy (NCBI): domain Eukaryota; kingdom Metazoa; phylum Chordata; class Chondrichthyes; order Orectolobiformes; family Hemiscylliidae; genus Hemiscyllium; species Hemiscyllium ocellatum. The sequence continues at coordinate 33,354,818 of NC_083435.1, forward strand.
GAAATGAGATGAAAGCACAAGGACCGATGACTTACCCAACATATATATGGAAGGTAAGTCACTTGAGAAGATTCTAAGAAATAAGATGCAGGCATTTGGAAAAACAGATTTTGATTAGGAATAGTCAACGTGTCATTATGCATGGGAAATCATGCCTCACAAATTTGTCAGAGCTCTTTAATGAAGTGACCAGCAACTTTGAGGAGGACAAGGCAGCAAATGTATTCTGTTTGGATTTCTATAAGACCGTTGATAAGATCCAGGGGGACCTGGCAAATTGCATACACAATTGTCTTGATGGTAGAAATCAGACGGTAATAGTGGAAGGATATTTGTAGGACTGAAGGCGTTTCATAAATGGTGTGTCTCAGGGGTCGGTGTGGGCCAATTACTGTTCGTTATCTTTATCAATGATTTGGATGAGAATGTGCTAGGCATGATTAGTAAGTTTGCAGGTGATACTAAAACAGGTGGTATCGTGGATAGTGAAGAAAGTTAGCAGAAATTGCAGCAGGATCTTGATCAGCTTGCGAAATAGGCTGAAAATGGTAAATGGAGTTTAATATAGGTAAGTGTGAATTCTTGCATTTTGGAAAGTCAAATCAAGGTAGCGGTTTCGTGGTGAATGGTAGGGTCTTAACTAGTGTAGCTGAAAATGTGTTGCTGGTCAAAGCACAGCAGGCCAGGCAGCATCTCAGGAATAGAGAATTCGACGTTTCAAGCATAAGCCCTTCATCAGGAATGAGAGAGAGTAGCCAAGCAGGCTAAGATTAGCCTGCTTGGCTAGCTCCCTACCTTTTATCTTAGCCTGCTTGGCTACTCTCTCTCATTCCTGATGAAGGGCTTATGCTCGAAACGTCGAATTCTCTATTCCTGAGATGCTGCCTGGCCTGCTGTGCTTTGACCAGCAACACATTTTCAGCTGTGATCTCCAGCATCTGCAGACCTCATTTTTTACTCTAAACTAGTGTAGTGGAGCAGAGGGACCTTGGAGTTCAGGTGCACGGTTCTCTGAAAGTCAAGTCATCAGTACTCAGGGCTGTGATCAATATTTTGACCTTCATCACAGTATTGAGTATAGAAGTTGAGAAGTTATGTTGCAGTTGTACAGAACGTTGGTGAGACCACAATTGGAGTGTTGCAGTCAGTTTCTGTCACCTATTTATAAGAGTGAAAGAGTACAGAAGACATTTGCAACGATGGTACCAGAAGTCAAATGTCTGAGGTATAGGGAAAGGTTGAACAAGCTAGGACATGTTTCTTTGTAGCATAACGGACTAATGGGGGATCTTACAGATGTGCATAAGATCATGAAAGACATGTATAGAGTGAATGGACTCAGTCTTCTCCAGGGTTGGGGAATCAAGGACTAGCGGGCATCAGTTTAAGGTTAGAGAGGAAAGAATAAAAGGGAGTTTGAGGGACTTTTTCTTTACACACAGGGTGGTATGCATACTGAATGAGCTTTCAACTGAAGTGGTTGAGGCAGGTACATTAACAATATTTAATCGACATTTGGACAAACACATGTGTACGAAAGGTATAGAAGTATATGAGTAAAAGCAAATTACTGTGGATGCTGGAATCTGAAACCAAAAGAGAAAATGCTGGAAAATCTCAGCAGGTCTGGCAGCATCTGTAAGGAGAAAAAGGAGCTGACGTTTCGTGTCTAACTGACCCTTTGTCAAAGCAGCTTTGACATAGTCTGGAACTTTTGTCCTTTTTTTCCTACAAGTTTCAGGGATTATAATTTGTACACATTACTGTCTCAGATAAACTATTGTAACATAAATGCTGAAATTTTGCAGTGCCAACACTAACTCAAGGTCTCCTTCTCAGTTGTGGAATATTTCTGTTGATTTACACTTAGAATTTAGGGGAAAATACTCAATACATCTTTCAGTCTCCTCATCATTGTCCTGCAAGCGTGCAGCACTGACACTTGCATTATTGAAATCAATAACTACTTTGATTATCTTTGAACACTGAGGCAGTGGCCATGAAAGCCTTCAGATTGTCAAATATCATCTGACTCTATTTCATCCACAGAGATTTTCTGCACCTCTTCAACAGTTGAGTGAATGGAGCAACCACGATGCGAAAATTTGGTACTAAATTCTGATTAAAAAGAAAAGAACACTCAGATCCAGGAAGTATTCTTGAAGATATGGGAAACTCTCCAATGTCACATTACATGGGGCCATCCGTCCACGTCTAATGACTTGCTCAGGAACGTGACTTGGGCTTTTATAAATTTAACCTTTGTTAGGATAATAGGCCTGCATTCTCTGGAATTTAGAAGAACGAGGGGAGATTGAATTGAAATTTTCAAGATGATAAAGGGTATGGATGAAATAGCTGTGGAGCAGATGCCTCTTCTTGTGGGACATTCTAAGGGTAAGGGATTACAAATCTAAGACAGAGTTGAGGAGAAACTACTTCTCCCAAACGGTTGTGAATTTGTGGAATTCGATACAACAAAGTGTTGTGAGTAACTTTACTGAGGAGTTAGACCGACTTTTAACTTGTCATGGGTTGAAGCGTTATGGGGGAGAAGGCAGGAAAATGGGGGTGAGGAACTTATCTGCCATGATGAAATGGCAGAATAGTCACATTGGGCTGCACAGCCTAATTCTGCTCCTATCCCTTATAAAACTATGAATCACCAAGTCGACAAACGTAAGCAAATTCAGAAAATGCTAGAAAAGCTGTGTAGGTCTGGCAGCATTTTTGGCGACAAAGTTAACATCAAACTTAGAGTGACCCATCACAGATCAGTTCTGAGGAACAGTGGCTCGCTCCAAAATGTTAACTCTGATTTCTCTTCATAGATGTTGCCAGAACAGCTGACGTTTGATAGAAATGTCGGGTTTTGTTCTTGATTTACAGTGTCAGCAGTGGTCAGTAGTCACTAAGCCATCTCCCGAAGTCAATTTCCCGATTTACGAAAAAATATTTCATTATTTATATTCCTTCTGTCCAAATAAACGACTTCTTATTTTCCTATTCCAGATCCATTCATCATTGTCATTGATCTGACACTGCCATTTTGGTTATCAGACCTATCTCAACCGAAGGCCTATAAAACAGTTAGTCATCACGTGCAGCAGATTTACGTATGAGAAAGAATGCTAACATTATGGTGTGTGTAACACTGTCACTGCTACTGATAAACAGATTGTGTTAATCATTCAAAATGCAAAGTTGTGCAGACATTATAAATCTGACATGACAACTAAAAGAAAAGTTTATAGAACTCAGCACATCAAACAAAATCCAGGATAAAACCCAACAGACCTGGCATTATATATTGAGAGCCTTTCATCAGAAATATTAACGTATATGATCATCTGTCTGGAAAAGTATGATGCACTTTTGCATCCACAAATGATGCATAGCTAGCATAATGTTATGTTGGAGGTTGAATCTACGGTAGGAGACAGTTGCCATTTTTGTGTCTTCTGCTTATTTTGACATGTAATCACATTCTTTACTTCATTTCTGAACTTAGTCTGTGCCACTGCATAAATAAACCTGTTGGTGCAGGAACTCAAAAGTTGAAGCATATATCCAGTGTGTTCCATGATAGTGAAAGGGTCATTTTAATCAGTTTGGTAAAATTGGTTCTCTGTAAATTATACATAGATGTAACAGATAAGAATTAGCATCCACAGAAAGATCAAAATTCCAGAAATAGCCAGCAGTAATGTAACAGATTTCTTGCGTTTTTCTATCTCAGAATCTTTGACTTTCCCCCGAAAGCTTCTCCTTGCCTTACTACTCGTTAAAATGTGCCTGATGGTCAAAGCATTGAACAGAAAAATAAAGAAAAGCGCAGTACATAGAGTTAAAATAGTATCAAAGCACAAGCAAGCCTTCCAAACTGGCAAAATATATAAATCAGACTTCATAACACAAAACCATGCCACATTGTCAATTATAATTCCAGGTTGGTTTGCAAAGTAAATTGGCAAGTTTTTGGCAGCACATGGATACAGAGCGATCCACAGACAATGGCTATAACCACAGTTGAAGCTTTCTCTGTGCAGTATTTGACTCGCAGATTTTGGCAGCAGATGGATACAGAGCGATCGAAGCTGAAAGCAACTGTTAACCAAACAGAACAATCAACGCACAAAAAAAGAGAAGGCAAAAATAACACGGCAAATGGAAATGTAATCCAGAAATTATTTCAGAAAATAGATTTCTATAAGCATACGCATAACCACTTCAAATATTAAGATGAGGAGATCCGCTATTGCCATTACATTTGGAGAGGCCACAATTTCCACAGGTAAGGATCACAACTGATAATGGCTGAAAGAAAAAATGGAAAACTAAGTACAAAACTTGTTTAAAAATCTCACCCCACCCTTATCATTTTTTTTCTTCTTCAAAAGAATTAAACCCACCATTATTCTCTGATCATAATCTCATGGTTTGGATAAATTGGCTACAGAAGAGTTGAATTTGAACAATGTTTAATACGACTTTTCTTTTTTTTTAATAGTATAACATGAGGTACAAATTTAGACTGGTCTGGGAGAACATTTCTAGCAGAAACGAAAAGGATCCCTCTAAATTCAAAGAAAATGAGTAATTTAAGTGTTTAAAAACTGAGAAATAGTGTTCCACAACCGTCGGAAATTGTGCACATTGTTTATTGTCATGCTGCTTTAGTGCTACTGGAATGTTGAAAGGAAAATAAATCCAAAGAAGAATTCATGTATTGGCTGCCAAGTCATAACTGTGGTAAGAATTTAGTTAGCAGTAAAATAAGAGCTGAAATAATGAGCCAAGAGTTGGCTGTAATGAAGACCACTGTCTGTAACCGTTATGTAAACCTTAGTAAACAGTGTCGAATTGGCTGCACTGCAAGGAAAATCATTGTTTCTGTCTGGATTCATAGTTATCCGACCTGACCACACAGATTAGATCATTTGTCTGTCTACAGTGTCTGCTCCTGCAATGTTGCAACCATACTACAGAAAATATATTAAGAATGTTGTGTTCTCATATTCTTAACGAATTGGTGAGAAAAGGGTCAGTGGTCAGTGTATTGCTTATAGCTTACCAATCTGAGAATGGCACATATATTCAGCTTCTCTGCACCATGTATTTTAACCAGTTCTACATACATGCCAGTCTAATTTTATTCTTAGCATACGAGGCTTTACTTTCCATCTTTTTCTTCCTCGAATAGGCAAATGCTAACTGTAGAACTGTTAGATATTTTCTGTAGATTCACTCACTAAGCATACATTAGGTTAATGATTTAAGCTCGTTTAAAGTCATCTGTAAATTGGTGTTTGTTAAGTCAAACGCAAACTCCACTAAGAATTATATATGAGATACCACAAAGATTTTTATCTTCCACTAGTCTTCTCCCGGATCATGGAAGATGAACTGTGTCTGTCAGGCTTATGTATATCAAAAAAAATCCACTCCTTAAGGTCACGTCCATTATAAAGCAAAGCTCATCGACCTTGTATCCAGTCGATGTTCTGATGAGTGATACTTTGGAATCATTTTCAGATATTTAAAAGCAAATACTGAATTCAAAACACATCTGATTATAACCTGACAGCACTCAGAATTGTGATTCTGTTCTTAATGCTGATTAAATCTTCTTCCTGACAAAGTAAATTGGGACCTCTGGTTTTGAACCGCACAGTTATCAGGTTTTTTCAAGTATCAGTGTGAACCAATACGATGATATTTTCATTCCAATGTAAGTTAGGCCAACAATTCCATGATGTTGCAATCTTGTAAACATTACACCTCTAACATATCAGGTGGAGCATTTCCATGGTGAAGTCATTGCGTATGTAATGATAGTAATTATAGTAATTTGCATAATTCACTGCCCATGTTAATGTGAACATTGCCTTGTGGTGGAATAATGAAAAACAGAAACAGAAATGAAAAGAAATATAAAATATCAATAAAAATAAACTCGCTCATCAATTTAGATGTGCTCCTTCTACTGCCTCCTTTGAAATTGAAATGTTTTTTCCACATAGTTAACACAATAACGAATGTAAGAAGCACAAAAATTGTATCACTGTGTTTCTTTCGCCAGTCAATAAGGGCATGATAGACCTGGTAAGGTGCACACGACATTCCGACTGTATTCAAACATCTTTTAATATCCATTCTCTAGATATTTACGGTCTTGGATACTCTCAACAAAACATGATCCATTGATTCTAGAGGCAGAGAATTTCAAAGAAGCATGATCTTACCTGAAGGAATTAACCCTTCTTATCAGCATAAATGCCTGTTTCGTCATTTTGACGCTGCAGCCACAATCCTGGATATCCAAGAAGAGCAAATGTTTGATTTGATTTGTTATTGTCACATGTATCAAAGTACAATGAAAAGTTTTCGTATTGCATGCAAGACTGATAGTTCAGACTATAAAAAGTGCAATGGGATAATGGACGAGTGCGAGAATAAATTATAATGGCTACAAGAAGATGCAAAAAGCGCGAGATCAACACTAAATTTAAAATTTCAGAGGTCCATTCAGAACTCTTATAACAGTGGAAAAGAAGCCATTCTTCAAATATTTGTCGAAGACCCAAGAAGGGTTCTTTGTATTTCTGAGCGGAAGTTAATTTGATGCAATTTAACTGGACTTCAGCAAAGCATTGGAGTCTGATAGTGATTAGTGCCATGATATCAAATGAAATTACTCGAAATGACCCAGAAATTGCAGAGTACAGGGGGTAGTGTTGAACGGCTTTTTTAATTTTCTGATTCAAAGTCTAAGTTTAGTAGGATTCAACAGTGATAACGGTTCGTTACCCACTGCTTAACTTATGTTTTGGCAGGACAAACAAAGGAACGGAACACACGAGGAACTGCAGTACGCTAAGAAACAATCAGGATCAGAGGAGCATTCGCATACATGTCCACTTGTCCCTCAAATTCGTGGGGCAGTCGCATGAAGTCGTTGAGAACGCATATGGGTAATATTCCTTTGTCAGCTCAAGCACAGAGCTTAACAGTCGGGAGACTATGCTGTAACTGCATAAAGCGTGGATTAGACCCGAGCCAGAATCGACACTTCCAGGAGGGGGGTTTGGTTGCAATAGACAGGGTGGAGAGGAGATTTACCTGCACATTGCCTGGGTTATATTTATGGAGAGAGATTGGATAGTCGGAGTTCTATTCTTCAGAGCAAAGCAGACTGAAGTGGAAATGATTATGACATATAAAATTGAATGGCATGGATCGTGTAGAGAGGAAGGAATATGGTGCTTTCGTGTAAGGATTCTATTGATTTTACATTCTGTGTCTACATCCTTCCAGAATTTTGACCATCGTTGTGTTCACTCCTGATATTTTCTCTGTGGTTATTCCACCTGTTCAACTGTACCGCTGTTGACTATTGAGAAGGTAGTCATTTTGATTGCTATTCAGGAAACAGACAACAGTTGAACAGACGAGATGGAGAACAAGCATGTTCAGTCGTTTCATGAATCCATCTTCTCTGAATGGCAAGTCCACTGGCAAGATTTGAACAGAACGCAATGATACATGTTGGGCCACAAAAACTCCAAAATCCTGAATGTCATTTATACCTATGAAATCAATATGATTGTATGCATTTGGTGGAGGCAAATCATTAGCTCAGTTTAACTATCACCATACTTCGTTTTGGAACATCATCTCAGATTTAACCCTCATCTGGTGATTTTATGTTGATTTGGATCAAAGTCGAACATTGCCTGCTCGGTGTTAAACTCAGTGATTTTCAAATGGTATAGTTAAAGTCGGAATGTGCTAAGCGACACAAAGTCTTCCCCCAGTGCTTTGCTGGCACATAACAACATTATTTCCCCTTTGGTCAGGTTGCTACACCTGGAAATACTTGTAAAAACAAAATGTAACAACATTAACTGAGTTTGCGGCTACAGAGATCAGTGGAATGTCCTTGGTACATTTTCCGAACTCACTAATTTGCAGCAGCATTCAGGGATTGCGGGAGTATCATTCCATATGTTCCACTCCCTTAATTTATGCCGTCAGAATAATATCTGGTTTCTCGACACCATTAGGCCAAAGATGCTTAATTTTGATGGTTTGACTCGTTAACCAATTGTTCCATCCATTACTGACGATGTAGTGTTTAGTGTCGACAATACGCAAAAAGAAGTGAAATATTTCGCAAATTTTCACTGTGCACCATCGCCCATGTGCAGTCTCTCGGCTCATAAACGGCAAGGGAGAGCTGGAATTGCGAATGATGACATCCCCAATTTGTTTTCAAATTGCACATCGTCCTAATATTGAAACTCCACGCAAAGAACACATCCGCCCAGACTGTGTCATAATCCTGACGCTTAACCCCTAACAGAGTCCTTCTTTCTCTTCTTGGAATGCAATGTCTTCGATTCAGTGAGTAATATTGCACCGAAACAGACCCCTTGGTCCAACGAGTCTGTACCGACCATATTCCCGAATGAAACTAGTCCCACCTGCCTGCGTTTGGCCATGATCACTACAAGCCTTTCCTTTACATTGTAAATGTACCTATAGCCACCACTTCCACCGGCAGTTCATGCCACACATGGACCACACTCTTTGTAGATTAAATGCCCCTCATGTGCTTCGGTAAATCTTTTCCCTCTCACCTCAAACTTTGTCCGTCGCCCTTTGTTAACGCCTTCATCCTATGTAAAAGACTCTTTCCATTCAGCTTATCCGTGCCCTTCATTATTTTATAAACACCACAAGGTCACTGGCCAACCTCCCAACGCTGCAGTTCTTTAACAAAAAAGTCCCAGATTGTTTCGTCTATTTTTATATCTCAAACACTCCTTTCCCGGGAACATCCTGGTAAACGCGTTCTGAATCCTCTCCAGTTTAATATCTTTCCAAAAGTCGGGCGACCAGAACTGCACACAGTATTCCGGAACGGCTTCACCAGTGCCCTCTCCAACCTGAACATGAAATCTGAACTCCCATACTTAAAAGTCTGAGCAATGAAGCCAAACATGTTAATCACCTTCTTAACTACCATGTCTACCTGTGACACAAATTTCAAAGGATTATGTACCTGAGCCCTGAGGTCTCTCTGTTCTACAACACCACCACTAACAGTATAAGTCCTCTGCCTCATCTCTTCAAATTAATCGCGAGACGGAGGATAATTGTCAAAAAAGAAAAAGAATGAGAAAAGTGATTATAACGTTACTTAAAAATACAACTTTCTTTATAAACAAATTATGCAAGTAACAAAATTATGAATTGTTGAAATATCCAGTCTGATCGTAGCTTACCAGGAACTCGGCTAATTGCAAGAATAGAGTAGTACACGGCTTCAATATGCCTCAGTACTAATGGATCCATCCGAGAAATGATGCTGATGGTAATAATTCCAATGGAAAAGCCGATGGATTCTTCAATACAAGATTTCACTTAAACCTGAGAGAAAGCTCAAATGAGCTAATCAGGCAATGGCTGACATCAGTCATGGTCTTTTCGAAACAGAGAACAGCTCCTCACTGTGATATAACGACTCTTGAGAAATGGAAAATATATACGTTCCAAGAAGGTAACATACCACTTTCACCAAATAGGCCATGTCACCAGTCCATATCAACACGCCCACCAGAAGAGAAAACATCTGAATTATATTTGCCATAGCAGTTCTAGGTCACCAAACTCGCATTACCAATCGTCCCCCTAGCCACTGTAAACTTGCATGTTATATTTTTGTGTTAACAAATGTGCAAGGTAAAACCACAGCCACACATCACTTGGTGAAAACGTCACCTTTCTTTCCATTACAAATTAGTTCAAATGAATCTTCAGTCTCTTATGCTTTATCTTTGCATCCCAAACATCTGGAAATAGGCATTCACCCTTATATGAAAGTACATAATTTTAAACACGGGTTTTTTGGGTTTGAGCTGTAAGGAGAGGCTGAATAGGTTGGATATATTTTCTCTGGAGGTTGTGTGTATCAAGTTTTATAGAAAACATGAGAGGCATGTTTAGGGTCAAGGTATTTTCCCAGGGTCAGGAAGTCTGAAACTAGAGAGCAATGTTTTAAGTTCAGAGGGGAAAGATTTAAAGGGGATCCAAGGGGCAACTTTTGTTGCATGAAGAGGTTGTTTTTTTGTGTGTGTATGGTATGAACTGGCAGAGGCAGTGGCGGAATCTCTTGACATCAGTATATTTAATAGCATCTGAATGGGTATATGAATAGAAGGGTTTAGAGGGATATGGGTCAAATGCTGGCAAATGGCATTGAATTAAATTAGGATATCTGCTGGCATGAATGAATTGAACCAAAGGGATGATTACTGTGCTAAACAACTCTGTGACTGTCTATCTATGACTCTTTAAGCTTTATCTTTCTGACGAAAATAAGAAAATAGGTTGGACATGATTGTCGTAGAGTATGTTACATTCTAAAATTTCTCGGCTGTCATCAAGATACTAAGTGTAATAGTTACACTGACATAAGATTGTACATTTGTTCCCCTCCTGCCGCAGGGTTATGTTTATGGTTAGTGGAGTTGTGAATGAGTATGCGCAGTTTTAAAAAGAAAGAATCTTCCAATTAACTATGAGTGTGATGATCAGTTTTCTGTCTCAGAAAGTTGTTCTGTTTAATGGTCATTGCACAGAAAGTACTGCAAACAAGACCCTTGAACATATTCAATGTTTAAAGCTGAAGCTAACACTCTTCTGGCAACAACTTGCCTGTTTGGGATACGTCGGGCTTACACGTCTAAATGACCCTTTGTCAAAGCTAAGAAAAGGAAAAAATAGGGAGGTATTTATAATAAGCTGAGAGAATGTGAGAGGGGGTCTTGACCCTTTTATTTTCATTCTGCCCCTTAAGTTTATTTCATTTATTTTGTTTATCTTTTTAAAATATTTTTTCACTGTTCTGTCCCTCTTATTTCTTGATTGTCTCTCTTTCTCTCGCTTCCCACTCCCTCATTAACTTTTTTCTCTCATCTTCCCCTTTGATACCCTTCTCTCCTGTTTTCGATTTTGCCTCTGCTTCACCCATCCCCCCATCCCTCACATATTTGCTAACATAGCAAGACCTTGAAGACCAAGGTCTTCAGCCTTGGTCATTCACAGCTCCTAATCTCCCTATAATCTCTCTACACATTGTCATTATCACCTCTTTATTGCTACCTTTGCTTCTGGAGCCATGACTCACCTTCTCTCAGACGTCTATAAATACCTCCCTATTTCTCCCATTTTTAAATCTTTGACTGGAAACGTCAGCTCTTTTGTCTCCTTACAGATGCTGCAAGACGTGCTGAGATTTTCCAGCATTTTCTCTTTTGGTTTCAGAGCATGTCATAGTTACTCTAATAACTACACGTAGTCGATGTTCCCGACGTTGTTAATCAAAGTGCAAATTAAGAGAGTACTTCTGATGTGATAGATTAGATAGAGTATGCGTTTACAAAATAATCATATTATTCTGTAAATTGGTAATACGCATTGGTTGGTAAGATAAAGAATGAAAGCAAAATACATAATTAAGGTGGAAAATGCCATGTCTAATGAACTTATCAAAAATATCACCAGCTGAGTCCATTGGGAAAAACGTGAATGAATCCTGAATTTAAAAAAAAACATCAAACTGGTACTTCACATTGGATTCAACAAGGTACTTTTTCATAACACCAAGCAAAACATTTGGACCAGTAAATAAATTTAGTATTACACTCACTGACCTTCAAACGAGTGCAAATTTATTGGCTATTCTGACTGTCATTGGTTATTATCCCTGCAAAAAACTAACCTCCGGTAAAAACACAGCTTCTCAACTGTATAAAGAAATGACACACTAACCACGCTGAATGAACTACGGGTGCTGCTAACATCCAGAGCAAATAACATTTTGTATGTATAGACGTATTGATGCCGGCTATTTGTGAAAAAAAATCACAGTAGTAACCATGGAGACAACCCAAACAGGAAAGCTTCCATGGAGGGGATTCCTTAGGATCTACCCAAAGTATAATCATTTGAGCAGACTGTGAAACTCGTTACACCTGATTGAGGATTTTGACATGATTCTGGCTAAGGAGGCCATTCACTACAATAATTGCTTTTCCTCCCTCAGAAAACGCAAATACACACTCGACCTACATGTTGATTAGTTTTACATAGGGGTTTCGGAGCAGCAGTAGACCATTCAACCCTCATGTTTACTGTTCCATTCAATGAGATAATTGGTTATCTGGTTGCGGTTTCACGCTCACGTTCCTTGTAAGTCTTACCTCTGCAATGTATTTATGTATCAAATTGTTTCATTTGTCTAATCTCCTCAACGTTTTAAACGTACTATTGATCCTCAATAATACACAAAGATTTTATCAGCTACGAGAATCTTTGTCGTTTTTCTCCAGAATTACACAGATAATGCCTTATGAAAAGTCCCAATGAGTACACCCCAGCTGTAAGACATCCTGAAATACTGTTGGTTAATTATGCTGAACGACGACTAAAGGACATTGTTCCATCATGGACATCAGAATTTTAATGTGAACATGACAAGTAAAATTTTGCAGGAACCAGTCTTATTACATTTCTCCAGATAGCACAATTTGTTTGTCAATATTTTCACAGCATCTACAAGTCAGGGCCTGACGGGATTGTCAAGTTCTTTAATCAATCCATACAAATTACTTTGACTTAAGGCAGCTCATTATGTCTTCAAGGTGATTGGCTGGTCATTGCCTTGTCAGCTACGGCTGTTTTTATGATTCAATTCACTCTTCCTGGTCACAGGTCAACAAATTCAGATGCGATAGCTTGCAAGGATATTGCTGACGACCAAACTCAGAACCAATCTCTCCAGAAATCGAAAAGAAGACATTGATCATAAACCCCACTCCATACCCTCAGCTTGGACAGCAGAGAAAATGGGTCGTTTCCACCTTAACACAATAAGGAACAATGACCCCCTCATAATGTGTCAACTGCGCATGGTGCAATGAAGCAATATCGTAAAGGATTTGAAAATGACTGAAGCTCCAATATGTCCTTGATGAATGAACCTTGATACCCATTTTCTGTCAATATTCATTCAAAGTTTACCAATGGGAGACCGTAAAACTTGAATTTAATTCAAAGGTAGTCTAACTATTGTTGTCAGAAGTTCATCAGGGTCACTAATATTAAAATTGGTTCCTCTTGCTAACATGGAGCTCGGAGTCACGGCAATGTGGTTGTCTCTAAATGTTACTCTGAATTATGTTGGCCAAGATAGCCAAATAGTTCTTGGGCAACAAGTGCTGAGCTTTCCTTCAACACTCGCATCCCATTAAAAAAAGAAGAGTACAAATGAATAGAACAGAGGAATGTTTGGAGAGTTAGTACCATCTATTCAACCCAACCAATGCTTAAGCAGTCATAACACTTCTGATCTGTGTTCACGTTGAAGTTCAGTTTTTCTCATACCATACCCTTTCTAAACTCCATTCTGGTATGTGAAATATTCAGGTGAGACAAAAATACAGTACACAGAAATACATTTAAAGCAAAATTTATTACACATGTATCCAAAATACGCAGCCCCAACCAAGGTTTGGGTCATCTAAAATAATTTGAAAGAAACACTAACTGCCAAAAAAATCAATTGTCAAACACTTTGTTTACTTTTAGAAGCGATAATCATTACTAATGACAGCAGAATGCAAACTCCGCTGGTGTATATAAACTCATTCACGTGCCAGTAGGTTGGATAACAGAGTGAAGCTCTTCCCACAATCAGAACAAGTAAATGGCTTTACCTCAGTGTGAACTTGCTCGTGTGTCAGGAGGTGGGATGATTGAGTGAATTACTTTCCACAAGCAGAACAGGTGAACCTTCTCTACGCTGAATGAACTCGCTGGTGTCTTACCAGGTTGGTCAACAGATTGAATCCCTTCCCACTATCAGAGCAGATGAATGGCCTCTGTGCTGGCATGTAAAAAGTGAGGTCTGCAGATGCTAGAGATCAGAGCTGAAAATGTGTTGCTGGTTAAAGCGCAGCAGGTCAGGCAGCATCCAAGGAACAGGAAATTCGACGTTTCGGGCAAAAGCCCTTCTTCAGGAATTCCTGAAGAAGGGCTTTTGCCCGAAACGTCGAATTTCCTGTTCCTTGGATGCTGCCTGACCTGCTGCGCTTTAACCAGCAACACATTTTCAGCTCTGTGCTGGCATGTCAAAAGATCCCTTTTGTTTTTAAATCTTTTCTCACAGACAGAGCATTGGAAAGATCTCTTGAAATTGTGAGCAATCTGGTCTCTCTCCTTTGCATACAACGAGCAGATGAACTGCCTCTCTCCAGTGTGAACTAGCTGATGTGTTAGCAATTGTGGTGAGGGAGAAAATGCCTTTCCACAGTATGGGCAGGTGAATGGTTTATTCTCAATGCTAGTGTGATAGCAGTTCAGTTTGACTTTTAAAGCTCTTAACAATTGCAGGATATTTAGAAAGTTTCTCATTGGTGTTAACAAATTCATGTGTTGTGAGGTGGGACGTGCAATAGAATCTCATACCACAATCAAAGAATGTGAAAGGCTTCTCACCTGCGGCAATAAGTTGATGAGACATCAGAACATTTCCGGATTATTTGGCTGAACACTTGAAGTGCCAGAACGCACATGGATAAGGACCAGCTACTGGAAAGTGTGGCAAGGACAAACAGATGTTTGATGAAAATCACAAACACAATGGGCAGAGGCAAACTTTGTGTGCTTCAATGGAGAACGCGTTAGAAATGTACATCATTGTTGAACCTACTATTCAAGGGTTATCTGTTCAAAATCCCCCTTAGTCTTGATTTCGTCCAGGCTTGAATTTAAAATTAAACAACGAAGTTCCACTGATGCATCATCATATCCCTTTTGGGAGCTATTGTCCTTTCTGCTGACGAGAGTAAATTCCTTGCCTTCTCGGTGCAAGTTTTCAGGAAATCATAACTTTTGATGTATCATCAGCCCAGAATTGACTGCTCACATGGAAAATCTGAAAGTTTCTTTGAGAAACCCAACTGTCTTGAAACAGAACATTTCCCTCCCACGGTTGCACCACCAGTTTCCATTTCACTTTAAGGTAGAGTTCAACAAATGTTTGTTTCCCACTGGCCGACAGGATGATGTGGATGGGCTGGCAAAAGATATTGAAGCGTTCGATCAGCCATGACGTTATCGTATGGCAGGGGAGTACCGGTTTTGAATGGCCTCCCCTTGTTCAACCCTGTCTGTGCTGATTTTGGCAGAGGGTGTAAAACAACTGGTGATGAGGCTAATGTGAATCTACACCGCGGAATATCAAGGTCCTCCCCTTTACTAATCTTCCTCACACCTGGAATACACATCTCCTGTTGCAGCTTTAGATCAGAAGTGGAAGATTTTTACAGGTGCTCTGTCGGACTGCATGTTCCTTCACACAGGTTTCCAACTGGACACATGGTGCAAGGGAACAGTGTGGATATTGGGGATTCAGGACAGATTTCTCATTTGCTGAGCTGCAGTTCTGGCCAAGGTAATCATCCTGAATTTCTGACATTCTGAATCTTACTCTGGATTCTCGCTACTTTAAAATTTAAACTGAAATTCAATTTACCCTGTCATAACACTCATATGTGTTCTGTATTTATGAAAATTTTGTAACGTTCTTTTGGATTCAGTAATAGTGAAGCTTTTTGACAATGGGTGTAATGTGGGACATGACTGATTGAACTTTCCAAAGGAAATCGGTATGGTGCCACTGAATCGATTCTGTGATGAATTGAAACCGATGGATTGAAAAGTCCAGCGGCATTACCTGTAATTAACGTAGGAAGCCGCACCAACTCATTTTTAAAATAAAGTCGATTTTAAACAACACTTTTCAATGTCCCCTTTCCTCATCCCGAGACTTCAAATAATCACTGGTCCATGTCACTAAAACTGGTCTGAGTGAGGATGGTGTCAGAAGTACAGCATCATCACAGGTTCATTAGTTTGAAGGTCCCGGTGGTAAGAGTACCTTGCTCCCCAGCCAATCGGTCAGAGTGCTGTACTTACAAGGCAATGTAGAGGCATGTGATATGCTGAGGCTGTGAGTTCGACTTTTAACTTTACCTGACATTGACCATGCATTATTGAAACTTCAGACTGAGGGGGTGTAAGAGAACAAGGGTGCATAACAGAGCATTTATTGTAAAAGACCAGTTTCTGATTTTGTAGAGTGTTCTGTCCATGTGAAATGTCTCAGTTATGAACCGAAAACAGCAAATGTTGCCCAGGTTAATATCCATATCTGGATAGAGAAACACAGGTGATGTTTCAGCTCGATGACGTTTCTCATATCGCTGACCCTGCACGAGTTTACCTTCGGGAAAATGCTCCTTAACTCGTTTCACATTATTTCACTTGCTGCAAACTCGCACAGTATTAAACAAATTGAAAGGAAAGGTTTCTTCACATTGGGTAGTTTAAATGTTGAAGACAAATCTGATGTATATCAATATTTTAGTTAAATCACGACTGGGTTCAAGGAATAAGGGCGGGTCTTGCTGTATTTCTTGAATTGGGGGGAGCAGAAAGTGAACATTAAATGGACTCCCGTTTCTGGTGATTGCGACAAAATGCACAAGGCATTAATAATGGTTTGCTCCATCAAAACGTTAATTCCCACTCAATATGCCATAACTTCCATTTAAGGGGATGCTTGTGTTGCCATATTCTTGCAGATGTTGTGAGTGGTGGAAATAAGGATTCTTATGGTAACCTGAGACGGTACAAGAATTAATCCCACGCTGTTGATCTCACTTTTTATCCTGTACCAGATACCCAGCGGAATGAGATAACCAGCTTCCATTTAATGAAGAACAAAAACAAACTGTGTTTGCAATTTATTGTAGTTCACGTAGGCCAAGCTGCTAGAACTTTAAAAACTTAGTGCACGGCTTCGGCAACTGAACAAGGCTTTCGATCCAATTAATGTTAACCAATTACGCCTCCGCATCCCGGCAGCCCAAACTCCTTGTCCCTGTTAAGTGTGTGTCTGCTCTCGTTTTATGAAATATTCTGGAATCATCTTCGAAACTTTTCTCCTGAAAAATAATTCTTGATTTCAATAACTCTCAGAATGAAAAAAGAAACAAAATGATTCAAACTTTTCTTTTTGATCCCTGCTGGTTTTGAAGCTCTAATCTTGAGTTATGCACTTGCCTGAATGAGGGGATTTCCTTCCTGCTTATTCTCACCAAACTCACATCAGCTGGAAAACCTCCATTTGGATACAACTCATTCTTTCATGTTCTCCCCCTCGCATAATCCTTCATCTACTGTACTGTCAAATCTAACAAATGATGCATGGAATGTGGCAGCTATTTCAGTCATCGCTGAATCGATTGGTTGTGACACCCTTGGTTCAAATCCCATTCCAAGAAATGACTGCTGGTTTCCTTTCTTCCCCCTCTTCACATACGCTGAAGTATCACAATAAGAGATCAGTTAATATTGCACGGCGCACATTTAGAGTTTTGTGAAGTGCTGAGGTGTGAGCTCCAGCCTCAATCAGAGTAGCTTTTTATGAACATAAGCCAGAGATTGTTCTCACCTCAGGTTCACGAAAACAGAGAGCGATGTTCAACAAAATTGACTTTTTTTGAAGCAAATAACAGTTTCTTTCGCTGTTGTGTTGTTTATTTGTGAGTTTTGCCTCCTTCAGGAGTTTGAAATTGTCTGCCTTGTACTAAAGGTCATTAATATCTATCCAGAAGACAGGTGGTCCCAATATTGACTCCTGAGAACAGCACTGTGCACTCTTCTCGAGTCCAGAAAACAATTCCCACACAGACAATTCGATAACCCTGCTGTTGCAGGATTTTCCATTCCATTGGCTTCAGTTCTTCACGGAATTCGATTCAAAAGATCTTGTTACTTAGTTATTTCTGATTTTGTGTTCTGATCGTGTGAGCAAAATGTCACAGTTGGAGTGTCCTGAGCCCATAACCAAGACGTGAGCTCACACGCTGGGAACCGTACTCTGCTGCTTATTTCACCAACACCAAAGGGAAGTATCTGCTACTTTGCAGCATTTACTCATCTGTTTGAAGAAGCAAGAGAAAAGAAATCCTGGTTCTTCCTATCGGTAACTGAATCAAACTATCAAACTGCTTTTATTGACTCACAGGACAAGATTTTAAATGCTGAAAACATGCACTAGTTGAGACCATCCGGTCTCACACATCAATGTTCTCCTCAGCAAGTGTCAAAATGATGGGCTGAATCAATTTCTACTGCTCCCTTACAGACTGGGATGATATGAATGGTAAAACATATTCTCTGAGCTGGGGACAACGTGGTGAGGTTTGTACACATCAAGTGCTGCAAACCTGAGCGACAGGACTCCCTACAGTAACACCCCACGCTGATTCAGACAGCAGCACCCTCCATATTGCAGGACACAAACATTGTTCCCCATCATTGGGAGCGATTCTCTTTTTTCCCAGCAGCTCTGTTCCTTTCTGTCTGTCTTAACTGAATAATTTGAACAATGTTCCCAACAGAATGTCAATTCCTGTGCATGCTTTGTTTCGCTTTTGCATACTCTTCCAGAAATTTGATGACTCTTACTCCCATCAACTCTCCCTCCCAGCATTGCAAGTCCGGATTTGACAGGGAACTGAATAATGCATTTGTGCTGCTCACTGCCAGCATAGTCTGCCAGTGGAATGTGGGTGGAAAGTAGCTGCTATTAAAACTCAGTGCTGCTTTCATTCTCGGCAGCAACCAAAATATCGTTATTATACAAAAAAAAACTCTCACCTGGTATATTGTAATCATGCCTCCAAGAGAAGTGTCTTGTTCATTTCGGGCATACATCTCACTTCAGGTCGATGCAGTAAATGCAAGAGATCCCGGGCAAGCCCTGCAGCTTCCGATTGAGTTCCACTTTTCACTTAAGAGGTGTAAACATATTGAGATTAAGGTCAGCTCGAGAAACTGTTGTTTGAACTGACGAAGCATCAGGTTCATGACCAACTTCTTCCCTGCTGTTATGAGACTGAGGAATAGACCCTCCAACTTTCAATAATGCTGCTCATACCGAGCGCACATCCTGTGCGGATCAACATGAATGCCTTATGCTGTCCAAGTATATATCTTCTCATCCTTCTTTGGATACTGTGATCTGCCTGGTGTTTTTGGAATGTGATGGACTCCGCCGGATTACTGAACTATTATGGACTAAACCATACCACATTCTACAGCAGGTAGCACAGACCATAATTTTTCAATTCGCTTCAGCAAGTGTACAGTGAAAGTTACCCGGAGTAAGTTAGCTAGGTTGACTACACGGTTATAAAACGGACCAAAAATGTATTCACAAAATCACGCAATAAAACACAAAGAACAGAATAAAGAACCCCTACAGAACGCAATATATCCAAACTAGACTTGGTTACGCTGGTCAAAAATACACAACAGTCCCAAGAAGCAAATGCCTTGAAAACACAATTAAATAAAGGGAACAGATGCTTACTGGTTGAAGTTAGAATGGCAGAAAGAGAGAGCGAGAGAGTTTCATACAGCTCACGGTTGAACTCCCAACTCATTCTGAACTGAAATGCTCAGCTAAAGGGCTGACCTCTTCCCTTTCATTGTACAGGTCACTTCTACAACATGAACACTTTGGCCTGAAGTCTTATCTGTTTACATATAAACAAAAAAGGTCTCTCTATACCCTTTAATCTCTTTACCATTCCAGTCCAATCAGCACTGGAAGCGGTTTATTACTCGTCTGAAAGAAACCAAGGGGACAGTATCCTGGAAAAAAGAAACAGCTTTCAGAAAAAAACAGAGACCAGCATTTAGAAATCGCCCCTTAAAAAAATGAACCATTAATATCAATAGGTGGCTTCATTTTAAAAGCTCTTTAAAAATCTGGTTAGTAGTCTAAACACACAGATATACTGTACTAATTATAAACATGCAAACATGCACAACTACATGCGAATACATGCTGTGGTACACTGGCCACCGAACACCTCCGCATCTCATTCAAGTCTACATAACGCGAGGGCAAAGACGTGTTTGCGACCTGCCACATCGATAATTGTCAAATTGAATGGCTGCACCAACTTGATCCATCTAAGCAGGATGGTATTTTGACCTTATTTTGTTTCCACAAACGTCAATGGGCTGTGTTCAGTGTATAATAATATATCTGATAATATAGGCACTGTAATGATGCGATTTGGAGATGCCGGTGTTGGACTTGGGTGTAAAAAGTTAAAATAACACATTATAGACCGACAGGATTATTTGGAAGCCATAGTTTTTGGAGCACTGCTCTTCATCAGGTGGTTGTGGAGTATACGATCGTCAGACACAGAATTGATAGGAAAAGTTTACAGTGTGATGTAACTGAGATTATGTATTGAAACAGACCTGGATTGTTTGTTAAGTCTCTCATCTTTTAGAATGAAGCATGTTGGTTTCAGTTTTTTTGTGTGCAAATCGCAGAACTTTTTTAAAGTTACATTCTCAAGTGAACTGTAACAAGTGTTAGTATGTCGTTCCAGACAATGCATTTAAGGTGTGAGGTGCCCTGTGTCAAACTGTCTGAACCACAATGTTCAGACTGCTTCTAAACTTAAAGAAACGGATTTACAGAATCTTAGATAGATTCATGCAGTTTTTGAGCAAAATAAATGTAATTCTGCAAGTACAAATTCACCCCACTAATTTGTGTGTGTGTGTGTGTGTGTGTGTGTGTGTGGCGGACTGGGGTGTGTGTCGGGGGTTTATGGTTGTCTCTGAGATGTGGGTGTGTACGTGTGTGAAGGTGAGTGTAAAGAGGTATAGGTCTGTGAGATAGTGAGTGTGTGAGTGTGGGAGTATATGAATGATCATATTAGAGAGGGTCTGCGTGAGTGCACGGGTCTGTAGGTCTGTGTGTGTCAGGAGGAGTGTGTTTGTGTGCAGGAGTATAAGTGTAGGAGTGTGTGTGTAGGAGTGTCCATGCGTCTTTGTCTATCAATGTGTGTGCGTCTGTGTGTGTGTGTATCTGTCCGTGTGTATCGTGCAGTGGGTTCACCTGTAGTGTGACATGTACTCTAGCTTCCAGTTGCGGTGATTCCCTTGGATACTGACCTTGGCTATCAGCATCTGCTCCGCCACTTCTCATTGTTGCCTGTCTTGAAGTCTGCCTTGGAGGATGCTCACCCCAAGGTCCGAAGTCAATTGTCTCGGACCGCTGAAGCCTTCTCAGTCTGGGAGGGAACACTCCTGAATGTTGATTGTTGTGCAGTACCCATTCAACCATTGCCATACGCCCTGCTTGGTTTTGCCAAAGTGACATGCCTCAGGGCATCGTTGGATGCAGTGTATGGGATAGGCCACGTTGGCTGAGTCGCATGAGTGCATGCCACGTACGCAGTGGGAGGTGTCGCCACGCGTAATGGTGGCATCCGTTTCGACACTCTGACATATTTTGCAGCATCTCCTCTGACAAGGTTTTATGTTGTTGTTCGGAAAGCTGGGCAGTTTGCTACAAACAATGATCTGTTTCAGATTTGATGATTCTTTAACGGCCAGAAGTGGAATTGTGGGGAAGTTCTTGGCGAGATGATCATCCTCATTGTTAATGTGTTGTAGACTGCGAAGAACATGGCAGAGTTTTCTGACTCCTGGGAAGTACTGGACAACGAAAGGTAACCTGTCGGGTGCAGCTCTTGTCTGTCTCCTGAGAGTGTGATTTTAGTTTCTTGCTGTGGCATGTCAGAACTAAGAGTCAATGAGTTAAACATCGTAGCTCGTTCTTATGAGGACATCCTGTGTATGTGTACTTTTTGTCCAGAGGGGATGGTTGTTTTAATATAATTCAGGTGGAAGCTGGTGAAGTGCAGCATTGGGTTTGCGGTAGAGTGCGGTGCTGAGGTGCCCATCCTTGATGGAGATGCACGTGACCAAGAAAGAGACAGATGGTAGAGAGTAGTCCATGGTGAGTTTGCTGGTGGCATGAAACTCATTGATCTCACTGTGTAATTTTTCTCAGTGACTCCTCACAATGGGTCCGGGGAAGAAAATGCCATCAAAGTACCTGGTGTATAGTCTTGGTTAGAAGTCCTGCATAAAGAAGAGATCTCGTTCGAACCTGTATCTGAAAATTTTGGCATATTGGAATTCAAATTTGTGTCCCATGGCTGTTCTTGTGTCAGGGTGAAGAACTGTTTGTTGAAGGTGAAAATGTTACTGTCGAAGATAAAGTAGATAAGTTGTAGGTCGCAGAGGAGACTGGCAGTTGTTATTGTGTACGGAAGTGTCAGCAATAATGTGACTGGCAATTGTTGGTGTGAAGGAAAGTATCAGCAATACTGAGGCTGTTGCCCTGATGCCTTTACTGTGGAGGATAGTGATGTTGTTTGAAGAGGAATGTTAATGGTTCTCCTGGTCCGTGGATGCTGAGTTTCTGTAAGAAATCTGCATGTCCTGACAGAAGCTGGAAATTCCCGGAAAAGTGGGTTTCAAGATGCCTTCAACATAGCCAGAGACGTTCTCACCCAGGGTCCCATTGCCTGATACGATGGGATGTCCTGGTAT
The DNA here is from genome assembly GCF_020745735.1 of Hemiscyllium ocellatum. Classification (NCBI taxonomy): domain Eukaryota; kingdom Metazoa; phylum Chordata; class Chondrichthyes; order Orectolobiformes; family Hemiscylliidae; genus Hemiscyllium; species Hemiscyllium ocellatum. The sequence goes on from NC_083435.1 coordinate 33,377,393, forward strand.
GTGTGCTTTGTGCATCTTTAGAAGCCAGCAGAAGTTGCTTAGGATCTGTGCACGTTGGGAACTCTGAAGGTCTGGATCCAAAGTCCTGATCACCCTGTTGAGTTCACGGGTGCGTTCTTTGGTTGGGTGGGCTGGTTGTTACTGTAGTGTTCATGGTGTTGTTGTGATTTTATATTTTGTATATCCCAGTCCAACAATTTGAGACGAAACCTGCATGTTTTCCAGGTCGTGTGAAGTTTAACATCGACTGTACAGGAATGGTATAATCAGTGAACATTCCCCTGTTTGACCTCATGATGGAGAGAGGGTCATTGCAGCAGTTGGAAATGGTTGAGCCTCAGACAGTCTCTTTCCTGAGGCATCGTTGCAGAGCTTTTATGGAGTTCCAATTACTGACACTGACAACAATCATTATTTTGCTGGTGATAATTCCAGAGAGGAGAATACTTCCCCGAGATTATGATCAATTATAATTGACTTGGTCTCTTTTTGTCACACAGTGTTACGTGGTGCCTTGATGTTAACAGTAATTACTCTCATTGCCCCTTTGGAATTCCACTCTTTTGAACTGAGCTTGCAATGGGGTCAGGATCTGAGTGAGTCCGATGAGTCACTAAGAGACCGTCACTGAGCAGCATATTGCTGATTGATCACATTATTGCTGACATCTTCCTTCACATTTACATGGTAGAGCGTACACTAATGGGTCGGTGACTGGCTGCAATGCAAGTGCCCTGCTTTTTTGTACACACAACATACTTGGTATATTTATCACGTTGTTGGTACATGCCAGCGTTCTTGCTGGAATGGGACAACTTAGCGAGAGAAGTGTCAATCTCTGGAGTTAAATCACAGTTTCCAGTGTCTCCAGAAATTCCTTGACACCGTGTAGAGTGAATTGTATTGTCTGAAGATTGTTATTTGTGATGTTGGAGACTACTGAAGGAGGCTGAAACGGATTATCTGCTCAGCCCTTCTGGCTGAAAATTGTTACAAATGCAACAGTTTTATTCGTTCCCGATGTGCTGCACTCATCCTTAACTGGGGATTTAATTGTAGGAGAACCATCTCCTCTTCAATAGTGTCTTTCATTGCCCACAATCTTTTATGAGGAGGAAGTGAGGACGACAGATACTGGAGACCAGAGATGAAAAGTATGGTGCTGGAAAAGCGCAGCAGGCCAGGCAGCATCCGAGGAACAAGGGAATCAAAGTTTCAGGCATAAGCCCTTCTTCACACCAGCCCCATTGCGGAAGAAGAACTTATGCCCGAAACGTCGATTCTCCTGCTCCTCAGATGCTGCCTGGCCTGCTGCGCTTCACAGCACCATACTCCACTATCTTTTATGACAACATGCGGCAATACCACAGAGATAGATTGGAACAATTTATTGTGGGATCACTAAGCTTTGTCCATAACTTGATGTTTATGCTGTTTATTAATCAAGTCAGCTTGTGTTGTAGCTAAAGACAATAAGAGCTTCTCCAAGTTGCCCTCTCGTATCTGGGTCTGGATGTTGCTGATCCCGCCATGCCCTTCTCCACTCTTCATTGAACCAGGGTGGATCCCTACCTTGATGGTGCCTGTAGAGTGGTAGGCATATCGGGTTGGGAGGTTGAAAACTGTATGAGTTGTACAGTGTATGATTCTTTTGCTGCTGATTGCCCATTGCACCTCATGGAAATCTCATTAGTTCCTTGATCTGTTAAAAGTCTGTCCCATTCAGCACATAATTTGCAATATAATCTGTTGGGGAGGGTTTGCAAAATATGAAGATAGCCCTTCCTCCCCACAAAGACTGTGCAGTGGCCACTCCTACTGATTTGTTAAATACAGAGGTGCACCTGTAGCAGGCGGATTGGTAACGATGTGGTCAATTATTTGTTTCCCTTTTATTGATTCTCTCACAATCTGCCGTAGAGCAGTCTTGCAGCCACAGGATCAAGCATCTTTGCTGAGCCCTATATTGAGTCTATAGCAAGCAGCTGCTCTTTCTGCCTGACAGTGTGACAGATCCTAACAGAGAGGTTGGTGATGTCGGCTGGGACATAGTACTGTTCAAAGAATCCTACGTTACAAACAATATGTTTGATTGATCTGTGGAAAATATACAGCCGGTCACTTTTACATTTTGCACAATGAAGCGTAAATATCACCTATTTCTTACCTATTTTACCGAGCTGGGAATTTGTTCATTCTAATTTATTCGTGGAATGTGATTGTGCCAGAGTTTATCGCCTGTCCCTTGTTGCCCTTGAAAAGTTGGTGGTGAGCCGCCACAATATAACACTGCCGTCCATGTGCTAGAGGTAAACTTGCAATGCCATTACGGAGGGAACATGAAACAGTGATAAAGAAGTAGCAACAATGCATTTCCAAATCACGATGGTGGGTGGCTTGGAATGGAATGTGGACATGGTGGAGGCTCCATGTATCTGCAGCCCTTGTCTACCTGATGGTCATGGCTTCAGCGGTGTGTTGTAAGTAGCCTTGGTAAATTTCCACAGAGCACCATGTAGATGACAGTTATTGCTGCTGCTGAGTGTTAACGGATGAGGGGTGAGGCTGTACTGAGCCAGCTAAATAGAGAATATTTCATCATGCACACATTCAATGTGTACAGGCTTTCGGAAATCATGAGGTACGTTATTGCAGCAGGATTCCTAGCCCCTGATATATTCTTGTAGCCAATTAATTGATATTGGTCGAGAAGTGTGGCACCGGAAAAGCAGAGCAGGTCAAAAAGCAACCAAGGCACAGGACAGTCGGCGTTTCAGACATAAGCCCTTCACAAAAATGGGAAACGAATTTATATGGTCAGTCCAGTTCTAGCTAACGGCAATACCCAGGATATTGGAAATTGTACATTCGGTGATGGTGATGACATTGGATGTTAGAGCATGATGGTTTCATTTTATATTGTTAGAGGTGATCGTTGTCTGGCAAATGCGTAATGCAAAAGAAACTTGAAAACTTGAAGCACACGTCTGCATATTTTGCATATCTGAGTAAATTGAAAATGGTGTTGAAAATGTTCCAAACATTGGCAAACACTCCCACTTGTGATTTTATTGTATAGGGATGGTCATTTATGACGCAGTTGAAAATTGTTGCGCCTAGGACAGAGAACACTTTTATAACACACTGATCGTATCCCTCTCACTAAGCAAGGATGATTGCTTCAAGTTCCACCTGCTGTAGAGGTGTGCACTATATCTGAACAGATTAATAGTGAAATATTAAGGAGCTGAGTGAGGACTTGGTTGGCTCAATCAGTTGTATAGCTAGTTTGTAATGCAGAATAATGCCAACTGTGTGGGTTCAGTTCCTGTACTGATTGAGGTGACTGTAAAGGACTGTACTACTCAGCCTCCACCGTGGGCGGCAAGGCGGCACAGTGGCTAGCACTGCTGCCTCACAGCGCCTGAGACCCGGGTTCAATTCCCGACTGCACGTTTGCACGTTCTCCCCGTGTCTGCGTGGGTTTCCTCCGGGTGCTCCGGTTTCCTCCCACAGTCCAAAGATGTGCGGGTCAGGTGAATTGGCCATGCTAAATTGCCTGTAGTGTTAGGTTAGGGGTATGGGTGGGTTTCGCTTCGGCGGGTCGGTATGGACTTGTTGGGCCGAAGGGCCTGTTTCCACACTGTAAGTCTAATCTAATCTTACTTGAGCCATGTCCAGTTAAACTGCCTCCAGTCTTCGCTGTCTAACGAGAGAGCAACACAATCATCCTGTTGGAGTATGGTGCCTTACATTTCCATTCCTAAGCTACAGGCTTACCCAGAAACACCTCCCCTGGGAATCTGCTGCAGAGCTGTCCTTGAGCTGAGATGGTTGCTCCCGAACAACCCCAATCACTTTCCTTTGTACCAGGTATGATTTCAAACAGTGCAGATGTTTCCTTTATTCCCATTTTCTCCAGTATTGCTTTTAATTCTTGATGCCACACTTGGTAACATGTAGGAAATTTGAAAAGTACAGTCACTCACGGCTCATCTCTGGAATTCAGCTATGTGTTTTCTTGTTGTCCATCTTTCAACCGTAGTCATTGTAGCACAATATGGTCATTGATCAATATGTCTGTCACCGGTAGATTGTTGAGGATGAGGTCATTTATGTTTCTCCCTCTGAGTCGTTTCCCTCCTGACTCAATGTAGAAACAATCTCGCAGCTAGGTCCTTTTGGGCCTGACCATCTCGATCAGCATTTCTGCTGCTGACCCTCTCCGGAGGTGAATCATAAAGTCTCTACAATGTGGAAGCAGGCCCTTTGTCCCAGCAAGTACACTTCGACCGTCGAAGCGTATCCAACCCAGAACTATTCTCCTATTACTCCACATTTACCCCTGAAAAATGCAACTCATCTACACGTCCTTGACCAACTGCGGGCAATTTAGCACGGCCAATTTAGCTAGCCTGGACTGCTTTGAGTTGTGGGAAGATATGGGGAGAATGTGGAAATTCTGTAGAGACAGTCGCCCGAGGCTGGAATCAAATCTAGGTCTCTGCAACTTTGAGGCAACAGTGGTAATCAATGAGCCAGTGATCGGCCAGGTGGCCGGAGATTTCTGCATGAATGTTTGATCTGAAACCATGAGGCTGAGGGAGAAGCGTCAGCAGGAGGTTTCCGTGTCAACGTTTGACCTGACACCATAAGGCAGAGGGAGGGGAGTCAGCAGGACATTTCTGTGTCAGTATTTGATCTAACCCTATGAGGCTGTGGCAGGTGAGTCAGCCGGAGATCTCCATATCAGTGTGTAATCTGACATCATGACGCTAAGGGAGGGAAGTCAAACGGAGTTTTCCTGGTCAGGGTTTGATCTGACACCATGATGCTTCGTTATGTCATAATGTTGCTCGGGTAGTCGATAGGAGAGCTCTTCCAATTCTGGTACTAGTCCGCAGGCCTTACGAAGAAGGACTTTTTAGGGTCTACAGAACTTTTTATTTTTGCTACTGTCAAACGAAGGGCCTCTTCTGTGCTGTATAATACTGACTGTATGACTTTTTAAATTGGAATCTCCATGCTCAATTCTATAGGTGTTCCCATGTTTATTCTACTGATTTCTACAATGATCTCTATTAAATCATTGTGTAATTCTGTTTGTAAACTTTCCACCTGACCCTTTGTATATTCCCCGTCATCTCCAGCCGCTACTTCCATTTCTATATGAGTAACCCAATGTATGTCCACAATTTTCAGCTACAAAAGCCTTATCTATCGTCATAAATTCCATATGCAACATATCCACTGCTTGACTTTCTTCAACCTGTCTCGTTAACAACTCAAATAACTCAAAAAGATTTTTGAGGCATGACCTCGCTATCACTCTACCCTGCTCCCAAATTTTACACTTCTCACTGTCTCTCTAATCTTTGCAAGCTCATTTAAAGCTCTATCACTGTGATTTCCTACAGAATTTTTTCTGCTCTCTATCTGTCTAACCTCGTTCTGTCTCTGCTCTTTCTCTATCTTTGTAACCTCATTCATTCTTCCATATCTCTCTAACCACCTCCTGGCCCACACCTTTTCCGATCTCTCTCATCACCTCCACGTCCTACATCCCTCCCTAACACTCTATAATACCTACAGTCCCGACACTGCTACCAATCTCTCTGATTGCCTCCAGCCCTGACAGCTCTAACTATCCCCCTAACCGCCTCCAGGCACCACACCCCTCCTTATCTCTCTAACCACCTCCATCCCCCAAATCCCTCATCAGAGGTAGGTTCTTTACGCAGGGATAGGATTTATGAGTATTCGGCAAAACAAAGTGTGATTAAAGGCAGTCGGTATGGCTTTGTGAGAGGGAGGTCATGCCTCAAAAATATTATGGAGTTCTTTGAGGGGATGACTAGGCAGGTTGACGGTGGTCGAGCAGTGGATGTGGTGTATGTGGACTTTATCAAGGCATTTTATAGGGTTCCCCGTGGTAGGCTCATTCATTAAATCGGGAAGTATGGTATGCAGGGAGATTTGGCTATCTGGAGTCAGACTTGACTGGCTGACAGAAGACAGAGAGTGGTTGTATATGGGAAGTCTTCTGCCTGGAGGTCAGTGTTGAGTGGAGTCCCGCAGGGCTCTGTTCTTGGGCCTCTGCTCTTTGTAGTTCTTATAAATGACTTGCATGAGGAAGTTAAGGGCTGGGTTAGTAAATTTGCAGGTGACACAAAGATTGGAGGTGTCTATAGTACAGAAGGCTACTGCAGGCTACAGAACGACTTAGACAGGGTGTAGAGTTGGTCTGAGAAATAACAGACGGAGTTCAACCTGGATAAATGCGAAGTGATTCATTTTGGAGGTCGAAATCGATTGCTGAAAAAAGGATTAAAGATAGCATTCTTGGCAGCATGGAGGAACAGAGGGATCTTGGTGTGCAAGTACATAGGTCCCTCAAAGTTTCCATCCAAATGGATAGTGTTATTAAGAAAGCATATGGTGTTTTGGCTTTCATTCACGGGGGATGGAGGTTAAGAGCCACGAGGCTTTGCTGCATCTCTACACTTGGATTATTGTGCCCGGCTCTGATCGCCCTATTATAGGAAAGAGTCACTGGGGACATTGACGTGAATGCTGCATACATGCACATGGGCAGCAGTGAAGTGAGGGGTGCATAGGTTAGGTTATTTTATTTTAGATGAGGATTAATCCACGGCACAACATCGTGGGCCGAAGGGCCTTTTCTGTGCTTTAATTTTCCATGTTCTATGTTCTATGTTGTTCTAGAACTTAGAATTTAGAACATAGAACATACAAAAGTACAGCACAGAACTGGCCCTTTGGCTCACGATATTGTGCTGAGATTTAATTCTAATGTAAAATATAGGAACTCAACCTATGCACCCCTCAACCAATTGCCATCCATATACATGTCCAGCAGTCGCTTAAATGTCACCAATGACTCTGCTTCCACCAACACAGCTGGCAACGCATTCCATGCATTCACAACTCTCTGCATAAAGAACCTACCTCTGATGTCTCCCTTATACCTTGCTCCTAATATCTTCAAACTATGAACTTCTCTAACCAGTCAATCCTGCCTGGGTAAAGGGCTCTGGCTATTGACTCTATATATTCCTCTCGTTATTTTCTACACCTCTATCAGGTCTCCTCTCTTCCTCCTTCTCTCCAGAGAGTAAAATCCGAGTTTATTCAACCTTTCTTCGTCAGGCAAGCCCTCCAGTCCAGACAGCATTCTGGCAAACTTTCTTTGCGCCCTCTCAAAAACCGCTGTCTCTTTCCGATAGTAGGCCGACCAGAATTGAACATAATACTTCAAGTGTGGTCGCACCAGGGCCTTGTAGAGCTGCAGCAAAGCTAAAGCACCATATTTTCCTCCAATGCTATGGGGCAGTGAAAGGATGTCGTGAATCTATCAGGGCGGCTTTTCATGAGATGAAACAAAGGTATCAGGTAAACTGTGTTTCCTTTCCGCAAGGAATGTCAGAAATCAGAGTGATAAACTTACAGCATGTATTAGTACTTGGTACATTGATGTTGTGGCCAAAACAGAGACGTGGGAATCACAGGGCAAGAATGGTCTCTATCTGTAAACTTCTGAAGTACTACACCACTCTGTATCGCTGCAACATCCTCTATCTACTACACCCCTCACCATCTCTGTCACCTTGTCCAGCCCCTACATCCTTCCCTTTCTTTGTAACCTCCTCCAGCCCCTATCACCCTTCCTTATCTTTGGAGCCTCCTCAGGTCCTACCTTCCTCCATATATCTGCGAACCAATTCAGCTACTCCAACCCTCTCTAACTATATAAACTCCGCATGCCCCTAAAACCCCCTATCACTGCCAAACCCTGAAGCTCCTAGACCCTTTAAACCTCTGTAGCGTCCTCCAGGCTATACACGCCTCCCTATAGTTGTGGCCCATGCAGTATCAGCACCCCTCTGCATGTCTGTGGCCTCCTTCAGCCGCTCCACCCCTTGCTATCTCGATGGTGTCTTGAAGTATCTGCACCCCCTCCGTATGATTGTGGCCTCCTCCAGCTCTTACACCCCTCCCTTTGTCTGTAACATCCTCAAGCACTACCCATCTTCCTACCTATGTGACCTAATCCAGATACTGCACCTCTTCCCATCTCTATGACCTCCTCTAGCCCACTTATCCCTCTCGATTTCCATAAACGTCCCCAGCCCCTACACCTCTCCTTCACTCCGTCATCTCCAACAGGTCCTACATCCCTCCCTATCTCTGTAACATCCTCCAGCCACTAAACCATCCCTATCACTGACCTCTTCCAGCACTGCACAACACACAATGTTTGTGACTTCCTCCAGTTCCTACACCTTGCGATCTCTGAAGCCTCCTTCAGCTCTAACACCCTACCCTAATGCTTTAAACTCCTCCAGCACTACACCCTTCCCTATGTCCGTGATCTCGTTTGCAGCCACTACACCCCTCCCAGCCGTGAAACCACCTCCAGCCCCTGCACACCTTCCTATCTCTGTGACCTCCTCCAGCTTCTGCAACCATAGCTATCTCTGCAAACCCCATCAGGTTGTACACCTCCTACCTCCCTCTGTGACCTCATCCAGCACTACATTTCTCCTTATCCATGCACTCTCTTTCAGCCCTGACTCTTGGCCCTGTCTCAGTAATTTTGTCCAGCATCAACATCCTTCTCTTTTCTCATAACCCTCCTCCTCCAACCCCTACCGCATTCCCAAGGTCTCACTGACATCCTATTGTTACTGCATCAGTCTCTATCTCTGTAATCTCCTCGAGCATATGCATCCCTTCTTATATCTCTATCTTCCACCAGCAGTAAAAAGAAAGACGAAGATGTAGGAAGATTAGCATCTGGAATGTTAAAGATAACGAAGAACACAGAGGATGTGTGTACTTGTGTTTTAGTTAATATAATGTTAATAAGTGCGTTATTGGAACAGCATGTTAATAGGATTGTGTTCAGTTAGGTGAAAGATTATTCAGTCTGTCAATAGTTATATTTAGTCTTCTGTGAGGAAAATAAATTATTATTTTCTTAGAGGTTTGGGAGTTATGAGTGCTCTGTTTACTCGAACGAAAAGTCAGACCCTTTCAAAGAGAGATTTTTTAAAACAAAAACAAGCAACAGTTGTTTTAGTCATTGGGATTGAAAATTTATAGCAGACTGTGCTGGGTAATAATTAGATTTCACAATGTAGCAGATATAGCACCACTTGTATTTTAAATAGTTTGGTTGCTCCAAATATGATCAGGGATTTGGCAGAATTTTCAACAGGATACAATCGGAATCTGGCTTTTATCAGCATCTATACATGATAGAGTTCAGCAGTTTGAAGTACAGCACGAGGCCTTTTGGCCACATTGTATGCACCGGGTCCTGAAATGTCTACCAAGCTCATCCCATTTGACAGGCCTATCTCCACCTCCACTAACATTCATAAATTTCCAGTTCTCTACTGAATGCACATCCACAACACTCTGTACAAAGAAGTTTATTTTTGGATCCCTCCTTGCTCTTTTGCTGAAATGATTGAAATTGGAATTCTTAATTAATGCAATGCCAACTATTGGACACAAGAATATGTTATTGTCTGCCCTGCATAGTTTTCTACACGTTTGAGCAACTTAGTAAGTTCACGATGTGGAGGATGTGGCGTTAAATTGGAGTGAACAATGTTAAAAATCAGACAACACCTGGTCGTAATCCAACAGGTTCATTTGGAAGCATTAGCTTTCGGAGCCCTATGCCTTCATCAGAAGGTTGTGGAATGTAAGATCGTAAGACACTGAATTTATAGCAATAAATTTCAGTGTCGTACAAATGAAATCATGTATTGAATAAACCTTTTCGAGATAACTTAGGATTTTATAACAAAATATGATTTCTCAGCTCAGACAGTGCATAAAAGGTATGATGTCAGAGGGTGTCTGTATCCCAATCTTGAGTCAGTGTTGGTCTATTTCCAAAGTGGAACTTGCAAAATATTGCATGTAATGACTGCCTGCAGATTGTGCATTTTTTGAGCAAAATAGAATGCATCTGCAAATGCAATTCTACCTTTTGTTAAAATAAAAGTTATCTCGAGAAGGTGACTTCAAAGAAGTGCTGGGATTTACATATTCATGAATGAAAAACTTCAACCCATTCTAAAAGATGAAAGACTTAACAATTCAGGTTGTTCAATATTTCATTGAAATCTTTTGCTATGCATTCTGTGTATTCTGATCTTATGCTATACAACCACTTGCTGAAGGAGTATGCTCCGATAGCTAGTGTTTCCAAATAAACCCGTTGTGTTATAACCTGGTGTTGTGAGATTTTTAACTATAACAACTTCACAAAACAGTCTTTTCAAGAAAATAGGCCCAATTTCTCTCATCCTACCGTTAGCTAAATCCTGCGTTCCAGTTATAATTCCAAACACTGATAATGTTACTGATAATCTTTGACAAAATAATGCATTGTGTGTGCGCGTGCACGCACGTGTGCACGCATGTGCAATTGCGTGTCTGCATGTGTTTGCATCTCTGTGTGTACGAATATATGTAGTTTTGATTGTATATGTATCTGTGTTTTTGCCTTTGGCAGTGAACCTGTATATGCATATGTTGTGAACAATCTTTTGTAATTGTACTGAAATGAAAGAATAGAATGTAATTACATTTCTATATGATTGAGAAAATGTACATTATTTTCAAACTATCGAAAACGAAAAAAAATGTAAGAATACCTTTTATTCTTGGATTCTCAAATTGAACAATTAAATTCATGGACTGAATGAAAATAGTATAATGGACATGTACTGCGATCATTGACTGACAAATATTTGGTTTTCTCCTGAGAATTTAAATTCAGCTTCTTTCAAGTCTGTATTGCAGTAGTTTTGATCAATATGCGATCATCATCGGTGATAAAACAAGAAATTGTTTGGAATGCTTAGACTTTCTGGCAGTACCTTTGCTGAGAAAGCAGAATCAATACAGGGTGGAGTATGAATCTGGGTGCTTACTCCACTCTGAGTGTTCAGCAATTTGTGGATGAGGTGCAGTGGCGAATGTAGAGAAATAGAGTAGGGAAATGGTTATGGGTGTACTCCTTTTCGAAGGGACGGTGTGGACTTGTTGGGCCAAATGTCCTGTTTCCACACTGCAGAGATTATCTGATTCTAAGATTCCTTCACAAGAAGGGTCACTGGTGTCAGGGTTTTAGATGTCTCTGAGAATGCTCATGGCATACTAAATGGAAAGGGTGAACAGTCAGCAGTCGTGGTAGATGTTGCTAACAATAATATGGATAGCAAGAGTGACAAGGTCCTCCAAACAAAGTTCAGGGAGCTCAACCTGAGATGAAAAGCAGGGTCTCCAGGGTTGTAATCATGGGATTGCTTCCAAAGTCAGGTGGAAGTCAGACATGGAAGAGGAAGATAGTGAAGTTTCATATGTGGCTAAAGAACTGGTTCGCGAAGCCAGTTTCAGATTTTTGGATCATTGGAATCTTCCAGGCAGGTTTAAAGTCTACTAAAAGCAAAGTCTGCATCTTAACTGTAGGGGCACCAACATCCTCCGGGTGTTTGAGCGTGGAACTCGGGTGGATTTAAACTAATAAGACTCGGGTGGATTTAAACTAATAAGACAGGAGGCTGAAAGCCAAAGCAGCTAGTCAGAAAGTGAGCAGGAAGTAGAGGTTAGTAGGATAAACAGGCAAGGCCAGTCTAATCACCACGCTGAGGGAAGGAATCCGAACAAATTATAATTGTGAGTCGAAATTTGGAGTTAATAATAAGTTCAGTGTTATCGAGGATCATTAAATTATGTGTGGAAAGTGCAGTGCACAAAAAGCGTTAAAACATAAAGACAAATCAATAGAACTTATTTCAATACTTTGTACCTAACTGCATGCAGCACTTGAATAAAGTGAATGAACTGATATTCAAACAGAAACATGTAGGTGCGGCATGGTAGGAATCACTGAAATCTGGTTACAGGAATGTCAGGACTGGGGAATTAAATATGCAAGTGTACTCAGTATTCTGACAAGAAGAAACAGGAGGTGGAGAAGCTGTATTCGTTAAGGATGATATCAAGGCTGTATTAAGAAATTATATTAGCACGAGGGACCAAAATCAGTCTGGCTCGAAATAATGCACATGGAAAGGAACCAAATTGTAAGAGTAATTTCCACCCCCCAAAACCCCAACGTCCAATGGTATTTTCAAAATAGAGAATAGCATCAACCAACGACTAACAATAGCTTGCGAGAATGGCACAAGGGTAATTGTGGGAAATTTGAACATGCACATTGACTGGATTAATCAATTTGGCAAGGGCAGCCTCAAAGAATAATTCATAGAATGCATGAGGGATTGTTTCTTCGAGCAACATGTCATGGAACCAAACAGAGTGCTGGCTTTCTTCAGATTTGGTATTGTGTAAGAGGAACGAGTGATAAGTCATGTTTATTATAGTATCCTCTTGGGAAGAGTGATCTCAGCATGCTGGAGATATACATTCAGATTGAAAGAGTGAAGACAGAGTTACCTACTCTAGGCAATGATAATTTTACTGGCCTGAGGAAGGAGTTGGTCCAAGCATACTTGGCAATAACGTAAAAAGGCAGAACATTTGAAGAACAGTGGCAAACACTGAGGGAGATAGCCAAAGCTCCTCAGTTAAAGTATAATCCAGCGTGGAAGAGGAATTGTAAAAAGGTGAAAAGTCAACCATGCTTTCCAAGAAAGTCAATAATAACATGAAGGTGGTGGCTTACTGGTATTATCGCCGACTGCTAATCCAGAGTTCCAAATAGTTTTCTAGGGATTCAAATGCTGCCATGGCAGATGGCGAAATTTGAATTCAGTATAAAACTGGAACTGAGTGTCTAACGATGACCATGATTTCACTGCTCAATTTTGAAAAAAAAACATCTGGTTCACTAATTTCCTTCAGGGAATGAAACTGCCACCCAGATCCGGTCTTGCTGACTTGTGACTCCAGACCCAGAGCAATTAAACATGGACAACAAGTGATGTTCAATCTAGATACGTTCTCATCTTGTGAATGAAAAAATAGTCTTTAAATATCAGTAAACAGGTACTAAAGAGAAAATCAAAACAGTCGTTAAATGAGTACAAGCATAAACATTGATTGCAGACACATCTCTGAGTATATCATAAGGCAAAGTACATTGAAAGCTGAAAAATGTGTTTCTGGAAATGTGCAGCAGGTCAGGCAGCATCAAAGGAGCAGGAGAATCGACGTTTCAGGCATAAGCCCTTCTTCAGGAATGAGTGAAGAAGGGCTTATGCCCGAAACGTCGATTCTCCTGCTCCTTCGATGCTGCCTGACCTGTTGCGCTTTTCCAGCAACACATTCTTCAACTCTGATCTCCAGCATCTGCAGTCCTCACTTTCTCCAAATGTTGGTCTTTCAGAGGACAAAAGCTACGAAGTAATAATGGGAACCCCAGAAATGGCAGAGGCATAGCCAATACTTCCAGTTTTCACAGTGGAAGACAATCTCTTCCCAAAATTTACAGCAACTGCAAAGGCTCTTGATGGAAGTAAGATGACAAAGAAGAAGGTATGAAGTAATTTGTTGAGATTAAAGGCAGATAAGGCCTTCAGGCCTGATACGTTGCACCCTATATTGTTAAAGGAGGTGACAGCAGAGACTGTGGAAGTATTAGGATATTTTTAAAACTTCTTAAATTCTGGAATGGTGCCGAATTATTGGAAAATTTGTAACGTGAAATTCTTATTCAAAACAAGAAGTCACTAAACAGTGTCAAACTTCCCTCCAAGGCCCCAAGGGATCCTTCCATATCCGCCACAAGTTCACCTGTACCTCCACACACATCATCTATTGCATCCGCTGCACCCGATGTGGCCTCCTCTATATTGGGGAGACAGGCCGCTTACTTGCGGAACACTTCAGAGAACACCTCCGGGCCGCCCGGACCAACCAACCCAATCACCCCGTGGCTCAACACTTTAACTCTCCCTCCCACTCCACCGAGGACATGCAGGTCCTTGGACTCCTCCACCGGCAGAACATAACAACACGACGGCTGGAGGAGGAGCGCCTCATCTTCCGCCTGGGGACCCTCCAACCACAAGGTATGAATTCAGATTTCTCCAGTTTCCTCATTTCCCCTCCCCCCACCTTGTCTCAGTCGGTTCCATCAACTCAGCACCGCCCTCCTAACCTGCAATCCTCTTCCTGACCTCTCCGCCCCCACCCCACTCCGGCCTATCACCCTCACCTTGACCTCCTTCCACCTATCCCACCTCCATCGCCCCTCCCCCAAGTCCCTCCTCCCTACCTTTTATCTTAGCCTGCTTGGCTACTCTCTCTCATTCCTGATGAAGGGCTTATGCTCGAAACGTCGAATTCTCTATTCCTGAGATGCTGCCTGGCCTGCTGTGCTTTGACCAGCAACACATTTGCAGCTGTGATCTCCAGCATCTGCAGACCTCATTTTTTTCTCAAATTATGGATCAGTGAGTTCGAAATCTGTAGAGGAGAAGTTGCTTCAGTCAATCGTAAAGTCGGATATAACTGAACATGTGAAAAAACCAAAATCAATTCACCATTGTTGGCACCATTTTATTATGGGAAAATTGTGCTTAACAAACCTGCTGCAGGCCTTTGAGAATGTAATCAGCAAGTTAAGTAATGGGGATCCTGTGGTATATCTAGATGTGGTATGTCTGGACTTCCAGAAGGCATATATTAAGATGCCGCATAATGGGTTGATCAAGAAAGATGAATCCCAGGTGGTTAAGGGAGATTGTTGAATTGGGTAGAGGTTTTGCTGCCTGACGGAAAGCAGAGCATCAGTATAAATTGTCCTTCTATGGCGAACTGAAACAAGTGAGGTGCTGCAATGTTGCACTCTCAGATTTCAATCATTTACAATCTGTATAAATGACCTGAAAGGAGAGACAGAGGGCAACAATAAAATTTGCAGATGATACTAAAATAGTTGGTAAAATAGGTTGTACTGAAGACATAAAGAGCTGACAGATGAATATTGACAGGGTAGGAAAATAGGACAGCATCTGTCGGATGAAGGTTAATGTGGATAAGTGTGAGGTTGTCTATTATGGTGGGAAATACTAAAGGGTAAATGATTAATTAAATAGCAAGCAGATTCAAAGTGAGTCAATGCTGAAGGTTCTAGGTATCTTTGCGCATGACGTACAGAAAGGACGTATGCAGGTGCAACATAGAGTAAGATAGACACATAAAATCCTGGTATTTATTACACAAAAAAAACTGGAATACAGCAGAAGTGTTGCTACAATTATATCAGACCTTGATTGCACATCTTAAGTATTGCGACCAATGTTGTTCGCCTTACCTGGGGAAAGATTTGGTGGCACTGGAGGCAGTTCCGAAGAGTTTCTCCAGGTTGATTCCAGGAATGAAATAGAGGTCGCACGAGGTGCAGTGGAATACTTTTTCCTTGTAATCACTGCAGTTCAGAAGACTGAGGGTGAATCACATTGACTTAAAGAAACTCAAAGGACATCGGAAAGGCATCCCCTTGTGACACAGTCTTGAGAATTAGTCATAGATATAGAATGAGAGCAGGTAGGCTTAAAACTGAGACGAGGAGAAACTACTTGCCACAGACAATTGTGAATCGGTGGAACTCACTGTCCCGGAGTGAAGTGAAGGGATAATCAATCAACAGATTCAAAAAATTAAATAGCTATGTTCCTGATGAAAATTGAGATTGAGGCATGGGGACCATGCAAGAAAGTAGAGTTGAGACCAGAATAAGATTAGCTATGATCATGTTAAATGCTTCAGTGAATTGAAGGGCTGAATTTTCTACTCCCACTCCTAATTCCTGTGTTCTTGTGTTGTTCCATCCGTATTTTATTCTTTGTGCTTATTCACCGTTGGTGGCTGGGGTGACAAGAGTCAAGGGATTTGGTTCAGGGAACTGCAAGTTGCTCTGAGTGTAGGTAACAAGACAGTAATGTGGCGAAAAGACCGCAGTCAGGTCTTGTTGAATGTCAGGGCAGGCCTAGCAATCTTAATTCCTAATGTTTCGTTGCCTGGAGTAAACCAAATCAAAACGTCACAGTCAGACAGATAGTCCATAATTAATATGCTCGCTTCATAATGAAGGGGAAAATGACCAATTAGATTGGAAGACAAAGAGTAGGCCATTCTTTTGAGATTTAATGATAATTTGCTGCAACTGCACGCTGGGAACAGGACTGCAACTTGATAGTTTCAACATCGAGGAAAAATCTCACGTTACCAAGTCAATTGTAATGTGGCCATAATCTATATCTTTTTTCATAATATTTTGAATATATTGTTGAAGAAGACAAACATTAAAAAAAAGATTAGACATAAGTCTGTAAGGAGGTCTTGGTGTGACAAGGGAATGGACGAATACTGACCTTTGGATCATCGTTGGGAATATGTGTCTGTGTTTGAGTATGTTGTCGAATTGTGTGGAAAAGCAGAGTATTATTTCAATGGACAGATTGCACAAGAAACGGGACATCTGCATCACATAACAAAACCTCTTTATTAACATCAACTTTTTGAGGAGGTAATAAAAATGTTGAAATACTTTGAAACCGAATACATTCAAAAATACGGAAAGCTTTTTTTCCCCCAAAGTTTTACAGATTAATGGTGAGAATACTTTCACTTCAAAAGTTTGTCTCCTTATTATTGAGCCTTCGAGTTAGGGGAAAAGCTGTTTTCTGTTCACCCTGTCAATACTCCTTATACTCTTAAATACCTCAAGAAGGACCCCCTTTCATCCTCCTCTATTTCAAAGTAAAACCACGTAAATCTAGCCTCTATTCATAGTATGAAGAATCTATTATATTGTTACTTCTCCAAAACTGCATCGTCTCACATATTTCAGTGTTAAATTTTATTATCCATTGATCTGACCATCTCTACAATGTATTATAATCTTCTGTAGCCTAACTCATACCTCCTCACTGTGAAATATGCAGCTAATCTATATGGCATTTAAATCATTATTCATCATTTCCTGCGCACTCCATCTCTGACATTCTTCACGTCATCATTTTTGAAGTTCAGAAATAATCCGTAATTTTCTTCGTGTACATCACCTTTTATTCAGAGATGAAGAATCGAGAATTCCAGTATTTTTTCCCCTATGTTGGTGAATTTACATCATGATGGAGTTGAGGTCCTTTTACGTGGAAACTGCATTTTTTTTTTGTACATGGAGCTGAATTCTCCTTTTGTGCAATGCTCTTCTGTGAGTTTTATTCATGAGGCTGTCATGTAATTAATATTGGACTAGGTTTAGGTACCTTTCTCTGCAGAATTTGTAGTTTAGCAGGACTTGGATCATATTTTAGTTGCATTCCCTGCAGTAGACAGAGCTGAAGGAATTTCACTTTTGTCTGCAGGATGGACACAGTCTTGTAAGATTGTTTGAAAGAGCGAGAGTGATGAGGATAAAGATTCACTTAAATTCTATCTATAGACACAAGGAAGGAGAGCAAATCATGTCGTCAATTCAACCTTGAATTTGAAGCAAATTATTAGAATATACGCTCACTGTTCTTCATATTGCAAAATAAGTTTTTTTTTAATGTGTTAGTAGAGCAGCATTGTTCTTACAGCTGCTCACCGCATTGCAGGGATAGTTAAGGTTTCATTTTTGAAGTTTCATTATAGCCATTTAACAGTTAATATAGTCACTATAGTTTATTGATATTTCTTTTTTTCTCCAGTTTGTTTCATTAACATTCAAAAACAAACCAAAAAAGCAAACAATGCGCAATTTTTTCAAACTAACTTATTTTTTTTAAAACAAGTTTTAAGTGTGGTCTATGATGGAAATAGAAAAGCCTCCATGCGTTTTAAAATGTTTCTCTTTAAACACTATAAAAGATTTTTTGTCTTAAAAAGCCAAAGAGATTTTCTTCACATTAGAAATTGTGCTTTCATCCTGGAGAGTCTAACTCATATTCAGCTCTGGAGAAGACTTTATTCTTTGAGGGATATGTTGAAGAGGAATCTTTTTATTTAAGTATTTAGCTAAATTGTTATTTTATTTAATGTTTGTATGCTTGGTGTGTGTATATATCTATATATGTGTGTGTGTGTGTGTGTGTGTATGTGTGTGTGTATATATATATATATTTATATTTATATATATCCTTTTAATATTGATATCTGCAGGTACTGTAAGGTAGCATACATACAAGGTCTCATTAAACATTTTATTTTAAGGCATAATGTTATTAAGGACATGTATAAGATACCGAGAGAGATGGCTAGAAGATTTTTAAAAAAACTATTACCCAGTAAAATTAGTCAGAGAGATGGGTTACTGTCAGGAAAGGTAAGAATTTGTTGTGGTTCTGTTCGCCGAGCTGGGAATTTGTGTTGCAGACGTTTTGACCCCTGTCTAGGTGAGATCCTCAGTGCTTGGAAGACTCCTGTGAAGCGCTTCTGTGAAGGCAAGAAGTTATTTCAAACGTCTCTAGTGGCTATCTGTCCATCAAACAGATACTCAGCTTTTGGAACTGTTGAAGGGGATAGTCTTTCTGAGGAGAATGGAAGAGCCATCAATGATTAGATGCTTGAAACCATTCTTATGTTAGGCAGCATTTGACAGGATTTAGAAGAATTATTTCTCCAGGGGACTATCCCATCAGGGACATCAACAGGACATTCTGTGGCAGTGAGCGTAAATTTAGGATGGTTTGTAGATTTCCCTGTGCTAGATTTAAGAACGTCTCTAAACGTTTCAAGCAATTTGTTAAATGGGAGATTGGGAAGCCAGACGTTATTGTACATATTGGTGTGAATGATATTTTTAGGGAAAATATTAAAGCAGTACAAAGTAAATTTAGATGGTGAGGTAGAAGATTAAAATAAAACCTCAAACGCAGCAATTTCTGATTATACTCCCAATGACAAACTCAACCAGGGAAGGAACAAAAGGTTAAAGGAGAAAAATCAATGGCTGAGGAGTTGGTGTGCTGTTGAAGACTTCAGATTTTTGCGAGATTGAAATGTCTTTTGGAACAGAAAAGAACGGCTCAAATGTATTGGACTGATCTAAACTAGAAAGCAACCAATGTCTTAGCATGGAAATTTGCTCACTATATCAAGGGATACATTATATTGTAAGACAGGTTGAGTTATTCTAGGTATCAGGGTTATTGATAGGGTGGATGGGAAAAGTCTCTGAATATAGGTAAAGGTGGGTACTGCAGATGCTGGAGATTAGAGTCAAGATTAGAGTAGTGCTGGAAAAGGACAGCAGGTCAGGCAGCATCCGAAGATCAGGAAAATCGACGTTTTGGGAAAAAGCCTAGTCCCTGATGCGGCGCTTTTGCCCAAAACGTCGATTTTCCTGATCCTCGGATGCTGTGTGACCAGCGGTGCTTTTCCAGCACCACTTTATTGAAGCTCTGAATGTGATGAGAACACGTTAATTAGAAAGAAAGATGATGGAATCAGAGTATATGGTAATTCTGATGAACTGAGTTGCAAGGTGTCTTATAGATAAGGCTGATGAACTCAGAGCATGTTTAAGAACATTCGATTGCGACATCATAGCTGGTAAAGAAACTTGGCTGAGAGATGCTCAAGGCTGGAAATTCAATGTTCCAGGTGTTAGATGTCATATAAAGGAAGGAAAAAGGGACATAGAGGTAGAGTGGGTGGGTAAGTGGGGCTGGTATTTTTGATTAAAGAATATATTGTTGCTGTTAGTAAGGAAGATAAGAATCAAAAATCGTCCAGTTTAAATATATGTATAGAAATTAAAAATAAGAGAGGAAAGAGCACGTTGAAGGGATTGTACAATATGCTCCACAATAGTAAGAAAGGAATTGAGAAACAAATATGGAGGGACAGCTCTGATATATGTAAGATAACAAAGTTGTAAAAATGGGGAATTTTAAATTTCCAAACACTGACTGGGATTGCCAAAGTGATAAAGGTTTGTATGATGAAGATTTTCTCAAATATGTTCAAGAAAGTAATCTTTATCGATATGTAGATGCATCTACTAGAGAAGGAGCAAAACTAGATTTTATTTTGTGCAATAAGGTAAGGCAAATGACTGAAGTAAAAGGGCAGAAATACTTTCGGTCTTGCGATCAAAACTCCATTATTTCAAAATGGTTATGAAAATGAATAGGCCTTCCATAAAGAAGATTTTTTTAAAGGAGTACCACAAACTTTAAGGGTATGAGACAAAGATTTCCAGGTCTGAATGGAGTAGACCTTTAGCAGGTGAAAGGAACGTCTGACAAGTGGGAGGCGTTCAACAATTTGACAACGAGTGTTCAGAGGCTACAAAACGAGTAACAAAAAAGTGTTCAGAGGCATTATGTCCCTGTTGGAATGAAGTGTAGGGCTGGTAAGATTATGGAACAATGGATGACTAAAGTTATTCAGATTCTACTCAATAATAAAAGAGAATCTTACTTTAGATACAGGAAAATTTATTCAATTTAATCTCTGAATCAGTATAAAATGCATCGGTCGTTATTGAGAGTGAAATCAGGGAGGCAAAATCAGGATATGAGATAATATGGGCAGATAAGGTTAAGGATAATCTAAAGGTATTGTACAATTGCATTTAGAGAAAGAAGGTAACTAGGAAGAGGGTAAGAACTCTTAACAACCATGAATGACATCTTTTTTGTTGAACCCCGGGTGAACGGAAACAAAGTCACCCAGTTTCTGATGCATCTGACAGCAGAAAATATACACCATTGTCTGCACCTCGCATTCAGCCAGACTGAACCCTATCTGCTATTTGTCAGCCCATTGAACCATTTGATCAATGTCCTTTTGTAATCTTCGAAAATCTTCTTTACTGTCCACTGTGCCACCAAGCTTGGTGTCATTCACAAACGTACTGACTATGCCTTCTCACTCTCATTCAAATCATTTATCTAAATGACAACAATGAAAACCCAGAACGAACATCTGTGGAAAACTGCTGGCCACAAGCCTCCCATCCGAAAAGCAACTGCCCACCATTACTCTGTTTCCATTGGCGTCTTTGCACAAATTGAACGTGCTTGACAGAAGCTCAACAGTTCTGGCATCTTTGGTGTAGAGAGACACGGAATTAACTTTTTGAGTCCAATATAACTTATTCAGAACAGGGTCATATCAGACTCTGTTTCTGTCTCCAGATCCAGCCTCATCTCCATTTTGCATTTCTACACCATTTTTTGCTTATATTCCGTTATCGCTAATATTTTGTTTCTCTCGATAGCTCTGGATTTCGAATCTGATTATATTTGGACAATATGCTACATTCCAGTTCGTATTACTTGTGTTGGTGAAACCTGTATCAGACAGGGCTGTGTTTCTTCTTTGATATGCCAAAAAAAATTTTTGCCAATATCCTCTTAAATGTGCAAGTCTCAGAAAATGGATTTTAATTAAAAAGGCAATTTTTAAAAGGATACACTTTATGAAGCAGCAGGAATTCATTATTGATGCTGACATCGTCTGTGCCTTTCATGAATAAGTATGCCTCCTCAATCTCTGAAAGCTTTTAATACATTTCTCAGAATATTTACAGTAAAATGAGCTATATACCTACTATTGCTCACTGCAATTTCCCTGTAACACCACATATTTTGATGTCTGTTTTGAATTCCAAATATTCTGTCCAGATAGGAACAATCTTATTAACCTTTATCACCTGTGATTAAGCAGTCTAAATAGAAAATAAAAATCCCTACATCCCATTAAAAATTCTCCCAATCTATCTACATTGTCGTTTAGTATTCTACGTCCCAAATGTCATCTGTTCCCTTACTCTGCATTACATTTCATTCCACTTGTCAGAAAGAGTAATAGGTGAATGCTTGCACCTGGGAGATATCACTGTACTCCACTCAAGTTTCCTCATCCACTGGCGCGATTCATTTCTGTCTCCCAGTCAATGCCATATTAATGCTGTCGCTGACTCATGCCACATTTGGGTTTGGATCAAAGTCAAAAAAATGTAAGTCTTGTTGCTTTAGATGCAATAATCGGTATCCAGATATTTATGATTGTATACATGAAAAAACCGCTGAAGCACGTTGTGTGTTGAAGATACACATTTGCCTTCTTACAGCAACGAGGGGAATGTCCAAAGAAATCCAAACTTCCTGTGTTTGGTCAGAGGAAATATGCTCACGGATAATGTGGGTTGGCAACTGTTCTGGAGGAGACAAAAAATACTGCGGATGCCGGAATCTAAAGTAGACAGGCAGGGGGCTGGAAGAACACAGCAAGCCAAGCAGCGTCAGGGAGTGGAGAAGTCAAGTATTCGTGTGTAATCCTAATTCAGGACTGAAGGAGGCAAGATCACAACAGTAACAAGAACTTGTTTTTGTTTATTTTAACGGGGGTGGGGTGGGGTGAGTGTTTCCTGGGTTCAGATGGTTACAACATTGTACATGGACAACACACAGAAGAGTCAACTAGCCTGAGAAAAGAAAACATGCATCATTCTCCCTCACAATTAGCTCCGCTAAAATGGTTGTTGATGGGAGATGAGACCAACAGCCAGTGTTGTCAACATCCAATCAAGTCCAACTATTATTGTGAACACAATGTACCATACTGAAAAGAATTAATTGGAACTTTTTTTGTAAGTGACTGTGATTACCAACGTCACCCTGGATCCTAAATGTGTCACTGGAGCATTTCCCTCAACTATTAGTGAGGGGCTTCTTTCAAAGCGTTACACCATTGTAGCAGCAGATACACCACCTCCGCCAGTAACAGGCATCAGCTGCTGCACAGACAGGGAACGGAGAGATCAGAATCTGAGAACAACAGACTGGAATATTCCAACAATGGTTCAGAAGTTGAGAACAATAGACTGGAAGGTTCCAACAATGGATCAGAATCTGAGAACAGGAGACTGGAATGTTGCAACAATTGTCAGGAGTTTATTTTGGGGTCTTTCCTATTTTCCATGCCTTGGTCAACATTGCCATTGTGAATATACAGCCACGAATGTTTGATGTGATGTTTTGATGATTATTCAAGCAGGCTATTATCCCATCCTGGGCATTGTTGGTGTTCCTAGTAAGTCTTGCTATCGCTATCCATTTATTTATTCCGTAAACCACGTTGAAAATAATTTATTTAGATTTCTATTATCGGTACTTAGCAAAGACGGAAGCTAGTGTCTTCAGTTTCAATTGCAAACTCTATTCATTAGCCAGAAATTTCAGACCACACCCCACCCACAACAACATAAAACCGTTCACAATCTCGAGGTCCATTTTTGCCCCAAATTGATTTATGTCACAATATTATCTCCATCACAATAGCTATCCACTACGGGCACCATAATACCCCCAATATCATCCCAGAGTAGGTGCTGTTGATAAGAAAACAGTTATCTAAGCCTTGGTAATATTCATACTTTACGGTTCCAGCTCTCTTCTAAGCACTCTTTCAGTTGAAAATATTCCGAACACAACCTTGTTCTTGTCTCGAAAGTAACTTCATTATAGGGGCACAGTGGCAGAGTAGTAATGTCGCTGGACATGTAATTCTGAGGCCCAGGTTATTTCATGAAAGACACTGCTTCAGATCTTACCACAGATGATCTTCGAACTTAAATTCAAATGACAAGAATTGGAAATAAAAGTGAATTTCACTAATGTCCGTCATAACACCGCCAGCACTTTGTCTGAAAGTTTATCTGTTTCACTGATGTCCTTTGGAAAGGAATTTAACGATATTACAACCGAGTTTATTGCTTCTGGTGATCTTGATGCTGTCTTCTCAACACTAGGGAGATCAAGCGTAAACTAAGGGAATATTTTGCTGAGCATTTCAGCCGTGTCTGTAAGGGTTGATCTGAATTTCCAGTCACCGTCTATTTCAATTCACCCTCCCACTTCCAATCCTACATGATCATCCTTGGCCTTCTTCTTTCCCGCATCAAGCGAAACCGCAAATTGGAGAAACAACACCAGGTCTTCCACCTGGGCATCCTTCAGCCCGGAGGACTCAACATTGAATTCCCCAAATTCAAATAACCTCCGTTCACATCACCTGGCCCCCTTCCCAGACCCTCTTCCTCACTTACATTCCTCTGATCCAGCTACCAAGCGGAGGCATTCCTCCCATGAACTGACCCGATAGTACCCTCTACCTGTGCTCACCTGTCTGCACCTCACCGTCCCGCCTATTCCTACGTCACACCCGTCTTTTCAACTGTAGATCCCCTTACTCCCGCTGCTGTCCTGAGGAAGGGTAATCCACAAAGTGCTGGCTTGCCCACATCCGGATACTGCTGGCTTATTATGTTCTTCCATCCTCCTGCATTCCAATATTTGCAGTTATTTGAAATCTCTTCTTGCGTAATAGGCAGGACAGAGTGAATGGGCTGTGTCTCTTCTTATACAATAGTTTCAATGGAGTGAATCACTTTCTCATAGTCTTCTGAAGTGAGCTTCATATTTTGAATGAGAAGTCGTGTAAAATGACTGTTACCTAGACGTTAACAGCACAGGCCCTAATGGTGTCCAGGTTTCGATGTTTAATCACCTGAGGGGGTGAAAACTTGTTCTGAACATTGTGTGATTTTCACGGAACATTCTCATTTTTGATCATATTAAGGAGGGAAAGACATTGGTGAAGCAGCTGACGATGTTTGTGCTGAGGAAGCTATCCCGAGGATCGTCCACAGAGACTTCCAGGGACTGAGATGGTTGATGTCCACCAGCCCCATTCTGTTCTGAATGACCCAAACCAGTGAGGAGTTTACATCTGGTTGCCGTTAGGTTCAATTCTGTACAGGATCCTTGACACCTTGCTCAGTCAAATGCTGCCATGATATCAGGGCCAGTCACTCTGACGCCATGTTCAGACCTTTGCTCATGTCACTTGAGCAAGGTCTGTGTGTGGGGGGTGTTTCCTTCTGTCAGATCGTAGTGACTGTTGGGACTTCTCTATCGCAGACAGCTAGGGGATCTGCATCATTGAAATGTTTAGGCAGTGGATGTCAACGGATTTTGACACAACAGAGAGTTCAGTCCGACAAGGATTGGGGAATGAAAGACAAATTGAAGTCAACAGCAGATCAGCCCTGACCTTACTGAAGGGAAAGACAGGCTTGCGGGGCGAAAGGGTCTCCTGTTATTCCAATATACCTCATACTCCAGTCACTTTGAGGCCTGTTCCAGTCCTTGTGTTGCAGACTTGAGAATGGTGAATAGACTGATCCTGTTGTTGTGTAATAGGATACTAGTTCTGCATGGCCTACTCTGGGTACAGCTTGATAGCCTCGAGGGGCTGATTGCCTCCTCCTTAAATGTGTATCAGGCTCCAGGGCTGAGCAGCCTCATTTTGTTCTGGTGTAACTGAAACTCTTGTAGACTAAATATACTGCCCCAGGAGAAAGTGAGCACTACAGATTCTGAAGATCAGAGTCGAACGTTGTGGTGCTGGAAAAGCACCGCAGATTAGGCAACATCCAAGGAGCAGGAAAATAGCGAATCATTTCTGATGAAGTGTTTATGCTCGAATCGTCGATTCTCCTACTCCTCCGATGCTATCTGACCTTCTGTGCTTTTCTACAAAACACTTTTCGATGCCTACTCCCTTGCCCTTCCTGATCACTTCACGAAAAAGAACTTTGACAGATTTGTCAGGCATGATCTGCCACGGACAAAGCCATTCTGTCTTTCCAAATGCATGTGCATCCTATCCCCCATAATCTTCTTAATTAAATTACCTATCACAGATGT
Source organism: Hemiscyllium ocellatum (assembly GCF_020745735.1). NCBI lineage: Eukaryota > Metazoa > Chordata > Chondrichthyes > Orectolobiformes > Hemiscylliidae > Hemiscyllium > Hemiscyllium ocellatum. Next base: position 33,403,120 of record NC_083435.1, read on the forward strand.
CAAGGTTACTGGTAAATAGTTCTGAGGCTTACTGTTTTTTTAAAGCAGTCTTTCATGAATAAGAGAACAACATTTGCTACGCTCCAGTATTCTAGCACCTCACCTGTTCTTGATGATGAATCAAAAATATCAGCCGGGGCCACTGCAAATTTTCTCCAGCCCGAAAGGAGCCTTCCACATCTATCAGTTTTACTTGCCCCTCCACACATGTCATTTATTGTATCTGTTGCTCCTTATGTGGTCTCCTCTACATTGATGAGACAGGAAGCCTATTCGCATACAGCATCAGAGAACATCGTCGGGATGCCTGCATGAACCAACCCCGCAGTCCCATGGCCGAACACTTCAACTCCCTCACGAACTCTGTCAAGGATATGCAGGTCCTGGGCCTTCTTCATATCCATTCCCTAACCACCCGACACCTAATTTTTCCTCATTCCACCTTACCCCAGTTCCAAACTTCAAACTCAACACCGGCCTCATGACCTGCTTCCCCTGTGCATCCTCCTTCCCAACTATTTTTGCTCGACCTTCCTCTCCGACACTTCAGTAAAGCGTTTGACAAGGTTCCCCATGGGAGACTGCTTAGTATGGTTTGATCTCTTGGAATACGGGGAGAACTCGCCATTTTGATACAGAACTGGCTTAAAGGTAGATGACAGAGGGTGGTGGTGTAGGGTTGCTTTTCAGATTGGAATCTTGTGACCAGTGGAGAGCCACAAAGATCGGTGCTGGGTCCACTACGTTTCATAATCAATACAAATGATTTGGGTGTGAGCATAAGAGGTACAGTTAGTAAGTTTGCTGATGACACCATCCTTGCAGGTGCAGTGAACAGCGAAAAAGGTTACCTCAGATTACCACGAGATCCTGATCAGATGGGCCAATGGGTTGAGAAGTGGCAGATGAAGTTTAATTTATATAAATGTGAGGTGTTGCTTTTTGAGAAAGCAAATCTTAGCAGGACTTACATACTTAATGGTAAGGTCTTAGTGGGTGCTGCTGAACAAAGAGACCTTGAAATACAGGTTCATAGCTTCTTGAAAGTGGATTCGTAGGGAGATAGGATAGTGCAGAAGGTGTTGGTATGCTTTGCTTCATTGGTTAGAGTATTGAATACAGGAGTTGGGAGGTTATGTTGCGGCTATACAGGACATTAGTTAGGCCACTGTTGAAATATTGTGTGCAATTCTGGCCTCCTTCTTATCGGAAAGATGTTATGAAACTTGAAAGTGTCCCGAAAAGATTTGCAAGGATGTTGCCAGGGTTGGAAGATTTGAAATATAGGAAGAGGTTAGATTAGATTCCCTACAGTGTGGAAACAGGCCCTTCGGCCCACCAAGTTTCCACCTCTGAAGAGTAACCCACCCAGGCCCATTTCCCTCTGATTAATGCATCTAACGCCATTGGCAGTTTAGCATTGCCAATTCACCTGACCTGCACATCTTTGGAGTGTGGGAGGAAATGGAGCACGCGGAGGAGACCCACACAGAGACAGAAGAGGTTGAATAGGCTAGGCTGCTTTCCCTGAAACGTCGGAGGCTGAGCGGTGACCTTATAGACGCGTGACCTTATAAAATCATGAGGGGCATGGGTAGGATAAATAGAAAAAGTCTTTTCGCTGGGGTGGTAAGTCGAGGACTGGAGGGCATTGGTTTAGGGTGAGAGAGGAAAAATGTACAATAGACCTAAGGGGCATTTTTTTTCATTCAGAGTTGTTCATGTATGGAATGAGCTGCCAGAGGAAGTGATGGAGGCTAGTACAATTCCAACCTTTAAAAGGCATCGGGATGGATATATGAACAGGAAGGGTTTGGAGGGATGTGGGACCGGTGCTGAGGTGAGACTAGATTGGGTTGGTACATCTGGTCAGCATGGACAAGTTGAACAGAAGGTTCTGTTTCTGTGCTGTACACACCTAAGACACTATGGCTTGGTCATCTTTACCCTCACCTCCACCTACCTATCGCAGTCTCAGCTATCTTGCTCCCAGCCCCAATCCCCTCCCGTTTATTTCACTAGCCCCTCAGCTCACAGCCTCATTCCTGATGGACTGTCCCCAAAAAGGCCAATTTTCCCACTTTTCGGATGCTGCCTAACCTGCTGTGTTTTTCCAGCATCACACTTACACCATGTCAATGTTAGGGAGCAGCCCACATTGTCACACTCTCATCGGATAACACCGGGCTACACAAGCCCACACCATGTTACTTTCAGGGGCCCACTCCGTGTTACACTCAACATGTCGTTGTAAGAGGGACATTCTGCGCTACACCAGCACACACCATATCGTTGTCAGGGGGACACTCAGGGCTACACCATCCCATGCCATGTCACTGCCAGGGGGATACTCTCGTGTACATCAGCCCACAAAATGTCGTTGTCGGGGGGATACTCCGCACTACACCAGCCCACGCCATGTTGTTGTCAGGGTGTCAGTCTTGGCTACAACAGTCCACACGATGTCACTGTCAGAGGGGCATTCTGTATTACACCAGCCCACACTATGTCATGTCTAAAGGGCACTCTGGGTTACACCAGCCCACATGTTATTGTCATTGTCAGAGGGACACTACGGGTTACACCAGCCCATACTGTATTGCTGTGAGGGGTGCACTGCGGCCTATACCAGCCCTCACCGTATCGCTGTCAGGGGGGTACTCCTGGCTACACCAGCCCACATCATGTTGCTGTCGAGCACACACAGGCTTGCAACAGCTCACGCAATGTCATTGTCAGGGGTCCACTGCGGGTTGGATTCTGAGTAAGCTGAGTGAATCCGTACATAGAACCTTACCTTTTGGTGGGAGCACCTAAACTGCACACAAGCTAAGTTTTAACATGATTAATTTACCTTCCCAGTAGCTCCCCGTCCTCGCTTTCGCTAATCCCGCTGCTGCTGCAAAAATGGATGCAGCTGAACACACGAGCTAAGTTTTATAGAAATAATTTGCCTTCCCATTTACTCCCTGGTCCTCGCTCTCACCTCTCCCACTGCTGTTGCAAAAATGGAGCTACACTTGGATAAACGTTTGACTGCGAATAGAATAGTGTAGATTAGATGAGCTTCTAATTGGATTCACAGATCAGCGCAACATTGAGATCCGAAGGGCCTGTACTGCTCTGTAATGTTCTATGTTCTATGTCCTGTAATCTCTTTCCATTTCCGTAACATACTGCCTTCCATTCTTCCTGAAAATGAAATGTCAGGTTGTAAATCATGCTATAATCTACCTGCCAAACAATTTCCTGTTTATATTTATTTGCAGATTTTCCATTTTCTCTTGATATTTTAATTTCCTCCTTATCTGAGTGCCATCGTCAAATGTTGTTACGTTACATTTGTTCCACTCCTCCTGATCATGATATAGGTTGCAAAAGGTGAGGAACCAGCATTGCTGACTGTGTGTCTACACTAATTATGTTCTGTCAAACTGATTAAGATTGGTTGATCCTGAGTGTCTGCTTTCTGTTTGATACCCAAATTTCCCCATTCCTGTTTAGCACATTCAAAGTGCTGAATAAGAACAAGGAACATCAGTCGGCAAATCACCCCCTCGAGCCTTCTCTGCCATTTAATGCGTTCATAACTGATGTCATCTCTACCTCAATTCCAATTTCCTGCCCGCTCTCCATCTCCCTTCTTATCCTACAACTTTAATCTTTTGTTGTAGATTAGCCCACTTGAGGAAATATCCACTCCACATCTACATCGTCAATCACCTTTAGCACCTTTAAATCTCAATCAGATCTCCTATCATTCTTCTAAATTCCCCACAGTATGGACGTGAACTGGTCAATCTCTTTTCATGAGATAAACTCCTCATCAATCAAGTGACTTCGGACTGCCTCCAATGCAAATACATCCCTTCTGCAATCAGGTCACTAAAACTGTACGTAGTACTCCAGTTGCAGCTTACTGATTCTTTGGAGAGTTGCAATAATTGTTCGCTCCCTTCATGCTCTATTCTTTCACAAGTAAATGCTGAAATTGCACTTGTCTTTCCCATTACCTGCATGAGCGTTGTCTCAGATATGTACAAGGACATCCAGATCATTCTGCACATAAACACTCTGAAGTTTATCTAAGTTTACAGAACAAGTTGCCTTTCGATTCCTCTGATCAATATGGATAATGCCATACTGATCCACGTTAAATTTTATTTGTCAGTTGTTGGCTCATTTATCTAAACCACTCATGTCCATCTGTAAATTGATTGACATTTTCATTGCACCAAAGTACTTTTTCAAAAGTTTTCGTGCTAGCTAAAAATGAGGCTGTGGTGTTTTCTATCCCCTCGTTCAAATAATACAATCAATGGCATATACTGAGGGAATGTAATCGAAGTCTATGGCACCCCAAAAGCTGCCAATCATAAAACGACACATATATTCCATCTCATTGCATTTTGTTTGTTCACCAACCTTCTATCCAAGTGAATAACTTCCTCGTAAACCTATGTCTGCCTATTTTACAGCATTATCTTTTTTGCAGCACTTTGATCAATGCCTTCAAGAAGTCTAGAGAGTTGGCATCTCCAGGATCCCCGTTGTCTTCTTTGCTTGTCATATTTTTATGGCACGGTAGCTCAGTGGATAGCACTGTTGCCACACAGCGCCAGGAACCCGGGTTCGATGTCTGTGTGGACTTTGTACATTCTCCCCGTGTCTGCGTGGGTTTCCTCCGGTTGCTCCGGTTTCCTTCCAAACGCCAAAGATGGGCAGGTCAGGTAAATTGGTCATACTAAATTGCCCATAGAGTTAGGTGCATTTGTCAGGAGTAAATCGGGTGACTGGGTCTGGATGTGTTACTCTTCGGAGGTTTGGTATGGACTAGTTGGGCCAAACGGCCTGTATCCACACTGTAGGGAATCTAATCTCACTTGAGCAACGTCTTTACAAAACCATACCCCTTCTGATGGATTGTGGTTTGAAATTTCAATGCTGTTGTTCGTAATTAATTCTCATAATTTCACTGACACAGTTGCTCAACTTTTTTGTTCACAAGTGAAGATGGTCGAGTTTAGTCCTACTCTTTCTATAATATCTCCGTTCCCTTTCCCCGTGAAACAGGGTCCAATCAGCGTGAATTCACTCGATTCCTTGTTTATACATTTGATGGGTTGTTCCTACATTTGGCCAACAAGCCCACACCAATTTTGGACTGTGTGAGGTAACCAAAGCACCCGGAGGAAACCCACGCAGAGAACGTGCAACCTCCACACAGGCTGATGGCTAAGGCGGGAATTGAACCCAGGTCCCTGTACTGTGAGGCAGCAGGGCTAACCACTGTGCCACCGTGGTTTCGAGTGAGGGATTGGCCTCCTCCTGTTAATATATCAGGTTCGGGGACTGAATAGCCTCATCCTGTTCTGGCGCAGCAGGATCGAAGACCTAAACGGGGATACAAATGCCTGACTTGAATGGGTCAAGTACAATGAAAAGTCTGAACAAAGACAATTGCTATGCATGTGCATCCAGTAGGCCAATGGCCCAGGTAGTTCCCTTTCTGCTCGGGTGGCAGCGATGCAGGAGGGGCATGGAATGTATGATAGCCCTGCATCAGGATAAGACTGCAAGGAATTGTACTTCCCTCCCTTGGAGAACAAAGATTTTAAAATAACAACCACGTTTTTGGCCACGGTTGGAAATCGCACGTCGTGTGTTAGCGGACAAAGTCTAAATCAGTTCAGAAACTTGGGGGACCTGAAATCCTGTATTGAATTTGAAATTGTGACCAGAATAGACAAGTGAGGGAACTACTCAGCGCTGCAGGTTTCCCGAGCGGATCTGTGGTGGAACTGTGGAGGGAGAATACTGAGACACACCCAAGCTCCAGATTTAGGTGCAATTGTGCAATTGGAAATCCCAAACACCTTGGCATTTGTAAAGGAAAGGATTGTGACAAAAAGGGAGTCGGAGTAAAAGATCATTATTGGATACTTCTTTTGATGATCGTATGCATCTAGACTCGATAGGAGTTCCTAGAGGGGTACGGGATGAGGTCAATGCTCGCACCAGGTTGCAGCCGGTTTTCAGTCGGCTCTCTTCTGGTGGGTAATGGTCAACAAGAATGTGGATTGGGTAAACTATATTTTCTATAATCAGCAGAGGTGAATTAACTACACTACGGATGTAGTCAAGGGTATAGCAGAGAGCTCGATACAACCAGCAGAATGACTTGGGAGAACAGAATGGCCTTGGACCTGATCTTAGCTGAGAAAGGCGGCTTCTGCGTGATGTCAGGGGGGAGCTGTTGTACTTTTTTTCCAAATAACACAGCGCCTGATGGGTCAATCCCTCGAACCCAGTGGGAATTGACTACCTTAGCAGAATATTTGGCTGAGAATTCAGGGGAAGGCACATTACTCACTGGGAGGCTGGAATTATGGTTTGGGAAATGGAAAGGCCGCCTTGGTAGTGGTTGCTGGAGGACTGATAGTTATCCGATGTCGCATCATACCTTGTGCACGGGACCTAATCCTGCGGCTGATTGAAATGGCACTGACTAAACAAATACCCCTAACAGGTAATCAGCGAGATCAACTCTACCCGTTGAACAATGAGGGATGATTGATCTTGAATAAGTTACCAAGACAGATTAAGGTTCAGGATTGTGCTGGCAAACTTGGAGGCAGAGTATGGGACAAATGCAGTTGACAACAAATATATACAAATATACAAACCTGCGTACACAGGAAACTGACAAACACTGACCAAATACTCAACTACACCAGCAACCATCCCAACACACACAAACGAGGCTGTAACAGAACACTATTCCAACGAGCCACCACACACTGCAGCACAGATGAACTTCGAAAAACAGAGGAGAACCACGTATACAATGTATTCAAGAAGAACGGATACTCAAAATACAATGCACAGATTCCTCAAGAACAAACCACGATAAGCAGACAAAACACAGCCAGAAACCCTAAACACCTTACCATACACGAAAGAAGTTTCAGAAATGACAGCCAGACTACTGAGACCCCTCGGAATCCTAGTAGCACGCAAACCCACCAACACTCTCAAACAAAAAGTAACAAACTTAAAAGACCCAGTACAACACATGGACAAAACCAACGTCATCTATAAAATTCCATGCAAGGACTGCCACAAACACTACGTAGGACAAACAGGAAGGAAGTTAGCCAACAGGATACACGAACACCAGCCACAAAAAGACACTAACCCCTCTGCCTCATAGCCCTACACACGGATGAAAAAAACACCATTTCTACTGCGAAAACACATCTATCCTGGGACAGGCTAAGCAAAGACATGACAGAGAATTCCTACAGGCCTGGCACTCCAACCACAACGCCATAAACAAGCACATAGATCTAGATGCCATCTATCAACCCTTCAGGAAACGAACAGGAAATGACATCACCACAAACCCCAGGAACCCCATCCAGGAAAAATATATAAATAGAAAGCAGGAGACAACAGCTTTGCTTCACTTGGAGGTCGCCACTGATGATATTATCTAGCCAAGTAATGAAATGTCTGGATATCAAAACTACAGCCTAAACCCCGTAGACAACAAATATTAGTCAAAAAGAAAAAGGGGGATGAGTGGAAAAGGTGTGGAAATATAGCTTCAGCAGAAGTCACATACTCAGTAATCATAAGACTCAGTATTGCCTGAGCAATCATAAGACTTAGTGTTGCCTCAGCAGTATTGCCTCAGCAGTCATAAGACTTAGTGTTGCCTCAAAAGTCATCGGACCACACTAACAAGAGACTACAAAGATGTGTGGTAAAACGTTCAAACTAGAAGCTGCAATTATCGCGTAGAAGGGACTGGATAGGACAAAGGTAACCAAATAAGGTCAGAAATAAATATGAGTGGGTCAGGGGGGCGGGGGCAATAGAATTAGAGTAGTGAGAGAAGTAAGCAGAGGCGGAGTGAAGCTAGGGCTTGTGGTAGGTGATGCACATTCGCAAAATCACCCAATGAGGTGAAAGGGGGAGTACCGAGAGGCTCAGAGAGACTGGACAAAAATGTACTGCTTTTGCTCAGGGGTGTGTTGATTTTGGGTTACCAGGTCTTGCAAGAAGGTAGGAATAAAAGCTGCTTTGGAATTTGACTCTGACTGAAATTATTTGGCAGTGAGCTTCGTTTCTCACAAACATAATTCTGCTTATGCTGCTTCTGTGGTCTACAGCACCACATCAACATCAGAATTTCTCTATTTAAGTAAGTTTGGAGTGATAGATCTGTGAAAGCATTTATAGTGGATATTTCACTTGTAAATTAATTTGGTGCAATGTAGAATTTGTAATGAAAGAGAAGTTATAGAATCAGAGAGTCTTAGAGTCCTGAAACATTCAAACAGTCCCTTCAGTCCAACTTGTCCATGCTCACTGGGTTTCCTAAACAACTAGTTATATTTTTTCTTCTTTTGGCAGACACCCCTCTAAATCTTTCCTATTCATATCCCCATCCAATTGTCTTTTATATGTTGTAATTGTACTCTGCTTGACCGCTGCTGTAATTGTACTCTACTTCCTCTGCCAGCTCATGACATCTACACATACCACTCTCTGTGAGGTACAGCTGCCCCTTATACCCTTTTAAAATTCTTCCCTCTCACCATAAACAGATACTTTCTGGTTTTGAACAGCCCCACTCTGGGGGAAAAGACATTGGCAATACATTCTATCCATGGCCTTCATGATTTTATACCCATCTATAAGGTCACCTCTCAGCCTCCTATGCAAAGGGAGCAAAATCCCTATTTGTCCTTATATCTCAAAACGTCCAGTTCCCTTTCATGTCATTTTAAACATTTTAGTTCCCTTTCCAGTTTATAACATTCTTCCTTTGGCAGGGTGACTAGAATTGCACTCAGTTGTCCAAATTCGGCCTTACAATTCTCTCGGACAGCCACAACACAATGTCGCAACTCCACTAATCAATGCTCTGACCAATAATTCGAGCAAGCCAATGCCTTCTCCATTGACCTGTCTACCTGCGATTCCACTTCAAGGGAATATCCACCTGACTCTTGGGTCTATTTGCTCGACATAACCCCCGAGGATCCTACAGTCATCTGTATAAGTCCTGCTGTGGTTTTTCTAACAAAATGTAACACCTCGCATTTATCTGCACGAGTCTCCATCCACCCATTCTCGGCCCACTGGCGCAGTTGATCAAATCTCATTATTCTCTTTGATTACCTTTTACACCGTCCACGAGAACACCAATTTTGGTGGTGTCTACAATTTTGGTTCTTAGATTCTCATCCAAGTCATGTACAAAACTAATGAACATTAGCAGACTGGTGCTTGTGGCACAACGCTGGTCACAGGCTACCGGATGGAGCAACAAATCTCTCCCAGCATCCTCTGCATCCTTCTGTCAAGCCAATTTTGTAATAAATTGGCTAGCTCTCCCTGAATGCCTGTGATCTCACCTTATTAATCAGGCGACCATGCATAATTTTGTTGGGCCTCAGTGATGTCCCCGAAGACAACGTATGCAGTTTTATCTTCATCTATCTTCTTAGTTACCTCTTCAAAAATTGCAATCTAGTTTGTGAGACACATTTTCCTACACACTAAACCATGCTGACTATCCGTCACCAGTTTTTGTCTTTCAGAATGCATGTAAATCCTGTGTCTCAGAATCACATCCAAACATTGTCCAACCCATGACATTAGACTCAGCGGTCTGTAGTTCCCTGGCTTTTTCTTGTTGAATCTTTAGAAATAATGTCACAACATTAGCTGTCTTCCCATCCGCCACTAACTCACACGTGGTTGTCAATGATACCAATAAAAAATTGAAAGAACTGCAGACATTGTATATCAGAAACAAAGACAGAATGTGCTGGAAAAGCTCAGCAGATCTGTCAGCATCTCTGTAGAGAAATCAGAGTTAATGTCTCGGATCCACTGACACTTCTTCGGAAGTCAGAAAGAATGATACAAATATCTCAACAACGAGCCGAGCATTTTCTTCTCCAGGTTCCTGCAATGATCTGGGATATATTTGAACAGGTCCCGGGTTTTTATCTGCGGTTATGCACTTTAAGATATCGAGCACTTCCTCTTCTGTAATGTGGACTCGCTTCAAAAATCAGTTTTCCTTTGTTTCAACGTGTTCCCTCACTTTCATGTCTTTCTGCAGTGTAAGTCCTGACGCCATCTATTTGTGTAGGATCTCACCCGTTGAGCAGGAACAATCTGTAAGGCAGCAGAGTGTGGAGATCGAGTCCTTGTGTGGACTGTGAATCCAGCATTGCCAGGTGCTTATGGACTATGAAGTTGGATATAAACTGCGTTTTTGTGTTTTTCGACTTTTAATGGATGGTCCCTAAAGTGTTACAGTTTTAATTTTGTTTTCTTCATTTTTCCACTTTCCACTAAGATTTTGTGCCTGGAGGCAATTACCCTTGTACATAAGACTGCGACACATGTCGTGAGTTTTATACATTTCACTGTCCTCCTTTGTGTTCATGTGACAATAAATCGAGAAAACTAATTATTCTCTTGTGGTTCCACACATTTATGGCTCTTTGATTTTTCAGGAGCTCTATTCTATTCCCAATGTCTTTTTTGTCCGCAATATACTTGTAGGACCTCTATCTATTCTCTATCTATTCTTCCTGAAGAAGGGCTCATGCGTGAAATGTCTATTCTCCTGCTCCGTGGATGCCGCTTGATCTGCTGCGCTTTTCCAGCAACACATTTTCAGCTCTATCTATTCGCCTTAACCGTATCAGCCAAAGCTATCTCATGCCTCCTTTTGCCCTCCTGATTGCCCCAGAAGTGGACTCCAACACTCCGTAAACTCCTCAAGGGAATCCCTTCATCTCAGCTGCCTACACCTGACATACACCTTCTTTCTTTTTCTTGACCAGACCCTCAATATCCTGTCATGTCGTGTTCCTTACTCCTACTAACATTGCCCTCCACACGAACAGGAACATGCTGTCCATGAACACTCGTTGTCTCACTTTTGAAAGACTCTCCTTTGCGAGAAGTCTGTCTACCTGCGAATAGCTTCTCCTCAACCATCTTCTGAAAGTTCCTACCTAATACCATCAAAATAGGCCTTGCCACAATTTGTAACATTAACTTGTGGACCAGGCCTACTGATTTCCAGAACTATTTTCAAACTAAGTGAATTACAGTCATTTGTTCCAACGTGCTATCAATCTAACAGCACAGTCACTTGCCAAGCCTTATTTCCCAAGAGGAAATAAAGTTGAGGCCAGGATCAGATCAGCCATAGAATCATAGAGTTTTAGAGATGTACAACATGGAAGCAGACGCTTCGGTCCAACTCGTCCATGCTGACCAGATATCCCAACCCAATCTAGTCCCACCTGCCAGCACCTGGCCCATATCCCTCCAAACCCTTCCTATACATATACCCATCCAATTCCTCTTAAATATTACAATTGTACCAGACTCCACCACATCCTCTGGCCGCTCATTCCATACACGTACCACTCTCTGCGCGAAATAATTGCCCTTAGATCTCTTTATATCTTTCCCCTCTCCCCCTAAACCTATGCCCTCTATTTCTGGACTCCCCGACCACAGGGAAAAGGTTTTGCCTATTTATACTATCCACGCCCCTCATAACTTTGTAAACCCCTATAAGGTCACCCCTCAGCCTCCGACGTTCCAGGGAAAACAGCCCCAGCATATTCAGCTTCTCCCTGTAGCTCAAATCCTCCAACCCTGGCAACATCCTTGTAAATCTTTTCTAAACCCTTCCAAGTTTCGCAACTTCTTTCTGATAGGAAAGAGACCAGAATTGCACAATATTCCAACAGTGGCCTAACCAACTAAACTGTCTCACGATGCCCTAAACCCAGCTCACGTTCCCTATTAGTGGGTGAGCAATCCAATGCTTGGTGAATTTTGCTTTACAATGATAGGAAGAGCCGACATCAAAGGATCAAAAAGCGACACCGTTATGAATGCTGAACCGCCACAAGCCAGTTATCTCTTTGGTAACTTTTCTGACACCTCCTACTAAAAACCCAAAAGTTCAGAAGGATCATGAGGCCCCACTTAATGCCAAAGCAGGCATGATGGGCCGAATTTCTGCATAAAATCTGTGCGTTTTCGTTTGTGTGTGTGTGTGTGTGTGTGTGTGTGTGTGTGTGTGTGTGTGTGTGTGTGTGTATGTGTGTGTGTGTGCATATGTCCATGTGTGTATATATATATACGTTTGCCTGTGTCTTTGTGTGTGCGCTTTTGTGTATTAATCTGTGCATCTCTGCATGTATATCTCTGAGCATTTGCGTTTCTGTTGTTTTGGGAGTGAATCCATTGAAATAGGTATCAAAATGTACTTGCTCACTTTCCTTCTGTCTATCTCCTCTTATGTTGAAAGTGATGTCATATCGCCCTCTGCTGGCCATGCCATGCCACTGCACACATAGCAGCTTTATTTGGACACGTCGTCAAAGCCATTGGCTATCTTACATTGAATTGAATTCCTTCATTGTCACGTGCACTCTAACGAATGCAGTGAAAAGTTTGCAATGTCTTTGGTTATGGTGTCACCTTAGATACAAGAAATCTAACTTCAGGTTCTTAAGTACTTGATAAAAAAAATTGAGAGAATTATAAATCAAAATCCAGAAGAAGAATGAAAAGTAGGGAAAAAAAACAATTTTCTGCATTTGCAGTCTCTTCACGACAGTCTGTGCCAGCAACAACACTCCAGACTGCATCGGGTCCAATCTTCAGACCACGCCTGGCTCAGCCTCCAGACCACGGCAGGCCAGTCTCCAGAACGTGCCAGGCTCAGTCTCCAGACCGCACTGGGCCCATTCTCCCCAGACTCAGTCTTCAGGCAACGTCGGGCTCAGTCTCCAAACCGCCCTCGGCTCAGTCTCCAGGCCACATCGGACACAGTTTCCAGGTCATACCAGACTGAGTTTCCCAGCTGCACTGTGCTTTAAATTTCGAGGCTTTGACTCCATGCACCAGCTTCCAGTCTAATGCTCACCTCATTCACCCCAATTGAATACCTTTAAAACGTTAAAGGTTTGGGAGGAAAAGGTCCTCCAGAAAACAGAATAAGAAAGAGGGACACGAAGTGCGTGCAGAGTAGAGGAGCTCTGGGTGGAACATTCTCACCCTTTCGCTGTCTTTAGGACATTTCATGACAGTTTCCTTCTTCAAAGAATAACCTTGGAGACTCAGAGCACTATTGCCCCATTCTTTGCAATACTCTCCCTCAGATGCTAACTGAAGGAAGTGAACATGCCCAGTGCTGGCCCATATGCTATCATTGGGTTTGTTTCAGTACTTTAGAATCCATTCGCATTATGAATTGGGCAATTAAAAAAGTTAGAGAAATTGCCAGAAAATTAATACCAACCTCATCCAATGTGCTTTACTCAGAGTGGCGTGGATATAATTGTCTTGCTGTAGTCTGCATAGCTCCCGGTGTGGGCAGGTTTCTAGTCCGGGTTTATAGATCAATGCACTGGTGTGATGTGCACAGTTTCCTGCACTCGGTAGATTGCTGGGTTAAACATGACAGAGTTTGATCTACACAGTTTTCTGTGCTGAGCAGATATCTCCTCTGGGTTAATGGTTCTCTGTGGTGAATTGAGAATGTGATATAACTGATGATTGCAGCTGATCTGACAATGTCTTTAGTTCTCATTCTTGTGATTTGACTCTCCGTCTCTCACTGCATTAATGTTGCAGTGTGCCCATGCACAGCACATCATGTTGTTGAATATCGACTGTCCTGGCAGCAGCCACAGCCTCTTCATTCAGAAGCAGGCAACCATTCCCATCATCTTCGGGTCTCCACATAGAAAGAAATGGTGGCCTCGAGGATAAAGGCTGTTCCCTTAATACATGGCTCAAAACACCATCTTTCTTACCACTCTCCATCCCCAACCAACTACATCAAAATATTCTGTGTGTCCTGAGAGCAAAGGGTGCACTGGGAACATCACACAGCAGACCATCAGGAAGATGGAGCAACACATCCCATATCTGAGCAGGTCAGAGTGAACCCTCCAGTGCTAATTTTATCACAACCTCCTGTAATCTCTCTCCATTTATATAATATACAGCCTGTTATTCTTCATGAAAAAAATCACAGGTTCACGGTTACCGACATGAAATTGCAGTCACCAAATTGTTGTTCATTGCTTATCCAATTAGAGATTATCTGACTCCTCTTGATAACTTCAGTTCTCACCTATCTTAGTTAGAATCCATTAGCTCAATTTATCGAATCCGTTGATATTGGTTGCAAATAGTTGAGGCCCAAGCACTAGCCACTGTGCCACTGAAGTCATTAATTTGTGTTTAACTAACAAAAAATAATTTATCCCTAATTTATCCCTGCTCCCGGCTCAGTTACCATTCCTCACATAGTACCATTGCGAAGCTGAATATTTCCTTCCATTTTCTGTATAGCAGTCATGAACGATTAAAATATTAACTCCAATTGCTGAGTAACAGCCTCAACTGGTTGGATGGCCTCATTCTGTTCATATTTAAAAGTCCTGAATAGTCTGCTTCAGTACAGGTGTAGTTGTGAATAGTGCTGTACATTTTGGAACCATCAGTGTATGGCCCACTTCTGCCTTTATGATGGAGGCAATGCCTTTGATCCTGTAGCTGCTGGTAGCCCAGAGTGCCTCGTGGATGCCCAGTTTCCGTTTGCTTTGTCCTTTAGAAGCATGTTCTACTTCGCGGGAGGTAGTGCCACATAATATAGCGGGCGGTATTTTCAATACGAGACTGAGACTTGCCTTCCGCCAGGACTGTGTGCTCGCTGCTCTTACAGATACTGGTAGGGACTGATTCATCTGTGGCAATTAGTTTGGTGAGAACGTTTCCCTATTGATCGTTCCCCCATCACTACTCACAGTTTGGCGAATGTGTACTTGAGACCTCACCCTGCTCATTCAATGGTGAGAATGTGGAGACACTCTTGGTGATGGAATTGAAGGGTCCGTTCTGTGTCCTTGTCACCCTCAGTACATCCTACGATTTGTTTTCAATGTCATGGGGAACTAAGGTATCACCGAGCGGTGGTGTGAGGTGTGGGGCAGTAGATATCCATCATCAGAGGAAATGAACAAACCAACAGCCACGCTCAGACAACAACTTACTAGAACAAAGGACCTGATACCCAACATGAGCAAAACTAATGTAGTTAACAAAATACCATGCAAGGACTGCACAAAACACTATATAGGACAAATAGGAAGACAGCTAACAATCCGCATACATGAACATCAACTAGCCACGAAACGACACGACCAGCTATCCCTAGTAGCCACACACTCAGACAACAAGCAATATGAATTCGACTGGGAAAACACTACTATCATAGGGCAAGCCAGACAGAGAACAGCCAGGGAGTTCCTAGAGGCATGGCATTCATCCACAAACTCCATCAACAAATACATCGACCTGGACCCAATATACCAACCACTACAGCAGACAGCTAAAACTGACACCCGGAAGCGGCAAGGACAGACCACTATAAATACCGGAAGAAACATCAAAGAAGCGCTTCGCAGGAGGCTCCAGAGCACTGATGATGTCGCCTAGCCAGGGGACGAAACGTTTGCAACAAAAACTTCCAGCTCCGCGAACAGAACCACAACAATGTGTATGATCTAATGGCGTTCCCGGCCGCATACTATAATTGAAGTGGCTACAGTGTGACTGATATTGGGAACTGAATGTCCAAAGCATTTTTTATTTGGGAGAGTTATACAAAAATGAAAAGTGGGGGAGATGTCGGAATTAGGATTGCACTGGTATGATCGGAACAGAGGACCTTGCATCAAATGATCGCGATATTGTCTTAACCATATTGTTTTTTGTGCAAAGTGCCAGTTGAGTTGAATTTTTGGATAGATTCCCACCATGAGGCTGAGTGGGTCACCAAACCAGGTGGACAGAAGGACCTTCGTGAGGAGTGCCTTTATGACTCCATCACATTCTATACCCGACATTCTTCAGAACATTCTATAACTGACATTCCCTGGAATAATATATAACTGACATTCCTCAGAACATTCCATACCTGACATACCCAGGAACATTCCATAACTGACATTCTCTGGAACATTTTCCCACTATTATTCCCAGGAACATTCTGTAACCGACATTCCGTGGAACATTCTATCCCTGACATTATTTGCGAACGGCCGAACGTCAGTGAATTGAACAAAAGATACGAACCCAAGGGAAGAGGTCTCATTCCAGGCAGAAGAAGATGATGTTGCAATGTCCCGTCAGGCAGTTAAAGGGGTGAATACGTTTTCCCTGCGTTTACGACAGATGTTCGACCACAATTTACACTAAAAGACAGAAATTTCCAACCTCCGTTTGTCTTCAATCAACTGAGACAGAATCCTTCAAGACTGCAACGTTTTCACTCCAAGTATTAAGAATTAGATAGAAGTGAATTTTGTCGGCTCTTGAGTGATCGAGTGTGTGGGAATGATCCGGAAACCACGTGTTCTCATGGATGTATTTTTGTGTGTTTGGGAATAGAGGGTTTCTTGTGCTTTGTGACACATTTTTGTCAGTAATTCAGACTTTCCCAATTGATATTTGAGCTTCGACTATTTGAATAAATCTCTGAATACAGTGGCACAGTAGAAAATCTCACTGAATCCTTAATCAACATGGTCACTTTGCCTCCAGATTGATGTATAATGTGCTTGCTTTCCTTCCTCGCAGTTAACATAATGACGATCTACATCCTGCTTTATAAAGATTGTCGATTGTCTCCATGTGTCAGACGGTACCTAAGGGCCATGGCAGTGGCGGATCTACTGGTCATTATTCTGGACCTGATACTGAGACACATTCCCATTTTTCATCCGGAAATATTTTATTTCCTGTACTCCATTTCTGTGTGTAATATCCATGCGGCCCTGCTTTATGCAGCCACTGACTGTCTGTCTGGTTCACCATCACTTTCACCTTTGATCGGTTTATGGCCATATGTTGACAGAAGTTGAAAACTAAATATTGCACTGAGAAAACTGCAGCTGTGGTTCTGGGAACAGTGACTGTGCTGAACCGTTTAAAGAATATTTTCTGGAATTTTATGCTCACAACTCGGTATTGGTTGGGGAACACCCCCTTGTTTTTAGATGAAACAATTTGTGCTCAACTCTCTCGAGTCTGGGCTGCAATCGAGTTACTTCACCAAGCCGAGTTTAACCCCGGCTCTCCCATTTCTCCTGATTCTGCTGCTCGATGCTTTCACCATCAGATACATTTTAGTGACCAACAGAGCCCGCAGGAGATCGGGCTCACAGTGATGGAGGTGGTCATTCTGTCACAGAAATGAGAATCCGTTAAAAAAATCATCCTTTTACTGTTTGTGTTCTCAGCCAATTTCATCCTGTTATGGTCACCATTAATTATGTACTTTGCATGTCTCCGGACCTATTGGATTTTGTATCGGGCTGTGTTTCTAGATTATTTTGTACTGGAGATGGGCTTCGCGTTGCAGCTCCTCAGTTGCTGCACAAACCCCGCAATGTATCCTGTGACCCAGACTAAGGTCAGTCTGCAGCTGAAGAATGTGCTGAAATATCCCTTAACCAAATTAATAAACCAATCATATCCACTCATTAATCAATCCATCCTGGATTTTCTCATTTCAGTTCAATGTTTCAGCAATGAAGCAGCCTGTCACTCTTGTATCAGATTTAGGGTAGCCCTGATTTGTGCAATTTTATCCCACACTGGGTCACAGGGACACATTTCATTGTTACTCACAGCTCAGCGGCTATTGAGTAAAGGCATCATCCCACTAACTGTTTCAATCACTTCAGTTTGTAAACAATAAAAAGTATTCATTAAATAGACCCGAGCAGCAAAGTTAACAATAATATTGGTTTTAATTGTGTTGAAGAAGCTGAGATGGAGACAGTCGCACTCAGCCCCCAAATTCTGTTCTTCATCGAAGGGGAGGGGAACACAGCCTGCGTTCAGGAGTTGGGTTTAAGTCATACTGTCCTGGCTGTTATCTCTCAGGCCTCCACTCTGTCCAGCCCTCAACAGAACTCATCTCTCTACCATGTTCCCACCAGCTCCACCTAACCGTATCTGTCTCTCTCTCTCTCTCTCACTCGCTCTCTCCATCACGAACTTTGCCTCATCCCCCTCTTGAACTCTCTCCCATTTTGTCTCAGCATTACTTCCCCTCATTTTTTTCATCTCTCCGTCCATATATTCACTGTTTCTCTCCCCGTCTACGTTTTACTCTCTGTCATCACCCCCCACCACATTCTCTCTCTCTCTGTCTCTCTCTCTCTGTCTCTCTCTGTCACACACACACACTCCCTACCTCAACCCCCGCTTGCTCCATCAACATCCGAGCTTCTTTCTCACCCTCCTTTTCTCTCTAACACTGCTCTGGTCTCTGTCTCTCTGCCGGCTCTCTACCTCTCCAATATTTTCTCGCTTCTCCCACCCAAACCCTGTCCACACCTCTCTATTCTCGCTGCCCTCCGCAACCTCTCCACCCACCTTATGTCCCTGGGTAAGAGGGAGACGGAAGGAAGAGCGAGACAGATTGTGTCAGGTAGAGTAAGGGAGGGGGATAGATTCAATCAGAGGGGAAGGGAGGAGAGAGAGAGTGGGAGGGGAAAAAGAAAGAGTGGTGGGTACAGCGACACAGAATGGGGTGAGGTAGAGAGAGAGAAAATGGGAGGAGATTAGAGAGTGTGGGTGGGGCGATATAGAGCGAGAGTGACATGGGAATAGACAGAGACAGTGGAAAGAGGGTAGAGTGAGAGGGTAGAAAGTGTATGCGTGATGAGTACAGACAGAAACAAAGAGTGGGAAAGGGCAGATACAGAGAGTAAGAGTATGTAGGAGGGATGGAGAGAGAGAGTGGGAAGGAACAGAGAGTGTGAGAGAAAGACTGGGAGGACGGTAGAGAGAGTGGGAGGGGTTTTACAGAGGGAGAGAGTGGGAGTAGTGAAGAGACAGAGGGGGAGAGGAGTCAGAGAGAGAGTGAGATATAGTGGGAGGGGAGTAGAACAGCAAGAATGGGGGGGAGAGAGGACAGAGTGAGAAATAGTGGGGTTGTTAAGGGATAGAGAATGTGTAGAGAGAGAGTGGGAGAGGTTAGAGAGAGAGAATGATGGAGGAGGTTAGACAGAAGGAGAAAGAAAGGGAGTGGGATAGAGAGAGAAAGAGAGAGTGGGAGGGGTAGAGAGTGAGTCGGAGTTATAGAGAGAGTGGGGGGATAGAAAGTGGGAGGGGTTCAGAGAGAAAGATTGGAGGGTTGAGAGAGAGTGTGGGAGCCGGACAGACAGAGACAGAGGGAGTAGCGTAAAAAGAAAGAGACAGAAAGTGGACGTGGGGTAGGGAGAGAGTGGGAGCGAGGTAGACACAGAGTGAGACGGTGATAGAGAGAGTGGCGGAGGGGTAGAGAGAGTGAGAGTGAGAGTGAGTCAGGTAGATAGACAGAGAAGGAGGAGGGTAGAGATGGAGAATGGGAGGAGTGTAGCGGGGGATGCAGAGAGAGAGAAAGAGAGGGGGTAAAGAGAGAGTTTGGGATGGTTTAGAGAGAGGGGAGGATGTAGAGAGATTAAGAGACAGACAGTGGGGAAGGGGTACAGGGAAAGAAAGTGGGGTGGTACAGAGAGAGTGGGAGGGGATAGAGAAAATGAGTGGAATGGTATAGAAACAGAAAGATAGAGGGGTGCAGACAGATTGAGAGTGGGAGAAAGGTAGAGAGAATGGGAGGATATTGGAGGGAGATAGATGGAGGGAAGGGACAAGAGTGTGAGAGAGTGGGAGGGTAGAATAGACAGTAGGAGGGCAATAAAAGCAGAGAGAGTGGCATGGTGATCTAGAGAGTGAATAAGATGAGGGCGGCAAGAGAGCCGGTGGTGAGAGGTAGAGAGATGACGGTGCACAGCAAGATTCGGAAGGGGTTAGAGAGAGTGGGAGAAGGCAGAGTGAGACTGAGAGGTGGGGGAGAGAGAGTGGGACGAGAGAGAGAGAGTAGAGAGAGAGAGAGAAACAGAGTGGAGCAGAGAGAGAGTGGGATGGGTTAGAGACAGAGAGAAAGATAGTCAAGGGTGTAGAGAGAGAGTGCATGAGAGGAGTTAGATGAGTGTGGAGAGAGAAAGAAAGTTTGAAAGTGGGCAGTGGGAGAGAGATGGAGGTGGTAGACAGAGAGAGAGGGAGAGGTAGAGAGTGTGTGGCATGACAGAGAGAGTGTGAGGGATTAGAGAGAGAATGGGGTCTAGAGAGAGAGGGGTTTAGAGAGAGAGTGCGAGGGTGTAAAGAGAGAGAATGGGAGGGGGAGAGAACGAGAGTGGGAGATGTATAGAGAGAGACTGGGAGCTGATAGAGAGAGCAAGGGTTGGGTGATCTAGACCTTGGGAGAGAGTGAAAACGGCGTAGAGAGAGAGCGAGAGAGAGAGATGGAATGGGGTAGAGAGAGGGAGTGGATGGGTTAGGAGCAGAGAGACACATAATCAAAGTGGAGAGAGATAGAGCATGAGAGGAATGTGGAGCGAGATAGAGAGAAAGCGTGGAAGTGAGGGGAGGGGTGGTAGAATAGAGAGTGCGGGAAACGTGTGAAGAGTGGGAAGTGCTAGAAAGAGAGAATGTGAGGGGGTAGTGAGAGTGTGGACGTCTAGGTAGAGAGCGATACAGAGGGTCTAAGACATACAATGGGAGGGGGTCAGACAGTAAGAGAGGGGAACAGAGATCGAGAGAGTGGGAGGAGGTAGAGAGAGAAAGAGGAGGTAGAGAATGAAAGGATAATTTAGAAAGACAGAGGGAGATTTGTAGAAAGATTGAGAGACAGAGTGGAAGGAGGCAGAGAGAAAGAGAGTGGAGGGTTAGAGATAGAGAGGGAGTGGGATTGGGTAGAGAAAGAGAGTAGTCGGCATATAGAGAGAGAAAGAGAGGGGAGTAGAGAGAGAGAGGTGGGTGGTTTATATATAGAGAGAAAGAGAGTGGTTGAGGTCTATAGAAAGATTGCGAGACAGAGTGGGAAAGTGGTAGAGAGAGAGTGATGGGGTAGAGAGAGTGAGTGGGTGGGATGTCGTGAGAGTGAGAAAGAAAAAGAGAGTGGGAGGGTCTTAGATGGACATGGGTGGGGTGGGAGGGGAAAGGAAAAAAAGTGGGAGGTGAGATAAATAGTGGGAGCGGATAGAGGCAGAGAGAAAGTAGGAGGTAGATTGAAAGAGAGGAGGGTAGAGAGAGTTGATAGACAGAGAGGGCAGTAGGGAGAGCATGGGAAGCGGATAGAGAAAGAGAGAGAGATGGGGTTTAGAAAGACAGAGTGGGGGTAGATAGAGAAAGTGCGAGAATGGTGAAGAGAGAAAATGGGAGGTGGTAGAGAGAGTGGAAGGAGCCTAGACCTTAAGAGAGAATGGGAAGGGCGTATAGAGAGAGATGGAGTGGGGTAGAAAGTGAGGAGTAGGTTACAGACAGAGAGAGAGATAAGCAAATATGCTAGACAACGAGAGGGAGAGGGGAGTGTTGAAAGAGAGATAAAGAAAGCGTGGAAATAGGGCAGAAAGAGAGAGAGTGGAGACAGAGAGAGTTGTAGAGACTGGGGTATGGGAGACAGATAGATTGCGAGGGGGTAGAGATAGAGAGTGGGAGGCATGTAGAGAGATAAAAACAGTGAAGGTTAGAGAGAGTGTGTGGAATGGTTTAGAGAAAGAGAGAGAGTGTTAGAAAAATTGAGAGAGAGCGAGTGGAAGATGTGTAGAGAAAGAGAGAGTTGGAAGGGGTAGAGAGAGTGTGAGTGTTAAAGTGAGAAAGAAGGGTGCGGGTACAGAGAGAAAGGGGAGGGTGTGGGTTAGAGAGAGAAAGAAAGAGAGGAGGGTAGAGGATGAGTTTGTAAGATGATTTAGAGAGAGAGGGAGGGATGTAGAAAGAATGAGGGAGAGAGTGGGAGGGGGTAGAGGGAAAGAAAATGGGAGGGTAGGGAAAGAGAATGGGGGAGTCGAGACAGTGTTGGGTGGGTTCCAGGAAGAGAGAGATAATCAAAGGGGAGAGAGGTAGAGACAGCATTAGAAGTGAGGGGAGACAGAGAGAGAAAGAAAGCGTGGAAGTGATGGGAAGGGAGAGAGAGGGGTGGTAGAGAGAGAGAGTGGGAAAGGTATGGGCAATGGGGTGTGGTAGAAAGAGAGAGTGTGAGGGCATAGGGAGAGTGTGGAGGTCAGGAGAGAGAGACAGACGAGTTTAGAAAGACAGTGGATAAGAGAAAAAGAGAGGGGGCGTTAGAGACCGAGAGAGTGGGAGGAGGTAGAGAGAGAAAGAGAGGGGGTTGAGAGAGAGTGAGATAATTTAGACAGAGAGAGGGAGATCCATAGAAAGATTGAGGGATAGAGTGGGAGAAGGGCAGAGAGAAAGAGAGTGTGGGTTGGAGATAGAGGGGGAGTGGGAGGGGGTAGAGAAAGAGAGTAGTAGTGATGTAGACAGAGAAAGAGACGGGTTAGGGAGATAGGGATGGTTTAGTGAGATACATAAAGAGAGGGACGGAAATACATAGAAAGATTGAGACAGGATGGGAGAGGGGTAGAGAGAAAGAAAGTAGGGGTTAGAGAGAGGGAGGGGGAGTGATGTCGTTCGGGAGAGATAGAGGGATGTAGAGAGAGAAAGAGAGATAGGGTTTAGACTGTGTGTGATGGATTAGAGAGAGAAGGAGGGATATGGATAGATTGAGAGAGGGAGGGGGAGAGAGGTAGAGTGAAAGAGAATAGGAGGGGTAGGGAGAGCGCGTGGGGGAGTGGAGAGAGAGTGTGAGTCATGCAGAATGCGAGATAGAGAGAGGGGACGGTGAAAGACAGAGAGAAGAGGAGGGGATACAGAGAGAGTGGGAGGGCTGAGGTGAGAGAAAGAGACAGACGGGACAAAGAGTGAGAATGCAGGATAGAGAGAGAGGGAGGGGTGTAAAAAGATTGCGAGAAATCGTGTTGGAGAGGGGTAGAGAGAAAGTGAGTGGGGGTAGAGAGAGTGGCAGGGGGTAGAGATTGGGATGATTTGGAGAGAGTGGGAGTCATGCAGAGAGTGTGAGGGGGAGGGGTGTAGACAGAGATATAAAAGGAGGGAGGTAAAGAGAGAGTGGGAGGTATGTGAACAGGCACAGAGGGAGGGTGGAACAGAGAGAAAGATAGAGAAGGAACACAGAGCGAGAATGTGGGATGGTTTAGAGAGAGAGAGGGAGTGGTTTAGAAAGATTGAGAGAGATAGAGTGGGAGGGGAACCCTTGCAGAAATATTTGGATCAACTATAAATATGGTTGAGGTGTCGAGTGACTGTGGAGTGGCTAATGTACCTTTGGTTAAAAAGGGATGTAAGGAGAAACCTGGCAACTCTCGATCTGTGAGTCTAGCTTTGGTGGTGTGTAAGATGTTCCGGCAATTCTGAAAGATAAGAATTATATGCGTTTTGAGAGACAAGGAATGATTTGGGATAATCAGAATTGTTTTGTGTGAGGGAAACTGTCTTAAAAACGTGATTGAGTCTTTTGAGGAAGTAAGCAAGAAGATTGACGAGGGCGGTGTGAGAAATTGTTTACTTGGACTTTGGTAAAGCCTTTGACTAAAGGTTTTGCATTGTAGACTAATCCTTTGAATTAGATCACATGGGGTTGGGGGAGCTTTCCAATTGTAGTTAAAGTTGTTTTAATGGCAGGAGGCAGAGACTGCTGGTGGAGGGTTGTTTCATAGACTGGAGAAGTGTTTCCAGCGGATCATTGCTGGGTCCACTTTGATTTATCATTTTTATAAATGATTTAGACGAAATTACAAAAGGCCTGATAAATAATTTTACAGATGACACCAAAATTTGTGGCATAGTGGACAGTGAAGAAAGTTATCCAAGATTTCAAATCCACATCTTGATCATTTAGGACAATAGGCTGAGGAATGGCAGATGATATCTAATTCGGATGAATTCGAGGATAAATACTGACACAATTAAAAGTAGTTATTCTGTTGGATCTTGTTGTTATATTTGGTTCTAAATGATGATCTGGAAATGCTTCTGTTTAAAAGTGCTGTGGCCTTTTGGCCACAGAGAGACCAAAAAACAGTCCTCCACTTAGTCCAGGGCACACTCATTCTTGCGAGTTGGTGGTGGAGTAATCTCCTCACCAGAGCTCATTCGCTCAAAGCATTTTTCTGTCTTCTTTAGACACATTAACCTGACTTTATTTTGATGCTTTGGTCTTTGAAGCTCGTTCATAGAGGCGGCAATAGCGATAGTTGGGACACTTTGGCAATCAGACACAAGGCAGCTGGTCACAATCAGCAGCATCAAGACTTCATCAATATCCACAGCTGGATTCTGTCGTGACTCAGCTGACATGGCAATGAATCATGGCAACAGAATGGGCCCAGTGTGTGCCCGAACAGTGGTAGTGACAGTGAACGATGGTTACAGTGGCGATGCCTGGCCTGCCCAATGTGGTACAGCCGCAGTTCGTGCCGAGGCCTGGTGTGGCTGATGTAGTTCAGCGGCAACAACAGCACTGAGGTCTGGTGTGCCTGATGTAGGTGAGCAGCAGAGGTCAGTGGTGAAGCCTGCTGTGCCTAATATAGATCAGCATAAGTAGTCAGTGGTAAAGCCAGGTGTGCCGAAAGTAGGGCAGCAGCAGCAGTCAGTGGTGAGGCCTAGTGTGCATGATGTAGTTCTGTAGCAGCAGCAGTAGTCAGCGGTGAGGCTTGGTGTGACCGATGTAGGTCGTCAGAAGTCAGCTGTGAGGCTTAGTGTGGCCAATGATAGATCATCAGCAGTTAGTGGTGAGGCCTGGTGTACCCGATGTGGGTGAGCAGCAGCAGCAGTCAGTGGTGAGGCCTGTTGTGACTGATGTAGGTCAGCGATGTAGGTCAGGAGCAGTCAGTAGTGAGGCCCAGTGAACCCAATGTAGGTCAGCAGCAGCTCTCAGTGGTGAGTCCTGGCGTGCCTGATGTAGGTCTGCAGCTTTCAGCAGTAAGGTCGGGTGTGCCAGAAGTACTTCAGCTGCAGCAAGCAGCCATGAGGTCTAGTGTGCCCAATGTAGTACCGCCACAGCAGGCAGCGATGAGGACTGGTGTGCCTGGTGTAGGTCAGTAGCAGCAGTCAGCTGGGAGACCTGGTGTGCCTAATATTGTTCAGCAGCAGTCAGCTGTGAGAACTATTGTGCCCGATAGGTCAGGAGCAAAAAACAGTGATGAGGTCTGGTGTGATGGAAGGAGATCAGCAGCAGCCCTGAGTGGTGAGGCCTGACATGTCCAAGGTAGGTCAGCAGCAGTCAGCATGGAGGTCTGGTGTGACCGATGTAGATGAGCAGCACTCAGCCGTGTGGACTGTTGTGCTCGAAGTAGGTCAGCAGCTGCATTCAGCAGTGAGACCTGGTGCCCGATTGTGGCCAGCAGAAGCACTCAGCGGTGAATCCTAGTGTGTCTGAAGTGGGTCAGCAGCAGCAGAGAACAGTGAGTCCAGGATTGCCCGATGTAGGTCAGCAGCAGTCAGCAGGGAGGCCTGGTGTGCCCAAAGTAGGTCAGCAGCAGTCAGCAGGGAGGCTGGATGTGCCCGATGTAGGTCAGCAGCAGCAGGCAAAGGTGAGGCCTAGTGTGCCCAATGTAGTTTAGCAGCAGCACTCAGTAGTAGGCCTGGTGTGCACAATGCAGTTCAGCAATCAGCAGTCATTAGTGAGGCGTGGTATGCCCAAAATAGGACAGCAGCAGCACTCAGTGGTGAGACCTGCTATGACTGATGTAGGTCAACAGAAACAGTCAGCAGGAAGACCTGACATGGCCAGTGTCAGTTAGCAGTATTCAGCGGTGAGGCTTTAGTTTAACCAATATTGGTCATCAGCAGTAGGCAGCAATGAGGACTGTTATGACCAAGGTAAGTCAGCAGCAGACTGTGTTGCGGTCAGTTGTGGCAGAGGTAGGTTAGCAGCAGTCATTGGTGAAGCCAGGTGTGCCCGATGTAGGTCAGCAGCAGCAGACAGTGGTGAAGCGTAATGTGCTTGATATTGGTCAGTACCAGCTGTCAGGTCTGAGGCCTGGTGTGCCCAATGTAGGTCAGCAGCAGCAGCAGCAGTAAGCAGTGAGGCTTAGTGTGCCCGATGTAGGTCAGCAACAATCAGCAGTGATACTTTGTGTGCCAGATGTAGTTCAGCAGCAGCAGTCAGCAATGAGGCCTGGTGTGTCCGATATAGGTCAGCATCAATCAGCAGTGATATCTTGTGTGCCCGATGCAGTTCATCAGCAGCAGTCAGTAGTGAGGCCTAGTGTGCCTGATGCAGATCAACAGCAGTCAGCAGTAGGGCCTGGTGTGCTGAATGTTGCTCAGCATCAGCAGTCAGTGATGAGACATGGTGTGCCCGATATAGATCAGCAGCAGCAGCTTGCCCTTACCTTTCCAAAAAATTTCAATCCTGTCCCTCAGAATCCATCACGGATGTCTGGCTCACTGATCTATACTCTTCTGAGTTTTCCTTACTACGTTTCTTAAGTAGTGGCACCATGTTAGCCAAAGGTCAGTCTTCTGCCACCTAACCTGTAACGCCTGACTAATGCACCTAACCCACACAATTACTGAGCACTATGGGCAATTTCCCACGAGCAGTTCACATCAGCTGTACATCTTTCGATTGTGGGAGGAAACGGGAGCACCTGGACGAGATCCAGGTAGACATGGAATGTGAACACCCCGCAAAGACAGTTGCCCGAGGTTGGAATCAAATCTGGGCCCGTGGTGCTGTGAGGCAGCATTGCTAACCACTGAGCCACCATGTCAGATTTTTAAGATATCCATCACCACCTTCTTTGTAATAAGTACATTTTTCATCTATTTGTCAACATTCTGTGTTTCCATGTCCTTCTCTACAGTAAACATTGATGCAAAATACTAGTTTAATATCTCCCCATCTCGGGCTACTCCATACATCGGCTGCCTTGCTGATCTTTGAGGGGCTCTGTTCTCTAACAAGTTATCCTTTAATCATTCAGGTATTTATAAAATACCTTTGGATTCTCCTTTACACTATTTGCCAAAGCTATCTCATGTCCCTTTTTGCCTTCCTGATTTCTATCTTAATTGTAATCCTGCTGCCTTTATACTGTAAAGATTCACTCGATCTCTCCTGTCCATACCGGACATATGCTTCCTTCTTTGTCTTGACCAACGCCTCAATTTCTCTAGTCATCCAACATCCTGACATATACCAACCTGGCTTTTCACCCGAACAGGAACATATTGTCTCAGGACTTTTTTAATCTAATTTTTGAAGATTTCCCATTCTCCAAATATCCCTTTAGCTGCATACATCCTCTCCTGATCAACTTTTGAAAGTTCATGCTTAATACCGTCAAAAATGGCCTTCCTCCAGTTTTAAACTTTGACTTTTAGATCTGGTGTATCCTTTTCTATCGCGATTTTAAAATGAATGGAATTATGGTCGCTGGCCCCAAAGTGTTCCCACACTGAGACCTTACTTAACTGCCCTGAACTTTTTCCCAAGAGTAGGTCGAGTTTTGCACATTCTCTTGTAAGTATATCCACAAATTTGCATCAGAACAAAGTTAAAAATCACACTATAACTAAAGTTATAGTCCAACAAGTTTAATTGGAAACACACAAGTTTTCGGAGCGACGCTCCTTCATCAGGTAATTGTGGAGGGCTCGATCGTAACACAGAATTCATAGCAAAAATTTGCAGTGTAATGGAACTGGAATTATACATTGAAAAATTGATTGTCATCAGAACATTTTCTTTAGATCTTAACAAATTCCTCTCCATATAAACCCTTAAAGCTATGGCAGTCCCAGTCTATGTTTGGAAGTTAAATTCCCCTTCGATAATCACACTATTATTCTTACAGGTAACTGAGATTTCCAGACAAATTTGTTTCTCAATATCCTGCTGACGACTGGGGAATCTATTGTACAATCCCAATGAGGTGATCACCCCTTTCTTATTTCTCAGTTCCATCTAAATTACATCCCTGCACGTATTCCCAGAATTATGCTCCTCAAGGGCAGCGTTTATGTCATCCTTTGTCAAAAATGCCACTCCGTCAAATCTCTAGCTCCCCTTTCTATCCTTCCTACAGCATCTATATCCTGCAACATTAAGCTGCTAGTCCTGTCCATACCTAGTCATGTTTCTGTACTTGGAATGATATCCCAGTCCCATGTACATAACCATTCCTTGAGTTCATCTTCCTTCACGGCTAGGTCTCTTTTATTAAAATAAATAGTTTATTTCGTAAATCCTACCTTGTTCTCTGCTTTCTTCCTGTCTGCCCTGACTGTTTGCCTTGCACCATTTCCTAATTATACCATCTCAGACTCAATTCTTTCCTTCTCCTTCTCCCAGGGTCCCACCTCCCCACTCCGCACCGCGCCCCTATCCCACCTTACTTGTCTAAATACCCTATCAATTAAATCTAGAGTCCCCTATCACAATCGACCACTTGGAATCTGATATATCCCTCTTTCCATTGGAGCCATTCTCGGTCCCAGAAACTTGGCTGTTCGTGGGTTATTCCCCTGAGAGTCCATCACATTTTCCATTTTCCAAAACAGCATACTTGCTTGAATTGAGACTCCTCCACTATCTGAATTCATCTCCTATCTTTCCTGGCAGTTGCCCATCTTCCTGACTGCTTCTGCGAGTTTTGGTGGCACAGTGGTTAGCACTGTTGCCTCACACCGCCAGAGACCTGCGTTCAATTCCTGCCTCAGCACTGACTACGTGGAGTTTGCACATTCTCCCAGTGTCTGCGTGGGTTTCCTCTGGGTGCTCCGGGTTCCTTCCACAGTCCCGAAATGTGCAGGTCAGGTGAACTGGCCGTGCTAAATTGCTTGTAGTGTTAGGTGAAGAGGCAAATGTAGGGGTATGGATGGGTTCCAGGTTGGTGCGGACTTGTTGGGCCAAGGGCCTGTTTCCACACTGTAATTAATCTAATTTTCTCCCTTCCTATAAATACCATCCAACACAAACTCTCACTCCTGTAAATTCCTCCTTTCCCTTAAGTGCTGCTCCAACTGATGCACGTAATGTGGTAGGATTCTAAACCAAATACATTTACTGCGCACACAATCATCAGTAACTCGGAAACTGTTGCTAATACCTGTATTTGACATAAAGAGCAAATCACTCTACTAAAAGCCATCTTTGCACCTTAACAGAGCCAGAACAGGATTGGTAGACAGAGTGAGCAAGAAACAGTGACATGCATCCACAAGAAAATAGTATATGTCTGGGAGCGGAGTTTATTGGTGATTGTTCCCCATGTACAACTGGTGAAGGAAGTGTAAGTCAGAGTTATTCGTCTGATGTAGACGGAGGAAACCATATCCTTAAATATCCCATTGATCTCGCTGTCTTTCATCCAATTGAGGGTTGAGTGTTATGGAGTCCCCAGACAGGGAGTGGCCGCCTTCCCTGAAGGACATTCCCAAGCTAGTTGGGTTTTTTATGACAATCCAGCAACTTTTCCTGGTCACTTTTTCGGAGTGTCTTTCACACAAATTACCTGCTTCAATGTGCTCTATTTCAGAACCTCGTTTCATGTTGTTAATATTTCTTCCTCATGCTCATGTTTTCGCGTTATAAAAATGAAATACTATACAGCTGTCCTTTGCAAGGGCGAGGAGTCAACTGATTATCCAATATGGAGGGACATGAGCACACCTGCACCATCGAGAAACAGTGGAAGCATGCAGACTGTGGAAAGGGGTTTAAATTCAGTTGAATGGCTACTCCTGACCATTTGTGCACTGAAAGCTATTGGCTTCAGACCTTGTTACAAACTTCCTAACTTCAACTGTAATGCTCAATCTGGTAACTGTCTGAAACAGACTAATCTCACTCTGATGTTCCATTTCCATTTCAGAGACACGGCCTGCCTCCAGCACAGTCTCGGTTCCATTTGCTGAAAATCTCATCCAGTCCTTCGTAACCTCGAGACTGAATGACATGAACACACTTCTGCTCCGCCTCATCATCAACTCATCCAACACCCCGCTGTCCGTGTGCTCACACACACTGAGTCTTGATCTCCTCACACTGAACTCACTCACCTGAAAAGTCTGCAGTTGGAGAAAAGGTATTTCAATTTCCTATCCGTGTTTTCAAATCCCAGTATGATAACGATCATTCCCACCTCTGCAATCTCTGCCAGCTTTACAATCCATCATGATATCTCCACTCACCTACTTCTGACCTCTTGACCTTGCTCAGTTAATCCCCCCACCAATGTCGGATGTTTCTCAGTATCAATTTTTTTAAAAATCAACTTAAGTTAGGAAGTAAAGTAGAGTTGCTGGGCCTGGCAAAATGTTGTAGCAACAGTGTGTGGACCTGCTTGTCGGTCGTAGTGAATACATCCACATCAAGTGTTAGTTACTCGACTAACTCTGGCTCAGATTGATGAGTTGGAGCTTGAGCTCCGAACACTGCCACACATCAGGGATGGGGGAATGATTTACCTTGACACTCTGTTTCAGGAGGCAGTCACACAATTTAGATTAAATCCCTAAAATTCAATGTTCAGAGACAGAAGGGTAAGAGCATGATTGAGACCATTCGCGGGAAACAGAGGGTAGTGCTGAAGCCTCAGTTCTTCAGCTTGTCAAACGAATTTGAGATTCTTTGTCCCTGTGTGGACGAGAGTGAAGGCTGTAGGGAGGAGAGCAAACTGAATATAGCACTGTAGCAGAGGGGGCAGAAAAGAGAAATGTCATTGACGACACTTTTTTTTCTGTTGCCAGAATCGGGACTGGTTTCAGTTGTATGGAAAGTTGTGGAAAATCTTCAACAGCGGAAGGGCACAGCACAGGTTAACGTTTCCACAACAAACAACAGAATAGAAAATAAGGAAAGGGTCAAGAATTTCACTTCAGGCAAAGCAGATAAGTGAGAAGGGTGAGGAGAGGGACAGGACTGAAAGTGCTGTATTTAAATAACCCAATGTATTAATCAAGGGAAATGAGCTTGTAGCACAGATTGGAATTGACAAGTATGTTATTGTGGGAGTCACAGAGATATGGCTGCAAGGGGATCTGGGTTGGAAACTAAATATCCAAGGATACATGTTTTATGAAAGACTGGCAGAAGCACAGGAAAGGGAAAACGATGAAACTTGTGTGCAAACATCTTTACAGTCATCAGGATGTAGGGAAGAAAATAAATCAGGACTTCGTGATGCCATGTTAGAAAGGCACTATTGCAATAACCATGGTTGGTGGGAAGGAAGTCAATATGAACCTGGATTGGGAAAACCAGCTTGGCAATCGATCTCAACAAAATTAATACGTGGAATGTCCCTGAGATTTGTTTGGAGCAGACTGGGGTAGAAATCACGAAGAAGCTTGCAATTCTAGATCGAGTATTATGTAAGAATGCAGTTTTGATTAGGGAGCTCAAGGTGAAGGAAACCACGGGGACAGTGATCATAATGTAACAGAGTTCTCCCTGCAGTCCGAGAGAGAGAAAATTGAATCAGATCTACAAGTATTTCAGTTGAGAAAATGTTACAACAAAGACACATTGGCAAAGCTAGCAAAAGTCGACTGGCAGGGGCGAGCCTAGAGAGGAAGGCAGTCAAGCAGCAATGGCAGGAGTTTCTGGGATAATTCGGTAGACACGACAGAAATTCATCCGAAGGAAGATGACACATACTTAGGGGAGGATGAGGCATCCATGGCTGCCAAGGAAGTTCAGGAAGAGCAGAAAATCAAAAGCAAAAGCATACAGTGTGATGATGATTAGTGGGAGCCAGAGGATTGGGAAGGCTTTAAAAAACAGCGGAAGATAACTGAAAAAAACAATAAGAGGGAATACGATGAAATGTTAGAGTAGGCTAGCGAGCAACAGAAAAGAAGAACACAAGAGTTTTTTTTTAATATCTAAAAGCTTTCAGATAGGCTAGAGTGGAGGTTGGACTGCAGAAAAATGCGGCTGCAGAAGTAGGAATGATGAACAAAGAAATGGAGGAGGAACTGAATATGTACTTTGCATCAGTTATTACAGTGAAAGACTTCAGCAGCGCATCAGAACATCAAGAGAGACATCAGGCTGTGGTGAGGGCACTGGCCCGAACTGAGGAGAAGGTGCTGGGGAAGCTCAAAGGTCTAAAGGTAGTTACGTCACCCTGGCTGTATGGACAACACGCCAGATTTCTGAAGGCGATAGATGAGGAAGTGGCAGAGGTGCTGATCTTTTAGAAATCACTGGAGTCAAGGAGGGTGCTAGATGACTGGAAAATTGCTCATGCAACACCCCTTGTTTAAGAAGGAAGGTGGCAGAGGCAGGGACTACAGACAGGGTACGCTCGCCTAGGTTCTTGGAAGACTTTAGAGTCTCACATTAAGAATGAGATGACAGGTAGAGCCTGGCAGAAGACGGAGAGTCAGGATAAAGGGGTCTTTTGCAGGATGGCAGGCGGTAACCTGATGAGTTCCATGGGGTCAGTGTTGGGACCACAACTATTCATGTTGTGCATTAACAATCTGGAGAAAAAACGTGTTGCCACGTTTGCGGATGGCACAAAGGTAGGTCGATGGACAAATAGTGCTGAGGAAGTGGGGAGGCTTCAGAAGGACGTGGACAGGGTAGGAGAGTTGTCAAAGAAGTGGCTGATGGAACACAGTGAGGGAAAGTGTGAGGTTATGCATTTTGTCAGAAGAATACAGGGATAGACAATCATCAAAATGCAGAAAGGCTTCAGAAATCTGAAGTACACAGTGAGTTTGGGAGTCCTTGTTCAGGGATTCTCTCAAGGTTAGCATGCAGGTTCAGTTGGTAGATAGGAAAACAAATGCTATTTTAACAGTAATTTCAAGGGGACAACAACACAAGATCAGTCCTGCAAGCTGAGGCTGTTTCAGCTCAGGTCAGACCGCATTTGGATAATTGTGAGCAGTTTCCAGCTGTGCGTCTAAGGAACGATGTGCTTGAATTGGAAGGAGTCCAGATTAGGATTACAGGAATGATCGCAAGCTGAAGGGCATTTCATAAAAATAGCAGTTGAGGACTCTGGGACTGTATTCGATGGAGATTGGATGTATGAGGGCACGTAGGATGGATTGCAAGGGAGGGAAAAGAGGAGGACGACTCATTATTGATGAAAACGTTACTGCTGCAACTGCAGAAAATATTTCTAAACAAATCATCCAGTGAAAACATATGGGTGGAAATGAGAAATAAGACAGGAATAATCACTTTGATGGCACTGTAGGCCGCCCAATAGTCAGGGAGAAACTGAGGAACAAATATGTAGAGAGATCTCAGATGTATGTATGTGGACAATAAGGCTGTAACAGTAAGTGATTTTAATTTTCAAAACATTGTCGGAGGCGACTACAACGTTAATAATTTGGATAGTGAAGGATTTGTTAAATACCTTCAAGAATGTTTTTTTTTCAGACTGGAGCCTTATCACCAGGGGTGTTCCACAGGGTCCGCTTTTGGGTCCTCTTTTGTTTGTTATTTATATTAATGATTTGGATGAGAATATAGAAGACATCATTAGTATGTTTGTGGACAATACCAACATTGGTGGCATAGACGGTGAAGAAGCTGGTATTTGTGCCTCCAACCACCACTTGCTCAGGAATTTCATTCCACTTGCAAACCACCCCGTGAAGAAGGTTAACTACAATTGCAAAGGGATCTTGATGAAATCAGTCAATGGGCGAGAAACTGGCTAGAAATGAGTTTAAACTGGATGCACGCAAGGTATTGCATTTTGGTAAAACAAGGGTAGCACTTACACAAATAATGGTAGGGGTTTGGGTCGTGTTGTAGAATAGAGGGACCTAGAGTTGCAGGGGCATAATTTTTAGATATTTCCTCCAAATATAGGCAGGTTAGTTAAAAAAGGCGTTTGACACGATGGCCTTCATTGCTCAGTCCTTTATGTATAGGAGTTGGGAAAACATGAGAGATTGTCCAAGACATTGATGAGGCGTCTTCTGGAGTACTGGTCTCCCAGTTATAGGAGGGATATTATTAAGGTGGAGCGGGTTTAGAAGAGATTTACCAGGATGTTGCCAATTATGAAAGATTTTAATTATACACAAAGGCGAGATCGCCTGTCACTTTTTTACACTTGATCATCGGAATTTGAGAGGTGACCTGATTAAAGTTAATAAAATAATGAGATCTATAGATTATGTTAATGGTAGTTGTCTTTTCTCCTCCATCTATCCCCCTCCCATAATCTCTCCCTTACTCGCTCTACCTGCCTACTGCACTCCCTCCATTCCTCTCTCTCCCCTGCTCCCACTCTTTCATTTCCCCATTCATTCTCCGCTTCTCCCCATCCCACTCTCTCTCTAACCCTTCCCACACGCTCTAACCACCTCCCACTCTCTATCTACGTCCACCCAACCTCTCTTTCTCTCCTTCCACCCCACTCTCTCTCTACCCACTCCCACTCCCTCTCTCAAACCCCTCACACACTTTGTCTCGCTACACCCGTCCCAATCTCTCTTTCTACTCCCTCTCTCTATGCTATCACAGTCTCTGTCTCAAAATCCCTTCCACACGCTCTCTCTCTACACCCCTCCCACTCTCTCTCACCCCCCACTCTGTCTCTTTAGACCACCGTCCAACTCTCTCTCCCAGACACATCCGTTCTCTATCTCCTCCCACTTTCCTCTCTCTACCTCACTCCCAACCTCTATTCTCCAATCCCTCTCTCCATCCCTGCCACTATCTGTCCCTCCCAGCAAATCTCTCTCTCCTCCCCTCCCAACTCTCTCAAGCCCTCCCAGACTCTCTCCCCTGTCTCTCTCTGCACCCTTTCCACTCTCTCTCTCTGTCTCTATCTACACCCTCCCACATTCTTTATCCCACGCCTTCTACAGCCGTATTCTCTCTCTACCCTTCCCAGTCTCTCTCTCGACGCCCAAGCACGTGCTCTCCCTCCCTCTCTGTACCACTCCCTCACTCTCTCTGGAATCCACACCCACTCTCTCTTGCTCTCTCCCTCTCTACCCACACTCTCTTTAACACCTCCCACCCTCTCTGACTGTCTCTCTCCCCTCACTCTCTCTCTTACTCCTATAATCTCTCAACCCCTTCCACTGTCTCTCCCCCGTTCTCTCTCCCCCCTCGCAATCTCTCTCCCTTGCACTCTCTCTCACTATCTGCACCCACTCTCGTTCACCCTCTCTAACTACTACACCCCACACACTGTCTACTGAGTCCAATAATGTTTCTCACTCTACACCCCCACTCCCTCTATCTCTCAGCCCCCTCTCACACTCGCCAGACCCTCCCCTCCTCCCGCTCTCCCTCTGTCTCTACAACCCTCCCACTCTCTCTCTTCATACCCTTCCCACGCTCTCTCTGTCTCTGTCTATCTATCTCTGATGCCCTCTCTCCCTTTCTACGCCCTTCTGCACATTGTCTCAACCCTCTAATTCTGTCTCTTTACCCCCTTCTCTACCACCTTACACTCTTCCTCTATCTCCCTTTCTACATCCTCTTACACTGTCTCTCTGCACCATCCCTCTAACTCTCTCCCTCTCTATCCTCACTCAACCCTTAATCTCTCTTCCCCCTCCTACACTCTCTCCCTCTCTGCCTTCCCGCACACCTCCCACACTTCTCTGTCACTACTCCCTCCCACTCTCCCTTTCGCTGTCTCTCCACTTGCATTTTGCACCACTCCTACCCTTTCTCTCTCTAATGTCCCTCCTATACTCTCCCTCGCCATCTCTCGCACTCGCTCTCTCTACCCCGTTACCACTCTCTCTCTGTGCTCTTCCCTCTGACACTCTCTCTTTCTCTACAAACTTCCAAATTTCTCTCTCGATATCCCTCCTACACTCTGTACCTTCTTCGCTGCCCCTCCCTCTCTCTTTCGATCTCTCACTGCAAACTTCACACACTCTCTCGCTCTCGCTCTCTCTACCCAGACACCCCTCTCTCTCTACATGCTCTCTCGCTCCTCCCCAACTCTCTCGACATCACAACTCCAATGCTGGTTCTCTTTCCCTATCTCTACCCTTCTCCAACTTTCTCTCAATCTCTCTGTCACCTCACTCTTTTTCTCGCTTTAGCCATGTCCCAAACTTTTTCTCTATTCCTCCCCCAAATTTCTCGCTACACGCTCCCACTCACTCTCTACCAGTTTCAATTTCTCTCTGTGTCTCGTCAACTTTCTCTCTTTACTCGTCTCTCACTGTCACTCTTTCTCTCTCTACCACAGTCAAATTCTCTCTCTACCTGCTCTTACTGTCTCTCCTCTCTACCTTCCCTCCATTCTATCTCTCTCTACCCTCACCCACTCTCAATCTACCCCCTCCCACTCTCTGTTCTCACCTCCCACTCTCTGTTCTCACCTCCCACTCTTTCTGTCTCTCTTACCCATTCTCTCTCCCTCCCCTCCTCCTGTTCTCTTTCTCACTCTCTCTCCACCAGCTCTCCCGCACACACACTCTCTATCAACCTCCCACCTTCATTCTATTTTCGCCCCCTCCCAATCTCTCTACCCCATCCAACTGTCTATCTTCCCCCACTCTCTCTACACCATCCCACTGTATCTCTGCATCCCTCACGCTCTCTCGCTTTAACCCACCGCCCTCCCTCTGTGTTTCTAAACCCCTCCCACAGACTCTCCCTCTGTTTTTCTCTCTCTCTCTGACAGCCTCTCTCACTGCAATTCTCCCACTCTCTCTTTCTTTGTCTCTACCCCTCCACTCTCTTTTACTCTCTCTACCACCCTTCCAATCTCTCTCTCTATCCGCTCCAATTCTGTCTCTTACTACTCCTAAATTCATCCTTTCTCTTTCGCTCGCTCTCTCTGTCTGCGCCCTCCCACTCACTTTAGTTCTGCTGCTGCCACTGTCAGTCACTCTGTCTCTCCCTAGTATTTCTCTGCTCCTCTCCTGAGCCCCACTCGCACACACAATCTCTCTCTATCCCCTCAGTCTCACTTACTCTCTCGCCCCACTTTCTCGAGACATTCCAAACTCTCTCTGTGCCCTCTCTCACTCTGTCTTTCTCTTCCCCTCTCATTCTCTCTCCATTCCCTCCAACCCCCACCTCTCTCTCTCTAGCCCCTCAAAGCTCTACATCTCTACACCACTCCCACTCTCTCTTTCTCTTTCTACTTCCCGCCAATTCCCTCTCTACCACTCTCCCACTCTCTCTCTCTTTGTCTCTCGACACTCCCTCCTATTCTCGCTGTCGACCCTCTTCCAATTCTCTCCCTCCTTACCCCTCCTCTCTCCCTCGCTCTCCCTTCAGGCCCCCTCACTCTCCAATCCTTCCCATACTCTCTCTTCTCCACTCCCACGCAGTCTCTACCCCTACCTCTCTCGCTCTACACATCTCCCACTGTCT